>NC_137853.1:12827500-14027500 GCF_948465745.1 Chenopodium album | reverse complement strand
AGAAAAGTTATAATGGTACCAATGAGAAGTGTATTCAGATATAACTGTCAAAATAGCATATAAAATAAAATTGTATCTTGAGAAATTATATGATACCGGTATATGATGGAACTGATTATAATATGCATATGCAGAAGGAATAGACTTGTGAACAAGAGATCAGAAATACACGTTCATTTTGATGTCGACATGAAACTAAATCAAAAGGTTTATCATGGACAAGAAGTCTAACGAAATATGAATGCTAATGATAAAAAATTAATCATGGACTAGTAGTCCAATAAGAAAATGGATTTCTGAAATCCACACTGCAGTGTTTGCATTTTTTAGTCTTTAATTTATGTACATGTTTGAGTTTTAGATTTATGCATTACTCATTGTATATAGGATGTATTTTGATGTATTACTCTTCACATATATATTTTGTTTAATATTTTATCATGAATTCTATATCTCATATTGCATGCATTAGTACTAGCTTTATACAACAACAATTGTGTTATATGTGAATGTTTGTGGTATGACGAGTTTATAATATGATGAAGACTTACAAGAAGAAAATTATACTTTGATGGGCTTATAATTGTGATGAAAGTTTGATTATATGATGATGATCCAATTGCATGTTATGTATCATGCATGAAAATTTCCCGAAAAACTTACATACAACGTACTCAAATATCTAGCCTTTCAAATTCTATATTCTGAAAAATGACAATGTTGATGATATTGTTATCAAACTCATGGAGAGTATTGGTGACTTAAGTTATTGAGATATCAACCTGAAGTTTAACCATGTGAGAGTTAATCGATTTTTGTATTCATTGGAGAATTCTCGTATAAAATGCAAAATGCCTAAAGAATAATAATAATAATGGGATATATTATAATAAGAATAATCTTCTCATGGTCCAGAAGAATCATGAGTAAAGTATATAGTAATTACTTATGTTATTACTATTTCATATAAGCTTAGATAATGATATCAAGATATCACAAGTTGCCATAAATTATCATCAATTTATTATTATCAATAGTTACTTTTACGACCTCCGAAAGTAGGCATAATTTTGATGGTAAGGCAAATTGAAACAAAATTTCATATAAGATAGTGGTAAACGCAACATAGGTATTGTTCTCACAAGTATGGAGAAATGAAGATTTCTCATTGTAAAGATTTGAAGATTCAAGTTTGATCAGGGAGGATCAACTATCAAGGAATGTTACTCAACTACAAGTGTGAAGTTACTACTACATTGGATTCATTATACTGGATGATCTCAAGTTATGCATTCATCAGGGGGAGCAAATATGCGCTGCACTCTTTTTCCCTTAACCGTGGTTTTGTCCCACATTGGGTTATCCTGATAAGGTTTTTAATGAGGCAGCATTGCAAGCGTATTACGAAGAATGATGTACTCGTTCTCCATTACTATGTTTTTATCCCACAGGGTTTTTCATAGTGAGGTTTTAACGAGGCACAATCTTCGATAATGGACATCCAAGGGGGAGTGTTATGAAATATTTTATAGATGCCCATTATATTCCTTGTATCATTCTAGAATATTATAGATAGATCTAAGGTTTAAATTCTTATCCAAATAAACCCTAATTGTATTGTACATATATATACCCCATCAATGGAATAAGATGACACTGATTAATTCTCTCTCTCAATCTCGCTCATATTTCTCCTTATTTTATAACAATTTTATGTAATTATACACTTTTTATTTATTTATTTTGATATATCTATTGATATCTATAATAATTATTATTCTAATCAAATTTCTTTCACATAAATCACTCGAGAAAATAAAATTAAATATAAATATTATTAAATTAGTATTATTATTTCATCGATACTGATGTATAAATCCCGATAATATTGTGATTAAATTTTTATTAGAAATGTATAAAATTTATTTTTTTAATGTAATTAAAATATGTGATTCCATATTTCCATTTAATTTGTTGATGACACTCGAATTATTAAAGTAAAATAAATTTTAAAAATCCTTTTACCTTAAATTTATTGGATATTTGGATAAAATATCAAATATCAAAAGATAATTTTTTGTTTTTTTTTTTAGTTATTTAAATCCTCAATCTCTATTGGTCTTTTCTAAACTACGTGGCAATTGTATTTATATGATATCAAATATCATTCTTTAGTTTTGATTAGGTGGTGAATGAATTATTTTAATCTGATTTTTCATTGATCTAATATTTATTTAAGCTCGTGCGATTTATGATTTTTTATATTTTATTTTCTATATCTTTTTGTAATCTCATAACATCTAACAACTTTTTTTTTACTATTCTTATTTATTTTACATTTATTAAAGGTAATTTTTTTTTCTTAAGTATTTTAATTATTTGATTAATTTTACTATCTCATTAGTTAGTTACTTAGGTAGAACTTTGATTAACTATATTGCAATAAATAATGAAAAATTATCTCAGTTATCAGATATTTAAAATAAAATCATTAATATCAAAAGACATATTTTAATTTTTAAATATTTTCTTATTTAATTAAATCATAATATTTATTTGATAATGTTATATTTTTAGTTTTTTAAATAATTTAACTCACAATTATTTATTTGATGTTGTTTTTCCTTATGTGATTAAATTCTCAAATCTCATTCGCTATTATTGCTTAGGGGGTGAATGAACTATTTAATTCTAAAATATCGTGTGTGCGATGCATGGTTTTTTTTTATTTATCATTTGTAGTTTTTACATAATTTAAATTTTAAAATAGAAATATTTTGAAAAAAAGATCTATTTTGGTTTTTTAAATAATAATTTAAATGCAATACATCATTATTTGTTGTTTTTACGAACGTGGCAAAATTATCATATCTCATTCATCACTTTTTCTTAGGTTGCGAGTGATTTTTTTAATTCTAAAAAAAAAATCTAAATCTAATTTTTTATTGGTCAAAATTATACATTCTTGTGTCTAGAGTTATAACGTAAAAATTCTAGAGTTGATAATTAGATAACTCTTTTATCCAATTAAGTTTATTTTGATTGTATATTTATTAGTATACAAATAACGAACGATCATTTTTATATATAAATGTTTAAAAACTATTATATGAATTATAATAATTTATAAATGAAATAGCTTGTAATATAGTTTTTTGCTAATAATATATATTGGTACATAAATTACCATATAATGATTTACATAATATAGTTACTATATAATAATAGTTTATAATAATTATAGCTTGTATTAATTATCAACTTGTAATATTCATGGAGTCATACCCATTTATATAATTATTATTATGTTTGATATTGCTTCTAATATCCATGGAGTTATACCTATATATAAATCTATATATACCTATATCTATATCTATACTTAATATTTAAAACACAAACCACAAATCAGTCTTATGCCACATGTCACCTCACGCACTGTTCCTAAGTGTAATCTTACACTTTTTATAAGGTAGGGAAACCCTTTTTAATATCCTCAACTAGCAGATTTAAGTAAGAAAATGAAGTGTTTCATTTCCACCATAATAAAGTAAAGTTGAACTACACAATAATAAACATTAAAGTACAATAAAAAAACAATATTTTTATCTCCTAAACTTAAAATATAACTTAAACTAATATGTCATTTCAGATTCCACAATACTCATGTATATTTACCTAACTAAATTCCTTCCTCTTCTTCCATAGTCCCACCCTCACTCGCTCTTTCTTTTTAAGTTTAAATAGTGAACTTCATTCACCTCAATGACCATGAAACAATTATTTCGTATTTTATATCAAACGTTTCAACTAGTGAAAAACATACCTACGCATAAAAATAACCTAAGCAACAACACTCGTGCATCGAACGGGCTAAAATGCTAGTTAATATTAAAATGTAATAATAATCATATACCCATGTTTATATAGCTTGTTATATCCATGGAGTTGTAAGGGAAGCTATATCACCTAGCAATGCACCAGTAAGTGCCAATAGGTGTCCAAAGAATGAAGGAGCTAGGGCTACAATAACTTGTGTACCAACCAAGCACACTCTTATGATAATCTTACAAAACATCATTTTCATATCTCTGTTTGGAAGCCAATTTTCTGTAGTGATAAACAGGGTCCACGGGGTTCAACGTTAGTGCGTAGTTTACAAATGGAGTGATCACCATGGCATATATAGCAATTTTCTAGGCTACTTTATTTGTTGGTAGGCTCAAAGTTATTTTGGACTCAACTTTCGATCCAAACATCAAGTATCCAAAAATTGCATTGAAATCGATATGAAAGTGGATGGTAAAGATAAGGAAAGTAATAACGCCTTGAAAAATTTCTGCTTCTTTTCCATGGTAGTGTATAGGATAGGAAAATTGGTATGTGAAGCATAGCAAACATGTATAAGAAAATAGTAGTTAATACACCTTTCCAATGTAGCAATGTTGTAGTTTGCGCTTGATGGAATCCAACACCATCAACTGCCCCCACCCATAAAACTGATCCAAGAACTAAAAAGCTAGCTAAACAACCCGGAGCAGATATATATATACAAGTATACTCAAATTATCCAACAACACTATAAGGAGAGGAAGTATTGCGATGACTATGATAAAGCTTTATTTCCCACTAATTATGAGTGCAGGAATGGCTAAGCTAGGAAATAAAGCATGTAAATTGTCACCTTCTAGGATTAGTATACTATGGTGGCCATCTAGAGTTCTCCATATAAAATAATTGACACCATTATTTTACCAACTCTACCAAAGGCGTTTTATCCTATATCTGAATATCTTTTGATCCTTTGATCAACTTCCATGCTCTTTTTTAGCACCATGATGCTCAACCAACCTCCCGAAGCTAATGCATATAGGGAAGCATTAAAACTCTATTTCCTAAGGGAAAACAAAATTGATTAATCATTACTCATAAAAATTATTTATCTTTAGGTAAATGATAGAAATTGGAAAACTTAATTACTTTAGTGATTGTATTTAAAGACTTAATTGCATGCTCATGAGAGTTGTCCTTATTCCGTATTTACCACATGGTATAGTCCTATAAGTGTAGAAGTAGTGCTAGGTAGTCTAAGTTAGTGACTTTTTTTAAGCAATTCTAGATGCACGTTTTTTTTCAAAGATAATTATATAAAAAAAATTATTGGATATTTTATATAACTAAATTGATATTATAAATTATATAATTTATATAATCTATATTATATGCTTGGTATTATGTATAAATTACCCTTGATACAATCTAGTAATTCCCTTATCTATTATAAGTTATCATACTAGAAATTTTTCCTAGGTTAAAAAAACGAATAGTAATTTATTAGGATTTAAATTATTTAAAAAACGAAAAAAAATCTTTTTTTTAAATATTTATATTTTAAAATTTAAATTATTCAAAAAACTACAAATGATAAATAAAAAAACCAAACATCGCACACACGATATTTTAGAATTAAATAGTTCATTCACCACCTAAGCAATATTAGCGAATGAAATTTGAGAATTAAACCACGTAGGGAAAAACAATATCAATTAATAATAAATTATTATTTGAATTATTTTAAAAAGTAAAAATTTTATTTTGATATTATGATTTAAATTAATTGAAAAAATCGTGTAAAAATTAAAAAAAAGGCTTTTGATATTAATGATTTTATTTAAATATACGAAAACCGAGTTAATATTTTCATTATTTATTGCAATATAAAAAATTCCAAGATCTACCTAAGTAACTAACTAATGAGATAGTAAAATTATTCAAATAATTAAAATACTTAAAAAAATTATCTTTAATAACTTAAATAAATAAGAAGAGTAAAAAAAAATTGTTAGATATTATAAGATTACAAGAAATATACCAAAAGAAATATAAAAAAAACGTAAATCACACGGGCTTAAATAATTATTTTTATAATCAGTGAAAAATTAGATTGAAATAGTTCATTCACCTCCCAATCAAAAATAAAGAATGAGATTTAAGATTTTAAATACAATTGCCACGTAGATTTTTAAAAAAAAAACTAATAGCGATTGACGATTTAAATATTTAAAACCTAAAACGAAAAAATTATCTTTTGATATTTGATATTAAATCCAAATATCCAACAAATTTTTAAGTGTATTTCGAGACAAATCTAACAAGATTTCATATTAGGCTATTTTTCCAATAAATAAATCACAAAAACAATAATATGAAGTGTGTGAATAGTTTAAAATTCCAAACGTTAGTTGCGATTATTAAAAAAAATAAACAGGAGGAATGTTTGTTTACGAATGTGGTTGGCAACACACTACCCAAATAGAGATGAAACTAATAAGTTAGTTAAAACTAATAAGGTAGCACTTGATATTGATAAGATGTTGAAACTGATACTCGTAAGCTAGCTAATTTCATTAATTGTTTGGTAACCATAATTGCTAAATACTTGAAATTATTTAGGATTTTAATGGATGCTCCGTAATTTAAACAATTTTCACATTTGAATATTTTGTTAGTATATTACTTCCTCAATTTTTATTAAACTGCGTCATTTGCGTTGGACTCATAGATTAAGATAGAAATCACATAACATAGTTACAAAAATGCCCATTATTTGACTACAATAAGGAAAGAGAGTAAAAGTGAGGTAACCAGGTAACAACTAACAAGGGTAAATAGCAAATGTGAGTAAAAGTATAATATGTTGAATGTGTCAATACAAACAAAAAGTATTAAAATGTACATAGCCAAAATAAAAATAGTGAATTAAATATACACTTCTTAAAAAAATAGTGCAATTATAAAAACAAAAAAAAAAAAAATAACAATGAAGAATTATAAAAATAACAAAATACCAATGTAATAATTATGAGTAGCACTAAGAATAATTCAGGTAGACTATTCGTTTTGGTTCGAGTGGTTAGTTTAAACAGGTTCATATGATTGGCAGGTCGACTTGGTTGTGTTCAGTTTATTGATTGATTGATCAATTTGGTTTTGATTTATTTTGCATTATATATCAATTTAATAGGGTCGGGTAGGAAACAAGTTTACTCGTGTTAACGAGGTTCAGATTCATATTGGTTTAGATTATAATAGCAGTCCATGCTTAAATGAGTCATATTATCGGGTAGCAAGGCTAATCGGGTTCAGTTGGAATGGATCATTTGATAAGCGTATTGTAGGGAATATTTCAAGCATTATCCCAAACTTGAACCCCACTTTGAACATACACTTAAGTATGGTGGCGTCCAAAGGGAAGGAAACAAGAGCAAAAGAGTCGCCTTAGGAACTTGTAAACCGTTCACAGGGTGAAGGTTACACCCCTTAACGATCCATGGGATCGTCAACTCCAAAAGGTCTAGAACCAATCAGGGTTCAGGGATAAGGGTACGAATCCAATCTAAAAGAGAAAGAACTTCCTCTATAAAATAGGCCTCTACTTTATTCTACTCGTATTCATGTGTGCTTTCTGACTAACATGTAATCATTAGGTTAGCCCTAAACCTGTTTAATCTATGTTAGTTGAATATTAATGCACAAATAAAACTATTATTGGTTATCACTTGAATTAAAATCATATTAGCCTAAACCAAATTATCATATATCAAGCGTGATTTCAAGTACAAATTCTCTTTAAACATGCATAAAAGGTGTGATCAAACAATAACAATAATATACATATCAAGCAACACGATAATAGCAATGATAATAATCATAATCATATAAATAATAAAGCTTAATAAAAGCTAAATAATAGCAAGATCCTAGGCATGATACTAACAAGATTAATAACAAATCCTAACATTTCACTAAGCATTAAAAATCAAAGCTTTTAACCTAAAATGATACTAACATGATATTAGAAAGAATAAAAGGCGCCCTAAACATGATTCTAGAAAGCATTAAAAACATCCTAACATGATACTAGGAATTAATCAAATCTAAGCATGTTTTCTACATTGAAATAAAAAGGAAGTAAGCTAATAACTTACTTTGAAGCCTCGTACCTCTTTCTAATAACAAAATACACGAGTTAGTAAACTTCAATGAAATATTAAATCAAATAATTAAATTAAAGAATTGAAAGGAAAGAGTTAAATAGTTTGGACTGGATTTGGGACCAAACCCTCAGAAGGTATTAACCTTTCATGTCTAGGGCGAAGGCAACTTCGAACTTGGCTAGGTTTTTCTAGATCTTGTGAATGCGGTATTGTTTTGGTTAAAGCTAGCTAGAAAAAGAGAGAGAGAAAGAAAGCATGTATTGCTCGAGAGAGAAGAGAGAGAATTCTTAATGAGAATTCGTTCCTGCAAAATGGAGGTCCGAGGACCTTATTTATAGGAAAAAAGTCCAGAATCAGATTGAAAACAGTTAGAATTTGAAGAGGAATAAAACTCCACTTTGTCGCCAACGACCAGCCTTGTCGCCAGACGACAAGATTGTCGTCGCAAGGCGACAAACTTTGTTGCAAGGCGATAAAGACTGTCGTTTAGCGACAAAAGCGATTTTCAACACGCTTTCATTACGGAGTCCTTTTATCAATAAAATTGAGTCATAAAGTCCGTATGTAGGCTAAAATCGTATTTTCATATAAAACATTATTTTATTTCAAGTAAAACTCGTATACATAATTATCAATCGTAATTCTACTAGGATATAAAAAGAAGCTTCTAGATGATTCTAGAAGACTATAATCAATCCTACTAGTTCTAGGAATGATAATAAGCCCTCCCCTAGATCATTGGGCCGTATGTAAGGATCAAACCGGGCCCAGTTTAGTATTTTGGCCATAACTTCCTCATTATTCATCGGAATTGGGCTTATATTATATCGTTGTAAAGCTCTTTTCAAGCCCTATCCAACTACACTATTAATGGACCTTTATCATGGACCAAACTAAATTGTATTGGCTATTTTCATATAATAGAGTTGGTTTTCGAAAACAAAAATAAAGATTTTTAATAAAAACTATCCGCATCACTAGAATTTTCACACTTTCACTTCATTCAATTATGGTTCGACGCAAAAGGTATTCATCACTGGGTTTGGTTTTGGGGAGACACAAATGAATGTCTACAGAAGCCCCCACTTTGATTGAGTTTGGAGAAACGCATGTTTCAAAAACAAAAGTCAAAGTAGCGATAGGGACGGAGAATGATTTAGAACGTTCTGCGATCCCAAATCATTCTTGTAACGTCGATACCTGCAAACTAGCGTTAGTTAAACAGATAAAGAGAGTTAAGAAACGCGTATCTTGCACCGTCGAGCACACGTCTCTAGAGTAACCTTTTTTTTTTGCATTTTTGTTGCATTTGTTGAAGACCGCTCTGCTTGTAGCTGCCTCCAACACCATCAAAGATAACTCTGCTTGTAGTCATCCTCTGCCGCTTGTGACCATCTTCCACATCTTAGGGAACACGATCGAAGATAACTCTGCTTGTAGTCATCTCCCGTTTCCTGACAATCTTCCACATCCTAGGGAACATCGTTGAAGATAAATCTGCTTGTAGCCATCTTCAGTTTGTTTGACAATCCTCCACATCCTAGGGAACATCGTCGAAGACCGTTCTTCTTGTAACAATCCTCAATCATTGTTGCAATAACATTCCGACAAAAATTACTAAAGATCACTGCTTGTTGATCCTTAATGCTGCTTGAACTCTGCTATTGTAACTATTTGCTGAAATTGCTGCTGAGCAGTATGTCGGTGCGTTTATGTCGGCGTGTTTTGCTTTTTATGAACCATTGTGTCGGTGCCTGCGATGAGCCAATGCTTAAGCGCTTTAAACAAAGTGAGACGACCATTTACCAGGTCGATCACTTATTGCGATTGTAATCGAGCCGATTACTAAATCATGTCAAGTGCTTATAGGGGCTAACTGGCGTACCAAGGAACCCAAACTATAATGGGGCCACATAATCTGTCGCCACTCCAGCGCATGCTGGAAGCTTCTGTCGCCGTGAAAATCGTTTGTCGTCAGACGACGATTCTGTCGCAAGGCAATGATTTTGTCACCAGGCGACGAATGTTGTCGCCAGGCAACAGCCTTATCGTTTGGCGAAATTTTTTTTTTCTCTGTTTCTGCTGTTGCTGTTATCTGTTGCTTTCAACTTTGTTGTTTCCTTTCAACCAAATCTGCTCAAATATGTTTGCAAATTAGAGCTCTTCATCTCTAATATACTGATTCATGTAGTTTGTGCTCAAACTCTTCTTATCTTGGAAGAATTTCATGCGTTTATATTCGCGTTTTTTTTTAAATCCGGGAATGTTCTTGCTCGTTTGCTCTTTGGAAGTGATAACTTCCGATTCCTTGAGATTCTGTGGTAAACCTTATCCTTAAAGATTTTACCGAGTCTGATTTGATTTCCGTAGAGATCTTCTATCATGGGAAATTCGCGATTATGACCGATTATTGCTTGAATATCGTCAAGCCGATCATCAATCCAACTGCAGTCGGGCTGACTCTAGTTGATTTGCTAAGCTGCTTAAGTCCTTTTGCTTCAAGTCTTTTGTAAAGGTTACTCGTCTTAGTATACCTGCATTTATATTTTGGACTATAGGACTTTGCCCATCTTTTTAATTATTTTAGAGTTAACCTAAGACTTAGTGTTACTCACATATGAGTTTTCATGACTTGACTCAAAGTGCTTGACACATGTGTTAGTCTCAATTCAAGGTGATATGACACAACATGACTCAACGTACATGACTCGTGTGTGCATTATAGTATGATCGTGCGACTCAAAAATGCAAAACAGCAAAAAATTTCCGTCAATTTTTGTGGAGGGTACCGACTTTTTCCCGAAAAAGAAAGACGCGAAAAAGGATCGAAGTGAGTGTCGAATGAGCTTAATCAAGTATATGCGTTTGATGTTGTCTCTCGAGGTGCAAGGATTAATTCATTCTAGACTATCTTAGTTGGCTCGATAATGAAAGTATTTAGGAAACTTAGGCGCGGAGGCGAAGCACTTCATACTTCGTGATGCAATGATGATAATGATGATTATGATGAGTGATTTTGTTATGTCAAGGCATGCTTCAACGTTGTGTTAAGATTTCATGGCAAAGGGTTCCTAAGGGAAGGACTATATAGTCATGTATCTGTGATGTGTGTGAAAGTGTCACTAAGGTTAGGCTGCAAAGGCTAACGGTGTGGAAGATATATTATGAGAAGAGTCAAATAATGGAGACTTTTAGGCTAAGGTAAGCTAATGATATAGGGATCAAGCCCCCAAGTCTATATCTAAGTGAATAGGGATGAGCATTGGATATCCCTTGATATGATCATGGTTTGGGTGTGTTAATGTGAATATGAATGCATTTTTATTACGGCCGCACCTCAATGTGAAATTGCCTACGTATCCGTTAGGAATCAGGCCAAACGTAGCTATAGCTGAACCTCGCACAAGTGTGTGTATACCTCAAAAATGTCTTTTTAAGGGTTATAACGTAGTTAGGCTAAAGGTTAGAGAAGAAGGGGATAAAAGCCCAAGACCCTAGATAAGCCCCCAAGGTGTGCAACCTTGCTTTTGAATTTTTGTATTTTTATGCTTAAGTTTTTTTTTAACTCTTTTTTAGCTCTATTTTCTTTTTTTGCTTTTGCATAGTTTTTATTTTTATAAGTTTAGGCAATCCCGATCATGCGGTCTATCACTCACTTGGCATTCATGTTTCTCAGGCACGATACCGAGCACTTGTTAAGAAACGCAATCCGAGAAGTGTTCTTATCAAAGATATTTTCACATCAAAGTCATTGGAACACTTTCCCTTTGGTACAATTTTATTTTATCTTTTTTGCTTATTTTGCTATTTTAATCTTTTGAAATTACCCAAGCTTTTAAAATTGCATAAGTTGTACACCATCCCATCCCAAGGTTAAGTAGATGTGGGTTGAAGAAAGAAAGGTCTATCGTTAGACGAGGCTCAAAGTGGTTTATCAAAAAAGTGATTATGTATATTTGAAAGGTGAGAGGTATGATATGGCTACAAGGGGTGCCTCTAATCATGGGTATACCTTGTGCTTAGTTCGACCTTGAAATCTTTTTTTTTTATTTTGCAATGCAATGATCATATGCGAGGGAAGAAATGCTCATTTTATTAAAAGGGAAAAAGAAATAACCTATAAAGTAAATCTAAGGAAAATAAAGTAAATCTAAGGAAAATAACCTATGCTAGACTAATTGGGGAAAGGGATGAAAAAGAAATAAAAAAAAGGTCATGAAATCTTATCGTTGAAGCTCGCCTCGTGTTGTTTGCTTTATCATCACCCAGTTTTCTTGCTAGCTAGAGGTAATGGGATCTTGTTTGATTCTATGAGATCTTGAATGAGATTTTGAAATCTGTAACATTCATCCGTGGTATGACCATTTCCTTGATGGTACTTGCAATGAGAGTTGGGATTCCACCTTGAAGATCTCTTTTCTAGTGTTTGATCTTCGGTAGGGCCAATAGGTTTGATTAATCCTTGATCATAGAGACGATCGAAAGCAACACCATAGGTCATTCCAATGGGTGTGAACTCTCCTTTGGGTTTCCTTTTAGATCCTTGATTATCTATGGCTAAGACACCGTTATGGTCAAAGGTACCAACATTGTTACTAGAGTAGGTGTTTTCGGAAGAAGAAGGACTATCGCTCTTCTTTCCTTTCCAGCCACTGTTGGTATTTTTACTAATCTTGGCCTTCTTGTTGCGTAGAGGAACATGAAGGAGATCTAAATCAATGAGGGCTTGAACGCGATCTTTGAGAGCGAAACATTCTTCGATAGTGTGACCACGACCTCTATGGTATTGGCAATAAGATTTTGGGTCCCAATTAGGAGATCGTTTCTCCAGCGGTGGGTCTTGACTAGGATCAATGGGGTGAATGAGACCTTGATCGTGAAGATACTCAAAAGCTTCATTTTAAGTCATTCCTATTGGTGTGTATTCATCAATGGTCCGTCTTTCCCGCGGCTTAAGAGCATTGAGTTTTTCATTTGTTCCTTGACAAGAGGAAAGGAAAAAGGGACGATCCTCCTTTTTGTCTTTCGGTGTTGACAATGAGAACTTTGTTTGATAATTGTTATCCGGCCTGCTAGTCCTTCTATCGCACCCATAAGCATGACAATAGTGTTCCGTAGTTCATGAACGTCCTCTTCCAGACTTGACGTGTTATTACTTAAGAACATTTCTTCTTCATTGGCCATTATTATTACAGTTGCTTTATCCAAAGTGTTGTCTTAGTTAAATGCTCTTCTCTCCTTGACCAAAAACTATGGAAAGGGAAATTAGGGATGAGTTTTTTATTAGTCTCGAACTCTATTCGACATGCAATAGGTAAGAAGAGAACATGGAAGAAAATGGAGATGGAATGGACCCTAAACTCAAATGACGGAAAAACAACTCCTGCATGGACCTAAGACATGGTCATGGTGACATATACAAAGTGTGTGCTAAGACTAGTGAGTGTAGGTGACATGCTTTGACTATTGTGTATGACCATAGGACTAAGTGTTTAGACTCAGTTAAGGACTAATTATGGCTAAAGCCATTAATAAACTGGTCAAACTGATTATCAAACTGTTTAATTAGACTCGTCGTGATGGCTCGAGCAAAAATCTGAACTGTCGCCAAAGCAACAGAACTGTCGCCGCAAATCGAAGTTTGTCACCAGGCGACAAGCAATAGATTTTGGCGCCACAGCCCAAACTCTTGCGCCAAACTTATGGAACTGTTTCCAGTATTTTTACTCTAAAAGGACATGCCTAAAGTCGTACTAAGTCAGTTTAATTGTTTTATTAGCCTTTAATTAGTCAAATTAATTAATTCATTAATTAGACAAAGTCCTTTTAGTCATTAATTGGTTTGTTTAGACTTAAACACAAGCCAAACAAACGGTTAGCACATATAGGTTATGCACAAGCAAAGAATGCTCAAGTAGTCAAGTAGTCACAACATGATGCAATGAGTTTGCAACCTAACCATGGCTCTAGTTCTCTAAAGTTCAAGGATATAGGTTAGTCAAAAAGGGTCCATGGTTATGAGTCCGGATGCATCGCGCGAAAGCCTTACCTTTGGAAGGGTTGGCGCATATGGATGGGACCCCGCAAGTTAAAAACTTGCTTCCACGGTTTGGTTGATTCACAAACTCGGATGTACCCGTCGTTGCCAGGAGCGTTCGATTGGGAAGATGGAGCGTGAACCCCCAGAGGGTTATGACCATATGTTGAATACATGGGTTTCAAAAAAGAGAGAAAACTCAATCAGGAAGTAAAATCGAGCCAACAGTGCTAGAACCAGTCAAAACAAGAAGGCAGAGTTCTGGTTCGGTATTGGAAGAACTTCGCGCCAGACTACAGAGACTGTCGCCGCAAAAGTAGCCCTATCGCCAGGCAACAGAAGCACTTTACAGACGACAGGCTCTGTTTTCTAGACGCTAGTTCCTACATGCCTCAGCAGAATTATGTGTTCATAGAATTTTCCAGTTTTCGCAGTATTATTTCGATTCTAGTGTGAAATTCTCAAATTTCCTACGTGTAAAAATCCTATGTTTTTTACTCATTTCGGATGGTCTATCCAATAAGGACCTTTTTTATGCATCTGACAATAATTTTAATCAAAGTTACGCACATGAAAACTTAGAACTTTTCGAGTCTCATCCGCTCATTCTAAATCATTGCCAAAATAAATTTTAAGAATTAAAATAGAAATCCTCCCCAGTGGAGTCGCCAAAAACTGTAGGGAATATTTCAAGCATTATCCCAAACTTGAACCCCACTTTGATCATACACTTAAGTATGGTGGCGTCCAAAGGGAAGGAAACAAGAGCAAAAGAGTCACCAACAAGTTTTAGGAACTTGTAAACCGTTCACGAGGTGAAGGTTACACCCCTTAACGATCTATGAGATCGTCAACTCCAAAAGGTCTAGAACCAATCAGGGTTCAGGGATGAGGGTACGAATCCAATCTAAAAAAGGGAGAACCCGCCCTATAAAATAGGCCTCTACTTTATTCTACTCGTATTCATGTGCGCTTTGACTAACATGCAATCATTAGGTTAGCCCTAAACCTATTTAATCTATGTTAGTTGAATATTAATGCACAAATAAAACTATTTTTGGCGATCACTTGAATTAAAATCATATTAGCCCAAACCAAATTATCAATTATCTAATTAAGCGTGATTTTAAGTACAAATGCCCTTTAAACATGCATAAAAGGTGTGATAAAGCAATAACAATAATATACATGTCAAGCAACACGATAATAGCAATGATAATAATCATAATCATATTAATAATAAAGCTAAATAAAAGTTCAATAATAGCAAGGTCCTAGGCATGATACTAACAAGATGAATAACAAATCCTAGCATGTCACTAAGCATTAAAGATCAAAGCTTTAAACCTAACATGATATCATAGAGAATAAAAGGCACCCTGAACATGATTCTAGAAAGCATTAAAAACATCCTAACATGATACTAGGAATTAATCAAATCTAAGCATGCTTTCTACATTGAAATAAAAAGGAAGTAAGCTAATAACTTACTTTGAAGCCTCGTACCTGTTTCTAATAACAAAATACACGAGTTAGTAAACTTCAATGAAATATTAAATCAAAGAATTAAATTAAAGAATTGAAAGGAAATAGTTAAAAAGTTTAGACTAGATTTTGGACCAAACCCTTAGAAGGTAATAACCTTACACGTCTAGGGCGAAGGCAACTTCGAACTTGGCTAGGTGTCTTTAGATCTTGTGAATGCGGTATTGTGTTTGTAAAAGCTAGCTTGAAAGAGAGGGAGAAAGAAAGCATGTATTGCTCAGGAGAGAAGAGAGATAATTCTTAATGAGAATTGGTTCCTGTAAAACGGAGGTCCGAGGACCTTATTTATAGGATAATAGTCCAGAATCCGATTGGAAACAGTTAGAATTTGAAGAGGAATAAAACTCCACTCTGTCGCCAACAACCAGCCTTGTCGTCAGACGACAAGATTGTCGCAAGGCGTCAAACTTTGTCGCGAGGCGACAAAGACTGTCGTTTAGTGACAAAAGCGGTTTTTAACGCGCTTTTAGTACGGAGTCCTTTTATTAATAAAATTGAGTCGTAAAGTCCGTATGAAGGCTAAAATCGTACTTTCATATAAAACGTTATTTTATTCCAAGTAAAACTCGTATACATAATTATCAATCCTAATTCTATTAAGATATAAAAAGAATCTTCTAGATGATTCTAGAAGACTATAATCAATTCTACTAGCTCTAGGAATAAGAATAGGCCCTCCCCTATATCATTGGGCCGTATGTAAGGATCAAACCAGGCCCAGTTTAGTATTTTGGCCATAACTTCCTCATTATTCATCGGAATTGGGCTTATAATATATCGTTGAAAAGCTCTTTTCGAGCACTATCCAACTACACTATTATTTGATCCTTATTATGGACCAAACTAAGCTGGATTGGCTATTTTCATAAAATAGAGTTGGTTTTCAAAACAGAAAGAAAGATTTTTAATAAAAACTATCCGCATCACTTGAATTTTTACACTTTCACTTCATTCAATTATGGTTCGATGCAAAAGGTATTCATCATTAGGTTTGGTTTTTGGGAGACACAAATGGGTGTCCACACGTATTAATTTGGATTGATTCAAAATTTAATGAATTTGTTTACTTTAATCAATTTTGGCTGGATTGTGAGCGGTTTGCATCAACTATCAAGGCACTCCGTATAACGAATTTGGTTTCATATTGAGTCGAGACTTAAACAAGTTAATCTATTTTCAAGTATCAAATTTTATATAGATCATTAAAAAAATTAAAGGAAATTTTAGAAAATAACACCACAAAATTGTCACAAAAAAGATTATAACACAAAAAAAAAAAAAAAAAAAAAAAAAAAGAAAAGAAAAATACAACAACAAAAAAAAAATCTTTTATCATAACACCACAAAAAAAATCCCAAAAACTGCTTTCACCACCACTTAACTGATTTTTGGATGAAATCCGTTAGTGGGGCCCCTAGAAGACATGTTGTAAATCATACAAATTCAAACCTGCAATATATAATTAAAGAGGTAGAAAAATTACGGGAACAATTATTTCATTGATAATTTATGGGGTTACAACTCTCGTAGATCTCTTGATTCCTCTCTCCAAAGGGTTAGGGTTTTGATATTTGTTTATAGTACGGGGCCTTGTCGGCTTATTCCATACTATGTACCTACAATGTTTGGTAGTAGGGAGGAGATGGGGTCGTTGTGACTTGTTCCATCTGAGCCTCATTAAACCCTAAATACGACCCTCTTTATATAGAGTGTCGTAGAGTAAAAGATAATAATCTATGAGATTCTGAAGATAAATATCTTATATTTTTTATATTATCTCCTTATTTACATATATCTAACACCTAATAATTACAAAATTTCTGTGTCAACACATGTGTCTAGTGGTTTTAATAAATATATCAATCAATCAAAGCCGTAATCCCATAAGTGGGGTCGGCTAACATTGACCAAATTTGATTATTTTGTGTAGTTATCGACATAAATTCTCTTACGGTCCAATGCTTCATCCTCATGCAAATCCTAGTGGTTAAAATAATAAAAAAAATTTATTAAAAAAAACAAAAAAAAAAAAACCTTACCCTTAACCCGGTCATATATCCCACCACCTCCGCACCAGCCGCCGACTACCGTCGGCATCCTTTGCCCCCACAAAATCCGACGAGACCAACCCTTTTAATCGTCGCTCCACCTCTTCCCCTCTCCCCCTCCCCGAAAACCGCCCTAAGCCCTTAAAACCACCTGAAAAACCATCCCCAAACGCCGCAAAATCCAACCCCCATTTCCCAATTCGCCATGAAATCTACACCCATTTTCCCATTTATGTGCAGTCGGCAGCCGAAATCGACAAATCGAGGGCTGCCATGGTCAATTTCGTCGTTTTAAGGGTGAAAGGTAAAGGAGGGTGGTTTTTGGGGTTGATGTTGTTGTGGTAGGTGGTGAATTGCAGTGGATAGATGGTAATTTGTGGTGGTTAGACAAGGTTGGGTTGGTTTTTTGGGAAGGGTAAGAGGGGAAGGCAGGGTTTCGACGGTTTTTGTAAGGGCAGGGTGAAAGATTTATGTCTTCGTCATGTGCGATTGCTAGATATGTAAATGGATCAAAATATGGAGATAAATAAGTTCGTACATTTGGGTCATCGTTATATCATAGCTAGAGGTGCTAACGATCTTTGGGCTAGTAAATTAGGCCAAAGCCCACTTGGACGTATCCTATAAGGTCACACAAAGGGCCTAGATCGAGCATTAGAGGACGAGGCCCATCATGGGCCTCTTCACTCTAGGTGGCCAACCATAGGGAGGAATAAGGAGTGTTTTGGGCTTCGTACCCTAGTCTAATTATAATAGGATTATAATTAGACTAGGTGCCTTGGGTTTGCTAGCAAGCAATTCAGTGAGAGGCCTGATCAAACCATAATTAGCAAACACGAAACCTAACCCTCTCATACTCCTCTCTCTCTCTCTCACGGCTCTCTTTTCCTCCTCGGCTCCGGTGGTGGTTCGTGCGGTGGTCGATTGTCCATAAAGGTGGTGATCGCGGTTTTCCTCTTTCACTCGACCAATCTAGTATTGGTGAATGGCTCGTTTGAATCTCATTGACTAAGTAAAGGAGCAACACTTGGGGCTCTATTCTCTCCTTGATTTGCCTGTCCAATTGGTACATGGAATTCACGCTTCAAAGGTATGATTATGTGTCTTGTGTGTTATGCATGCGATCTTGAGATTAGGTGCTTTATGAATATGATTCATGTTTTTCCACATTATAATACCTATAAACTCCTACGTACAATGATATCAGTTAGCCTCTTGCATGAACGCGCTTGATCATCATAATACGATTATTTGATGTCCATGTTAATTTTATAATCAATTAAGAGGGAGATATTGATTTAATTATAGTTCAATTGTTATATTTAATGTGATTAAACTTTTGGAATCGATAAATTCAAATTAATTATGCTCAAATAGCCACGAAGAGGACCGATTTATGCCCTAGTTCATTTGAAAATTTCGAACCCTAGAACCCTAGTTTTGAATTTTTTCAAAAAAAACTTTAACCCTAATTTCCGAATTTTCGAAATTAATAGCCCTAAAATATAATTTATAGGCTTGATTTTTTAATTCGATTTTTTTTTATGATTCGTAATTTTAATTGGATTGATTTATGCACAAAAAAGTTTTGTGTATGATCATCGATTTAATTTTAAGAGTTAGAATTAAATTGGGATTAATTTTATGATAAACCCTAATTTGAAAGTTGATTGTGATTTAATTTTAATTTTATGGAGTGATTTAATTTAATTTTGATAAAAGTTATTTTAATTAAATTAAAACACACAAAAAAAATTAATTTAAGGCCGGTAGCAAGGAGGGGAAGGGAAGGGCAGGAGGTCCAGTGGTCGTGGCCAGCATTGTGCAAGTGTTACACAGCTGCTGCCACGGCAGCAGTGTTGCTATTGCTGCTGCTTATGCGGCAGTGGCCGCCATAAGGCAACCAGCCACCGTGGCTAGCCTAGGTTAGCCACGCACGGTGGCCTATAGCACAGCAGGTGCTGCTGCACGCTGCTGCCTTACGGCAATGGCTGCTAGAAACGCAGCCAGCCACCGTGGCTAGCTTCGGCTGGCCAACCACGGTGGCCAGCATGTGTGGCACATTTTTCAATAAAAAAATTGTTTTTGAAAAATATTTTAAGATAATTACAAAATTATTTTGGTATAAAATCAGTTTTATTTTGGATAAAACAAATCTTTCAAAAGTTGTAATATTTGATATTATCCATATTTAAGTTGTTAAAATTGATAATTATCCATAATTAAGTGGTTAATTTTGGATAAGATTAATTAGGATATTCTGAGCATATTCCTAAAGGATAATAATTGATTTTAATAGCGTGATTATCCCGTAATTAGATTAGGATATAATTGATTTTAAAATTATTTGATTGGCTAGTAATTAGGATAGAATCTCCTAAATTAGTTAGGATTATCATGGAAGATTAAATATGATTTATCTTTCTATATTAAAATATGATTTGATTCTATCTCATGACTAAATTAAATATATGATATTTTACAAACGGTCATGAATAATATATGATATTATCTAATCATGATAAAAATATGAGATATTTTAGGAAATGCGTTGACTTAATTGTGAACATTCAATGTTGTAGTTTAGACAAGCATGTTGAGTAATTTATTATATGGTACTTTTATAATATATGATATTATGTTGCTATAAATATAGAGGAGTATGGCCCATAGATTCTATATACGATCTGCGCATCGTGATGTATTTATGTAATCTAAATACGGTCTGCGAACCGTTAAGAATTTTTTTTAACTTTTATTTAAAGTGAATAGATTAGTTATTTAAATAGTGTTACTCCAAAGAATTCCATGAAGTGAAGGCCCAAATGAGCAAGGTGGATGGTGATCCATGACAATTCAATAAAAATGGAGCATTTTCATTTCTAGTTTTCTGAAGACTAAGGGGTCATACTATGTCATACTTTATTTTATGCATTATTAGATTATGCATGTTAGACTTTATTTATGTTAATTGATGATGCGCTAGAGTTCACTAAATAATCACAACATAATAAATCTAGGTCCTAGTAATATTGAGAATGCTTTTCCAATTAAAAACCTGACGAATCATTGATACTTATGATAGGTCATGCCAAAGCTGAGTGTCATTTTATATCTTGGGAGAGTTAGGGTAAATCAAGTTTTACAATTTTAATTGGTTATGCTCAACAAGGTAACCTAAAGAGTTTAGAACTTTGAAGCAAAGAGAAATAATTAAACATGTGATGGTTAATTATTCAACCAAGAATTACAAGAGTTGTAACCAGTAAAGAGTTTACTCACCTTGAAAATGTAATGGTTGATGGTACGGCCAAAGTCCGGTCAATTATTGCACGAATAAAGGATCTTGAAATCACTTAAAATTCAATTAGGATCATTTAATTATTGAATAAAGTGTTTTAAAGTTACCTAATTAATTCTTTTATGGTACTTTAAATTTTAGATTAAACATAATTATTAAACTTTGCCTTATTTTGACTTAGATGGGTAGCCATAATCACAATGGCAACAACGTTTACGACCTTCGATCATTCTTTGAGAAGCATAGGTTGACAGGAGAAAACTTTTTCACTTGGGAAAGGATGCTAAGGCTTGTTATGAAATCTGAAGGTAGAGAGGATGTCATTGACACCCCACTGCCACGACCTCTGCCACAAAATCCAACTGCAGCAGAAATCAAAAAACACAAGGAAACCCATGACAGAGCTATGCCTATCACTTGCTTGATGATTGCTACCATGGAGCCTAGTCTTCAAAAACATTTTGAGGATCAGGATGCGTACACAATCATGCAAGAGCTCAAAGCTTTGTTTAAGAAACAAGCTAGAGTTGAAAGGTACGAGCTCCATCGTGAGATTCTGGATTATACGATGGAGAAGGGCACCGCAGTTCATGATCATGTTTTCTAAATGATCATCCTTATTCAATATGGAGAAACTGGGGCACCCATACAATGATGAGATGGCAACAGATATCATTCTCCACTCACTTCCAGAAAGTTTCAACTAGTTTATCATGAACTTTAACATGACTGATGCTGCAAAGACTATGAATCAATTACATGTAATGCTAGTTAGTGCTGAAAAGCAAATCCCTAAGGAACCTAAGAAAAAAGTTCTTATGATTCAAAAGGGAAAGGGGTTCAAGAAGAAGGGGCAAAAGGTTAGTGTTAAGAGCAAGGGCAAGTCAAGTAAAAGTGAATGCTTTTACTGCAAGAAGAAAGGGCATTGGAAGAGCAACTGCCAAAAGTACCTCAACTTTCTCAAGAAAAATGGAGCATCAACCTCAGGTACTATGTTATAAACATTTTAACTTTCACTTAGGTATGTGATACAAATTTGCAGTGCTTGACATTGTTAATGTTGCGCAGAAACTGCAAGCAAGTGAGGCTAGCATGGAGATGGAGCTTGAAGGTGCACTAGAAGTGTTTGAGTGGCCAGACATAGCTTCATAGTTTTATTTTCTGATTAGTTAATCATGATTTTAAAACAATTTCCGGTTTTGATGAGACAATATTTTAGTTTTGTTTGAATACTGGTTTGGTTTACTTGGCTTGGACAAGTGTTGATCCATGACCAAGGTAATAAATTGTTTTCATTTTGCTAGATATGAGTTAATTTTTTTTTTATGACATTGATATAAGTAGATCACAAAAGTAAGATTAGATGATTCAAAATAAACTTACTTATAATAAAGTAAGGTTAGGTCACATGAACCATTTGCACATCCAATGTACAATTGGATGGACTCTTATTCTCATATGATTATGAATCACTTGAGAATTAGAAGTCATGCTTGAAAATTTAAGATGACCAAGTTACCTTTTAGTTGAAAGGGTGAAAGAGCTTTTGGAACTCATACATATGATGTGTGTGGACCATTAAGTTCAAGAATTAGCAAAGAGTTTAACTGTTTCATTGCTTTTATTAACGATTAAAGTAAATATATCGATAATTACTTAATGAAGTAAAAGCCGGAATCATTGAAATGTTCAAAATTCCAAAATGAAATGAAAAACCAAGTTTGAGATAAACAAATTAACACTACAATATGATTGTTATGAACTTGTGATAAATATTTAACTCAGAAGAAATGATCATCTAAGGAATTGTTGAATTGATTCACAATCCAGAAACATTACACTTAAAATGTATGTTGACAGCAAGAATCAAACTTTGCTTGCCATGTTTTGATCTAAGATTTAATGATTTATAACATATCATTTTAAGGATATGCATTAGAACAATTGCGAATATACTAAACAATAACTTTACCAAAGCACTAGAAACGATGTCATAAGAGTTATGGATTGGAAATGTTCCAAGGTTATCTTTTCTAAACAAAGATTAAGGGTTATGAAATCTATGTAAAATGTTTATAGAGATGACATAATAGACCCTAAATCAGAGGTATTATTCCTACAATCGCGAAGAAAACAAAGTGTTTGTTGCTCGCGATAGTGTCTTTATCGAAAGAAAAAATCTCTTCCTACAAAGCCAAGTGGGAATAAAGTTAGATCTCGATGAGATTCAAGACAAGCAACAAATGGATGTGGATAACATCACATCAGAGACGAAGGCGCATGAATCAGCTAATTTGATAAACCATGTGTCGAAGCAAGCTAATTCAACTAGCGAGACTTCTATCGTCCCACTTAAATAAAAGGCTTCAAAGAGTTAAAGAGAATAATTATATTATTTCTCATACCTATCGTAGGTCACTTGGGATCAAAACAAAATTCTAAGAAAAGGTGGATTTTAAAATTTTCCTACTGGAATGGTTGGAACCCATGCCCTACAAGCAAGCTTTAGAAAAGTGCCAACTCAGGAAATGGCTTAAAACCATGAAATTTAGAATGGACTCCATGTCTGTAAATATGTGTTTGTTTGTCCATGATAGCCTTATAAATGGGGTCAAACCTATTAGTTGCGTAAGCCTATTCGGATTATTCTAGTTATAGAGATCAAAGTCGCCTTCATGAAATATTCTTGATGAATGGTATGTATATGATACAACCTAAGAATTATGAAATCCAGAAATTCCTAGAAAATTTTGCAAACTTCAGAAATTCATTTATGGATTGAAGTAAGCATCAGGGAGTGGGAACATTCGTTTCAACAAGGTAATCAAACAATTTGATTTCCTTAATAGAACGAAAAGGAATCTTGTAGAGACAAGGAGTTTAGTGGGAGAAATTGATCTTCTAAATCTTGTATGTAGTTGGCATACAGTTCTTGTAAAATGACATATCAATGCTTGAATAAATCAAGTAATGGTTAAGAAGTTGTTTTCTACATGGAAGACTTAGGAGATGTTGAATACATATTGGGAATCAAAATCCATAAAGTGAATCTTGAAGAATGTTTGAACTTAATCAAGAAACTTATGTTGATAAGATTCTTGACAAGTTCAAGATGCAAGACTCCAAGAGAGGATCCATTCCCATGTCTCAAGGTACTACACTCAGTAAAACTCAATGCCTTCAAAAGCTAATAGAGTTGAGTCGTATGGATAGTGTACTTTATGCTTTTGCAAAAGGGTTCATTATGTGTTCCATGATATGTATAAGCAAGATGTTACGTATGATTTATGCATATGTAGCAGGTTTCTAACAAATTTGGGATTAGCATACCAAAAGCTAATAAGAGAAAATCCTTGAGTACTTAAGAAGAACTAAAGGAATGTATCTAGTTTAATAGTGGAAAAAGAAAATTAGTTGTCAAAAGGTTATGCGGATGTAAGCTTTCCAAATAGGCTTGATCTAGATGCATATTTTGTCTAGTTGGAGAAGGACAATAAGCTTGAAAAGTTCAAAGCAGAGCGCTGTTGCATACTCAATGTTAGAATATGTGTATATCGATACAGTAAAAGTGGTTAGAGAGGAAGTTTGGATCAAATTGTCATGTGACTAAAAGGATGCTTTTGCCAAAATCAAAGGAGCTAGGGTCACATCACAAATCCAAAATAATAGATTTGTGATATTACCACAGTTATGAGATCATTGTCCAACGGGAGGTCATGTTCTACAAAGTTTTATTATGAGTGAGAAATCACTAAACTACTTCCATAGACTAAGGTATAAGAGTCATATTAAAGTCTTGAATTGAAGCAAGTTATGTAATTTAAGTTATGTATGTTTTGAGAAAACATATTACATAAGTGATGCATCAGTTTGTAGAATTATGTTTTAAACAAAAATTATTATTTCTCTTATTTAATTATGGTTTTGGAAATTAAATAAAATGTCCAAAATAATTATGGATTGATGGGCTCATCAGGTTGATGACCTGGTGAATAAAACCCCACAGGTGAACAAAATTCATATATTATTTAAGTTCCTAGTTCGAAATCATTAAAGTGGACATAAATGATTTCAATAAATGGACTAGCATGTAGTATTGATTGGATAGTGCAGTTTCATGGGCTATAGGGGCATAGTGATGCTCGGTCAATCACATGAATATGCTCGTTCAAGTATAGAGTTTCCGGATATATTAGTGGATTCCTTTGACATGAGTGGAACATTGATTTCATTTAATGATTGATTTAACTGTGGTGCATTCAAACGTCATGCCGTAAAAGGGAATTATCAAGGATGTTTTCCGGTTACTTCAAAAGTTGAGTGGGAGCCTTATTGCCACAAAATTGGATTGAGTCTACCTATTAAATTGGAAATGTGTCATGGCCTCTTGAAGAGGGAGAATTCAAAAAATACATGACCGCGTTCAAATGTATTACTCAGTAATCATTTGGTTTTGTAATTCTAACTCAGATTTTAAGAAACAATTTGTAGACTAATATGATCTCGACATGTCCTGCGATGCACTCATATTATCAAATCGACACTTTTTGACTTAAGGAATTTGAATATTGCATACTTGTCTCAGAAAAGTGGGAGATTGAAGGATTTATGTCTTCGTCATGTGCAATTACTAGATATATATATGGATCAAATTATGGAGATAATTATGTTCGTACATTTGGGTCGTCGTTATATCATAGCTAGAGGTACTAACGATCTTAGGGCTAGTAAAATAGACCAAAGCCCACTGTGACGGATCCTATAAGGTCACACAAAGGGCCTAGGTCGAGCATTAGAGGACGAGGCCCATCATGGGCCTCATCACTCTAAGTGGCCAGCCATAGGGAGGAATAAGGAGAGTTTTGGGCTTCGTAACCTAGTCTAATTATAATAGGATTATAAATAAACTAGGTGCCTAGGGTTTGCTAGCAAGCAATTCAGTGAGAAATTTGATCAAACCCTAATTAGCAAACACGAAACCTAACCCTCTCATACTCCTCTCTCTTTCACTGCTCTCTCCTCCTCCTCGGTGTCGGTGGTGGTTCGTGGTGGTGGTGGTTTGTGCGATGGTCGGTTGTCCATAAAGGTGGTGATCGTGGTTTTCCTCTTTCACTCGACCAATCTAGTATTGGTGGACTACTCGTTCGAATCTCGTGGACTAAGGGCCTGTTCTCATTGACTGAACTCAGCTGAACTGAACTGAACTGAACTCAGCTGAACTGAACTGAATTGAACTGAACTGAACTCAGCTGAACTGAACTGAACTGAAATGAATATTTTATAAGAGAAGGAAATTAGGAGCTGAATTGAACTGAACTGAACTAAACTGAACTGAACTCAGCTGAACTGAACTGAACTGAACTGAATTTCAACGTAAGAGAACAAGCCCTAAGTAGAGGAGCAACACTTGGGGCTTTATTCTCTCCTTGATTTGCCTGTCAAATTGCTACGTGGAATTCACGCTTCAAAGGTATGATTATGTGTCTCTTATGTGTTATGCATGCGATCTTGGGATTAGGTGCTTTATGAATATGATTAAGGTTTTTCCTCATTATAGTACCTATAAACTCCTACACATGGGTGTCGGCAGTAACACCCCGACCCCAAACAAATTAGGGAGGGGCCTATTGTCACAAAATGTGCATCAAGGGCCAACAATTGTCCCCATAAACCAACACAAGTCCTTTCGGTGTATTTTTGTCCTCACTCATGCGCACCTCGAGAAAACTTCCCAGGAGGTTACCCAACCCAAGACTACTCAGCTCCTAGCCAAGCACACTTGACTAAGGAGTATCTTAGCATATGAGATCCCTAAAGGGAAGATGCATCTTGTTGATATGAGTAGTATATCAAATCCTTTTTAAATCAATCATGAGGGGTATTACATACACCCCCACTTGAGAACGGCAACGCCCTCGTTGCGCCTAAAAAGCTGGGGACTCAAATATTACGCATAATGGCAACTGGGTAGCCAAAGTGTTACATTCATTCTAGATATGACAATGTTGTTTCAATGAATACTACAAGAAGGGGGGGTTGAATTGTAGTATAAGAGTTTAGCCAAACTTTTTGCGGAATTAAAATTAAGTTAGCTAAAGGAACTGAGAGATTAACTAAAGGAACTAAAGAATGCAAGAGAGATTTTACGTGGAAAACTCCTTGGCCCTAACAAGGAGAAAAACCACGACCACTTGGGATTTTGGGAAAAGAATCTTCACTAGAATAGGGCAAATGATCCTATTACAAGCTAAAGACTCAAACTCAAGTTCCTCTACGAACTTGAGACCCTGAGGAACAAGTCACCCAACTTGTTACTCTTCTCACTTCTCTGTTCTCTCTTCTCACTTCTCTGTTCTCTCTTCTCTTTCTCTGTTCTCTCTTCTCTTTCTCTTCTCTTTCTCTTTTCTCTTTCTCTTTTCTCTTTCTCTTCTCTTTCTCATACACAAATGTTCACTCGAACTTCCCCATTCGCCAATTACAACTCGAAAGAAAAACAAACTCTAGTATAAGAACATTAAGAACACTCTAATCAACTTATGTGGAATTGGACGCTTGACTCTATTAAAAGCTTGAAAACTTATGTGAGCAAGGACAAGTTTTTCCAACAGAAATTATGAACTATTTATAGAGCTATAAACGCTTTGGAAAACTTCATTGTGCAGTAAACCCATTACGCCACTACTCATGCCCACTAAGAAGATCATGTCCCTTAATTTAAGGAACCATGAACTCCTCAATTTTGCAGAACCACGACTTGATGAAGAACGTGGGAGAGTAGGCCGCAAGTTTTGGAAAACATGGTGATTTTATTTTTTTCAGAAGATATTTTCGAAAATAAGAAAATAAAATAAAATCTTTTTGCACAAGATACTTTCGAAATTCAGAAAGAAATAAAATCCCTTTCAAAAGATAAACGTTTTAGATTGCAACCGTTTTCCTAAAAACTAGCATGCACAATTTTATCTTCTTAGACCAATTCCACACAGATTTTTCGAGTGCCATTTAATATCTTATACTTACATAAATCCTAAAATATAAAAATATATTTAGTCTTCATGTTCTCTGATGAAGCTTCTACTCCGAGGCTTCCGTTCCTTGGAAGGAACTTCTCTTCTCTGGTGATGCTTCTTCTCTGAAGCTTCTGTTCCCTGAGGGAACCTTCTCTTCTCAAGTCTTCATTTCTGAAGCGCCAGTTCTTGTGAGGGAACTCTTCTTTTTGGATAGCTTTGTTTCTGGCTTTCCTGTTCCTCATGGTATCTTTGCTCGACACTTAATTCTCCTAGTCTTTGCACTGATCACACACTCAAACAATCAAGCCTTTATTAGTATGAAAGTAAGTAAGGTTGTGTCATCATCAAAATCATTAAGTCCAACAGACAAAAATAGCCCAAAAATTCTTCCAACTAAGTGACTGACATAGGATTAATTATCCACAATTAGCATGCGGCCACATGGTTGGTCTGATACCATTTTTAGGTCACTCATCCCAAGAATACTCTTAGCCAAGCATGCTTAAGTGAGGAATTTCTTAGCACATGAGATCCCTAAAAGAAATATGACATGTTGTTGATGTGAGTAGTATATCAAATCCTCATTAAAGCAATCACGAGGGGAATTACACCGGCGACTTGGGTTAGGCTGTAGGCGCGGCTGGAGAAGAAGGTGCCGGTGGTGGGGCTGACTGGGATTGGGTTAGGGTTTTTTCTTTTTTCTTTTAATCAATATATATAAGTGACTCTTGTACTTAGTTGGATTTACAAACGATTTTTTTGGACGACATCCACTAGGTGGTGACAAAATCAAATCTTGAGTTAACCACACAATTAGGCCCTCAATTCTTACATTTTTCACCCTTTGGATACTCAATTGTTTTTTTTTTCATTTTTTGGGTATGGAGTATGTAAGTTTGAAGAAACTAAATAAGTTAAAAATATTGTTCTCAACACTGGTTATAAAATTTATTACATACCATCCAACGTACAATAACTATTTTTATTCATCTAAAATTCGCACCAATGAACAATTTAGTCAGAAGAACAATAGCATTGAATCTGATAATAGTGTCACCCAGTCACCCCAAAATATGAGATCGAGCAAGAGTGAGATTATTCAACCATGAATGATGGATTGATATAAAATATGAGTTAAGTCTAAAATAGGTGACTCAATTCTTACAAAATATGGGAAAAAAGGACTCAATTTATTTTATAGAGGAAAAGGGGACTGGGCTAGAACGGCCATGGGTTGTCGATGAGTTTTAATTAATTAAGGGAAAGAATTGAGTCCCCTTGATTAAACAATTGAGTCCCCTTGGTTAACCAATTAAAAAAAAAATACCTTTTATTTCTTTTAATATTTTACTTTGTAAAGAATTGAGTCCCTGCTTCTTTTTGGGAACAAAACAGAGCATCGTCACTTTCATTGCTCTCCTTTCGTCCTTAAATTTTTTTTAAAAAACAAAGCTTTTGTTGTTGCACTCTCTTAATTTCAAACGATTTTATTTTTGAGACAATAGCAAGAATGATTAATGTTTTGCTGCTATGCCATGGGCAACATGGTCGTTGCGTAATGCGATAGTACACGAGACACCTTGGCAGAACGCAATGATTGGTGCCCTGGGCTTCTTGAAACTGGTTGATGACTTCAGAACATATAATGCTGCTGTCTCAAGTGGACATGGAGGTGTAAGAGCTGAGTGTGCAGCGAGGGGAGTGCTATCTCCTAATGCGCACCGGCTCGGTTTTGGGAAAGTGGAGCTTGAGTGTGATGCACTTGAAGTGGTGAAGGCCATTTGCAGAAAGAAGAATGGAAGAACTCCTATTGATCTTGTTCTTGAAGATATTGATGTTTTGAGTGGTGGCTTTAATGCCTTTATTTTCTTGTAGCCACGTGAAGAGAGGGGGGAATGTTGTTGCACACTAAGTTGCTAGGCTTGTTCCTATGGGTGGGGTTGAACAATTGTTTGAGTTCTTTTCCGCATAGTGTATCAACTATTGTGGACCTGGATGTAATTTAACTCCTTGATTAATATTAAGCCCCACGTTTCTTTAAAAAAAAAAGAATGATTAATGAAGGGATTAAATTCATTTGGTTTAATCAAGGCAATAATGAGTGGACTTAATTCTTTACCAGGGACTTAATTCTTCTTGGGTTAAAGGTGAGTTAAGTCACCTGATAACACCCCCTTTAACCGGAAATTTAACCCTAGTCCCCTTTTCCTCTATAAAATAAATTGAGTCCCTTTTCCCCATATTTTGCAACAATTGAGTCTTCTGTTTTATACTTAACTCTATAAAATATACTTTAATTAGTATAAAAATCTAAAATTTGTACGTGTACTTTTCAAACAATTGTTTTAATTTTTAAGAAAAAAATCTAAGTATGTAGCTAGAATTTGAAAAGCACCTTAATAAAATTAAAAGCGGTCTCACATGGACCTCTGTGTAAGATGAATAGTTAAGGTGATCTTACACTTTTCAATATCAGCTAAATTAACAAAAAAAATAGTGTCATAAATAACTTGTAGCGGTAAATCGGCTTGATCTGCGACTCGTTATTCCTTTTTTTTATATATAAAGTTGAGTTTTGTTTCTTGTTTTATGACTCAGATATTTATGATGGTGCGTGGACTATTGTTGGCAGTGGTGGTGGCCTAAACTTTATATTAATTTATTTACATAGCCATACATATATTTGTTTGAGCATATAATAAAATCCCATTTTTAATAAATTATTTGTTATTATCTAATTTTCTTATTGACTTTTGTATGTAAACTATTTTTGTGATACAAATTGTACGTAAACTGTGGATCTCTACTTACAATTTGGGACGTCTGACCTTATATTACAATTTTGGTACAAGAATGTTAGTTTGAAGAAACTAAACAAGTTTTAAAGAAAAACTAAAAATTAACCCAAGGAACTCAATTGTTAACCCAATGTACTCAATTCTTTTTGGGTATTTAATTTTTTTGGCCGGAAATTGGGCTTGAGTACTCAAACAGCGAAAAAAAAAAGTGGAGTATTCAAACGGTGAAAAATGTAACAATTGAGGGCTCAGTTAACTCTCAAAATTTTGGGTTTTTTGGCGGTGTTATGATAAGAGTTTTTTTTTTTTTTTTTTTTTTTTTTTTTTTTTTTGGGTGGTGTTTTAATTAAAATTTTGACTTTTTTGTGGTCTTATTTTCTAAATATCCAATAAAAATAATATATATACATATGTATATATATATACATATGTATATATATATACATATGTATATATATATACATATGTATATATATATACATATGTATATATATATATATATATATATATAATTGAGATCATGTGAGAACCAAGGTGAATAATAGGAACTAGGAACTAACCTCAGCCTTCAATCGTGCTCCATACGGCTCACATCTCACCTGTTTTCATTCATGGCATTTTCATAATTTTGAGGATTTTCAAACTTTTTTTTTTCAATTTTTAACTTTTAAGGCAATTTCATTTACTTTATGACTGATTTCATTTACTTTTACTTACTTTTTAGAAATGAAACTGGAAATCAGTTTGTAACATTCAAATATTACGAAAATGTCATTAATGACACGAGAAGCATGTGAGCCGTCCGATTAACATGATCTAAGGGCCTTGATTATTTCCTAGTTCTTATTTAGCCTTAGTTCTCATTATAACTTGGTTATATATATATATATATATATATATATATATATATATATATATATATATATATAAAATATTTTATACTTTGTATATATATGTAAAAACAAGTGCGTGCCTCAAGAGGATCAGCACTAGGCACGCTGAATCACAAAATTTCCTAGTACCTTTTTGTTCCAAAATACTCCCGTTAATGATCAATTTTCTAACTTTTCTGCATAATTATTAACAAGTACCACCAACTAGGGGTGTCCATTCGGTTTTCGGTTTGGATTTAGGCCAAATCCAATCCGATCCGAATTATAATTCGGTTTTCATTTTTCAATCCGATCCAATCCGAATTACTCTTCCAATCCAATCCGATCCAATCCGAATTTTAATTCGGTTATTTTGGATCCGATCCGAAATCCGAATTAAATTAAGTTGATTATAACGTCTAATAAACTAGTACGATAACATAAAATGATAGTCATGATTAACATAAATTGCTTAACATCCAAACAAATTAAATTGTTTAACATAAGTAGTACAACTAAAAGGCGACACTAAGAGTTCATTACAACAATTAAGTAGCATGATTTTTGTTCAAAATAAGTAGCACTTCTGGCAGTAGCAGACTAGCAGGCACAGGCGCACAGCAACTTAAGAAGAAAACAGCAGCAAACAGCAGCAAAAACAGCAGCAAAAACAGCCCACCAGCATTCTTTAATCAAGGCAGAAGCTTAGTCGTCTAAAACCTCAACTGTATCAGGCTCATCAATGGATATCTTGCACAAATCTTGATATTGGGAGAAAAAATAAAGAGAAAATAATAATTAGATTCAAAATCAGTAACAATATTAATATATAAAAAGGAATGATTTGATTTAAATTTTCATGAGATAGATGAGTAGCAGAGTAGATGATGAACTGATGAAGTGATGAAGAAAGAGGCAAAGAGCGCTTGAGGAGTTGAGGGTTGAGGGAGTCAGAGGCGTGTAATGAAGACTGAAATAGGCAAATTTAGGGTTTTTATTTATATAGTATGTATTTGGGCTAAATTTTAAAGGCCCAATTATAAACCAAAACAGACCATATTATAAATGCTGGCATCTTAAAGTTCGGTGTTCGGTTTTAATTGGATCCGAATAGGGTCAATCCGATCCGATCCGAAAATCCGAATTTTCAAAAAATTTCAATCCGATTCGATCCAATTTAAAGTTCGGATCCGATCCGAATTGATAATTCGGTTTGGATTGGATTGAATTTCGGTTTTTATCCGAATTATGGACACCCCTACCACCAACTTGCCATAAAAATCTTAATATACCTAACTCCTGCTTTTCGACCAGATGCTTTGAATTATATAATTCTTAACATAATTACGTGTGTTACATATAATATAGATAAACTCTTACAATGTTCTTGTTCCAATTAAAAATAATAAACCCCAATAAAAGTTAAACACAACGATTGTATTCAGCAAACACTAAACAGAAGCTCCTGAAACTGTATCAGATTATCAGCAGTAGTGAGCAGTACTGCAGTAGTTCCCTAACCAAAATATTCAGTGCCCGTTAATTTATTTTATTTTATTCTTTCATTTCTTTATTAAGGACTATTACATACAATATTATTCTTTGTGTTTATAGATAGTATTTGCAAAGTTGCACTAATTTGCATTCTTTCTAGCACTACAAAATAGTACCTCATACATTTGTTAATGCATAACTTTTATATTTAGGATCTCAACTGATTTTATTAAACTGAGTTGAACTGAACTGAATATTTTATCAGGGGAGGAAATTAGAATGTGAATTAAACTTAGGCTGAAGAGAACATGCTCAAATATACATTAAATAGAAAAATGTTAAACATAGCCCTACGAACTATGTATAAGAAGCTAAAAATGGAAATATAAACGATTAATTAACATTAATTACACCGATTTGCACGTGATTTTGTTGTGAATTCCCAACTTATATCTATTTTAGGAATATATTTAATGCTTGTTAATAGTCCTAAGGACTACGTATATCATTGTGATTTTCTATTATATATATTTATTTTCATATTTACAATATTGTTGATAATTGACTTAGATGGCTAAATAACCTTCCTTCTCATAAGAAATAAGGTGTTCAAATCTTCTTATCCGGTAGATTAAATGGTGTTGTGTATAATTAAAGATTAACTTGGTGATGTGGCCTAATAAAAAGAGATAAATATTACTTCATTTGTTTTTTTTTTTTTTATAGTTGCAACATATACTTTATCACGGTAATTGCCGTAATTCTACAATTTTCACCATAAAAATCTCTATTTTATAATGTGTTATCGTATTACAACAATTTTGACACTTTCATTTTAGAGAATTATTACAACTATAAACAAACGGAGGAACGGTTATTCGAACACGGATGAAAAATTATTAAATTTTAATTTTTCACAATCAGACAATCTTCCACGTGGCTGACACTCATCTGATGCGTCCTAATTCTATTTCCCGTTGCCCGCTCCACATATAAATATCAATTCTCCCCCCATTTCCTTCTCTCACTCCACACTGTTCCCCACTCCACTAAAGTAACCCACAACTTTCCACTATTACTAATTTCATTCAATTTTTTTCCTTTAAATTTCCAACCACTTTCTAATATTAGTAACAAAGTAATATCAACAATGGCAGACACCTCCAACGGTCGAAAATTGGTGGTGGAAATCTGCAATGCTAAAAACTTAATGCCAAAAGACGGTCAAGGAACCGCCAGTGCGTTCGTAATGGTAGATTTCGACGGCCAACGCCGTCGAACCAAGACGATTACACGAGATCTCAACCCGCAGTGGGATGAGAAGCTCGAATTCGTCGTGCATAATGCGGAATCAATGGATTCAGAGGTATTAGAGCTCAACATTTACAATGATAAGAAGACGGGAAAACGGTCGAATTTTCTTGGGAAGGTGAAGATTGGTGGTGCTGCTTTTGCGAAATTGGGGTCGGAGAGTTTGATTTATTATCCGTTGGAAAAACGGAGTGTTTTTTCGCAGATTAAAGGGGAGATTGGGCTTAAGGTTTGGTATGAGGATCCTCCTTCGCCGCTTGTTGCGGCGGAGGAGGAGAAGAAGGGGGAGGAGGAGGGGAAGAAGGTTGAGGTGGAGGAGAAAAAACCTGAGGCCGGGGACGAGAAGAAAGAAGTTGAAGTTAAGGAAGGAGAGGGGAAGGATAATAATAAGGGCGATGGTAAGGAGGAGGAGAAGAAGCCGCAGGAGGAAAATACGCCTCCTGCGGCGAAGGATGAAGGTAAAAAGGAAGGTGATCATCCACCTCCGCCTCCACCGCCTGATCAGGCGGTGGAGGCAGAGGTGGTTAGTCCGCCTGTTGCGGAGAATGTGAAGGTGGGAGTTAGTGAGAAGAAGAATATGGAGGTTTCTTTAGCTAGTCCTAGTGTGACTGGTGGTGGTGGTAGTGGTAGTGGTTCGGGTATGAGGAGTGATCTTGAGGTACGGTCTATGTCGGGGTCGGATCGAAGGCATGGAACTGGGTATGATTTAGTAGATAGGATGCCTTTTCTTTATGTTCGAGTCATAAAGGCGAAGCTATTGAGTTCGGAAGGGGAGTCATTGAGCTTTGCTAAGCTAGTGATTGGAACTCATAGTATCAAAACGACGTCGGAGAAGAGTGGGAAGGATTGGGATCAGGTGTTTGCTTTTGATAAGGAAGGGTTGAATTCGAGTTCACTAGAAGTGTCAGTTTGGACGGTGAACAAGAAGGAAGAAAAAGAGGGTGTTGTGAAAGTTGAGGAGAAATCACTTGGAACGGTGTTGTTTGATTTACAAGAGGTACCGAAACGTGTACCACCGGATAGTCCGTTAGCGCCGCAGTGGTACACTCTAGAAGGTTCGGAAGGTGCGAGTGCTGATGTGATGGTCGCGGTTTGGGTTGGGACACAAGCCGACGAGGCGTTTCAGGAGGCTTGGCAATCGGATTCGGGTGGGTTGATTGCTGAGACCCGAGCCAAGGTTTATTTGTCTCCAAAATTGTGGTATTTGCGTGTAACGGTTATCCAAACCCAAGATTTGCAATTAGGTTCGGGATCATCCGAACCAAAAAGCCGAACAACTGATCTTTATGTTAAGGCTCAGCTTGGTGGTCAGGTCTTTAAGACGGGTCGGATGACGTTGGGGTCCACTAGTCCTACGTGGAATGAGGACTTGGTGTTTGTGGCTGCGGAGCCGTTTGATCCGTTCTTGGTGGTCACCGTTGATGATGTTACAAGTGGACAATCGGTCGGGTTTGCGAAGGTGCACGTGGCAAGCATCGAACGGAGGACGGATAATCGGGCCCAGCCTAAGTCAAGATGGTTCAATTTGGTTGGGGAGGATGAAAAGAGTAAGCCATATGCTGGGAGAATACACTTGAGAACTTGCATTGAAGGAGGGTATCACGTGCTTGATGAGGCTGCTCAGGTGACTAGTGATGTCCGAGCCTCGGCTAAGCAGCTAGCCAAACCTCCAATTGGTTTGCTTGAGGTTGGGATTCGAGGGGCTAACAACTTATTGCCCGTCAAAACTAGAGATGGTACCCGTGGGACCACGGATGCTTATGTTGTGGCCAAATACGGGCCTAAGTGGGTTCGTACACGAACCATACTTGATCGGTTTAACCCTCGATGGAACGAGCAGTATACGTGGGATGTATATGACCCGTGTACTGTTGTAACCATTGGGGTGTTTGACAATGGGCGGTACAACAAAGATGAAACAAATAAACCCGGAAAAGATATTCGTATTGGAAAGGTGAGGTTGCGTTTATCGGCCCTTGATGCAAACCGGGTTTACTCAAACACGTACCCGCTTACAGTGTTGCTTCCGGGTGGGGCACGAAGGATGGGTGAGATTGAGATAAGTCTAAGGTTTACTTGCTCATCATGGATTAGTCTACTTCAAGCATATTCAAGTCCAATGTTGCCTAGAATGCACTATGTATGTCCATTAGGCCGAGCCCAACAAGACATCCTGCGCCACACAGCGATGAGAATCGTTACTGCTAGGCTAGCTCGGTCTGAGCCACCTTTGGGCCTTGAAGTGGTCCAATACATGCTTGATTCAGACACTCACATTTGGAGCATGAGGAAGAGCAAGGTCAATTGGTTTAGAGTGGTTAGTGGGCTATCTAAAGTAGCCACTTTGGCTCGGTGGCTCAATGGAATTCGAACTTGGGCTCACACACCAACAACCATCTTAGTCCACATTGTACTCATAGCTATTGTAGTCTGCCCACACCTTGTGCTGCCAACATTTTTCATGTATGCTTTCCTAATCCTAGCCTTCCGAATTAGGTACCGTGCCAAGGTCCCTCTTAGCATGGACCCTCGAATATCTTGTGTGGATGTAGTGTCCAACGACGAGCTTGATGAGGAGTTTGACGGGCTACCAACAACACGACCACACGATGTGGTTCGGGTCAGGTACGATAGGCTAAGAGCCTTGGCAGGAAGAGCCCAATCATTTTTGGGGGACATGGCAGCCCAATGGGAAAGAGTGGAAGCCTTGTACAATTGGAGGGATCCAAGAGCAACAGGGATATTTTTGGTATTTTGCTTGATCGCCTCGATAGCATTTTACGTGGTACCATTTAAGGCTTTTGTGTTGGGTTCAACATTCTATTACTTGAGACATCCCAAGTTTAGAGGTGACATGCCGTCGGTTCCTGCCAACTTTTTCCGGCGTCTACCCTCACTTTCCGATCAAATTTTATGAGTTTGTACTAGGGGCCAAGGGGGTTTAAGGTTATTTTGTTAAGGGGTGCACTTTCCTGGTGTATTAGATTATGTTACTTCATAATTTTGTCAACTTAATGAAGGATCTACCACTTTATTTTTATTCTTTTAAACAAGACTTGTGCAAAGTTTTTAATTACTTGTATATTTATTATGTATTCTTTTGATTTGGGATACTGTAATGTGCAGCATTTAAAATGTAAATTAAAGACAGTGGGCAATGTATGCATTGAGCAATGCAATTTAATGGAAAAAGATGAGGAAAATTAATTTTGGCGGTCGGGTAAATGTTACCGTTGGAGATTTAATTAATCAGCTGTCATTGAATTGAATATTCTCAGGAGAAAAACAGAAAACAGTACAGAGCTCTGAATATGATCATGTACATGAAGCCTGTGTGGTCTTACAAGTAATTTAAAGAAGTTGTTTACTGTTATTCTAGGATACTAAGTTGTGCAAGATTCTTCTTTTATTATTAAAACGAAAAGTAGTTCAGAAAATCAGATACAAAAATGTATAATGAGATTAATACTCTTGTTACAGGGTAGGGATATATTGTAAGCATGATATGATTTTAAGTTCGAGCCTAAGAGTTGCTGTAAGCTCAATTATCAAGTCTATGCTCTAAGTTTGTCTAATCGAGTTCAGGCTTCGGTTACTCTGTTGAGCTCACCCCTAACTTGAGCTTGAGTCGCGTTCCAAAACAGAAAACTTCTTTCAAACTATGATATTCATAACTGAGCTCTGCAGACTGCAGTGTTCCTGAAACTCTTCATTCGTAATGTAATCTAAGCAACTCATCTCAATTATACGGCTCATTAGCCACTTTAGTTAGTTATGGACTCATTGTTATCTTCTATAGACTCTTGCAGCTTTACATCCTTGCAATTAATGGGGAAAAGACGAGGAAATTCAATTTTTTCAGTCAGGTACATGTAACAGCTTCAGATTTTATTATTAAACTGTCAGTGAATTGAATATTCTCTGGAGCATATCATAACAGAAACATACAGAGATCTGACTATGATCATGTACATAAATTTTGTGGTCTTACATACTAAATCAAAGAAGTTGGTATTTTGGTAATTGTTACAGTACTTTTCTACGAGTTCAAGCTCGGGTTATACTCTTTACTCAGCTGAACTAGCTCGAGCTTGAGTATGCAATCCAACATAGAACTTTCTTTCAAACTACAGTCTGCAGACTGCAGTGTTCCTGATACTGTCATCTTTCAAAACTTAATCTAAGCAGCTCATATCACTCACTCTCATTAGTCATCATGATCGTGTATAGACTCTATATCATTCACTCTTGCGGTTTAACATCCTTCCTAATGAGTATGTAAAACATAGCTCTTCTATTAGAATCAAGAAGTTCACAAAACTATATGATCCATTTTCCACAAAAATACTTCTATAGTACCATTTAGCATTTACTATACTTAACGAATTAAGTAATCAAAATTTATTATTACTCTGTATTGTACAAGCACAAATTGGACTCATAAAAAAAATCATTTTTGGTGCCTCATCTACACCAATGTTTATTAGATTTCCTAGCAGAAACCAATTTTGTTAACAAAGTTTTAAGTCTTTTGGAACCAGAACCAGGTTTCAAAACACCATAATTCTCAGCTTTTAACCCTGAGCAACTGCCTTGTCCTCCATCAGTCCCCCCACACCACCCGCCATAGCTAAATGTATCATGCCACTTACTCCTCTTGAGAATTTCTTGATCAATTTTGTCAAGAACGCGATCATTTTTCTTGAACTTCCTAGCAAATGGTCGGTTACTAAGGACCATTCTACGGAAATCCTTGAGACCTAGTGATCTCGGATGCTGCTTAGGAGGGTTATCCCAAGTGATGTAGTGTAAATCATGATTAATTGTAGTGTTCTTGTAATCCTGAGAGTTGCATATGACTGTTTGGAAGTAGCCCTCCGGCGAGGACACGAAGTTGGTGTAGTAGAGTAGTAGTGTCCTTGGAAGATTTTCCCATCCTACTATGCAATACTCAGCAAAGGACCTTGATAAAACTGTCCAAGCAGAGCCTGTAACATGAAAAATTACAAAAACAAAAAGATTATAGAGACATAATTAAAAGAATCTAACATCTTATTATATTAAAAATGAACCGACCATTTGAAAATTACAAAAGATACTAATATTAAACTGACAATTCAAGTATGATTATACATTTATAAAATACATTTAACAAAATTTCAGAACTCAAGTACTGTTGGTACAATATTACAATCCACAAAGCATGTGCATGAATGTTAGAGTTAGCATGTGCATCATCTAGATTATCTAGCCCAAGCTGCATCTGTTGGCCATAATTAATTTTAGAGATTACTTTGATGAATTATGACAAAACAGAACATTTTTGCAACTGGCAGAACAGACTACTTTTGCTGTGAGTCAGTTACTTATATTTTTGACAATGATCTGATCTGAGGATCTAATACACAAAACCATGTAGATTATAATAACATATCTTTTCACTTTACCTAAGAGAAAGAAATCTTTTTCAATGATTAGCTTTTCCATAATATTACAGTACTCAGTAAATGTTTGCCATGGTAATCAGTGTGGGGAAACTAATAAGGTGCATGGGGTGTTGGTCGACACCACCCCGTTAAAAATTAAGCTACCCATAAGTTCTGTTTCTTTTTCTTAAATATATATTTATATACAGTAATTTACGATCTCTAACACACCATAGACATAATGTCAACATCCTATCTTCAAAATTCTAGCTCTGCCCCGACTGTACGTATAATGTTCACTCTTAAAGACTTAAAGTATAACCAGTGTTAAAGACGAGCTTTCGATATTATTATCATGAATAATAACAAGACTCATTTGTTTTGACAGAAAACATTTATTTGAAAAACAATCTTTCTTTATCTTTTTAATATTTATTTGGTTTGGTTTTTAAAAGGTGAAATATATTTTCATTTTAAGATCTGAGCTTATCAACTATAGGTTAAGCTTTTTTTTTTTTTTTTTTTTTTTTTTTTTTTTTTTTTTTGGTAAATTAACACTATTCCCATTTTTTCACTTACTCTACTTAATCATAGAGTATCTTTACACAACAGAGGCAAAGACGAAACATAATAAATAATAAATAAAAACTGCTATACAAGTACATATAATGAAAGTATTAGACATATGTATAGCATTACCCTTATTGGAGTATAAAAGTACTAATGCATTATATGATAATGAGGTTTTATATTATTATGGGTTTTGGAGGGGTGTAACTGTTGTATAGATGGACTTTTATAATAAGTAGGTCAAGTCAAAGGCATAGAGCATATATATAGTAGTACAAGGTAATTATATTTTAATCAAATGTTAAATCAGTTGATGCAAAGTGGATTAGTGGTTTAGACTTCAAATCATAAGTGGTTGATCATGAATTAATTAATCAAATCAGGACCAAATATTTAATCATTAACACATGTCACTGTCACTTTGAATCTCAGCAACAACTTATAATTATTCAATTTGTAATGATAATTATTAAAACCAACAAAATTGACTAGATCAAAAATATAATTAATAATGTACTTGTAACATTTTTTAATGTGATAGACAAAATGGATGCACTCAGGGAAGACATATTTTACATAATGATGAACAATATGTAAGAGGTTAACCCTTGAACCTCTTCTATGGCCTACCACATCACCACTAAAAAAAATAGTACAAATATCTTGTCAACTTAACATGATCATTGCTAGAAAGATAGCTGAATAGGAGACTTTTACGAAAGTAGATCTCGAAATTTATTCTACTAAAATTGCTTGGGACAACTCGAGAACCACAGTTGGTAGAAATTGAACTTGTGAAATTAGACTAATAACCACTGCATACGCCATACATGCGTGAATTTTGGGTCTTGGGAAATTAAGCTAGTAATGCAATATGCAAAAAAATTTTATCTATTAAGGGTCATGCAAGGTGTCAATTCCAAAAATTGTACGAGACCATTATAGATATTGTGGTATCATTTTTAAAGAATGACATTGTAGAATTTTTATTATAGATAGCTCACCTTTTTTTTTTTAAAGGCTTATAGCTAGCTCACTTATAACGCTTTAATGTGTCATTCATGTGAATTTATGGACGATATAAAGGGCACATGATTCCCTTCCATCACTAATACACTTTGCGTGTATTTTCTTTCTAAACTTCACATGCAAATGTTTTTTCTCAATTAGAAAAAAAAAAAAAAAAATACCCCAACAAAAATTATACATTATTATTATTATTATTATTATTATTATTATTATTATTATTATTATTATCACTAAGTTTTACAATGATTAATAATTTTAAGTTACTTCATACAAGTACTACTCCCTCCGTTTTTTTTAAGTGATACATATTGACCGGCACATAGTTTTAGGCAATTTAATTGACTTAAATAAAATAAGAGGTAAGTGGGGTAGTGGAGTATTAAAAAATTGTTAAAGAAAGATAGTGGGGTTAAACGGAATAAAGTAGAGGTGAGTAAAATTCAGATTAACGGGAGAAAGTCTTAAGAAAAAGGACGGAGTACCTCATATTATAAATATGATATAACTTGCAATTAATTAGATAAAAAAAAAGATTAGAGGGTAATTAACCTGTGAACAGCTTAAAAGAACTGGGAAGACCCCTTTGCTTAACAGCCCACCAAATCTGTGATTTATTTAGACTGTATAAAGCCGGATCAATTATCACTGGCTTTCCCCTTTTATTCCTGAAATAAATATTTTACCATTCAATATTATTATTATTATAATCACAATACGTATTATTTACATACCCTTTTATGGCTTTTAACCACCGACACAATCACTAGTAAAAAAAACACTTACAATTTCCAACCCAGTCTACTGGAATGCTGTATAAAATTTGAATCTCTTGGTACGTCAGAAAAAGCATGGATTAAATCTGCAAAAAAAGGAAAAAAAAAAAAAAGTCAACAACTAAATTACTTTCTAAGAGATACAAATTACTCCCGCCATCTCGACTTATTAGTTCAGATTACACTATCAACGTGACTATTAATTCAAGAGGGCAGGGACTTAAGGCGAGTACCCTATACCTCGTTTCGAATTGAAAAATAATATATTAAAAAAAAAACGGTACTCACCATACCATCTTGAGTAACCAAAGGATAATCAGAGGCACTGAGATTAATAAACCAATCCCATTGACAAGTCTTTAGAAGAATGGAAATGGCATGTAATGTAGCAGAAAGCATAGTTGGACCTCTATAAGTAACTAGATTTGGTTTACCAATAATCCAAACATTTCCAACTTGAGAAAAAACTTCATTATTTGATACAAATTCTGCAACTTCTAAATGCTGTGATTTCGGAGCTCCATAATCAAAATGGATCAAGTAGTAATTACCCGGATGATAAAGTGCAAGTAATGTTCGCTTTAACTTCGAAACGTCGTTTGTTGATGCTGAGATCAAGTATGCAAATGTGACAGGATAAGTTTTGGTAATATTGGGTTTTATGACTAATTTGAAGGAATTATTAGTGGGTATAATTGTGGGTTTTGTTAATAATATGGTTGAGATGTAAATAAGGAAGATTGTGATTGATGATAAAATGAGGGTTAGCATTAATTTTTTGGTACCCATTATTAGAATTAATTAATGGGATTTTTTTTGGGTATAATACCATAAGGGAGAATAATGAAAGAAGAACAGAGGATGTGTAGAAAGAAAAAAGTCAGGTTTTTCTGGTAATAAAGAGGTAAAGGGTATGTTTGGAATTTAGGGGAAATTTTTGTTTATTGTTTTTTGGGAACAAAAAATGTGGTATTTTTGGAGGTGGAAGAGTGTAGATTTAGAACTTTTTGGTGGGGGGATTCTTTGCTTGGATGTTAAGGCCTCCATCTGTCAATTGAGACATGGTTGACATATTTTTATTAGCATTGTTGAATCTTGAATGTCTACTACCAACAACAACAACAAATCGCAAATGGTTGCCTTTATTTGTTGAGGTTCGGGTGGGTGGATTTATAACTCATCATGGGTAATTGGGTGCATACCAAACTTATTTCTTTGTAATAAATTTCTCTAATCTAATTTGGTTGGATCTAATTTTTAAGTTTGACTAAGTTTTGATCTTGTTTACACACAGTAGTTTTTTTTTTTTTTTTTTTTTTTTTTTTTAAAAAAAAAAAATGCTAGTATGTATTTATCAAACGAGATATCATTAGATTGCTCTCGATTAACAAATCTAAGGTGGCTAAGTGAATAGGAAATAAAGTGGAGTTGCAGGATCTCAAATGGATTGACTTATTCGAAAACAACTGTGAGATGTCAATAGATTCATATTAACATGATTTTTTATTTATTACAAAATTAAAGATGTTTTTAGCGATAAGTGACACAACTATATGATTTGATCTGAACGTTTATGATATGATATAAATAGATTTATATTTATATAGAGTGTTAAAAACACAACTAACATGATAGATATTAGAATTATGATAATATTTAGGATATTTTGTCAGAAACCACCCGTTAAAAACACTTTTTTGTCAAAAACCACCCAAAAAAAATTTGTTGTCTAGGACCACCCATTTTCAAAAATTTGTTGTTAAACGCCACTTGAGTCTATTTTCCGACATTGACCTAGACTCCGGCGTTGACCCTTCCCCAATTCCCCCCTTCTATTTCCCCTCTCTTTCCTCTCTCCTCTTCTCCTTCATATCTACTGCTGTTCTCCTTCTTTTCTCTTCTCCTTCCATTTCTCTTTCCTCTTCTTCTTTGTTATCTGATGCTCTTCTCCTTCTTCTGTCTCTCTTTTCTTTCCTCTTCTCCTTCTCTTTCCTCATCTCCTTCCCTTTCTCTTTTCTAGTTTCTTTTTCGCCGGCGAGGGGTTGGGTCACGACGCCATTTTTATCTTCTTTCTCACCGGTGTCGCGTGGAGGTGCGGTCGACACGAAATTGATGGTTATTCATGTCAAATTTCTAGAGTTTTCATGGTCGAATTTGACCATATAAAACCAAATTTGAGGTGACATTCAAAGAAAAATTCGGTTAAAGGTATGTTTTCTTGTTTTTAATTTTTTTAAAAAAAATTATTTTGTTAAGTTTTGGGTTGTGGTTGTGGTTTTGGGCGAGTAGTTGGTCGAAAAAGGTAGGGTTAGGGTGGTAATTCTAGTTATTGTTTGTGTGGGTTTAGGTGACAAATGTGGTTTAGGGTGGATGGGTTCGGATTAGGTGGGTTTAGAGGATAGATTTGGGTTAGTTGGGTTAGGGTTAGGTTGGTAAGGTGGTGACCTCAATCGGTGGGTGGGTTCGGGTAAAGGTGGTGGGTTAGGGTTAGGTGGGTAAAGGTGGTGGGTGGGTTCCGTAAGGTGGGTTAAGGTGGTAAGTTAGGGTTAGGTGAGTGATGGGTGGGTTAAGGTGGTGCGATTGGTGGGTGGGGTTAAGGTGGTGCGATTGGTGGGTTAAGGCGAATGAATTGGTTAAGCGTAGTGGCGATGGGGGCTGGAAGCAGTGGCGCGGGGTATTTTTTTATTTTCAAGGTTGGAGTCAACGCCGGACTTTTGGGTCAATGCCGGAAAATAGAGTCCAGTGGCGTTTAACAACAATTTTTTGAAAATGGGTGGTCCTAGACAACAATTTTTTTTGGGGTGGTTTTTGACAAAAAAAAGTGTTTTTAATGGGTGGTTTCTGACAAAATTTCCTAATATTTATCGCAAATTAGGATATAACGTGATTAGGACTAGTCTTGTTACCCCAATACTAAGGTCAAAATTTCAAAATTCCATCCAACCTTGCAAAAATTTGCCAACACACCTATATAGAGCAAATTGCACTCCTCTCCTTCATAATGATGTCATGTTGTTGTTTTTCATTTTCGAATCACCTATGAATTTTTCACTTTTGTATCTGTAATAATTATTCAATTTTGTATTATTAAATGTTCAATCATATTAATTCAACATGGAATATTCCATTTGTTATGTTTTTATTATATTTTAAGACTTTTTATCATTATTAATAACTCTTATTATTTAGGCTATGTTTGGCAACACTAGTGTAGGGTTTAGGCTATGTTTGGCAATAAGAGTGAAGCTAATAAGTTAACAAAATGAAACGGGTAGTAGTTGAACTAAGGTGCTGAAACTGATAAAGGTATTTTGGTGTTTTGTAAAGTTTATTGTTGCAAGTTCTAAAATTTTCAGATAGTTTTTTTTTAATAATTAAATGACAAAAGGTAATAAAAATATATTAAGTACTCTGTAATGTTTAAGGTTCCTAAATTGAGATGGTACTCAAACATCTCAATTTAAGTCCATTACTTCAGGTTGTACGTGTTGAGGCAAATATTGTTCTTTACCATCAAGTTAAATAGTCCATCTTGTTCTAGAGTATTAGGGGGCTGCCCCTCGAGTTACCGGTTTCAAAGATTGAAACCTTGCTAACGTAACAACACAAATAATAAGAAAAGCTTTCTCAAAGAAAGTAAAATAAGTTACATTGCTCAAAAAAATGAGTAGATAAACATATGACAAAAGATAAAAATGCATTCCATTAATTAAAATATACAGTTAGGTCTACAATTGTACAAGTTAAAGGAGAGGTTACCTTTATGATTATACAATTGGAAAAGACGAACGATCTTCAATACATGCTAAGAGATAAACTAAACTATCGCTTGGCTATCTTCTAAGCCAAGGGAAACTACGAAGGCAAAGAAGAAAGCTTAAAATAAATGAAATGCTTGTTATTGATTAATATATGATGATGTCTTTCCTTTAATCCTCACGCTTCTATTTATAGGCAAATTGTAGCAGTTATGGCTGACTCCCATAATTATTGTGCAGTTACACTTTTTGGCGCCAACTCTCTTTGAAAGTTAAAATATCCATTTGCCTCCAAACCGGCTTTTGTTTATAGGGCCTTGTAGGGAATAATTTCAAGCATCCCAAACTTGAACCCCACTGTGATCATATACTTAATCATGGTGGCGTCCAAAGGGAAAGAAGCTAGAGCAAAAGAGTTGCCAACAAGTTTTAGAAACTTGTAAACTGTTCACAGGGAGAAGGTTACACCCCTTCACGATCCATGAGATCGTTAACTCCATAGTGGTTTGGAACATTGACTGGATATTCGGGGATGAAAGTATGAATCCAACCTAAATGAGATTGAACCCGCCCTAAAAATAAGCCTCTATTTTATTCTTCTCATATTCATGTGCGCTTCTGACTAACATGCAATCATTAGGTTAAGCCTAAACATGTTTAATCTATATTGTTGGTTGATTATTAATGCACAAATAAATCTATTATTGACGATCACTTGAATTAAAATCATATCAGGTAAACCAAATTATTAATTATCTTATTAGGCGTGATTTCAAGTACAAATTCCTTTTAAACCTGCATAAAAGGCGTGATCAAGCAATAATAATAATATATATCAAGCAACATGATAATTATAAACCCAACAATCATAATCTTCATAATAATCTTATCAAAGCATAATATTAATAGCAATATCCTAGGCATGATACTAACATGATTAATAACAAACCCTAGCATGTCACTAAACAATAAAGATCAATGTTTTAGCCCTAACATGATACTAACATGATATCAGAAAGAATAGGAAGCACCCTAAACATGATACTAGAAAGCAATAATAGCATCCTAACATAATACTAGGAATTAATAAAATCTAAGCATGCTTTCTACAAGAATAGAGTAATAAAATTACTCACTTTGATGCCTCGTACCTCTTTCTAATAACAAAATACACGCGTTAGTAAACTTCAATAAAATATAAATCAAATAATTAAATTAAAAGAAGTAAAGAGTTTAGAAACTGGATTTGGGGTCCAAACCCTCAGAAAGTATATATATATATATATATATATATATATATATATATATATATATATATATATATATATATATATATATATATATATATATATATATATATATATATATATATATATATATATATCAACATTTCACGTCTAGGGCGAAAGCAACTTCTAACTTGGCTAAGTGTGTCTAGAACTAATGAATGTAGTATGGTGTTTGTGAAAAGCTAGTTTAGAAAGCTAGAGAGAGAAAGAATAAGCTATTGCTTAAAAGAGAGAATGAGAAAGAATTGATGGTTGTGGATGATTTGAAAACGGGGGTCAAGGACCCTATTTATGGAAAAATAGTCCGAAAACCGATAGAAAAGAAATCGAGTTCCATTCGAAATAAAAAACCTCCTATCGCGAACGACAAGAACCAGCACCAGACGACAGGGATCAGCGCCGTAGTAAACTCCGCGTTTATCAATTAAAATTGGAGTTATCATCAAATACTTGTTTTATTCCAAATAAAACTCTTAAAAATATAATTTAGGATTTAAAAGAACATTCTAGATTGTTCTAGAGGATTAAAGTCAATCCTAATAGCTTTAGGAATGATAATTAATAATAGGCCCTCCTCTAAATTATTGGGCCGCATATAAAAACCATTTCGGGCCCAATTTAGTATTTTTGTCATAACTTCCTCATTATTCATCGAAATTGGGCTTATAATATATCGTTGGAAAGCCCTTTTTGAGCCCAATCCAACTACACTATATTGGACCCTTATCATGGACCAAACTAAATTGGACTAGCTATTTTCATAAATAGAATACATTTTCAAAGACAGAAAGAAGGAGTTTTAATAATAACAACCGCATTACTAGACTTTTTACACTTTCACTTCGTTCAATAATCATTCGACGTGAAAAGTATTTATCACTGGGTTTGGTTTTGCGGAGACACATTTGGGTGTCTACAGACCTTTATATGATATTAGCCCAATTCTCACTATATCCCTGCCAGTTTAGCCTAAAGGCCTTTTTCTTGACTCCAAGACTCGATTTACTTGGTCAAAGTCAAGAAAATTAATAAAATAAAGATCAAAAATCCGATTTTTGGGTGTAACAAATGCCCCCCTCCCTAATTTGGGTGGTTGATAGCGTTTGAAACCATCCAAGTCATGACCTTTTTTGCATAACAATAACAATAAGAAGTATTGCGTATATTTAATTTGCAAAAATTAAAGAACACAAGCATTTAACATTACTTCATTTTTATAGTAGTTTGAGTAATTTACAAAAGAAGAGCATTTCCAAACTTAATAAAAAAAATTTAGCAACTAAAAACCTAATTGTAAATTTTTTTTTGTTAAAGACAACCAAGGGTCGCTTTCTGGCATTGACTTTGTTTTTTCCGGCGTCGACCCCCATGTGCTGGTTAGTGACCCCTTTCTTCTATCCCCCTTAATTTCCCTCTTTCACTCTCTCATTTCAAATCCTCTCCTTTCTTATTAGGTTGCTCTCTCAATTGAAGATCTTTCGAGCAAGGTAGTTTGGATTTATTTCAATTATTGTGTTTGGCAATTGATTTCAACCAAAGATACTCTTAGATTGTTATGCAATTCTTGGCCATTTCATCAAATTTGGAAGTAAGAGAAAAATTAGGGTTTCTTGCCCCTTTTTGAATTTACGCTAACAATAATTATTTCTCTTAATTATGCAGCATTCATGCGCTCCATTGAAGGATATTAGATGTGACTTTGTAATTGGTCCCCCTTAGCTTCTTAGAGTATGATGCAACTACCTTCCTCGCTTCCTTCCTTGCTTCTTAAAACATGGTAGAGTAATTGTAGCAAAATTTCAACAAAAAATACCCGAAAAAGGAAAGAAACAACATTTTAATACAATGCATTAAGTAAACTGTAACACCCCCAAATTACTCTCTTATTATAATAATAAATATACGAATTTAGGGAGTAACTTAGGGATATTACCGTCGCGTGATTGCGTAAGGCTTAACAGAGACTTGCAGCGGAAGAAAAGTACTTATCATTTAATAATTATTATTATTATTATTATAGTTTTGAAACACTTCCGAAGTAAATAAAACACTGATATTATGTTTACTAAACTAAACTAGGTGATCACCGGCCATCGTTCCCAATGTAGCATATAATTTACGTTATCCGATCGCCATCACCTATCTACTCATCATTAATTGATATATGTCTTTTATATGCTATTTTATCCTCGGCCCTATCCCACGTTCATTTATATGCATATTTGAGCTATTCGGAGCTACTTTTAATACTTCATCCGTTCTATTAATATTGCAACAATGGACTTTTTGCACTATTCATCACTCTTGTTTGACCATATAATATGATTTATACGTTAAGTAAAATATTGTCATGTGGGATCTTGTTGGATTCGGCTTATAAAATAGTTTTATAATATCAACTTTTTATAATTTTTACTCTTACACAATTAAAGATATTTAGTATATAAAATGTGCTTTGGGATGCGTAATTTCCTCCTTGTTACAATATTAATAGAACGGAGGAAGTACTAATGTGTGGTTTCGAGTGTTTTGTAGAGTAGTAATTTTCCGGATTTATCGGTAAATTCTATGGTGTTCCGGCCACTACGAGATATCGAGCTTGTATCACATTCATGACCGTTGATCGTAACCCAAGACCGATCATATCGGCGATTAAGGGCTTGGTTCATGGAATTGGTCCGAGCAATGGACCAAGGAAGATAATGATTGGGCCTCATATGAGTTGAAGCCCAAAGTAGAAGAGAAGCAAAGATTCAGCTAACAAAAGACCGGGCCCGATCGGGCGGCCTATAGCCCGATCGGGCGGATGCCCAGATTACGAAGATGAAGAAATAGGCGGGCCCGATCGCGCCGCAGCCCTTCGCCCGATCAGGTGCTTGTATTTCTAGGCGGATTCGTGGGATTAGTATTAAAACTCTTTTTGTAATCTCTATTAGCTACGTTTTTCATTATTACTTCTTTCATACTTAACTCTAGAGAGATTCTTAGCTGGTGATTATTGTTGAACTCAAGTTTTTCCCTTTTAGTGAAATTTCATATTTCCTTCTTTCGGTATTATTTCTTCTCTCTTTATTTCTTATTTCGTTGCTTTGATTTTAATCGCTCTATTATTTTGTGTTGTGATTTCAATCATGTCTTATTCATATACTTTGATTAGTTTAGATTTAAATATGTGTGAACAGTTTAATGCTAGGGTTCTTGGGGAATCCATTATTAATATGAAGGGATACAATTTGTTATTGTTGATTATTGATATTGCATGATAATTTCTTATTGAATTGTTTTAATTATTTACAATTAGATTATGAATCGAGCATATGTGATTTGATTGTGAAAGTATAACAATATTGAATTGATGAATCGGGCAGATGTTAATTTGATATTAAAGGCTATTTTCAATAGAAACTTAGATCTAGTAAATTGCGAGAGCCTATTATATTTATGTTGATTAATAAATTGCGAGAGTCTATCAATCATGTTATTTGTGCAATATTAATTATTGATTGTTATGTTTTATCCCGAAATATTAATTATTGGTGAACCTGTGACCCTAGGCTTTTTATTATTGATCTCTCCCTATTCATTCTCCTTATTTTGATTCCCTTAAAAATAATTTGGTTACTTGATAGTTTAGAGTATTTTAATTAATTAAGAATAGAAAACCTTGTTCCCCTGTGGATTCAACCCTACTTCCCTATCTACATTAGTTAGAGGACTTATGTAATATTTTTGATTGGGTGATACGACTTTAGCCTATTATTAATGATAAGTAGGGTCAAGCCAAAACAAAAGAGAAATACGTATTAGCCAAAATGCTAAGTACATACAAATGCTAGACATGTAAAATCAATTTAGTTAATTAAACATGCCTTCGAAAGATCTGGCTTTAATATATCATAATTTATACAAACCACTCATGAATAAAAATTCCACTATCGACATCTTTCAAAGATAATTTCGAATAGAATAGAATATGGGTTCAATCCTTATTTTCGTAAACCATTTTTCCACCTAAGTGTGCACACCCCCCAACCTAGTAACTCTTTTAAATAATGTTATCAAGGGAAAAGACTAGGTAATACATAGCTCATAGTCTTAAATTTTATCTTCACATAGTGGGAGCCATAAATCCAAAGATCTAAGCTAAGCTAATATCCGATAGATAAATTTTCCAGTATCCCATACTCGGGATAATTTAAACAATAAAACTTCCCTTTTGAACATCTTGAATATCAATACAAGTTATAATCAGCCATATAAAATATTTAAACACTTAAAACATGCTTCACCGAAATATATTTCATAATCATTCAAACATGGTTCGAAATCACTTAACACGTAAATCACGTTTGTATATAAAAGTCACTTTATACAAGATGTAGCCACGTGTACGTACTTCAATCCTTGCAAACAAGCACGATATATAATCTTAATTACGAACTTGAAATCCCTACTACAATAAACACAATGTCCTAATCAAAAACTCTTCAACCCCTATCACAAGCACTTAAAATATAGACCCTTGACTTAGTTGTGCAAGAACAATTAGTTTAACTCTGATAATACTATTTATACTTTCTAAGTTCAAGAAATCTTTTTAATGTTAAGAGGTTAAGTTAGTCATAATAATAATAATAATAATAATAATAATAATAATAATAACAATAAAAATAATAATAATAATAATAATAATAATATGATAATAATAATAATAAGGGTTTTTCTAAGCTATACCCCTAAGGTAGCTGAGTTTCTAAGGTATACCCATGTTTTTTCAAGTTTCTAAGCCGTGCCCTTCAACTTCTTATATATCAATTCTAAAATGTACCCTTATTAGTTATTTAAAAGTTAATTGAGAGTATGATTTCGTGGCTTCAATTTTCATTAGTAGGGTTGTTGTGGTTAAGATTTATTCCTCGTATCATTTCCTTACCTTTTATCATCTTTATATTAAATTTATAGTTAACTTTAGGTGACGTGGAAGTCCCAAGGAGGGTACCATTCATTAATGGTAGTGAGTTAAGGGGCACAACTTAGAAATTTGAAAAAGTATGGGTACACCTTAGAAACTCGATTACCTTAGGGGCATAGCTTAGAAAAACCCTAATAATAATAATAGTAATAGTGTGTAGTAGTGCATATATATATATATATATATATATATATATATATATATATATATATATATATATATATATATATATATATATATATATAGTGTAGAAGTGATGATAATTTAATAGTAATAGCAACATAATAAATAGTAGTAGTAGTAGTAGTAGTATGACTAGTAAGGTAGTAATTGACAGGATCGGCTATTGGGCTGTGCAAACAGCCCAATAGCACAGGGCCTCACAATTCTTGGGGCCCCAAAAATCTGACAAAGTAAATCTAGTATGATTACAATTCAACGTCAATAAAGACTTGTTGTTGAACCTAGCATAGTTGGTATAAGCTCATTAAGAGTCTAAGAGATCCTAGAGAAGCAGAGATCAAACCCGCTGCCTGACATTGCACTCCTTTTTATTTTTTGGTCTTCTTCATTTTTTCATTCTTCGATTCTTTTGGGAATGAGTTGTACAGTTGTACTCTGTATATATGTATGTATGTATGTATTTGTTATGCTTTTTTTTTGGCGGGTTTTTTCCTAAATTTAATAATTTATCTCTATCTAATATGGAGTACATAAATATATTGCATATTATATATAGTTTATGTCATTGTATTTGTATAAGTGAACTACCTATTCTTTTATATTGTACTCCGTAATGAAAGTAAAAGTGTCTTACCTCTTACCTAATTTAATATTCGTATAAAGGAGGAGTACTTCACAACAATATTCTTAGTATTATCTTTGACTTAAAAAAAAATCCGATTTATTGTATTTAATTGTTGTGTGAAAAAAATAAATAAAAAGGTAACGAAATTTACACATAGTTGTATAAATAGCACAGGGCCCCCTAAATGTTTAGGAAGGCCCTGGTAATTGATAACGATAATAATTATTATAAGATAACAATGAAGATAAGGATTGGTCTGTAGTAGTATCATATTAGAGTTGTATTTGTAGTAGCAGACCATTAACAACAATAATATAATAATATGATTAATACATTTATAAAAATAGGAGTATGTAGTAAGTAAGGTAGTAGTAGTATATGGAGTGAAATTGAATCATCAACCACATCAATAATAATAATAATATTAATAATAATCATGAATAGTAGTAGTACTTAAATTAGAGGTAGTAGCTGGTTATTAGTATTAAAACTAATGGAAATTAGGTTAAGAGATGAAAAAATTAAGGAAGAAGTAGGGAGTGGATGGTGTCACCTTTGGTGGTCGGTGGCTGCCGGTAGGCGGTGGCCAGATGGCGTCAAGTGGTGCTCGTGGTGAAGTTCACATCCACTATATGAAAACTTAGAGAAGGTGAATATGGAGTAGGAAAGAGAAGGGAGGAGAAGATGGTATGGTCACAATGGCCTCCATCCATGGCTATATATAGCCCCAACCCAGACACTATTATTCCAACCAATTTCATTAATGCTGCCAACTCAATTAATGCAGCTGGCCCAATAAATGTAGTGAATATGAATAATAATAACTTTGATGATGGAAGGAGAAATAATTTGTTACTCGGTAGTTTGACTCGGGAGCAAAATACTGAAGGCTGAAAATCCGACAACTTTTAGTTGGCTCGAATAATTAAACTCATTATAAAGCATAATTATAAAATTATCGTTTGTATATAATGATTTAAATAATGATTTTGTATAATAATAACATAATATTTGAAATATTTCGGAAGATTCATAGTTAATAATTTGTAAACGGGTTTAAATATACGGGGTATTACATAAACTTACTATTAAGGATGAATGTTAATTTACTTCACTTCACATCTTCATTGATTAATTTGTAAGTTAAGGATGATGCCATGGTAGAGAATAAGTTGAAGATGATTTGTTACCTCTTTTTTGAAAAGAGGAGAGAGAAGAAGAGAATTGAAAAGGATTTGAAACGAGTGAGTAAAAGAGGGAAATTCGGGGGGAACTTGAAGAAAGGGGGTGGGAGTAGTAATATAAGGTCTTGTGACCTGCACATAGGGGTCAACGCTGGAAAAGACCAAATCAAAGCCGGAAAGTAACCCTCAATTGTTTTTAACAAAAAAAAAAAAAAATTTGAATCATGTTTTTAGCTAGTTAATAACAAATGTTTATAAGGTTTTCCTGACAAAAAAGTTTTCTCTAACAAAATTTTCCATATTTTATCATATAATATATGTTATTAGATAAGTATTGATATACAATGCCTTTTTGGTGTAGCAGGCCACATGGACACGCATAACGGAGTCTAAGACGCTTAACGGAGTTTGACACTCACGCACAATTTAAAGTAGCCCCTAATTTCAAGTAACCCCTAATTTCAAGTAATCCATATTATAAGTAACCCCTAATTTCAAGTACCCCATATTATAAGTAACCCCTAAGTATTTGCATTACCGTTACGTTAGCTCTCATGATGTGGCCTACATGATGTATTTGAAAACCTAACCCAGGATAAACTAGCTAGTTTACAATTTGGCTCAAAAGTGTAGGACTAGGTCTATGTAATCTTTGTTTACTGAACCACATATTAACCCCCCTAACTATTATGTACCCTACCAAGGAATGTACAAGTCAATTGCTATTTTTTTAATGGTATTGTAGGTGGAACCAAAACTGTGAGTGGGAGATAAGCCCGGTTACTGCTGATAATGACTGGATAAATCGCGGAACCTGTGATGCAGCTTTATACGGAAGCTACAAATGGATCTACCATTGATAGCAACGAGAGTGTTGTAAAAACAAAGAAATAGGGTTTGAAGATCCATTAATTGTTTTACAAGTAACCAATCTTTTCTTTCCCGGCCTTGGGATTTATGATCTTCAATTTCACCATTTTCAACACTTGCAAGAACAATGTAGAGAATTTAGAGGAGAGAGAATAAAAGAAAATCACAGGGGAAGATAGGATTATAGCAAATTGTAGGAGTAGGGAGAACAAAGAGAGATAGTTTTTAAAGAAAACGGTTGAAATTCTAAAAAAAAAATTTAAAGAAAACAGTTGAAATTCTAAAAATGACGGGATAACTAATCGGGTCTGTTATTTTTATTAGGGGTCCATAATTTATTGTGCATGAATGCTCATGAGCCTAGCCACATACAAAAAATTGTGATTTTTTAAAATATTTTTTTTTAAGGAAAGTTTAGATTTTAACACCTGACAATAATCCAAAAATGGTTTTTAACACCTCCATAAAAAAAATTAACACCATAAAATTTTACGATCCACCACTTAACGGATTCCGTCCATGAATCCGTTAAGTGGTGTCCACACTGCCACATGTCACTTGTTTTAAAAAAAAAAAATTAAAACCCTACACTCCTACAGCCACCACCACATCCACACCCACTCACGTTGCTTCAACCAGCCGGCACCAAACCCACCTTCCTCGCCAGCCCCGACCACCGGAACCCATCCCCATCCATAGTCCCAACCACCAGAGCCCATCTCCCTCCAATGCCGCAACCGTAGCCGAAAATCTAAATTTTGAACTTCCACGAAATCGGCCGGTTTTGGGGCTAAGTGGCCTAAACCGGCTGATTTCGACCATTAATAGCTGAAATCGTGGTCGTTTTTTGGGGACAAGGGTTGCGATTTGGGGTTGGGAAAGGGGGTTGCGAACTTGCACTACAACAAATTGACCTTTGTGCCACGAGTAAAATCGTGGCACAAGTTTAAAATTCCCGAGGCTATGTAATTTAGCCACGGAAATTTCAAAATTTACTCCCGTGGCACAAGAAGCCGTGGCTAGAAATTTGCCACAGGAAAATGGATGTCGTGGCAAATTTTATATTTTATGCCACGGGTATTCACGTGGCAAACTAACTCACTTGCCACAAATATTAACATGGCTAACAAATGATCTGCCACAAATTTTATTGTGGCTAATAAACATTGTCACCACAAATATTCTTGTGGCTAATGACCGAGTCTATACTTCTTTTTATGCCAAAAAATAATTTTTTTTTCTTAAATTTTTCTCAATAAACGCTTACACATATATAAACTTAGATATTTCATTCTTGTCAAAAAAGAAAAAAAAAACTTAGATATTTCATTAATAAATTATTGTCATATTACAATTTCATCAAAATTTTAATATTTACAAGGCTATGAATACAAAAATACTATATTACAACATCTATCACACAAGAAGCAGCGTTAAGCATAGCATTTGGCACCACCGGCAACGATAATCACTCACACCAGCAGCTACGATGAGCACTAGCACCACCAATGACCAGCTAGAACAGAAGGTGCTTCACTACTCTTTCCACGGTATCAGATAGCCCAACACTTGTTACAATAGTATGTCACCTGTGAACGACGAATAACCACTCCTTGATGATCTTCCAGCCAGAAAGTCTATAGAAAAACCACATGGATATTATGTTTTATTCAGATAATAAGGGGAAGTCCAGCACTTACAAGATAACATTATATAAAAAGATGTGACAAAAAATATGTCATCAACATGTTTTCCATGTTATATAAGAAATATAGTACCTCTTCAAAAAAGAAAAAGTACCTCATCAACAATTTTTTTTAATGATATTAGAGGGTAACTTGGGGGTAGGAGCAAATATTACAGGGGTACTTACAGCAGATGTAGTTCTACATAAAAAAGAGAGCATGAGCACATGTCAGAGTAAAGGTCCAAATACTGCCCCTCAAAAGTAAATTTTGATGTCATACAATCATTGTTTATTGGCACATAGAAAAAAAAAAACTCATTTTCTCGTGGTGGAAAGAAAGGCAAGGGAAGATGTAAGTGTTCAGAATCCACAATATACATCATTTTGTGTTATACCAGCAAAGGAGTTAAAAGCAGAACTTTTCTTTCTCATGATTTTACTTCACTTGTAAATCATAATGGTGCTAAACAATGCTAATCACATTGACAAAGGTAGCAAATATTGCTTCACTGCAACAATTAAGCCAATTATTTAGACCACAATCTAAAATACCTTTAAAATATCATTGTCAACACTAAATAAAGCAAGATTACAAAATTAATAGAGAAATAAAAAAAGAAAAACTTTAAATAAAGGAAAATATGTATCACTGATTTTGAGCTACACAAATTAATAAAAGGCACTAACCCACTACTTGAGGCAACAACAAAGGATGTTTGTAGACTTTGTACAACAATTGTTGTATAGCTGTGGGGATGGCCGCTGAGTCAGAAGTCATAGCCCAAAAGCCTAAAATAAGACTCATTAGAACACTTAACAATTTCTCAAGCATCATAGGAATACAGATTCAAAATAGAAAACAAAATCTTATCAAATGAGGCAAGATTCAAGATATCATTGGTTCATAACCCAAATGATAGAAACTTTAACCAAAAAAAAAAAAAAAAAAACAAATAAATAAATAAATAAATTATAAAAGGTAGTAGCATTGGATTACCCCGGCTCATTGGTTGGCAACTAATGTGCATCGTGGTTTAGATATGACTTGTTGTTTTGTTTTTAGCTGTTCTTGTCAAAAATAAAAAAAAATATATATCACTCCTTGTGGCTCCTGAATTTCAATGGTTCACAAAGTTTATAGCCTTAATTAATTCTCAAATTTGATTGATGATTAGGAGTAGTGCAAAAACTGGGACAAAATATTGCATACTAGAAGGATTGGGAAACCATATTTATATACTTGAGCAAGGGCCAACTGTATGGAATGACCTCTACTTCTACCTTCAGTGCTAACTGCGTGCTAATGAATGATAAGAGCTTATTCTTTTGGGTATCAAAAGGTCTATGTTGAAAGAGCTAAAACAATACTAACAAGTGACCCTTATTATACACAAGTTGAAACCTATTCTTTATAAAGCTCACATATAGACAAGAGTTGCTAATACATGAATAAATTTGTGTGAATGGAGCAATGGAAGGTAAGAATTACCCGGCATAGAACCACTTTGGGGGAGCCCACAACAAACGAGCTATAGACTAGTACTGTAAGACATTTTGGATGATTTTGTTGTGGACCTATTTATCACCATGATCTAAGTAGAAAATGTAAATCCAATGATTTTCAGTCAATTTTATATATATACTCAAGTAACTCAACTAATTTGTATAAAAATACAAGCCGAAACAACGAAATCCCCTTTATATGGAAGGATCAAAGATTCAAGATCCCAACTAGACTAGTGAAAAATTATTTGAATTCAATCTACCAACAAATGAAAATGTACTCTGCCATATTAACACCCAAGCTTCAATTACAAGGTTTACAACATCCTATCTAGTCATCAAAATTCACTCTATCACAAATTCACAATGCAACCCACATCACTCTAATTCTATTTCAAATATTTGTACAAAAAAAATAGCAATAAAACATGGAAAAAAAAAGTCTTCGTTATAATGAACCCCATGAATTTGTGATTCAAAAAATATGCTTCTAATTCAGTAATTCGTGCAAAAGATAGCAATAAAAAAATAATATTTAAACTAAGTTCATTTACAATTGAAATCCTAAAAGCTATGTAGTATGAAAACAATTAGAAAAGGTGAAAAAAGATCGTACCTTGTTGAAATCGAGTACACAACTTCAGCAAAATTAGAGCCAAAATTCCATATAATCGAGTATAAACCCTATATTTCAAATAACAGAAACAAATTGCTTCTAATTAGTACGAAAATCCAACCTCGTTGCTTTGATTTGTGCGAATTGCAATCGCTGAAACCTAAATCCGAAAAATGAACCCTAAATTCGAAAAATGAAATCGAATTCTATCACAATTTGCAATATTGTGCGAGAATCCAGAAAACCATGGTTTTGATTTGTAATTTATTTTGTTCGAATTTTCAGAGCAAACGTGGAAAAAATTGCAGTACGGACAAACTAATGAGGGATTTGGGGAGAGAGAACGAGACTTTTGTTTTAGGGAAGTTGGAGTGAGTGACTGGGTGAGTGTTGAGTAGAGGGTATATGTCAGCAATGAAGAAAGAAGTTATTTGCACGATTGCATCAATTAACTTTTGTTTTTTTGGGCGTTGTCATCCTATTTATCGGGCTGATTCGGATTGAGGGTCAATTTTAGATGGTCCTCATAATTGATTTGTGGGGGATCGAACACGCACCACATGCAGCCCAATTACCACTGCATCAAAAATCAATTGGTTGCATCAATTAACTATAAAAGTGTGACAAAAAATTTATTTTGCTATGTTATCGAAAGTATACTCTATATTATGACTGTTAATGTGGCTCTCAGAGAAGGCAATAGAGACTTTTATAAAACAGTGCATTCCTTAGGTGCTTGTAAAATTTTTTTTTAAAAAAAGTATCTACTAGTGACAAGTGATATGCTTGGTTAATTTTTCTTTCCGCGCAATAACGCCAAGAAGTGTATATCACTAGTCACTAGTGGAAATTTTTTAAAAGACACCAATGGAATGCATTGATTTTATAATGTTTAAGTTTGTATATTTATAAATATATTCGACTTCTAATTTGTATAATGTTTAATATTCTACTTAACATCAATTACTGGTTATGGTATTTCAAATATCTTCAACTTTAAAAGTAAAGAAAAACAATATAGATGGCTAGCTAATGGCACTAATTTAATTGCCATGTAAATAAATATTCTTACTAATGTTATTGTATGTTATGATTTCCTCGATTCTTTTCCATGACATGCATGATTTCCTCGATCCTTTTCCATGGCATACTTGTATGTTTGTCCTGAGAAAATTATTACTTGTGGAACTAGTGTAAAATTTTGCCACGGGAAAAAACTACCTGTGGCACAAATGTAATTTGCCACGGGAAAATACTTGCTTGTGATACAAATGTAAATTTTCCACGAAAAAAGCATTACTCGTGGCACAAGTGTAATATTTGCCACGGGGATATAAATACCCGTGGCATAAATTATTCCTCTTATTAAGGTTTTATATCATAATTCATTTTTCCCATGGCTAGATGAAATTATGCCACGAACTTTGAATTCCCGTGGCATAATTCGTGGCACAAGTGATGATTTGTTGTAGTGTTGCGATTCGGGGCTAGGAAAGGGGGTTGCGATTTGGGGCTGGGGATGACGCGATTAAGGGGGGTTACGGTGGGGTTGGGGATGAGGTGTGTCGGTGATGAGGTGCGGGTGATGGTGGTGGTTGTTGGGTGGTCGTAAGCTCTAGTGGGTGAGGTCGGAGAACAAGGACGCGGTGGTGGCGCTGGGGTGGCTAGGTTAGTGTTGGATTTTTTTAATTTTTTTGTTTTTTTGACCAACCAACAACCGACACATGACAGTGTAGAGCCCACTTAATAGATTCATGGACAGAACTTGTTAAGTGGTGGTAAAATCAAATTTTCGTAAAATTTAATGGTGTTAAAATAATTTTTTTTATGGAGGTGTTAAAAACCATTTTCGGGTTATTGTGAGGTGTTAAAATCTAAAATTTCCTTTTTTTTATTAATATTTACTTATGTAAAAATAAGAGCACCCACAACGGTGGGGAGCACCCTCCCCACAACTCTCTCTCTCCTCCATTTGAGCTACCTCACCATTGTAGGAGGTGACCCATGGGTAACCCATTTGATGGGGATGCCCTTTATGGCGGGTCACCTATTGCATCGGCCCTCGTGAAGCTTGATGCAACGTTTCATTTTTTTTTCCATATTGTGAATGAAACAGTACCGTTTTGATTTTTTAAAAAATGACAGAAAGTCTGACGCGCATTAGGGAGGACGCGGCCTAGCGAATTTTCGCCATGTGTCCCACTAAATGGAGTGGTGATTCAATTTAAGCCTTTGATTTTATAGCTGTTAGGGATTATATTTTCAATTGATTTTTGTCTCTTAAAAAACTTTCAACGGTAATAAAAAAAATATGCTATGAATTTTTTTTTTTAAGAAAAAATTGCCAACGGCTTTTTTATATGTTTGCCTATAAAAAGAGACCAATATTGCTAATGTTTTTCACACTTAAATTTTTTACCATCCCTCTACTAACTCACAAAAGCTAAGTTATATATTATCTAAACCCAAAAAAATAATATTGGTCCTAATTATGGATCCTAATATTTCTAATAATCAAGGAAATGATTTCTACCCCCCACATAACCCAAATTACCAAATTAATTCCAATTCTCCAAATTTTCAAGCTAATCTCCACTTTGATCCAAATGGTCTTGCTAATCCAAATGTTCAAAGAATGTTATATTGTAACATTCCCAACCGACCAATTATAAATCTTATTCAGCAGTTTCCTAACCAATTTCAACAACAGTTTCCTAACCAATTCCAACAACAATGCATGAAACAAATTTCCCTAAAATTTTCTTCTGGTTTAATGTTCTCAATGTCTCAACACGTTGGAAACCAAGTGGAGAATAGTCCAACAACTCCCGAGGGAGATGGAATTAGTAATAAAACTCCTCCTGAAAGAAATGCTAATGATGTTGAAAATGATGATGATGATGTTGATGGTGAAGATCCGCAAGACAGCAACACCACCTCGTCAAATGCAAAGTGGGGTGCATAAGAAGACCACGCACTTGTCTCAGCTTGGATAGAATGTGCGATTGAAGATTCGGAGACATCAACTGATCAGAGTTTGGCTATGATGTAGAATCCATATATGAGTTGTATGAGCTAGCCAGGGAAGACAATCCTTCCACTATCTACCCCAGAACCTTGAGAGCTATGAAAGATCATTGGGGTAGAATAAACAAAGATTTGAACCTATGGGTTACGTGCTATGCTGCAGCACAACGTAGAAATGCAAGTGGTACTAACACTTACAATGTCATGACTGAAGCTCAAGAAATGTATAGTGCATCATGTAACGGAGCCCGGTTCACTTTAATCAGTATATGGGAAGTGTTGAGAAAATCTTATAAATGGAGGCCAACAAACAAGCAAGTGTCGAATACAAGTGAAAGTGATAGCTCCAAAAGATCAGATTCAGATACTCCAACGGATGTAGGTAGTCGTGGACGTCTAGATGGGGTGAAAGGGCAAAAAGAAAAGGTAAATTTGTAGGTAGGTCTGGAATTAATAGTTTAGATTCGTTTACTCAAGCCCTATCAGAGATGAATGTGATGAAGGAGTAATACAAAAGTATTGATCAGAAGTGAGCTGATGTAGCGCAACAAATGTTGGATTATTGATGTGTCTAATTTATTTAGTATTTTACCCCCGTCTCTTGGTCATAATTAGTAGTGTTATTGGCTCTTTAGAGCCACTTTTATTACTAAGTGGTGTTTTCTAGTGTTTTTGTAGTTTTGGTTGAGTTTTGTAGAAAATTGCACTTTTGGAGCATTTTCCCGAGTTTTCATGGAGCAACTACAGACATTGGAGGAGCACGACCGTTTTTGAAGCCCAAGGCCGGTTCGAGTCATCAAGACGGTGATTAAGGGCTCAATATATGTGATACCGGGGCATTTGGAACAAGTATTCAAGACCCAAAAAGGAAATCCGGATTAGGCCGAAGAATCGGAACCCAATCGAAGTTCCAAGCCTCAAGGAGGAATCGGGCCCGATCGGGCAAGCGTTGGCTCGATCGGGCAGGATGTGCAAGAGGTGCTGCTAGCAAGGCCAAGGCGCGCCCGATTGGGTGAGCAATTAGCTCGATTGGGCGCGGCTACTTAGAAGGGAATGCGAAGAAAAAGGCGCGCCCGATCGGGCGCGTGTTTCCGGAGCAGTTAGTTTGACGAGCACTTAGTTTCTAATTAGGAGTGTTTTTAGAGTTTGTATAAGTACAATTTAGTACTATTATTTTTGGCTTACCTCTTTTCTTAGACTTTCTCTCTCTTCTTAGATCATTTCTCTCTCTAGATTTCTCTCAAATTTTACTTTTGTTCTTGACTCAACTTTGTAATTCCGTCGATTTCGGTAACGATTTCTCCTTTATTAATTTCAGCAATTTTATTCCTTTATGACTTGTTTAATTGCTTTGTTTAGTTTAGATTTAATTATGTCTGAGTAGTTTTCTTTCTAGGGTTTATGGGGATCCAATGAATAATATAAAGGGGTATTTTATGATTATTGATTGTCAATGGTTAATTAATTTCCTATTGATTGATTTAATGCTATGCAATTAGATTAGGCCTGGTTTAATTGTATGAGTTTAGCAATATTGATACGAGATTCGAGAGATGAGAATTGATGTTTAGGCTTAGTTTCAATTGGCAGACTAATTTATAAATGGTTCGGTCGAGATTCGAGAGATGAGATTATTTAATACCGGTAAATTAACTCTGTGATTGTACTACGTAGCGAAAGCCCTTTATGATCTGATCAATTGATGCATTGATGATTGATTGTTAAGTTTTACCCTGGAATATTGTTTATTGGTGAACCTATGCCCTAGGCCTTTTAATATTTTATTCCTCCTATTTTATTTTCCCTACTCATATTCTTCGTAGTATAGTCTTTTAATCACAACAATTTGTTACTTGATAATTTAGATTACTTTTAATTAATTAGAAATAAATTGACTTGTTTCCCTGTGGTTCGACCCTACTTCCCTATCTATATTTAGTTAGTGGTTTTAGGAATTACTTTTGATTAGGTGATACTACTTTAGCCTGTCAATTATCAAAAGGAGCGAGATGTCATCAAGAGACATAGGAAAGAGGAGGAAAAGAGGTTCAAGTTATTTAGTGTTCTACTTGCAAAATCAAACCTCTCTGAAGACGACCAACAACTATTTCGGAAATCGAAAGAGGATTTCAACCACCTATTAGGCTATTTATTTATGTTGTTAGTTTGATATTATTTTAAGTTAGTTTAAGCTTCTTCAACGTTTGCCTTAATTTATGTTGTTGTTCATTTGGTATGATTTTACAATTGTTTTTTGAGCATATGTAAAACTTGTTTTAATTATTGTTATTTAAATATAATTGAAGTTATTGACTTGTCAATGAATTACTCTTTAATATCATCTTCTAGAGATGTGTGCACAAACATTGGTTTGCAATTGGATGGAAATTGCAACCTTATCATAAATCTCATCTTCTAGAGTTGCGTGCTTATATAATAATTCGTAATTGGATAGAAATCTGGATATATCATCAGAAATCTCATCATCTAGAATTGTGTGCCAATACATGCATTGTTTTGTAATTGGATGGAAATCTACAAACCTTATTAGAAATCTAATCTTCTACAGTTTTGTGCCCATACATTATATCATCCATAATTTTTTTTAAATCATTTACAAATTTCTATATAAGACCTTTTCACTTTGTATTTCAACACATAAACAAAAATACCCTTCCTCACAAAAACAGTCCCACACTATACACTACTCTTACCATATATACCCAAAAATGAATTCTGATTCAAATTCATCTAGTTCATCAAGTTCTGGTATTTCCGATTATATGGTGACCGACTATGTTGAGTGGCACGAATCAATTACTCAGAGGCGTAAGGAAGAGGAATTAATTGAGGAAGCGATCAATTCGGCTGTTGTACCCCTTGTCACCTCACTTTTCAGGTCCCATTCACTCCCGGTCTTGAGAAGCAAAGGTGGTATGAACCAAGAGATCGCGAATATGCTGATACACGGTTACATAACGACTACTTCAGTCCCAAACCACTTTATAATGACGATATGTTTCGTCAAAGATTTCACATTCGTAAACACGTTTTCACTCGCATTGTTGAGGAGCTAAGCGAAAGTAACGAATACTTTCGACAAAGGCCTGATGCCACTGGAAGACTTGGTGCTTCCGCTTTCCAAAAATGCACTGTGGCAATGAGGATGTTGGCTTATGGTACAGCAGCCGATGCAGTTGATGATTACCTCAAAATCGCGGCAAGTACAACAAGAGATTGTCTCCAATACTTTGTTGAAGGGGTTATCTCTAAATTTGGACAAGAGTACCTGAGGAGGGCAACACCCGCAGATGTAGAGCGACTTCTTCGTGAAAGTAATGTTCACAGATTCCCCAGCATGTTGGGGAGCATTGAATGCATGCATTGGGAGTGAAAAAATTGTCCACATGTATGGAAAGGAATGTGTAGAAGTTTATAGGTACCAATTGCGGAATAAAAATGAATCATATTCATACAATACCTAATCCCAAGGTCTAATGCATAACACATAAAGAACACATAATTGTACCTTTGAACCGTGATTCCACGTGCGATCAAGCAAGAACAATGGGAGATAAAGAACCTCAAGCGTGATTCCTCTACTTGGTCCACGGGCATAGATTAAACCTCCACTAATGCTAGTTAGTCATGATTGAACCTTTCAATCAACCTTCTATGGAGAGGAGAGGACAAACGAGCCACGAACCACCACCACCACCGTGCACCGGTGTCCGTACCGTACAGACAAAGGGGAGGAAGAGAGAGAGGCGAGTGAGAGAGAGAGAGGTTAGGTTTTTGGTTGCTTGCTTCACAACTTACTGTATGGTTGAATTGTCATACTCTTCAACCCTAGGCATGGCCTGTATTTATATATCACATACATAATTAGAGTCCATGTGAAGCCCAAACACTTAGCCCACTTCTAAGTACACTAGCTCTACTCCTTACATGGCTTGTTATATCCTCATGAGGCCCAATAATGGGCCTCTAACTTGTTTAACCCAATACCCTTGTGTGTGACCTCATAGGATCCATTCTAGCGGGCTTTGGACCATTTGACTAGCCCAAAGATCATCTCTCATAGTCTAGCAACAGATGATGACGCCCCAAAAGAATAAACTTATTATCTCTATAACAGTGATCCTTGATATATCTAGTAATTGCACTTATCGAAGACACAACTCCTTCAATCTCCCACTTGTCTGAGACAAGTGCGCAATATTTAAATTCCTTAAGTCAATGTGCGTCTATTTGATAATATGATTGCATCTCATGTCGTGATCATATTAATCTACAAATCTTTCTTGAAAACTGAGTTAGAATTACAAAGCAAATGATTAATATGTAATCCATTTCAGCACGGCCATGCATTTATCTGAATTCTCCCTCCTCAAGGGGCCAAGACACATTCCTAATTAAATAGGTAGACTCAATCCAATCTTGTGGCAACCAAAGCTCCTACTCCACTTTTGAAATAACCGGGAAACACACTTTATAATCTCCAGTTACGGGCAGACGTTTGAGTGCACCACAGTCATAACATCCATTGAATAAAATCAATGTTCCACTCATGTCAAAGGAATCCACTAATATATCCGGAAGCTCTATACTTGAAGTTCAAAGTAGGTCTATAGTTCGATCATGCATCATTCATGCATATCCATGTGATTGATCGAGCATCACTACGCTCCTATAGCCCATGAAACTGCGCTATCCAATCAATCTTAACATGCTAGTCCATTAATTCAAATCATTTACGTCCAGTTTAATGATTCTGAAATAGGAACTTAAATAATGTATGAATTTAGTTCACCTGTGGGGTTTCATTCACCAGCTCATCAACCTGATGAGCCCATCAATTCATAATTATTTTGGACATTTTATTTAATATTAAAAACCATAATCAAATAAGATTGAATCTTTATTTCAATTTATAAACATAATTCTGCAAGTTGATGTATTACTTATGTGACATGTTTTCTCAAAACATACACAAATTTAATTACATAACTTGATTCAATCCATGAATCTTAGCATGACTCTCATACCTTGGTCATGGAAGGGGTTTAGTAAGTAGAGTTCATGAGACATTCTCATAAACATAAATTTTGCAATTTTTAAATTTTATAATCATATTCATCTTCATACACTAAGAATTTCCTTTGCCCCTTTCTCAAGGAACTTAGGAATTTCTAATTTGTATTCCAACATCACATTGGATTTCGATTGAAATCTATCATCACTGGTTTTTAAAACACGTGAATCAAATATACGAGTATTGTCCATGACATACATGATGCATCTTTTGCAAATTGCAAAAGGATCATCACTCAAAACTTTAATTTCATTAACTTTTCTCAAAGTATTGAATCATTAAGCAATGTGCCATGTTACATGGAATTGAAACTCTTTCAATATAATGTTGAACCTTATAAAAATCTTGTCAATATAAGTTTCTTAACCAAGCTCAAACATCATTCGAGTCCTATCTGTATAGATCTTGAATCCCAAATGTACTCATCATCCTCTCCATGGTATTTCATACAAAATGCATTAACCATCATTTGACTATTCAAGCAACGAATAATTGCTTTTTGTACTAGACCAAGAAGACTTCATAGCTCCCACTAAACATCTTGTATACACAAGACCTTTCTTCATTTTACGAGAACATCAAACGATTTGATTAGCTCACAAAATTAAGAATATTAACTCCCATATGCTAACTTCAATCCATTAAGGATCTTTTATGCATCCCTATGATTATTGGTTTTCAAAATCATTCTGATTGTATCGTATACAGATCTTCTTTCATGAAAAATTTCAAAAAAAATGTTTTGAAATCCATCTACCAAATCTCATAAGGTAGAAATCACTAAAATATCTTTGATAGATCTTTGCAACATGACTAATGTAAAGGTTTCATCGTAATCATAGTCATACTATGAATTTGTTGAATCCATTAACAAGTCTTTACTTTAGTTAGAAAACATTTTTCTTTCTTGTCTGCTTTGCTTACAATGAGTCTTTCTCAATTAGGCAAATTATTCAAGTGTCATACACTTGTTTACAAACTTAGTATCTATTTAAGAATTCATGGTTTTTAAACCACTTGGAGTCATAACTTGTCAAATCATCTTTATTACTTGCATAATCATCATGTTCCAAAATGAATATTTAGAACTCTTAATCAATATGAAATCATATTTCTTTGGCTAAGTTTTACATATGCTAGTCATCATTATGGGTTTTATGCAACAATTGAAACTCATACAACAACTCTGTTTAGCTTTCAATGAGAAACGATAATTGAGGATGTGCACTTAGAATGTACTACCTTCGACCCATCATGGTTATTATTCCCATTACACTTAATGAGACCACGCGTTGTCATTTGTAACATGAGGTGAATCATGCTCATATTGTTGCTTTTATTCAAATACTTCTCGAATTTCTTCAAGATTTTCGAATTAACTTTTCTTGAACTCTTTCAAGGCTCTCGAATTTTTCGAGATTTTTATACTCCCACTTGTCTTTTTGAGGAGGCACTTTTAGCATAGGGTGAATCAACCATGATTTGAACCATGTTTGTTTATTGCTTTTCTCGAACTCTTTCGAGATTTATACTACTCCCACTTGACCTTTTGGAACAACTTTCCATAAGGGCACCTACTTGAGCAATAAACATTTTGTGCTAAGTATGGTTTGTGTAGTAGTACCCCGTGCTCTATATAGGAATCGAACGTGCATCAAACGATTTAATACATCTTGTATTCCTTGTTTTGTAGAAAAACTTAATAAGGACTTTTCTTATCCGTATCACATATGAAGCCTTTGCTACATTTTGATTTGACCTGTTTAGTTTGTTTAGTTTTGTAACTTATCTTAAAAGTATATCCTTAAACAATGGTTGGAAGATGGGTAATTTACATCCATTATCAAATGTATCTCATATAGCTTAGATTGATAGCTCCTTTTATAAACACTTCATAAGGTTTTCTTTCGGAGTTTGTTGTAAAACGATTTCACAACTCTTGAATGTTTATCAAGGTCTTGGCTTATATTCTCATTATTATGATCATATCACAATATTTTGAATGTGTTTCCAAGTACATGTCTTGACTCAAATTTTCACAGTTACAATAATATTGTAATGCAATCATTATTTTGTCAAGTTGATTCTGAACTTCATACTGAACCTTTTGCACTTTTCAAAATTTCCATCTTATGCTTCAACTAAGCACAAGTAGTGATCGTATGACAAATGAAGTTTCATTGTCCATCTCTAGCCTTTGAACCTTTGGTTTTCGTACATCAATATGTATTCGACCTCGAGTTCGCATCATCATTTCTCTAAATGGCGACTTTGTCAAAATTTCAAATTAGAATGATAATTACATACATCAATAGATTCATAATCTAATGATATTGAAAGTCCATCCCTTTGGATCTTTCGCATGCAATGTACATTTTCATTCGAATTAATTGACATTTTAGAGACAATTTATATAAAGAAATGGTTTAATTATTTCTATCATATAGAATTTTAAACTTATTTAGCAATTCAAAACACATTATGACTTAATGAACCATAAAATAACATTTATTCCACGTTTTTGAATCTTCGGTGCTTAGTCATTACTAACATTGAATGGTGTTTTGATAATTGCAAGAATGAATAACATTTATTTAATTCTAGCCAATAACAAGGTAAAGTGAAATATAAGTTCTATTTGTAAAGTTGCAACTATTGCTTCCAGACTTGTAGATTCTACTTGTGAAGTAGCAATGTTTGCTTCTAAACTTGTAGATTTATTTCTCCTTTAGCATTAACTTCTTCCTTTAATTCAATCACATTGTGCGATGAGTGATCTAAACAACATCATATGTCCAAGAAGAGCGATATGCTAAATCAATTTCTATAATGTACTTCTTAAATTCTTTTACCTTCCAACTATATGAGGTAGTTTCTAATCAACTGGAATTGGTCCATTTAATTTGAAACATTTGTTGTTCATAACAACTTCTAGCATGTAAGTAGTCTAGGTTTGAGAAGTAGCAACTTGTTTGCATTTCTTAGCCTAACTTCTTAATGCAATCCTCATATATTCCTAAATCTTTCCCTTTTGAGCCACTTAGAACACTTCTTTTAGGTTCAAAATGATGCTTTGCTTAACTACTTTAAGCACTTTTCATTATTTTGCTAAGTCTATTCAATTATTATTCATATAAGAGTTTAATCAGCTATTTAACTCTATATGAAATGGATGAAAAATAATGTCATTTGATCAACTTTTGATCATAGAGATTTCCAATCACTTTCTTATATTCAATCATATTGAAGATAAGAGATTTTATTGGACTTCTATACTTGCCTTTCAGAGGGTTTGTACCTCCCACCTCATTATATCCCTTGAAACATTTTCAAAATGAAGATGTATTGACATTTTACTCAAACATTTTGAATAAAACCAACCTTAGACATGTGACATGGGTTTATAAAACTTGCCTTTTAGAACCATCTTTGCAAAATTGGAATATAGGTTTATGGATTATCTTTTAAACTTTTGAGAACGTTTATCAACTTTATTTTCAATCGAGGAGATTATATATAATAATAACATTAGAACGACATGTTACTATAAATAAACGCAAAATTCAATTATGTTTAATAAAATTTAAAGTACCATAAGAGAATTAAATTGGTAACTTTAAAGCACTTTATTCAATTTAAATGATCCCAACTTGAATTAAGTGATTCCAAGACCCTTTATTTGTGTAATAACTGATCGAACTTTGGCCCTACCATCAACCATTACATTTTCAAGGTGAGTAAACTCTTTACTGATTGCGAATCCTGCAACTCTTGGTTGAATAATTAACCATCACATGTTTAATTATTACCCTTAGTTTCAAGGTTCTAAACTCTTTAGGTAACCTTGCTGAGTATAACCGATCAAAATTGTAAAATTTGTCTTACCCCCACTCCCCAAAGATATAATATGACACCCTACTTTGGCATGACCCATCATAAATATCAAAGGTTTCATCGGGTTTTTTATTGGAAAAGCTACCTCAATATTACCGGGACCTAGATTTATTATGTTGTGATTATTTAGTGAACTCTAGCGCATCATCAAGCAACATAAATAAAATCTAACATGTATAATAAACTGAATGCATAAACAAGACATAGCATGACCCCTAATGCTAAGAAAACTAATAAAGTAAATGGCTCCCACTTGAATCTTCATGGATCTCATCCATTTTGCTCCTTTGGGCCTCCACTCCATTGGCTTCTTGGATCAACTGCAACCTGTAATATTATTCTATCCTACCTACTACTTAAATAAGATAAAATAAATTACAAAAATACTTTATCGGTTCGTAGACCGTACATAGATTACAAAAATACATCACGATGTGCAGATCGTATTTAGCAATCTACTGGGCCATACTAATCATTATATAGCAAAAAATAACATCATATATTATAAAATTGCCACATAATAAATCACTCATCATGCTTTCCTAAACTACAACATCGAATGTTCACAATTAAGGAAACATGGCATCTAAATATCTTTTTTTTTATTATTTACTATAATTAGATAATATCATATATTATTCATGACCAATCAAAAAATATCATATATTTAATTTAGGTATGAGATAGAATCAAATCTTATTTTAATCTTAAAAGATGAATCATATTTATCCTCAAAAATTATCCTAACAAAGTTAGGAAATTCTATCCTAATTACTAGCAAATCACAAAATTTTAAATAAATTATTATCTTAAAATAATTATGGGATAATCACATTATTTAAATAAATTATTATCCTTTTGGAATGCTCAGAATATCCTAACAAATCTTATCCAAAATTAACCACTTTAATTATGGATAATTATCAAAATAACAACTTTAAATATGGATAATATCAAACTTAACAACTTTTGAAAGATTTGATTTTATCCCATAATAAACAATATTTATCCAAAATAAAACTGATTTTATCCCAAAATAATTTGTAATTATCCTGAAATATTTTTCCAAAAACAGATTTTTTTTTTTTTTTTTTTTGAAAATATGTGCCGGCCACAGTGGTTGGCTAGCCGAAGCTAGCCATGGTGGCTGGCTACCATGACAGTAGCCACTGCCGCAAGGGCAGCAGCGTTGTAGCTGCTTCCGATGGGGCTGCAGGCCACCGTGCGTGGCCAGCCAAGGCTAGCCACGGTGGCTGGCTGCTTTGCAACAGCCACTGCCGCGCAAGGCAGCAACAGCAGCCGTGCAACCCTTGCACGCTGCTGTCACAGCCACCTTGGACCTTCGCCTTCCCCTCCCTCCCTCTGGACTGACCACCTGGTCGGCAGCCGCCGTGGCTGCGCCACCCAGCCCCGGTTGCCGACCTCAAACTAATTTTTTTTGTGTTTTTAATTTAATTAAAGCAACTTTTATTAAAATAAAATTAAATTAAATGAGTCCAAATTTTAAAATTAAATCATCATTCAACATTAAAATTAGGGTTTATCATAAAATTAATCCCAATTTAATTCTAACTTTTAAAATTAAATCGATGATGATACATAAAACATTTTTACGCATAAATCAATCCGATTAAAATTATGAATCATAAAATAAATCGAATTAAATCAAAATCAAGCACAAAAATCATATTTTAGGGCTATTAATTTCGAAAAATTTCGAATTTAGGTTTAGGGGGTTCGAAAATTTCGAACACTTTAGGGCTAAATTTAGGTCCTCTTTATGACTATTTTGAGCATAATTAAATTGCATTTAATCTATTCCAAAAGGTTAATCACATTAAATATAACAATTGAACCATAGTTTAATTATTCTCCCTCCTAATTGAATTAAAATTGTGGATTATCAAAGAATTATTGTCAATATGCGTAAATGCAATAGGCTAACTGATACCACTGTAAGAGTTTATAGGTACTAATTGTGGTATAAATATGAATCATATTCATACAGTACCTAATCCCAAGATCTAATGCATAACACATAAAGAACACATAATTGTACCTTTGAAGCGTGATTCCACGTGCGATCGAGCAAGAACAATGGGAGATAAAGAACCTCAAGCGTGATTCCTCTACTTGGTCCACGGGCACAGATTAAACCTCCACTAATGTTAGTTAGTCGTGATTGAACTTTTCAATCAACCTTCTACGGAGAGGAGTGGACAAACGAGCCACGAACCACCACCACCACCACCGTGCGCCGGTGTCCGTACCGTACGGGCAAAGGGGATGAAGAGAGAGAGGCGTGTGAGAGAGAGAGAGAGAGAGAGAGGTTAGGTGTTTGGTTGCTTGCTTCACAACTTACTGTATGATTGAATTGTCACACTCTTCAACCCTAGGCATGGCCTGTATTTATATATCACATATATAATTAGAGTCCATGTGAAGCCCAAACCCTTAGCCCACTTCTAAGTACACTAGCTCTACTCCTTACATGGCTTGTTATATCCTTATGAGGCCTAATAATGGGCCTCTAACTTGTTTAACCCAATACCCTTGTGTGTGACCTCATAGGATCCATTCTAGCGGGCTTTGGACCATTTGACTAGCCCAAAGATCATCTCTCATAGTCTAGCAACAGATGATGACGTCCCAAAAGAATGAACTTATTATCTCTATAATAGTGATCCTTGATATATCTAGTAATTGCACTTATCGAAGACACAACTCCTTCATAATGTACCAAGGAAGAAGTAAAACTGCGACCTTAATTTTAGAAGTTGTTGCTTCCAAATACTTGTGGATATGGCATGCTTTTTTTGGCACACCTGGTTCACTGAATGATATAAATGTCTTCCGTTGGTCGCCAATGTTCGATGATATTTGTGAAGGTCGAGCCCCAGAGGTGAGTTTTTATGTGAATGGAAATAGATACAATATGGGATACTACCTTACAAATGGTATATATCCAGAATGGGCAACATTTATCCTAGCCATCAATCTTTCACACAAACTGCTAAGCAAAGATTATTTACGAGGAAGCAAGAAAGTTATCGAAAAGATGTTGAACGTGCCTTCGGAGTGTTACAAGCTCGATTCGCAATAATGCGGCAACCAACTCTCGCATGGTTAACAGAAATCCTACGGAAAATTATAATGGCATGCATTATCATGCACAATATGATTGTTGAAGATGAGAGAGAAAATTATTTGCATTACGATGCATCTGAATTTATCACCGATCAACCTCAAAATATAGCCGGATCTTCAAACCAAGATATTAACCAACCATTCACTGTGAGAGAAGGACGACTACGCAATCTCAGTTTAGCGGATTATATGACAAACAGAAATAATGTCCGAGACAGGGAGACTCATGTGTCATTGAAAAAAAACTTGGTTGAACACGTATGGAGTCGTTTTGGTAATGAATGACGATATCCAGTAGTCGGATAATTATTTTCTTATGTAATGTTTTTTTTCATTGTAATGTTTTCGCATGTTGTGAAACCTCTTTTCATTTCCATCCATAAATTAAATGTGATATTGTTATTTTAAGAGTAATAATAGTTAATTCTTCAATATTTTTTTAATAATATTTAAATTAATCATGTCATTATTACGAATACTTTGATAATTAGTACAAATAATTATTACATAAACTAAATTAATGATAAATTCAAGAACTTATAGATGTCATTAGTTTGACTAATATGTTTATTAGAAGAATAATTAAACATAAACTCCATTAGTATGAGAGAGAAAACATGGTGGGGTATTGATAAAAGTAGGAGAGAGAATGGTGGGGTTACTTACCATTGTAGGAAAAATACGGGAATGACTCAAGAGAGTGACTCAAGATAGTGGAATATGATATGAAGGGCGAAAGTAGGGAAGAGAAAGTTGTGAGCCACCCCACCATTGTGGGTGCTCTAAGGTCTACTTAAAGCATCGGTATATGTGCAAAATATTTGTATAAAAGATGGTCAAATATTGGGTTAAGTAAAAAAGAACAAATGAAGTTGTAAGAAAAAACAAAAAGGAAAAATTGTCAAAAATGATGCAAACTTTCACCCATCCACTAAAAACAAGTTGAACTTTCGATTTTTTCTAAATAATACAAACTTTGGGGGTATCCGCTAAAAACAAGTTGTGACCGGTTAGTGACTTGATTAATAGGTAAATGATACACATGTCATTGTTTTATTGGTTTGATAATTTAATTTGATTGTTTTATTTATTTAATGTTTTTATTTTTAATAGATAAAATTTTTTATTATTATTATTATTATTATTATTATTTTTTAAAAAAAATTCCCTCCCCACCAGCCCCTTCCCTACCCATTCCCCTTCCCCGGCGGTTCAGTCCATCAATTTTGCCGGCGTCTCAATCCCTTACCCACGCCGGCAACCCATTTTCGGCATTCCCACCCCTACTGCTCCCTTCCCCGACTCCCAGCCACGACAAAAACCCACAAAATCCCCCTCCCTCCCTACGATAACCCACGAAAAGGTCGAAAACCCCAAATTGCTCCTTTGGCCACCGTCAAAACCTTATTGACTGAGGTTTTCGAGGCTAGGTGAAGGGGCAATTGGGGATTTTCGTGGGTTTTTGTTGGGAGGAAGGGGATTTCATGGGTTTTCGTCCAGAAGGAGAGGATTTTGGGGGAAGGGACTGCGATTATGGTGGTTTGGGAAGGGGCAAGGCGACGACGGGGCAAAGCTGCTAGGTTGGCGCTGCCAAAGATGGAAGTGGATAAGGGAAGATGCAGGTGGGGGGGAGGGAGGGTCGATGGTGGTGGGGAGGAGAAGTGGCTGGTGGTGGGAAGAAGAAAGTGGTTTTTTTTAATTGCTTTTTTTTTTTGCTGCAACCTTTGCTGTAAACCCGAGTGAGGTGAGATAGGACAGAGAAAGAGGAAGATCTAAGTTGTGCGACGGCAAAGGCAAATGTTTTAATTGCTTTTTTAATTATTAATTAACTATGGTTTAAGTGTTAATTATGAGTTAACTAAATTATTAAGTGAGTTTTTTTTTTTTTAAAAAAAAAAAGTTTTCCGGTCATTTAGGTTGTAGGTGATATGTCTCGTTTAGAGCGGATAACCCAAAAGTTCGTATTATTTAGGAATAAATTGAAAGTTTGACTTGTTTTTAGAGGACCGGTGAAAGTTTGTACTCCCTCCATCCCCTATTGATGGTCACTTTTGCCATTTTTGGCAACCCAAAATGTTAGTCACATTTCACAATTTTAGGTGCCATGTACCTAATCCAATTGACATATTTACCCTCATTTTTTTTGTCTTTATTACCTGTGCTTCCTGAATTGCCCTTAAATTTGCAATTGTACTTCTGCCTTCATTAATTCTTATTCTCCCTTGATTTTTGGTACTCTGACTCTCTTTTTTGTAACGTTATTTTCTCTCTCTTAGTTTCTCTCTCATCATTTCTCTACCTTTTCTACACTCTTCCATTGAAGAACCCTATTGTCTTCATTCTCTCTCTTCGATTTGGGGTGTTTGAGGTTGAAAATCTCTGCAAAAATTATGGATCGGTGCTTCAGTTGGTTAAACGGATCAAAGCCCTCAATAAATTTTGTGAATCTGCCCCTTTTTCAGGTGATCAAAGCCACCATGAGGGGCGCCGCACATACGGACGTGAAGGGGAGAGGGGAGGGCCGGGAGGTGAGGAGAGTGTTTAGGGTTTGGGACTTGGTTGCTTCTTTCACAATCTACTGTATGTTGATTGTTACTGCTTGCTTGCAACCCTAGGCATGGATCTTATTTATAGATCACATCTCTAAATAAGAGCCCATGTCAAAAGCCCAAAACCCTTATCCTAAACACACTACTCTAGCCCAACACTCTACATGGTATGTCATAATCTCATGAGGCCCATTAATGGGCCTCTTACTTGTTTAACCCTATACCCTTGTTGTGTGACCTCATAGGATCCATTCTATAAGGCTTTGGGCTATTTAACTAACCCAAAGATCAATTATCATATCTAGCAACAGATATTGACGACCCTATAGAATAAACTTATTATCTCCATAATAGTGATCCTCGATATATCTAGTAATTGCACGTATCGAAGACATAACTCCTTCAATCTCCCACTTGTCTGAGACAAGTGCGCAATATTCAAATTCCTTAAGTCAATGTGTGTCGATTTGATAAATATGATTGCATCTCATGTCGTGATCATATTAATCTACAAATCTTTCTTGAAATCTGAGTTAGAATTACAAAACAAATGGTTACAATGTAATCCATTTGAGCACGGCCATGCATTTTTCTGAATTCTCCCTCTTCAAGGGGCCAAGACACATTCCTAGTCAACAGGTAGACTCTATCCAATCTTGTGGCAACCAAAGCTCCCACTCAACTCATGAAGTAACCGGGAAACATCCTTTATAATCTCCAGTTACGGCTAGACGTTTGAATGTACCACAGTTAAATCAATCATCTAATGAAATCAGTGTTCCACTCATGTCAAAGGAATCCACTAATATATTCGGGAGCTCTATACTTGAACTTCAAAGTAGGTCTTTAGTGCGATCATGCATCACCCATGCATATCCATGTGATTGACTGAGCATCACTACGCACCTATAGCCCATGAAACTGCGTTATCCAATCAATCTTAACATGCTAGTCCAGTTCAAGAAATCATTTATGTCCAGTTTAATGATTCCGAACTAGGAACTTAAATAATATATAAATTTAGTTCACCTGTGGGGTTTCATTCAAAAGGTCATCAACCTAGTGAGCCCATCAATTCATAATTTTTTTGGACATTTTATTTAATCTTGAAACCACGATTAAATAAGATTGAAACTTTGTTTCAATTGATAAACATAATTCTGCAAATGAATGTATTACATATGTAACTTGTTTTTCTCCAAAAACAAATACAACTTGTAATTACATTATTTGCCTCAATCCAGTTTCATTAGCATGTTTCTCATGCTTTAGAAATGGAAGGGGTTTAGTAAGTAGAGTTCATGAGACATTCTCATAAACATAAATTTTGCAATATCTAAATCTTATAATCATTTTCATCTCCATACACTAAGAGTTTTCCTTCGCCCTTTCGCAAGGAATGAACTTAGGAATTTCTAATTTGTATTCCAACATCACATTGGGTTTCGATTGAAATCTATCATCATTTGTTCTTTAAAACACGTGAGTCAAATAGACGAGTATAGTCCATGACATTCATGATGCACCCTTTGCAAACTGCATAAGGATCATCACTCAAAATCTTAATTTCATCAACCTTTCTCAAAGCATTGAATCATTAAGCAATGTGTCATGTTACATGGGACTAAAACTCTTTTCAATATAATGTTGAACCTAATAAGAATCTTATCAATATAAGCTCCTCGATGAACATATAAAACATGCCTCACCCCAATATAAAAATCAAGCACAAACGATTCAAGGCAAATCAAATGAACATGCTTCAACATCAATCAATTCTATTCATCTAATCACCCTTCCTCCCCAACAATTGTCAAATAGAGCAAACCACAAGAGCATATAGAATTCAAGACTAGTGCTCACACACTCAACTCTCATTCATGTGGCGAGTAGAAGATGTACTCGATCGCTCTCCATCCCAACCCCTTTATGTGAACAATGCCCTCCCAAACTCACAACACTCGTGTGTTTAAAAAGACATACACTCAACCTAATAGTCGACTCGGAATATGTCAAGTCATAACTTGCATTGATAAGCAACATTTTCACATTTACACAACTCTATGCACAAGGTCAGAAGGTCTTTAAAGCTTGTAATGTAAGGCTAGGGTAAAGGGTAGGATAAATTTGGGAATATGTGAGAGAAAAGCTATGCTAAAAGGGAGCCATATCCTAATAAACCCATGATCAAAAATAAATAATGACCATACACATCTCCAACATAACCAACTCCAACAACAATCCACCAAATATACTCCAATCATAAAAATCAAACCCAACACTTACAAAAATTCACTCCAAAAAAATATGATAATATGGAACTAGAGTGAATAAACAGACTTTGAACTCAAAACACTTTTTCTTTCTTTTGCTCTTTTTTTCTCTTTTTTTTTTCTCTTTTGAATAGAAGTTCACTTTCTTTTTTTTTTTTTTTTTTTTTTTTTTTTATTTTCTCACTTTTTTTTTCTTGAACTTCTTCTTTTCTTTTTTCATCACACTTTTATTTTTCTCAAATATAAACAACTTTTAAACTCATCAAAACAAAAATATGATCAAGAACAAATAACTTCTCAAAACCCACCCAAATTGTGCAAATAATGTGCACACTACAAACTCCCTCACCTCACTCACTAATAGCTCCCCCAAGCCAAGCTTGGGACTAGTAACCAATGGGGCAAACATGGCTTATAATGTGGCCAATAAACAACAAAAGGTCAAAGCAACAACATGCGTAGCAAAAAGGGAACAAATGTATCTAAATAAATCTGAAGGCTACCTAAAAGAACAAATGCCTTCGTCCTCCACATGTGCATAATAATGAGTCATGAAACACTACTCCTAGCTTCAAACCAATACTCAAATTCATTGACATACCAGGAACTAATCACACATTCCTAACCAAATCAACTAGTCAAGCACTATATTCACAAGTAGTTGGACAAAATTGACGCATGTTTAGGAATCCAAGCAATTAAACTTCAAATCATGATCAACAAATCCACAATGCTCATCATCAAATACCAAGAATCAAAACAATTTTTCTCAAGTATGGGGCACAGGGAAGCATGATTTACAATTCATTGGAACGTATTTTTTTATTTTTTTCAATTTTTTTGTGTTTCTTCATATAAGGAAAGCAATATTACTAATCTAGAAAGCAATAAATCTAAACTAACAAAATACACCAAAAATAAATAAAAATAAAGAAAAAGGAAGAAGAAATATATACCAAATCCAAAAATCTCCCCCAAGCCAAGATCAGACAATGTCCTCATTGGCCCGAGGCTAGCCTAGCTGGCAAGTCATCCTCATCTTGGTCCATCCGTGTGGACCCACCTGCTCCTCCGCTACTACCTGCACCATCTGCACCAAAAGAGCTACCACCAAAATAGTTAGCATGGTAACTCCCCCCCGGTCCTCCCCCAAAAGGAATGTCCTGGCCGTACCCATGGAATGAAGAATAGTCTATGTAAATACCATGGGCAGTGGGATCCCTATCGTATCCCTGGGGTGGTGGCTGGAACCAGTCAAGGTAAATAGCATCGTCGGGAATGTTGCCCCGACGAGCATAGTCATCATAAATGGGGTGGAGCCCCCTACCCTGGTTCCTCTCTAGGTAGCCTAGCCTATGGTCGACGGTGTAAGGGTTTATAGGTACTACGCAGCGGAAATAACATGAATCATATTCATAAAGCACCTAAACCAAGGATCTTTGCATAACACATAAAGAACACATAATTGTACCTTTGAAGCGTGATTCCACGTGCGATCGAGCAAGAACAAGAGGAGATAAAGAACCTCAAGCATGATTCCTCTACTTGGTCCACGGGCACAAGTTAAGACCTCCACTAATGCTAGTTAGTTGCAATTGAAACCTTCAATTGACCTTCTACGGAGAAGAGCGACATACTAACCAAGAACCACCACGAACCACCACATGCGCCACCAAGGGGTGGCCGGCCGTGAGTCCAAAGGGGAGGAGAGGGAGCCGTGAGTTAGAGAGAGGATTGAGGTTTTGGGATTGGTTGCCTTGATGTCAAAATTCACAGTGTGTGAATTATGACTGCTTACTGCAAACCCTAGGCATGGATCTTATTTATAGATCTCATCTCTAAATAAGAGCCCATGTCAAAACCCCAAAACCTAATTCCAATCTAACTATACTAGCCCAATCCAATTCATGATTCGTTAATTGCTCATGAGGCCCATTAATGGGCCTCTTACTTGCTTAACCCAATACCCTTGTGTGTGACCTCATAGGATCCATTCTAGAGGGCTTTGGACTATTTGACTAGTCCAAAGGTCATCTCTCATAGTCTAGCAACAGAGGATGACGCCCCAAAAGAACGAACTTATTATCTCCATAATAGTGATCCTTGATATATCTAGTAATTGCCCTTATCGAAGACATAACTCCTTCAATCCCCCACTTGTCTGAGACAAGTGCGCAATATTCAAATTCCTTAAGTCAATGTGTGTCGATTTGATATATGATTGTATCTTATGTCGTGATCATATTAATCTACAAATCTTTTCTTGAAATCTGAGTTAGAATTACAAAACAAATGATTACTATGTAATCCATTTGAGCATGGCCATGCATTTTCTGAATTCTCCCTCTTCAAGGGGCCAAGACACATTCCTAATTAAATAGGTAGACTCAATCCAATCTTATGGCAACCAAAGCTCCCACTCAACTTCTGAAATAATCGGGAAACACCCTTTATAATCTCCAGTTACGGGCAGACGTTTGAATGTACCACATTTATAACATCCATTGAATGAGATCAATGTTCCACTCATGTCAAATTAATCCATTAATATATTCGGAAGCTCTATACTTGAACTTCAAAGTAGGTCTATAGTTCGATCATGCATCATTCATGCATATCCATGTGATTGACCGAGCATCACTACGCTCCTATAGCCCATGAAACTGCGCTATCCAATCAATCTTAACATGCTAGTCCATTATTGGAAATCATTTATGTCCAGTTTAATGATTCCGAACTAAGAACTTAAATAATGTATGAATTTAGTTCACCTGTGGGGTTTCATTCAAATGGTCATCAACCTAGTGAGCCCATCAATTCATAATTATTTTGGACATTTTATTTAATCTTGAAACCACGATTAAATAAGATTGAAACTTTGTTTCAATTGATAAACATAATTCTGCAAGCTAATGTATTACTTTTGTAATATGCTTTCTCAAAACATACACAACTAAAATTACATAACTTGCTTCAATCCAAAAACCTTAGTATGACTCGCATACCTTGGTCATGGAAGGGGTTCACTAAGTAGAGTTCATGAGACATTCTCATAAACATGAATTTTGCAATTTCTAAATTTTATAATAATATTCACCTCCATACACTAAGAATTTTCCTTCGCCCTTTCGCAAGGAATGAACTTAGGAATTTCTAATTTGTATTCCAACATCACATTGGATTTCGATTGAAATCTATCATCACTTATTCTAAGAACACGTGAATCAAATAGACGAGTATAGTCCATGACATGCATGATGTATCTTTTTCAAAATGCATAAGGACCATCACTCAAAATCTTAATTTCATCAACCTTTCTCAAAGTATTGAATCATTAAGCAATGTGCCATGTCATATGGGATTGAAACTCTTTTCAATATAATGTTGAACCTTTTAAGAATCTTATCTATATAAGCTTCTTAACCAAAACTCAAACATCCTTCGAGACCTATCTCTATAGATCTTGAATCCCAAATGTACTCATCTTCTTCTTCAAGGTTTTTATACAAAATGCATTAGCCATCACTTGACCCTTCAAGAAATGAATAATTGCTCTCTGTACTAGACCAAGAAAACTTCATAGCTCCCACTAAACGTCTTGTACACATAAGACCTTTTCTTCATTTTACGAGAACATCAAACAATTTGATTAACTCACAAAATTAAGAACATTAACTCCCTGATGCTAACTTCAATCCATTATGGATCTTTTATGCATCTCTAGGATTATTGGATCTCCAAACTTTTGATTGTATCATATACAAATCTTATTTCATGAACAATTTCAAGAAAGTGTTTTGAAATCCATCTACCAAATCTTATAAGGTAGAAATCACTAAAATATCTTTAATAGATCTTTGCAACACGACTAATGTAAAGGTTTCATCGTAATCATAGTCATACTATGAATTTGTTGAATCCGTTAACAAGTTTTTGCTTTAGTTAGAAAACATTTTTCTTTCTTGTCTGCTTTGCTTACAATGGGTTTCACCCAATTAGGCAAATTAATCAAGTGTCATACACTTTCTTACAGACTTAGAATCTATTTCAGATTTCATGGTTTTAAACCACTTGGAGTCATAACTTGTCAAATCATCTTTATTACTTGCATAATCATCATGTTCCAAAATAAATTTTTTTAGAACTCTTAGTCAATATGAAATCATATTTCTTTGGCTAAGTTTTACATATGCTGGTCATCATTGTGGGTTTTTATGCAACAATTGAAACTCATACAACAACTTTGTTTAATTTTCAATGAGAAAACGACAATAGAGGATTTGTACTTGGAATGTACTACCTTCGACACATGGTTATTAATCCCATTACACTTAATGAGACCACGTGTTGTCATTTGTAACATGAGGTGAATCATGCTCATATTGTTGCTTTTATTCGATAACTTCTCGAATTTCTTCAAGATTATCGAACTCACTTTTCTTGAACTCTTTCAAGGCTCTCGAACATTTCAAGATTCTTATACTCCCACTTGCCTTTTGGAACAATTTCCATAAGGGCACCTACTTGAGAAACAAACATTTTGTGCTAAGTATGGTTTGTGTAGTAGTACCCCGTGCTCTATATAGGAATCGAACGTGCATCAAACGATTTAATACATCTTGTATTCCTTGCTTTGTAGAAAGACTTAATAAGAACTTTTCTTATCCATATCACATATGAAGCCTTTGGTACATTTTGATTTGACCTATGTAATTTTTGTTTAGTTTTGTAGCTTATCTTAAAAGTATATCCCTTGAACAATGGTTGGAAGATAGGTAATTTACATCCATTATCAAAATGTATCTCATATAGGTTGATAGCTCTTTTCATAAACACTTCACAATGTTTTCTTTCGGAGTTTGTTGTAAAACGATTTTACAACTCTTGGATGTTTATCAAGGTCTTGGCTTAAATTCTCATTATTACGATCATATTGCAATATTTCGAATGTGTTGCCAAGTACATGTCTTGACTTAAATTTTCACAATAACAATCATATTGTAATGTAGTCATTTTCTTGTCAAGTTGAAACTGAACTTCATACTTGAACATTTTGAACTTTTCAAAATCTTCACTCTTATGCTTCAACTAAGCACGAGTAATGATCGTATTACAAATGAAGTTTCATTGTCCGTCTCTAGCCTTTGAACCTTTGGTTTTCTTACATTGATATGTATTCGACCTTGAGTTCTCATCATCATTTCTCTAAATGGTGACTTAGTCAAAATTTCAAATTAGAATGATAGTCACATATATCAATAGATTCATAATCTAATGATATGAAAGTCCATCCCTTTGGATCTTCCGCATGCAATTTTCATTTTCATTCGAATTAATTGACATATTAGAGACAATTCATATAGAAATGGTTTAATTATTTCTATCATATAGAATGTTAAACTTATTTAGCAATTCAAAACACATTATGATTCAATGAAGCATAGAATAACATTTATTCCACGTTTTTGAATCTTCGATGTTTAGTCATTACTAACATTGAATGGTGTTTTGATAATGGCAAGAATGAATAACATTTATTTAATTCTAACCAATACTAAGGTAAGGTGAAATATAGGTTCTACTTGTAAAGTTGCAACTTTTGCTTCCAAACTTGTAGATTCTACTTGTGAAGTAGCAACATTTGCTTCTAAACTTGTAGATTTATTCCTCCTTTAGCTAAATTCTTCCTTTAGTTCAACCAGATTGTGCATTGAGTGATCTAAACAAGACATCATATGTCCAAGAAGTAGCAATATGCTAAATCAATTTCTATAATATAATTCTTAAATTGGAACATTTCCATTCTTTTACCTTCCAACTATATGAGGTAGTTTCTAATCAATTGGAATTGGTCCATTTAATTTGAAACATTTGCTATCATAACAACTTTTAGCATGTAAGTAGTTCTAGGTTTGAGAAGTAGCAACTTGTTTGCATTTCTTGGCCTATTACTTCTTAATGCAATCCTCGTATATTCCTAAACCTTTCCCGTTTGAGCCACTTAGAAACATTTCTCTTAGGTTCAAAATGATACCTTGCTCAACTACTTTAAGCACTTTTCATGATTCTGCTAAGTCTATTCTATCATTATTTATATTTGAGTTTAATCAAGTATTAAACTCTATATAAAGTAGATGAAGAATACTGTTATTTGATCAACTTTTGATCATAGAGATTTCCAATCACTTTCTTATATTCAATCATATTGAAGATAAGAGATTTTATTGGACTTGTACACTTGTCTTTTGAGGGATTGTACCTCTCATCTCATTATATCCCTTGAAACATTTTTCAAAATGAAGATGTGTTGGTATTTTACTCAAACATTTTGAATAAAACCAACCTTAGACATGTGATATGAATTTCTAAAACTTGCCTTTTAGAACAATCTTAGCAAAATTAGAATATAGGTTTATGGATTATCTTTTAAACTTTTTGAGAACGTTTCTCAACTTTATTTTCAATCGAGGAGATTATATATAATAATAAAATTAGAACGACATGTTACTTATTAGTGAACGCAAAATTCAATTATGTTTATTAAATTTAAAGTACCATAAGCGAATTAAATTGGTAACTTTAAAACACTCTATTCAATTTAAGTGATCCCAGCTTGAATTAAGTGATTCCAAGATCCTTTATTCGTGCAATAATTGACCGGACTGAGGCCCTACCATCAACCATTACATTTTCAAGGTGAGTAAACTCTTTACTGATTACAACTCTTGTAACTCTTGGTTGAATAATTAACCATCACATGTTTAATTATTACCCTTAGCTTCAAGGTTCTAAACTGATCTTTAGGTAACCTTGTTGAGTATAACCAATTAAAAGTGTAGAACGTGATCTACCCCCACTTCCCCAAGATATATTATGACGCTCTGCTGAGGCCGACCCATCATAAACGATCGAAAGTTTCGTCGGGTTTTTAATTGGAAATGCTGCCTCAATATTACTGGGATCTAGATTTATTATGTTGTGATTAAATAGTGAACTCTAGCGCATCATCACAAAACATCAATAAAATCTAACATGCATAAAATACTGAATGCATAAATAAGACATAGCATGACCCCTAATCCTAAGAAAACTAATAAAGTAAATGCTCCCACTTGAATCTTCATGGATCTCATCCACCTTGCTCCTTTGGGCCTTCACTTCATGGGCTTCTTGGATTAACTGCAACCTGTAATTCTACTCTATTCTATCTACTACTTAAATAAAATAAAATAAAATTACAAAATACTTTATCGGTTCGTAGACCGTACTAAGATTACAAAAATACATCACGATGCGCAGATCGTATTTAGCAATCTACAGGGCCATACTAGTCATTATATAGCAATAAACAACATCATATATTATAAAATTGCCACATAATAAATCACTCATCATGCTTTCCTAAACTACAACATCGAATGTTCACAATTAAGGAAACATGGCATCTAAATATCTCATATTTTAATTAATGTAATTAGATAATATCATATATTATTCATGATCATCAATTAAATATCATATATTCTAAATTAGTCATGAGATAGAATCAAATCTTATTTTAATCTTAAAAGATAAATCATATTTATCCTCAAAGATTATCCTAACAAAGTTAGGAAATTCTATCCTAATTACTAGCCAATCACAAAATTTTAAATCAATTATATCCAAAAATAATTATGGGATAATCACATTATTTAAATCAATTATTATCCTTTTGGAATATGCTCAGAATATCCTAATCATTCTTATCCATAATTAACCACTTTAATTTAGGATAATTACCAATTTAACAACTTAAATATGGATGATATCAAATATAACAACTTTTGAATATTTGATTTTATCCTAAAATAAAATATCTTATCCAAATAAAACCAATTTTATCTTTTAAAATAAAAGATCATATTTTCAAAATATTTTAACTTATCCAAAATAAAACTGATTTTATCCCAAAATAATTCATAATTATCTTGAAATAAATTTTCAAAAAACTGATTTTTTTTTTTTGAAAAACCGTGCACCAGCCACCGTGGTGTGGCCAGCCGAAGCCGGCCACGGTGGCCGTACACCGCAAGGTGTACGCTGCTGCCAGCGGCACACAGCAGCAGCAGTAGCGCCGCGCAACTGCTGCACGGTGCTGCTGTTGCTGCACTTCCCCGACCCGAGCCGCTGCCCCACCCCGCCTCCCTCCGGACCACCAGCAGCGGCACCCGCCGTGGCAGCGCCACCCAGCCGCGGTTGCTGCTGCTGAAAATTCTTCCTTTTTTTGATGATTTTAATTAAAACAAAACATTTTTGTTAAAATTAAATTAACTTAATGTGGTCCTTTTAATTTCAAAATTAAATCATATTCAATTTCAAAATTAGGGTTCTTTATGAATTTCAATCCCCAATTCAATTTAACTCTTAAATTAAATAATTTGATCATGAAAATTCATAATTTAACATGTAATCAAATAGATTGAATTCTTTAAATACGTAACTATCGAATTAATTCAAAATCAAAACACAAATTTCACAAATTAGGGTTTATGGTTTTGAAATTTTCGAAAAATTAGGGTTTGGGGGTTTCGAAAAATTCGAATTTAATAGGGCGAAAAATCGGTTCTCTTTATGGCTATTTTGAGCATTATTAAATCACATTAAATCAATTCCAAGAGTTAAATAACATTTAATATAATAATTGACCCATAATTAAATTATTCTCCCTCCTAATTGAATTAAAATTGTGGACTATCAAAGAATTATAGTCAATATGCGTAAATGCAATAGGCTAACTGATACCGCTGTAAGGGTTTATAAGTACTACGCAGCGGAAATAACATGAATCATATTCATAAAGCACCTAAACCAAGGATCTTTGCATTACACATAAAGAACACATAATTGTACCTTTGAAGCGTGATTCCACGTGCGATCGAGCAAGAACAAGGGGAGATAAAGAACCTCAAGCGTGATTCCTCTACTTGGTCCACGGGCACAAGTTAAGACCTCCACTAATGCTAGTTAGTTGCAATTGAAACCTTCAATTGACCTTCTACGGAGAAGAGCGACATACTAACCAAGAACCACCACGAACCACCACACACGCCACCAAGGGGTGGCCGGCCGTGAGTCCAAAGGGGAGGAGAGGGAGCCGTGAGTTAGAGAGAGGATTGAGGTTTTGAGATTGGTTGCCTTGATGTCAAAATTCACAGTGTGTGAATTATGACTGCTTACTGCAAACCCTAGGCATGGATCTTATTTATAGATCTCATCTCTAAATAAGAGCCCATGTCAAAAGCCCAAAACCTAATTCCAATCTAACTATACTAGCCCAATCCAATTCATGATTCGTTAATTGCTCATGAGGCCCATTAATGGGCCTCTTACTTGCTTAACCCAATACCCTTGTGTGTGACCTCATAGGATCCATTCTAGTGGGCTTTGGACTATTTAACTAGTCCAAATATCATCTCTCATAGTCTAGCAACAGAGGATGACGCCCCAAAAGAACGAACTTATTATCTCCATAATAGTGATCCTTGATATATCTAGTAATTGCACTTATCGAAGACATAACTCCTTCAGACGGACCCAAGCATCCGTCTCATGTCAGTCTGGTTGTGCTCTATACGACCTATGGCCTGACCTATACTCTGCAAATCCCAAACCGGGTCAGAGTCACCATAGGGGACGGAGTAGGACTGTCGGGGTGGTGAAGGTTGCTGTGGGATAGGCTCCTCTACTGGTGGAGGCTGTGGTTGGGGCTGTGGTGGTACCTCTCCCCTAGCATGGGCAACTAACAGGGCATAAGTGTAAGACTCCTGCCCTGGGGGAAAAGCGGTCAGGTCGGGGTTGGGCAAAGGAAAAATAGGTAAGGGGTGCTCGGTCCCTACCCTAATGCACCAATGGGTGACCTGGTTCCCATCTACCCTCAACCACCCCAGCTCCTCAAGGTACCTAGAGGTAATGTAGGTGTCAGCTCCCATGTTAGTCATGCGGTGGGGTCCGTTCTCTACAAAACCGACTTTCTTGATGGCTATCCTAGTGATAAGGCCACTAAGACGGATGGGGGTAGTGACAGTGTTACTGGCCGTGGCGTGTCTGCCTAGGTGGTGGATAATATATCTAGCTATGTTCAATTTCCCAAACCCAAACATATAATGGCCAATTACAGCTAGTTCATTGGTCTAACAGTTATGGGGTTCGTTCCTACCTAGAAAACAGACACCGGTAAATCTTTGCCACATTTTGGGGACAGGGTGGTGGATCGGTCTAGCACTAGCATGCTGTGCATTCACATTGGCAATTCCAGTCAAAGCAAAATACACATCTTCCATTTTAAATTCAGCATTCCATTGACGATCCAAATCATGTTCTAACTCAAATAATTTACAAAATTCCACAAAAGAAAGTGTGATATTTCTATTATTAAGCCTAAAAATTAATTTCGGACCACTTTTATGATTTTGTACAACTAGAGAAGACAAGAATTCACATGTTAATTCACGGTATGTAGAATAATGCATATCAACAAATTTTCGCATACCAATATCATTCAAAAATCTTCTAACAAAACCATAAATTCCTAAAGCTTCTAAAGTGGGACGGTGTAACCACCGTGAGGGAATTACCTCGCGTCCATATAGAACCTCCAGTTTTTCCTTTTGTTCGGGCGTCGCGATCTTGATCGTCGGCCACTGTGGAAGTTGTAGCGTCGGATCATACTGTTGAGAGGAGCCACTTGAACTTCCTCCGAGCAAATTTCTTGCACGTTTCGCCACCATTTAGGTAGTGGGTCAAAACTAAAATTTGTGGAAAGTGAAAAAATTTGGTGTAGAAATGTAGAGGATGAAGAGAGGATTAGAAATATGTAAGAATTTCTGAATTTGGGTGAGAATTGGAGGAGAGATCTTAGAGAGAAGTTAGAAAGTTTAAGGTTTTAGACAGAGAAATAATAGAGGAAAGGTAAGAAAGAAAGAAGAAAGGAGAAAGAAAGGAGGAAGAAGAAAGAAAAAGGAAGACGGGTGGAAGGGGAGGCTGCTCGCGCCCGGTCGGGCGGGAGTTCGCCCGGTCGGGCGATCCGATTATCCAATTCACTCGTCTCTCGCGCCCAGTCGGGCGCCCTTACCGCCCGATCGGGCAATCTTCTTACCAATTCCGCCTTCTCCTCGCGCCCGATCGGGCGAATCACCGCCCGGTCAGGCGATTTTCAAGCTTTTCCAATCCCTACTCTCACGCCGGGCTCGAGAGCAATATGGGTGACGCCTTGTTCTTCAAAATTTGGCTAACTCTTTTCCTCTAATCTGTACCAAAAACTCATAAAACTCGTTAAATTCCCTCCTCTCTCCTCTCATAAGAAAAAGAAGAAAATAAAAAGAAAAAGTAAGGAAAATACGGGTTGCCTCCCGCAAAGTGCTGGTTTATCTAGGTCCCGCACGACCCTCTTACCATAGTGTTTTCAAGGTGAACTGGAACTAGTTAGGTGTAGTAATTCAACTGCACCAATTGTAGCCCCTTCATGATATAGCTTGAGTCTCTGACCATTGACCTTGAACTCGTTACCATGCTCATCAAATAGCTCTACAGAACCGAACTTGTTGGCCCTTTTTACAGTGAAAGGACCCGACCACCTTGACTTCAACTTTCCTGGGAAAAGTTTAAGTCTAGAGTTAAACAACAACACCTTATCACCCTCTTTGAATTCTCTCGGAAGGATCATCTTGTCGTGCCATCTCTTAGTCTTCTCCTTGTAAACTCGCGCACTATCATAGGCCATCAACCTAAATTCATCAAGCTGGTTAAGTTGTAGAAGCCTCTTTTCTCCCGCTAGCTTAGCATCCTAATTGAGCTCCTTAATAGCCCAATAAGCCTTGTACTCTAATTCCACCGGAAGATGACATGCTTTACCGTACACAAGTCTATAAGGAGTGGTACCTATTGGGGTCTTAAATGCGGTTCTATATGCGCAAAGGGTGTCATCCAACTTATCACTCCAATCTTTCCTAGATTTTGCTACCACCTTCTCTAAGATGACCTTGATCTCACGATTAGACACTTCAACTTGGCCACTAGTTTGGGGATGGTAGGCTAAACCTGTCCTATGGTAAACGCCATACTTCTTTAGGAGGGTATCTAACTTCCGCTCATGAAAGTGGGATACTCCATCACTAATTATGGCTCTAGGTACTCCAAATCTAGGAAAAATGGTTTTCTTAAAAAGCCTATGGACCACCTTGGCATCATTGGTAGGAGTGGCAATGGCTTCAACCCACTTAGATACATAATCTACGGCGACTAAAATATAGCGGTTCCCCCTAGAAGAAGGGAACGGTCCCATGTAATCAACACCCCAAACATAAAAAATTTCAACTTCTAAAATCCCAGTTTGAGGCATCTCATGCCGCCGCGAGATGTTGCCAGTCCTCTGGCAAGAGTCACAAGCCTGCACAAAAATGTTAGCATCCTTGAACATGGTGGGCCAGTAGAATCCTGACTCATTTATCTTGGCCACCGTTTTAGAGGGACCATGATGTCCTCCATAAGGTGAAGTGTGACAGCTAGTAAGAATACCATGTACCTCCCATTCGGGAACACACCTGCGAAATAATCCATATGCACACTCACGAAACAAAAAAGGATCATCCCAAAAATAATGTTTAACATCAGAAAGGAATTTCTTTTTTTGTTGGTAGGACAAGAGGTAAAGTGCCACCCACTAAATAATTAGCAAAATCAGCATACCAGGGGTGTTGCTCTACAACTGCATACAGGTTGTCATCAGGGAATAAATCATCTATAGGAAGAAAATCCTTACCCTCATCATACCTGATTCGTGACAAGTGATCTGCCACTACGTTCTCTGCACCTTTTTTGTCCCTTATCTCAATGTTGAAATCTTGGAGCAAGAGAACCCACCGGAGTAGCCTAGGCTTTGATTCTGCTTTGGCTATCAAGTATTTTAAAGCTGCATGGTCAGTAAAAACAATAACTTTAGAACCAACTAGATATGATCTAAATTTTTCTAAAGCATAAATAAAAGCAAGAAACTCCTTCTCCGTGGTGGCATAATTGACTTGAGCCTCATCCAAAGTTTTACTTGCATAGTAAATAGCATGTAAAACTTTGTCCTTCCTTTGTCCAAGCACGGCTCCTAGAGCAAAGTCACTTGCATCACACATGATTTCGAATGGAAGATTCCAATCGGGTGCACATATGATGGGTGCCGTTATCAAAGCCTGCTTAATCCTGTTGAAAGCCTCAAGACACTCGTCAGTAAAAACAAAAGGGGAATCCTTAAGCAAAAGCTGAGTCAGTGGTTTAGCAATTTTAGAAAAATCTTTGATAAAACGGCGATAAAACCCCGCATGACCCAAGAAACTCCTTACTCCCTTAACATTAACTGGGGGAGGTAATTGCTCAATCATTGAAATCTTAGCTTTGTCTACCTGTATACCCTTATCAGATACAATGTGACCAAGAACTACTCCCTCTGTCACCATAAAGTGACACTTCTCCCAATTTAAGACCAAGTTACATTCTTCACATCTTTTCAAGATTTTAGCTAAATTAATTAAACAAGCATCAAATGAAGAACCATAGACACTAAAATCATCCATAAAGACTTCCATAATAGACTCTATGAAATCTGAAAATATGCTCATCATCCAACAATGAAAAGTAGCAGGTGCATTACATAAACCAAAAGGCATTCGACGATATGCAAAAGTGCCATAAGGACATGTAAATGTAGTCTTTTCCTGATCTTCATGGTGGATCGGAATTTGGAAAAATCCCGAATACCCATCCAAATAGCAAAAGAACTTATGGTTAGCTAACCTCTCAAGCATTTGATCAATAAAAGGGAGAGGGAAATGGTCCTTTTTAGTGACGACATTTAATCTACGATAATCAATGCACATACGCCACCTTGTAACAGTTCTAGTGGGAATTAATTCATTTTTATCATTTTTTATAACAATCATCCCACCCTTCTTAGGAACCACCTATACAGGACTTACCCATTTAGAGTCAGAAATAGGATAGATAATACCTGCATCAAGTAATTTCATAACCTCCTTCTTGACTACTTCTTGCATATTGGGATTCAACCTCCGCTGGGGTTGAATACAGGGCTTGTAGTTGTCCTCTAAGTGTATCATGTGCATACAAAAATCTGGGCTTATACCCTTGAGATCATCAATATTGTACCCTATTGCCCTTTTGTGGGTTCTAAGAACCTCTAGAAGTTGGGAAGTTTGTGGGTCATCAAGTGCAGTACTAATGATCACAGGGTGCATTTCCTGCTCATCAAGAAAAACATATTTTAAATGAGAAGGGAGAGGTTTTAGTTCAGGTTTCTTTACCTCTGCAGGTTTTGATTCCTAAACTAATTTTACTACCTTCTTATTCTCGTTAGCATCAAGTTCTCCTATGGCAAGGGCTTTTTCAATAACATCTACCTCTTTACTCCAGATACTCGCATCACCTGTAGACAAATTTCCACAAAGTATTTCTTCCAAGGGATCCCTTGCAAGAATCTATGTCAAGCTATCTTCACAAATATCATCCATTATATCAATTACATCAATTAAACAACAATTTTCTTCTAACGTAGGACCTTTCAAAACTTTCCCTAAATTAAAAGTAATATTATCATCACCAATAGATAGGGTTAGTTTACCATTTTTGACATCAATAATGGCTCCTGCAGTATGGAGAAAAGGCCTACCTAATATAATGGGAATTTGTGTATCCTCAGCCATGTCTAAAACAACAAAATCAACAGGGATGAAAAATTTACCAACTCTAACAGGGACGTCCTCTAAAATACCTAAGGGATATTTAACAGAACGATCTGCCATTTGCAAAGTAATATTAGTAATTTTTAATTCACCCATATTCAATTTAGAATAAATAGACGATGGCATAACACTAACAGAAGCACCCAAATCACACAATGCTTTATCTATGAAGACATTACCAATATGACAAGGGATAGAGAAACTACCAGGATCCTTTAATTTAGGAGGAGATTTATTTTGTAACAATGCACTACATTCCTCAGTAAAAGCTACAGTTTCTACTTCATTAAAGGCCCTCTTCCTAGTCAATATATCTTTCATAAATTTAGCATATGCAGGAACCTGTGTAATAAGTTCTGTGAAAGGAACCGTTACCTGCAAATTCTTGACGACCTCCAGAAACTTACCAAACTGCTTATCCAACTTAGTCTTTAGTTGGCGATTTGGGAATGGTAATTTGATAACTAGTGGTGCTTCCCTGCTCTTCCCCTAGGGTGCATCCTTCCCTGAGGTTGTACCCTGCAATGAATCATCAGAAATATTAGTATTACCCTAGAGCCCTGCAGGGGCATTTGGTACAAAGGAATCAGGATTAGCAATATTAATTAAATCGGGTTCATCCTCTTTGGGCATTGGGGGCCCATCGTAGTGCGAACCACTCCTTAGGGTAATTGCATTTGCATGTTCCGTAGGTTGAATTCCCTGCGCTGGTAGGGCTCCCTGCTGGCGAGTTTGAAAGGTAGAGGACAATTGGGCAATTTGGGTGTCCATGACTTTATTATGGGCTATAATAGAGTCAATTTGTTGGTCTCTACTCTCCATATGCTTTTGCATACTAGTAAGCATTGCTCTAATTTCTGACAAAGCAGGGTCAAAAGATGTAGTAAGGGTTTGTGAAAGGGGTTTCTGGTTAGCATGAGGGTGGTAATATTTCTGCTGTGGAGGGGGTGCTTGTTGTGGTAATTGTGGAGGTGGTGGATTTTGAACATTGGTGCTACGGTAGGATAAATATGGATGATTACGGTAGCCAGGATTGTAGGTGTTGGAGTATGGGTTATTTTGCTTATATGTTTGGAAAGCATTAACTTGCTCCATTGAACTCCTGCAATCTTGCTCAAAATGTCCTACACTTCCACAATTTTCACAAAAAGCATCATTAGCATTGTTAGAAACAGCAGAAACATTAGCAACAGAATTAGGAATAGTAGTACTAAGGTTATCTAATTTCTGGCAAATAGAAGTGAGCTAAGCTTGCATAAGGGTTACTGAATCAACATGGTGCTTGCCCTTATTTTCATAGCCTCTAGTATTCCCATATTGGGAATTATGTATCGCCATATCTTCAATAACCTGACCTGCATCATCAACATTAAGATTCATAAATCTACCGCTAGCTGCGGAGTTTAAAATTGTCCTTGATGCATTCCCTAATCCATTGTAAAAAGCTTGAATCAACTGCCACTTTGCCAAGTTATGGTGGGGACACTCCCTCTGCAGATCCTTAAACCTCTCCCAAGCCTCATATAATGCTTCATCTGGCTCCTGAGCAAAGTTCTGAATAGCGCTTCTCAGTAAAGCTGTTTTCTCTGCAGGGTAATATTTATTATAGAAATTCAAAGCAAGAGTCTCCCAGTTAGTAATACCAAGTGCAGTTCTATTCAAACCATCAAACCACAATTTAGCTTTTCCACATAAAGAAAAGGGAAAAAGAATCTCCCTAATTTGGTCCTGCGTTACCCCATTCTGCCTAATAGTGTTGCAGTATTGACAGAAATCTGCAATGTGAAGATTAGGATCTTCACCCTTGGCTCCCCTAAATTGCTTTCTTTCTATCATAGTTATAAACTGGGGCTTGATCTCGAACTGGACTCCCTTGAGATCTGGTGTAGGAGAAAGATGTGGAAAATTTGTCAGAGACGGCTGCGAATAATCGCTAAGCTTGCGAGGTGGAGGTGGAGGTGGTGTAGTCATCTCTAATTCTGAATCAGAAGAGTCCTCCGAATCACTAGAATTAGATGGTGGATTTCTAGGAATATTGTTACTCCCAGAACCTGCCAGGATCTGCCTATAAAAATTATTCTGCCTATGGAAAGAGCGCTCGATCTCAGGATCGAATGGAATGTAACCTGATCTGGAACACCTGGGCATAAACAAAGAACTAAAAAGACAAATATGAGAACTACCTCAAAGAACTAATGTCCTTTGAGGCAAAAGAAAAATAATCTAGACTACAAAAACAATTAGAAATAAAAATAAAACCGTTTCCCCGGCAACGGCGCCAAATTTTGACAGGCTAAAGTCGTATCACCTAATCAAAAATAATTACCTAAGTCCACTAGCTTATGCAGATAGGGAAGTAGGGTCGAATCCACAGGGAAACAAGTCTTTCTACTCCTAATTAATTATTATAATCTAAATTATCAAGGTAACCAATATTTTTGTGAGTAAAAACTATACTACGAAGATTATGAGTAAGGAGAATAAATAGGGAAGAAATCAATAATAATAAAGCCTAGGGCATAGGTTCACTAATAAACAATATTCCAGGGTAAAACATAATAATCAATCATCAATGCATTAATTAATCAGATCATAAAGGGCTTTCGCTACGTATTACAATCACAGAGTTAATTTACCGGTATTAAATCTCATCTCTCGAATTTCGACCTAACCATTTATAAATTAATCTACCTATTGAAACTAAGCCTAAATATCAATTCTCATCTCTCGAATCTCGAATTAATATTGCTAAACTCATACAATTAAACCTGGCCAAATCTAATTGCATAGCATTTAAACAATCAATAGGAAATCAATTAAGAATTAACGATTAATAATCATAAAATTACCCCTTCATATTATTTATTAGATCCCCCTAAACCCTAGAAAGAGAACTACACAGACATGATTAAAGCTAAACAAAACAAAGTAGATAAACAAGACATAAGGAATTGAATGAATAAAAATACTGAGATTAATAAAAGAGAAATCGTACCAAGACGGCGGAATTACAATGGAGTTTTAGGAACAAGAGAAAATAAAAGTCTAGAGAGAGAAAGTCTAAGTAGAGAGAGAAGAAAAATAATACTAGAGTGTAGAGAAGTAAAAAGAAGTAATTAACCTTGCCTAATAAAATTACATTAATACTAAGCAAGAGTCCTCAACTGAACATAATTAATCGGAGCTAAATCACTCCCTCTTAAACACACGCGCTCGGTCGGGCAAGGGGCCGCCCGACCGGGCCTGCCTTCGCTGCTCCCTCTTCTTTCTCGCGCCCGACCGGGCGCGGGGCGTTCTCCGGGCGCGGGGTGTTCTCATCAGCTGCCTCGCCCCGCCCGGCCGGGGCACGCCTCCGGGCGGAGCCATGGTGGTCCGGGCGGAGCTCTTGGGCTTCGTGGCTTCTTCCTTAGGCCTCCGAACTTGGCCCAATGGCCTCGTATCTCCAAAATCGAGCCCTTAGTCACCGATTTGCTTCTTCTAATCGGTCTTGGGCTATCAAAAGTGATCGTGGTCTTCCAACGCTTGTAGATGCTCTTCGAAAATCCGGGAAAATGCTCCAAGTATGCAAATTCCTACAAAACTCAAGCAAAACTACAAAAACACTAGAAAACACAAATTAGTAATAAAAGTGGCTCGAAGGAGCCAAAAACACTACTAATTACGACCAAGGGACGGGGGTAAATCTTTATATAAAATGAACATATCAGTTGTTGTTTAGTTTAGAGCTTGTTTTGGTTGTAGTTGCTTGTTTTAGTTTAGTTGTTGGACAGATTACAACTTGTTGTTTGTTTTAAGTTGTTGGTTCTTATATTGATTACATTAGTGTACTGTGGTTGCCTATTATTTAGCTCAGTGATGATGCATGAGTGGCTATTATCATATGGTGGTTGTTAGCTTGATTATGTTACAGTTACTCTGATTGCCTATTACTTCTGTCATTGATGATGATGGTGGTGGTGCCTATTTACCTTGGATTGTCTTAGTACTTGTTGCCTTTTGATTGGATGCCTTGTTTTTGCTTTGGATTCATGGTTGGCTGTTTATGTTGCATATTGTGGTCTATGATGAGAGCTTATGAAAATAGAGAAGGCATTAGGGATCTTGTGTATATAAGTTAAGACCATAATGTACCATCTCCCTTTAGGAAATGTTTTGCATGATATTAGTTACATTTGGCTGCTCATTTTGCTTTTTTATGAATCGAATTAAAGACTCTAAGACCTGTTTCAATTACATGTCCCTCAAAGGACTTAGTATTCTTTTGCAAATGGGATTCTTGTTTAGCTGTTTACATCATTGAACAGTTTACAAATATCCCATTTGGTAAAAGAATATTATGTTGACTTTATGTGACTTGTAGTGGTCAATGATGAATGATGGAGTATGATGTGGAAAGGCTGATGTTTTTGCCATGTAACTTGATATTGTGTTGCATTTTCTTGTTGGGTGCATGAGATTGCTTATGTGTCCATCTTGTAGCTTGTCTGACCTTCTGCCTTCACTGATATGCATTTGAAAATGAGCCCTGAGACCCTGTTTTTTTTTTACACTATGATGAGTCTTTTTATTGAGACACCAAACTATAAATGCCCTTTCACTCTGATGTCCTTAGAGAATAAATCAAACTTATACTAATTTATTTCATTTGCTGACTATAGAGTGTGAGTTTAATTGCATGTTTGAGTTGTCAATGATGCTTGGGGATATTCTGAGTTATTTTAAAAATAGTGCAATGACATATTATGAGCACTAAATTTTGCAAAAGAAAGTGCATATTTCATTTGATTAAGTTGGATGTGATTACATCTTACAATTTAGTCACCCCATTACATTTGCAAAACATTTAAGCTACCCCCTTACATTCTAAACACAAATGCTCCCCCCTACATTAGTTTGCATTGAAATTTGAGGAAGATGCCTCATGATCATTAGCCATAACAGGCCTATATGGCTCTGTGTTTCTAGTTGGTTGTGTATTCTATTCTTCATTTGCTTGTGTGTTCTCATTGTGGTGCTCTAGAGTGTCTTCTTCATCACCTGAATCTGGCTTGTCCATGTATACTGTCTCCCATGCATTAATCACAGCCCACATAGGAGCTTCCATGTCATCTTGTAGTTTACCCTCTCTTTCAAGCTTCTCCTTATTCACATGAGGAGGTTCAAACCTGTTAGAACCTCTACTTTTCAGAATTTGGTTCATGGTGTGGCACAAAGTAACCCACACCTTGAACAGTCTGTTTGGAGGTAGCTCTTCAAATGCATCCTCCACAGCCTTGATCAATTGATCTGGAGTTTTAGCCATTTTCTTGTGTTGAAGTGACTGGATGCTTCTGAAAACTCCCAAGTCCAGAATATTCATATCTGGACTGTTTGGTGGCTGTTGAGTTAATACAAATGTGAACCCTGCTGTTCACAGTTTTCTTGCCAAACAGGATCATCTTGAGTTATATGTGCCTTTGCATTATCTTGCTGAATGCATATTATGTTGTGATGATCTGTTTGAGGCCATTTTGCCATAATTGCTGGAATTACTTTTTCAATTAACATCCATCTTGACACATCCCTGTTGATTGGATCAATGATCTTAGTTACCATATCCCCTTTCTTCCTATTCTTTGAGCTTCTTACTGGTGGTTCTTTCTTTGCAAATGGAAATATTCCAATTTTACCATCCCAAATGACCTCCTTCTGTGCATTGTACCATGGGTTTGCCACTGCTCCTTGGAACATCAATTGGGAATGAATTTGGATGATTGCATGACTCTTTGTGGGCCTCTTTCCTTTTTTGCTAAGTATGATCTGTGTGTTTTCTTAGTCAAAGTAAACCATTTTTCATCAATGTGAACTGTGTTGTACATTGACTGGTATACTCTTTTTGTGTCTGGTGAATCACCTATGATGCTGTTCAGTATGAATCTGAGCCTTTCTACTTTGTTTGCTAGTGTAAGCTTTGGCTTCAATGCATTTGTGTGTGGTCTAATTTCCCCTCTTTTGATCATTCTTTGGATTGTGCTTTTGCTCACATTAAGCATTGTGGCTAAGTCCCTTTGGCATGATCTATTCCCCATTGCCACTGCCTTGATGTCCTCATTTGGAATTGAAATGATTCTCTTTCTTCCACAGTTGTGGAAGCCTGTTGACATGTTGTACTCCTGATTTGCTTCTCTTTGTTGCTTTCCCTTCTTCCAGATTCTGAGAACTGTTCTTGTGCATAGATTAAAATGAATGGAAGCTTCTTTAATGGATCCATGTTTGAGTTTGCCATTTGTTGACCTTGTCAGCAGCCATATTAATATGTTGAGTCTGGCCCCACTACTGAGCCTCCTAAGCTGATGATGAACTTCATTCCCCTGTTGGTTGATTTGTTCTTGCTGAATGTTGTTGTTGCAATCTGGCTGTTGTTGATTTCCTGTTGGTTCCTGAGTCTGATTGAACTCCTCTGTCTCATGTTGGTTGCCTATTTGTTGAGCTGCCTCTGTTGAGCCAGGGGTTTGATGTTGGCTGTAGTTGTCTGATTCATTCCCATCTTCATAAGCAAAGTTCAGATCATACTCAAAAACGTCTGGCATTTCAGCATCATAAGCAGCAGTAGCTTCAGCCATATCATCATTCAAATCGAAAGAGAATTATGAAGCCATTTTTATATGGAGGCAATGATGTTTTTAGGGGTTTAAATTTTTTCTCCATTTTTTTTGTTGAGTCTGTAAATTTCAGTATGTAATTCCCTCTCAAATGATTTGAAAATTTGAGAGGAAAGGGTTTTTATAAGTGTATGGTTTGATGTGTTTAGTCATCAATCTGTGTACTTTAATTCTATTGGCTGGCTACATTTTTTCTCCTAATGTGATTGGTTAACAGATAATCACATGGATTTGTATTGAAATCCTATTGTGTAATTGGCTGTGTAATAAAGACACAAAAAAAACCCAATGGTTTCTCTTGTAATCCGCCCCTTTTTTAATGATTCAGTTTCTCTCTCTTCTTTTTTGTTTTGCAAATGATTGAGTTTTAGTTCCCATGTACTTTGTTTAATTTTCCTTAATTCCCGTGTTTTTTTTTGCAAAAATGACCATGAATAGGGACGGAGGGAGTATTATTTTTGACAATTCTTCCAAACAAAAAAAAAGAACAAATAAATACTTAAGTGGTGCCCTGGTCTACTAGCATACTCACCACTTTCTTATTTCCCGCCATTCACCTCTGCTATTTTTCTCTCTCTCGTTTCCTTGTTCACGCCGTTCATCTTCTTCTTGTTCATCGCTTCACGATGTTGTGGGTGGACAAATACCGACCCAAAAACCTAGACAAGGTTTTAATTCACGAACAAACTGCCCAAAATCTCAAAAAATTGGTAAAATTTGCTTCCCCATTTTCAATTTCTTTATTTTTCTTGTCTAATTTAGCCTATTAATTGCTATTAAATCTCTTAAATTTGTCATTTTGTCGTTTTAATTTGTTAATTTTTCAGGTAACTGAGCAAGATTGTCCACATTTGCTGTTTTATGGACCTCCTGGTTCTGGCAAGAAAACCCTAATCATGGCCCTTCTTAGGGAGATGTTTGGACCTAGTGCTGAAAAGGTATTTTTTTGGTGCATCTAATTATAATAATTTCATAGCAATTAATTTATTTTTATCTATGTTACTTGGACTCGGCTAGAATTGTCAAAGTATGTGTTAAAGTATTTTTATGGATTTTTTTATAATTTTTTTATTTGTTGTATGATATGTTTTTGGATATTTGGAGTTAATGAGTTGCTAATTGCTAGGTTACTACTGTAGATTTTGGGTTTAATTTGAGGACTTTCTTGTGTTTTGTTTTCCAGGTTAGGGTGGAGAACAAGGGATGGAAAGTTGATGTAAGTTTCTCTATGTTTCACTTTTTTATTACTCATAAAGGAAGTGATGTATGTGTTGTTAGTTTAGTATGACAAGCACTATTGCTAATGTACATGTAGATAATTATTAACGAAATTTTTTGACTACTATCATTGAGTCGTGTCAATAGAACCATTTTCTTTTCCTGGTTTTGCTCAGTGGTTGACATGTTGCTGATCGATGTAGTCTATTGTCATAATTACGGAGTATATGGTTTAGCTCGACAATTTGAATAGGATGGAAGGACGGTGTTGTGAAAGGAGAGGGAAGAAGATTTGGGACCAAATTATTTTGCCCATACCCTTTTTGTTTTTTCTTTTGATTAACACATGGATATTTTAGTTTTTTGAATTTTCGGATTATATTAGCTGGTAGTGTAGGAGGCATTGGCTGATTAGGCTCAAATAGCAGGCTTTCATTTGAATTAATATTATCATAATTGTGAGGTGTCATGTTCATGAAATCAAAGTTATTTCTTAGCATTGTCTGTATAACCATACTGTGAAAGCTGTTATAGATTGTTCTGTTCATTGCTGTTTAATCCATCAACTATAGTACTATTCAGGAGCTTCAAGCATGTATTATAGTTATTACCATTTTTTAAAACCCTTGCTTTGCTCAAACATTAACTAGAATATGTCTAATTAGTATGTTTCTTGTGTCTAGAATCATGGCAATTAGGCCAATGTTATATGGGTTGAAATGTTGGGCATATAAAAAGAAGTATTAGATATATTGGAGTGGTATAGATGTACATAGTGAATTGAATTTGTGGGAACTCCTCTCGGATATATAATTATGAATGTAGACATTTAGAGGAAAGTTGGGAGTTGTGCACATCAAGGATTCAATAAGGGTGATTTGATTTCCTTGGTTTGGGATTGTAAGATGGAGATAAAAAATGCACCAGAAAGGAAATTAGAAAGTAGGGTGCACAAGGATCTTGGAAGTAGTAAAGAAGTTAGATAGTAGTGTTATATGCACCAGAAAGGAAATTAGAAAGTAGTGAAGAAGTTAGAAAGTAGTGTTATATGCACCTAACATGTTGCATATAAGTAAGGTTATATGCACCAGAAAGGAATTAGAAATTAGTGTTATATGCTCTTATAAGCCAAATTTCTTCACTTGAATGGAGGAGTTAGGAATCATGTGAAGAAAATTGGCTTATAGGAGCATGTAACACTTTATGAAAGGGCATGCAGGGTAAGGATCTTGATTGATGATTAATTTGGTGCATTTAGCTGATCAAATCATTGGGATTAAAGCTTTGATATTATGTTTCATTGCATTCTGATAGTATTTATATTAGTACGTGAATGAATTCAAATGTATATGCTTTTGATTTCAATGTATTGTATTTTGCATTTAAATGAACTGCAAGTTAGCTCTTACCGTTTGAAGGAACAGATAATTTTACTTCTCTTGGGTTTGTGTTCAGCCAACTTAGTGTTGCCTGGGAAAGCCTCGCGGCTTAGTGATTGGTGCTTTTTTATTTCATAAAATAAGTAAATAGGAATGAGGCATCCTCCCCAAGCTTGGGAAGTTTGGATCCTCTGTGCAGGATACCATCCCCTTCTCGGCGAGGAATTTTGGCATGCGAGATCTATGGGGTGTGGGAGTAGACTGATTACATTATATTTTCTTTTCCTTACATTTTAAATTCATTGCCATTATTTGCCAATTCTGTACAATAAGATTTTTACTTCTATTTTCCTTTCGGACATGTCTTAAGTTGCTTGCCCATTTTCTTTTTGGATTTCTACTTATTCTCTTTGAGTTGGGTCCCACACTCTACCACCCATTTTTTCTTTTTACTTTATCACTTAAATTGGCACGTAAATAAAGATGGGTAGATGGATGGGCTAAATCCATATGGATTTTAAATTATTGTGTTATGAAGTTTTATTTTTTAAATTTTTTTGTCAGTGCAAAATTTCGAAAGCTTGTAAAATTATGAGAGTTAATCTTCGATTTAGGAGATTTTGACCTTCATAAACCAAATTGGGAAGTAGCACTTTGTTTGTTGGTCGAAGCATTGCTTTTAAAATTAAATTTAAACTAACATATCTTTTTGAGGAGTAGCAAGGTCTCTAAATAAGCTTTCGCCTTGTACTAGTTATTTTGATAAATAAGTTGGTCTTGCAATGTACTTTTTGTTTAATTTCATAAACAAGGAAACATCAAATTTTGGCTTAATTACCATCCATAGGCTAGTTGATTCTTTCCAATTTCGTTTTTAATAGAAGTATAGTTATAATATTTTTGCTCTGAGGTTTTGTTTATTTAAATTCTAAAGCTGCCCATAGGGAGTTGTCTTTTGAGAGGTACTACCTGAACAATACTGTCTTTAAGTAATCAAGGTAAAGTTGTTAAAGATAATTAAAAATTAACACCAACAGTATACTGATCCACACCCATTTTGATGATCTAATCTATTTTTCAATCAGAAATATATAAGCCAGTTTTAAGTGGATGGTAGAAACATACCCTATTATTGACCTGTATGTATATCTTAATTTTTTCTCTTGCACTTTGGGCTAGATAATCAATAGCCAGAATTGAGATGATCGTTTTCATGACATCATGACTATTTAGATTTCATCTTTAACTTTTCTTTTTATATGGTGTAGGCTGGGACTAGAACGATTGAAATTGAACTTACTACTCTATCTAGCACTCATCATGTGGAGTTGAACCCAAGTGATGCTGGGTTTCAAGATAGGTATATTGTTCAAGAGATTATTAAGGAGATGGCTAGGAATAGACCTATTGATACTAAAGGAAAGCGTGGATTTAAAGGTAAGAAAGCGCTGTTCTCTCTCTTGATATTATGCCCACATGCATGTTTCCACCATTCACTTATAGCTGCCTTATATAGTTCTGATAGAAAAAGAGGTGCTTTGTGCTACTATGCCATGCAAAGAGAAGGACAAAATTAAATTACGGAATGTTTTTATGTTTTGAGTGAGTGACCATAGGTCCATGGTTTTTTTTTTTTTTTTTTTTTTTTTGGGGCTGTAATTTCCCTACTAGCCATATTACTTATTTACTATTGGAGTTTCATATATGAAGGATTCACTTATAAAATGTGTTTGGAGATTGATTACATAACTTGACTTTTAGTTACAAGTATAAACTTTATTGTGTCTTACGCACTTTGTATTCTCTTATAATTATGGCAGAGTCCCTATTAAAATTCTTTCTACCCTTTACTCAAATGTACATATTTTCCTAATAATTTGTGCACAAAATTTTATTTTTCCTTACATTAGTCAAGTTAGTAATTTACAAAGTTGTCGATATACTAGCTTTCATTCTTTACACTACCTCCGTTAAATATTATGTGCAAATTTGGAATACTATTTGTAAGATAAGAAAAATTTCAAAGTTGCCCATAATAATTAACGGAGGTAGTATAAGTGGAGTATTTAATTATGCTAAATTATTTTTCTAAAAGTTAAATTTTTAATATTTTTCTGTAACCTATGTACTCCTGTTATAATTTCAGCCATTACATCTCTTTTCTCTTCATAGTTTCATTTAAAAGTTCATTATTTATAAAGTATGATTACATATAATGTAAAGTAACGGTAAGGAGTGAGATATTGATAGAGATGAATTACATGGGAGATAGGAGAAGGAGAGGATGACAAGGCTTTCTATTGTTGCCTAATTGCTCTTCATCCTTGGCAAAGCTTTTTCTAGAATTTGAAAATTAGGATATAGCGCTCAAGTTCATTATCAGGAAAAACTAGAATTATGTACTTTTTACTTGTTGATAATTAAAGATATTAATGATAGAAATAATGCATTGACAAACATGAAATGAGGAGTGTTGCAAGTAAAGATAAATGGAGGAAGTATTACTTAAGTATTAAATATACAGCTTAACCTTTCATATAGTTTGATGGTTGGCAGATGGATTTGGAAATTGGGAATATACTAATGCCATCACCCTTTTGTAGGATTATGAGAAGAAGCTTTAAAGCAAATTCCAACACAAGTCATTTGATGCAAGATATGATGTGGTGCAATATTTGTTAACATGTAGGGTTTGGCACTTGTTATTATAAAGAAATAAATACACTTAAAATATGTAGTATAGATAGGTCTAATTGATGTGAAAGGTAGACTCATCAAAATGTAATAAAACATAGTGACACATAGTTTTGCATGTGTGAATTCATTATAGATCAGGGATCACAACAAGTGGTTCATTAATATCTCATTTTATCCTTTGCAAAATTTTGATTTCCTCTTTAGGAAATGGTTTTGAATATATTTAGGCTTTTAGTTGATCTATGGATACTTCCTAATACCATTACATACCATACTCTTGATTTCTATCCTCTTCCTCAACACAGAAATGAGGAAATGTGTACATTGCTCTTGTTTTATCTTTAAGCATTTGATTGTCTTTGTAAGTTTGCACTATAGTCTTGTTTGATATCGTCACAGACTCGCAGAAGTAGTATCTCTTCATGGGTCATGAAAGCAAAACAAAGACGAATTAGCACCTTATTATTATCTCTTCATGTGTGAATTCATTATAGTCTTGTTTGGACTGCTTCCTGTTTTTGTAACACATATTTTCTTAAATTGTAGTGTTGGTACTTAATGAAGTTGATAAACTTTCAAAAGAAGCCCAGCACTCATTACGAAGAACCATGGAGAAGTATAGTTCATCATGTCGGCTTATTCTGTGCTGCAACAGCTCTTCAAAAGTTACTGAAGCAGTTCGATCTCGTTGTCTCAATGTGCGAATTAATGCTCCCCAGAATGAAGAGGTAGCATATTTTTTTGCTTTATTTTATACTCCTTTTCCTTTTCCATTAGTGAACATGTGAAAAACTGAAAATAACTTGTGACCAGCAACAATAACCATTTACTAAAAATATATAACCAGGATACTACCTTGAATACTTGTGTGTGTGTGTGTGTGTGCGTGTGTGTGTGTGGAGGGTGGTGGGGGCCCGGGGGGTGGGGGGGTCTGCTCTTACTGTTTTGATATTTATCGTCATGTTGCTGTCCTTTCACGATACGTCGATACTAATAGGAGAGATGAGTTCTTTGTCCTATTGTCATTTTACTCTGAGGTTTATTGCAAGTGATTTTTTACTGTATTACAGAGTACATAATATAATCAAAAGAAATTTTTCAAATGTTGATATGTGAAAAATTGCATGCAATTTAACACCTCTGGTTTCTTTTAATAATTTGGTTATATATATTTGTGCAGATTGTCAAGGTACTGGAATTTATTGGTAAGAAAGAAAGCCTGGAGCTCCCTCCTGGATTTGCTGCCCGGGTGGCTGCAAAATCCAATCGCAGTCTAAGAAGAGCAATACTACTGTTTGAGGCTTGTCGTGTTCAACAGTTAAGTACTGATATATATGTGGTATAATGCTGCAAGTTACATTGGTAAGAAATCGGTTCTCTGTCATGTAATTTCTTACACCTATTACTTACCTTTAATATTTTCATAGGTATCCTTTTACAAATACCCAGTCAATTCCTCCTATGGACTGGGAGGAATACGTCTCTGAGATAGCATCTGATATCATGAAGGAGCAGAGCCCTAAAAGGTTATTAACTGCAAATTCTTTCAAGTGTTTTAGTATTGTTGAGATTACATATGAGCGCCGTTTTTGGTTCCTAAACAAAAATTATGTACCAAAATGTGTGACCTTCTGGAGTTGGGCTTTAATAATATTGTAGTTACTTTGAAGGATAAAAGTTTGGTGTAAAATGCAATGTATACTGGATAATTGGAGGTAGCTGTAGCAATTTTGTAGGTATAGCTTGTGTCGGTGTTGTTCTCCTATAACTCCCCATTTAAGCAAGAAAGAACTACATGTGAAAAAGAAACTTGACTAGAGAAGCATCTCCTGCTGCTTTTCTCCGACCATATAATGCTCAAAACTGCAAAAGTAGATCAGTGTTAGATTTTTTCTCCCTATGTTTCCCTGATCTCACACATGGTGCTGATGCTTCACTAAATCTTGTTTTCTCTCTTATTTCTTCTCATCTAATTTTGTCTGCACTTTCTTTTCTCTCATTGCATGATCCCACCCCAAACCACCTTTTGCTTCTTCATGACATCCTGTAAGTGTTTTTGGCTGGTGTGCATCCTCCTTTTTAATCTTTTCTGTTGTTTCCATTGGTAGTGTATGTATTTCTTGTGTTTTGAGAGGGTGTCTTGTTTTGCATACTATATCTCTTTGTTTAGGTTTGGAAACTGAGACTTAGATGCTGACTACTTAGTACGTAATATACTCTCTAGTGTGAGGTATTGCAAGTTGGTGTGCCATTTTGCATGCTAAATGAGGATGGTAGTCATTTCTGGATGTTGCACAAAGACATGCAGTTTAAAGGTATGAATTGGTTGCTTCTAGGGACCAGCACATATAGATGTACCTATTGAATCCATTCAATTGTTTCATATGCTAGTCTTTTCTCCTAAAGTATACCTGCACACTGTTTTCTCTTGAAACAGCAGGTTGCATTACCTTAAAAAAGAAGATATGAGATCTCTCCGCCTTTCACATTCTTGCCTTCATCTCTCTTCTGCAGATGTTGAGACTTGTTTGGCTATTTTTTCACTAGGATCTCTTGAAAATATTAGATTTTACCTTCTTTTTTTTCAATGATTAAGTAATGTCTTAGGCTATAAAATATCCTCCCACTCTTTTTAATTATTTTCCTTGATTATTTATGTATTTTATTATTTATAATTACTCTTCAATTCCCTGATTACAATTGGATTATTTATGGCATATGTACAATTGTTGGAAAGAAATAAGGGGAGAAGAGTGGAGTTAATTTTATTTTTCCTCAGATCTACCTTTGAAAATTTTGAAGCATATATAATTGCTGCTTTGTTGCTTTGATTAATCATTATGCATACTGCATTTTGTTTGTAATAACATATTATGTTGCATGAATTATGATTCTATAAATTTCTCTCTTTCACAGTCTCTTCCAGGTTCGAGGGAAGTTCTATGAGCTACTAGTTAATTGCATACCCCCAGAAATTATACTAAAGGTAGGTGACTGAGAATCTGTCACTGTTGTCACCCTTTCACTCCTTGACCATGACTTATATTTTCCCTTTTAATAAAATTTCAGAGGCTTCTTTCTGAGTTATTGAAGAAACTAGATGCAGAATTGAAGCACGAAGTGTGCCATTGGGCTGCCTATTATGTAAGTCTTTTAAGGGTTCCTATGCTGATTAGTGTATATTTTTTTTCCTTTAATTGTATGCTATAGCTTTTTTTCTATTGTTTCAATTAAATTTGGAAAGATGTCTGAAGAAGTAGCATCTTTCTTTCTTTTTTTTTTTTTTTTTTTTTTTTTTTTTTTTTTTTTTTTTTTTGTGTGTGTGTGAGTGAGTGTGTGTGTTTTTTTTTGTTTCCCTCAACTGTATACTTTGACAGTTTGACCACATTACATGGCACTCCTACTATGTCATTCTATACTAGCAATGTTTAAAATTCTCACTTGCAGAGGCATTCCCATGATAGGGAAATAAGTTAGCTCACCTCCTCCTCCTCCTATTGTAACACAAGTTGTGGATTGCTAGATGTCTAATTGATCAATGAGGGTAAAGTAGGTTCTATCTATATGCCAGATATACGATTGGTAGGGATCAAATTCAGGTGTTCTCAGTGGAAATTATGTCTACTGTGAACAGTGTACAGTCTCACAAAAGGTCAAGTTTTGGCTTTTTTAGGGGATCAGCTTTGACTGTGCAGGAATGAGGCTGATAGTTGCTCACAAAATCTTTGTAGAACCCCTGGATCTGAGTTGAAGTCAAGACCTGCATCCTTAGGTTACTCCAGTAAATTAATTTCAATGGAGAAATAGAATTTATAAAGTCTATAATTATCAGGGGAATAATTTTTAGAAAGGTTTTCTAGATTGGTGCTGTTTAGGTTTTTCTTTGTTTGGTGTCTAATGTGAGTCTGTGAGGAGACTGAGAGCATCTTGTCCTCTTGCTATATTCCTTCAGTCAATCCTGATAAAATTTTATCTTATCTGTAGTAAAACAAGCATAGATAAATTGGCCATGCCATGCTGTTAAAATCCAAAAGCCATAAATAATCAGCATGAAACAAATTTTTACTGAGGAAGCCCATTCTATGGTTCCTAATGAATATTTTATTTGCGCAACCTAATGTTACATGTGCGTCGGGCATATTGTTGACTTCCTTTCCAATTCTTATGCTTATGTGGAACTCTCGTTTGATAATTTTGCACATTGTTGGGGTGGCATTTGGATTGTGTATTTTGTATGTATGTGCTGTATCTTTATAAAGCTGATGGAACCTGAATCATATGTGAATTGAAATTTCGTGTCCAAAGTAGATAAACTTTTTGATGGGACGTTGTGCTGTATCAGATTACATTGTAGCATTGGCTGGTATCTCATTGATTAAATGTGTATAGTGATTTGATCTGTCAAAAGCCAAGAAGTTCGGATTTTATCTCTAATGACTGCAATTTTTTTTTTTTCCTATGATTTATCCTGTTTCTGTATTCCTCTCCACTTTTGACAAGAACCTAGGTTTGTAGTCCACTAACCTTGAAATGTTACTAGAGCTATTGTATGTAACGATGTAAGTTTCCCTACTTGCAAAGATTGATGTTGAACTCTGAGTACTCTGGATGCTTTGAGGGTCAAAGTCTTTTTATGGTTTAAAGTATGCTCTTATCAAAAACCTAAAAAGATTAATGACAGCCATTGATTTTCCATATGTGGCAATATTTCTTTGTGAAATGAGAGTCCGTCTTTCTTTTGTAATATTTCTGAGGAAACCTTTTTATTTTCTACAGGAACATCGGATGCGTCTTGGGCAGAAAGCCATATTCCATCTTGAAGGTATGATGTGTAAATAGCACTATCATTTTTAATCCTTTTTCCTACGTATATTTTTAATATATCCTCTGACTTTATTGCCAGCTGCTTGCTGTAGATTTCTGCTTTCGTGACAAAATTTTAGGGTTCTTGTTGATCACTTTGTATTTGAAATGAGCTAACTATGTTGCGACTAAGTAATAGTTTAAGATAGTGTTCTATATACCTTAATTTCATGTATTTAATTTTAGTCTGAACTTACTAGTCCTTCACCTTATCTTATCTTTTCTTCTTCTTATTTTTGGGTATATTATTAGTCCTCTTCTGTTTGATCTAAACGTATTAGCCCTTGTCGAATCTTATATGAACTTGTTAGACCTAAATTAATGAAAATAAGGTAAGAACTAGCCTAACTCTTTAAGTCTTTGTTATGCATGTATTTAACTGTTTTACAGTATGGATAAATTTTGAATTCTATAAGTCAACAAGAGTAAGAATAGTTTGAATACTTGCAATTTTCATCAATTTGTTTTTTTTTGGTACGGTCCTACAAATTATCTATCATTTCTTACATTTCAGTGTTAGATTTTTTTTTCCCCCTCTCTTTTCTTTGGGATATTTACATGTTGGGTTGAAGTTTCCAGTCTGAGTTTAAATTTGGGATTTAAGGAGGGAAATTATGACAAATTGGGAATTATTATGAAATACCCTGTCTGTAGTTTGGAACAAATTTTTTTAGTGAAGAAAGTAACCTGGATTTTAATGTTGCTATCAATTTGTAATTGGAACTTGAATTATAATGTTTAATAATTAGTCAGCACTTTGATCTTGTTTAAAGAAATAAAAAAAAAAGGTTATGACAGCGGTTTACTGCTTCTGAACAGTACGGTTGACTGTCAATGAACACCCCTAAGTGGATCTTGGATGGATGTTAGTGTACTCCTTCCTGTTTCTGATTACACATTCCAGCAATTATAAGCTCTGCTGCCCTCTCCTCCAGTCCTCCCTAATTACCAATATTTATACCAGCACTCAACCTCCTTGATGGACATATAATTATATGATCCTCTGCCTAGCTTTGAGACTGTCAACCAGCGTCACCTTCCATGTAAGCTTCAGCTCCCTATGAATCTCTTTATCGTCATTCCTCCACTCACCAAATTCCCCAAATAGACACCCGCACGGGCGCACAGCAGACATTGGATTTTACTCAGTGGTCAACTTAATTGCCAAGGTTCTGTAGATCTGGTGCCTTTGGCAAATCGATGATCTGTATGCTTTAAAAAGGACTGAGTAGGAAAATGGATATTGTTAGGACTAAGGAGATGATTGGAGGGTGATATAGGGATGATTCCTGTGATCTGAGGTGGAGTAGTTGAATTGGAGGAGAGGGGTGACTGAGATGTTGAGGACCTGGAAGACAATGCTCCATATGGATACATAAGACTGAGTTGAAGGAGAGGAGTAGGGAAGGAAATTACTGAGACTGAACGGGCTGTGTAGATAGATTTAAACAAAGGCTGTTCTGTCATATGATTTCCATTTTGTTAAGAATTTTTTACTTGTCACTATGTGAATACCTGTTCCACAAATGTATCTTAAACTGACATTCTGACATCTGTTGCATGCTGTTGTATTACATGAACTATTGAATTCTCATGTTAGAGATATTAGACTCATGCTGTAAGATAGATAATACGAATGCTTAGAATCTCAAATTTCTTTTAGAGTTACAAAATGGTCTAAAGTATACTTTCTGGCATAATTTCAAAAAGACATAGTACTTCGTAGTAAATTGCAATGGGCCTTAAGCCCTTAAGTGTGATGCTTAATTTTAAAGATGCCTTTTCTGCAGCACTGTGATTGTCATTTGTGACTGCAAGGTTTGCAGATTTGGCTTTTTTTCTTCTTACAATTGTCCCAAACTGAACCAATTTAATTATGTATCATTTCTGGGTATGAATGATTGCATGCCTGAAAATGTCAATTTATACTCATTCCTGACACCAGATGTGAACCATCCAAAGGCCTTGCTATAAACTTTCATGGAAGTCATGTATGTTATAAGAACTTATATGACAAAGCTTAAAATCTTCTCAATAAATAAGATTTATTACAGTGAATCTGAAAGCGAAAGTTATGTTGCATATACAAGTATACAACTTGATATTTTGTAATTGCAGTCTCTAACTGATATTTTTCTTGAAAAATGCGCAGTATTTGTAGCCAAGTTTATGAGCATATACAAGGGTTTCCTTATTGCAACTTTTGGCTGAAGCTTGAGCTGGTTTTCTCTGGTTTATCTTGGGTGCCCCTCCCTCTGGACTGAAATTGCCCTCTCTTAGCTGCCAATTTGCAAATTACCTTTCATGATCACTGTCACCTTTTCTTTTTCTTTCTTTAGTTCAGTTTACTGGGCACCTCTGTGGAAAAAGGCAATAGAACTAGTGTGCTTCCAAATGCAACAACCTGCGACTGCTAAAGCTTTTCGGCATTGCAGCTTGTGTTTTTGGCCTTTTTTGTGGTCAAAGAGGGTGAATTTTCAGGTGTATATTTGTAGCATGTATTGACAGTTGTTCGGTAGATGGATGAAATGAAACGAAGAAAGGAAGATTGGAAGCATTTTGCAAATTCTCATATATTTGCGGCCAATTGACCAGATTGGTAAATAAAAAAAAGGTAAATTTGTAAAAAAAAACCTTTTAAATGCACCATTTTGCGAAAAAAAAACCCTTTTAAAAGCTTTTTTGTTAAAAAAAAAACCCGAACTTAAAAATTTTTTGTTTAAAGAAACTTAGTATCACTAATTAACTCAATTAACCACTACCACCACTCTAAGTCTTAACCACCAGCCACCCTCCTCCCTTTCCCCTTCCCCTGGCAGCAGCCCCCTTCCCATGGCAGCCCCTTTTCCCAACTCAGCCGCTGCCTTAAACCCTCCACCTCCGGTGACCCACCTACACGTCCGGCAAACCTCCTTTCGAAACCTAAAGCAAAAAAAGAGCAAATCAACAACAAATTCCACAAATTAAGCAAATCAACCCGTCAATGGAAATTTTCGATCTTCGGCGCCATGTTTTCAAGCGTCATTTTCGGGTTTTCAAAATTGAATAATTGTAAATGGTTGAATGTTGACGGTGGTTGAAGAAGGGGGAAAAAGTGAAGTAGAAGAGGGAGGAAGAAAACACAGTCCTCTCGGGAATTCCGATCGAGATTGATGTTTGTGGGCGGTGGTATTTCGGGAATTCCAATCGAGTGGGTGTGGTTGGGTTGGTTTTCGCGACTGAGGTGGTGGGTAGGAAGGTTGTCGGGGTAAGGCTTTAAGAGGGGGTCGGTCATAGGTGGGGGTTAGGCCGTTTGGAGGTGGTTTCGTGGCTGAGGTGGTAAGAAGGAAAGGGAAGGGGGTCGGCGGCAGTGGAGTTGGGTCACCGGTGGTGGGAGTGGCTGCCAGGGGAAGGGGAGAGAAAGGAAAGTGGTTGGGTTGGTGGTTAAAGTGGTGGTGGTTGTTATTTTTTTTAATTTATAAATTAATTTAATTATTTAATAGTTAAGTGAGTATTAGAGAGTAATTAGAAGAGATTAGAGGTTAATTGAGTTAATTAGTGATACTAGGTTTCTTTGAACAAAAAATTTTTAAGTTCGGGTTTTTTTTAACAAAAAAGCTTTTAAAAGGTTTTTTTTCGCAAAATGGTGCATTTAAAAGGTTTTTTTTTGACAAATTTGCCTAAAAAAAAAAAAAAAACTCCTAGTGACAATTTGGTAAAAAAAATAACTCTTGACGACAATATGGTATATAGCGTTAACTCCAAGCGATAATTTGGTAAAAAATTATTCTCAGGCGACATTTAGACCAAAATATATAATATTTTTTTGACAAAGTCATCAAATTTCCTAATTCAATTCATTTTTATATTTTTTCAAATTATTTTTGTAATTTTAAAATTTAATGAATATGCCATCTCCATTTATTTTGCTATATTTCGATATCAAATTTATTTTCAACCTCATTTTTTAAGAAAATTGATAATGTGGGGTATGAAAATTACGTGAAAATTAATATTTAAACTATAATTTTTCTTCAAATCCGAAAAAGGGGTTGGAGATTTAGGTAAGAAAACCACGAAAAACGAACTAAATTAAACATTTACAAGTAGTTTGTCGGAATTTTTTTGTATATTTTGGGTCAATTGTCACCTAAAATGATTTTTTTTTTTTACCAAATTGTCGCTTGGAGTTACCTTTTGTTTTACTAAATTGTCGCCGGAACTATTTTATTTACCAAATTGTCATTAGGGGTCTTTTTTATTTACCAATTTGGTCAATTGGCCTATATTTGCTTAACACATGTATTAGTGATTTTCAAAGAGTTAATATGGTAATTTGGTGATGAACTTGGATAATGTTAAATTTAGAGGTGTATTATTGGGTTGTTGTTGACATGTTGGATATTGTCAAAGACAACATACGAAGGAGGAATGAGATGGTTAGTCCCTCCATCCCCCCCCCCCCCCAACAACCAAGTGATGGGGTACGATTGCTCACACCGTATCTTACTCTGTGTGTATATATAGACAACATACGAAGTATCATGTGTTGGCTCTTGTAATTACTTGTTATTTGTGGTTATGTTGGACTTTATTAAGCTATAAGAGTCACTATGTTTAAATGTTGCTATTTAAAAATAAAGGTTTGTTAGGAGTTAATTAATTTAGTCAAGGTGTGAATGTCCACACTCCAATTTCTTCATTGCATTTAATGTAGTAGTCAACCCTAATTGCCACCCTCTAAGGTTATAGCCCACAATGTAATAGTGATTCTTACTACTATAAATAACCATGCAATTTCACTTGTATGATGTACACAAAAATATTACCAAGAGTAATACATACAAGTAGTAATAGTTCTCTTATTACCCTCTTCTCTTAATCCTCTGATTTCTATATATTTCATAACACGTTATCAGCACGATCTTCAATCAGTTAAAATGGGAGACTTGATGAAAAGACAATTTGACGTATTAGACTTGTCCGGACATAATTATCTTGAATGGACAGTTGATGCCCAAATGAATTTAAAGGCTCAGGGATTGGAACATACAATCAAAGAAATTACCATCCCAGGAAACGAAAAAGATGCCCCTGCTCAAGTTAAAGTTCCAACTGATCAAGAGAAAGCAAAAGCTATAGTTCTCTTAAGGCATCATTTACATAACAGTTTAAAAACTGAGTATTTAATGGTGGAAAATCCCAAAGAACTATGGGATAGCCTGAAAGGAAGATATGACCACCATAAAAGGGTACTCCTTCCTTCAGCACAGTTTGAGTGGACAAACCTGAGATTTCAGGACTAATCTGTCAGTGATTATAATTCATCACTATATAAAATTGTATCCAATATTGAGATATTGTGATCAACCAGTCACTGAAGTGCAAATGATAGAGAAAACACTCTCTATATTCCATGCTAACAACATTGTATTGCAACAACAATACCGTGAAAGAGGCTTTGCCAAATATTCTGAGCTTATTTCTACATTATTGGTTGCTGAAAAGAATAATGATCTTCTGTTGAAGAATCACAACCTAAGACCAACTGGGTCTCAAGCATTCAATGAAACAAATGTTGTAGAAAGCTCAAATCCACCCGAGACAAATGTTGCTCAGAGAGGTGGACGTGGAAAATATAATAACTGTGGCAGAGGTCGTGGAAATTTCCGCGGACGTGGCCGTGGACGTGGTCATGGCCGTGGTAGAGGTCATTTCCCCCCTAGAAACAACACTCAAAGGGGGCATCAACAAGGAAACAAAAATCAAGCCACCACAAAAGGAAAAGACACATGTTATAGATGTGGCATGACTGGACATTGGGGACGTACTTGTCGTACGACTAAACATTTGGTAGAACTTTACCAGGCTTTCATTAAAGGGAAAGAAAAACATGCCGAAGCAAATTATGTTAATGAAGAAAATGTCCCTGGAACTAGCCTTGATGTGTCTAATTTCCACATAGACAATGGTGAAGCTGGTGGTGAATTTATCTTTGGAGAGAATTATCATGTTTAGATAATTCATCAATTACTATGATATGTATTATGTTTTCATTATGTACTTTTCTTTTATGTTTTTCATGTTCAAGTTATGTACTCTTAATTTTCATCATTAATAAAGTAAGTCCAGTTTAATTATCTTAAACTAATCTTATACTTATTATTTTATGAAGATATGGATCTGCCCGAAGTTGGTTCCAAATTTCAATGCCTTATGGACAGTGGAACAACACGCAATATTCTGAAGGATAGAAAATATTTTTCAAAGTTAAAATTGTTTCAAGCAAATGTTAATACCATTTCTGGGTCAGCCAAGCTAATAGAAGGTTCTGGAAAAGCTTGCATAATACTCGCAAATGGAACAAAATTAATCATTAATGACGCTTTATATTCGAGTAAATCTTGAAGAAATCTTATAAGCTTTAAAGATGTGCGTCAAAATGGTTTTCATTTAGAAACAATGATAGTGGATCAAAAGGAATATTTATGCCTCACGGCAGAAAAACATGGCAAGAAACATGTATATGAGAAATTGCCAGCATATTCTTCAGGGTTATATCATATAGATATACGACCAGTTGAAGTAAATTCGATATCTAACCAGAAGTTAGATAATAAGAATTTGCTAACTTTATGGCATGATCGTTTGGGTCATCCTGGTACAGGAATGATGCACAAGATTATAGCAAATTCAGTAGGACATTCAATTAGGAATGTTAAAATCCCTCGATCAGATGAATTAACATGCTCTGCATGTTCACTTGGCAAATTAATAATATGGCCATCTATGAACAAAATTGCTACTGAATCTCCAACATTTTTAGAGAGGATTCAAGGAGACATTTGTGGACCAATTAATCCTGCATGTGGACCATTTCGATATTTTATGGTATTAATTGATGCCTCAACTCGATGGTAACATGTAAGTCTCTTGTCCAGTAGAAATGTTGCTTTTGCAAAACTTCTTGCTCAAATTATTAAATTAAGAGCACAATTTCCAGACCATACAATAAAAAGAATAAGGCTTGACAATGCTGGGGAATTTACATCCCAAACATTTAATGATTATTGTATGTCGATTGGAATTGTTGTAGAACATCCAGTAGCTCATGTTCATACATAAAATGGACTCGCTGAGTCATTAATTAAGAGACTACAATTGATTGCAAGGCCATTATTGATGAGATCAAAATTGCCTTCATCTGCTTGGGGTCATGCCATAATACATGCGGCAACTCTAATTAGATTGAAACCAACTGCTTATCATAAGTTCTCACCACTACAATTAGTTTTTGGTCGAGAACCTAATGTCTCACATCTAAAATTTTTTGGTTGTGCGGTGTATGTTCCTATTGCTCCACCCCAACGAACAAAGATGGGTCCACAAAGAAGGCTGGGAATTTATGTAGGGTTTGAATCACCCTCCATAATTAAATATCTTGAACCAATGACCGGTGATTTATTTACGGCTAGATTTGCCGACTGTCATTTCAATGATACAGTATTCCCAGCCTTAGGGGGAGAGAAAGTGGACCCACGAAAGAAAGAAATAGAAATCATTTGGAATGCAACACAATTGTCAATGTTCGATCCACGAACAAATATGTGTGAACAAGAAGTTCAGAAAATTGTTCATTTACAAAGCATTGCAAATCAGCTGCCTGATGCATTTATAGATGCAAAGAAAGTGACAAAATCACATATACCAGCTGAAAATGCCCCTGCACGAATTGAAATTCCATCTGGTGATAAGATCATTGAAAATGAATCTCTAGCACGCCGAAAGCGTGGAAGACCACTTGGTTCAAAAGACTCTAAACCAAGAAAACTAAAAAGACCTGATGAGATCAACAATATTCCCCTTACGGAAGGTCAAGAAAGACAAAATACAGATGAGAATAAAGAAAAAGATGATAATCCGAAAGGGGATGAACAAGATGACCATGACATCGATAACAATGAAACTTCAATAAATTTTGTTTCTACCAGGAATTATTGGAATAGAAATGATGTTATCGTAAATGAAATATTTGCATATTCCATTGCAATTGAAATGGCATCTGACGAAAATGATAGTGAACCAAGAACAGTGGAAGAATGTCGTTGCAGACATGATTGGCCAAAATGGAAAGAGGCAATGCAGACAGAGTTAAAGTCACTCGAAAAACGAGAATTATTTGGAAAAATAACCCTTACACCAGAAGGTGTAAAGCCAATTGGATACAAATGGGTATTTGTGAGAAAACGAAATGAGAAAAACGAGGTTGTTAGGTACAAGGCAAGACTTGTAGCTCAAGGTTTTTCTCAAATTCCAGGGATTGATTATGAGGAGACATATTCTCCCGTAGTTGATGCAACTACGTTAAGATTTCTGGTAAGCTTGACAGTCTCAGAAGGACTAAAGATGCGATTGATGGATGTAGTGACCGCATATCTATATGGGTCACTCGATACAGACATTTATATAAAAGTCCCAGATGGACTAAAATTACCAGAAAACCACGCACAAGCCTAGACATTTACTTTCCATAAAATTAAAAAGGTCACTTTATGGATTGAAACAGTCTGGAAGGAAATGGTATAATCGTCTTAGTGAATACCTTATGAAAGAAGGGTTCAAGAATAATCAAATCATTCCTTGTGTTTTCATTAAGAGATCACAATTAGGGTTTGCAATTGTTGCAGTTTATGTTGATGACTTGAATATCATTGGAACCCCAAATGAACTTGAAAGAACTGCAAAATACTTGATGAAAGAATTTGAGATGAAAGACCTTGGATAAACTAAATTTTGTCTTGGATTGCAAATTGAGCACTTAAATAATGGTATTTTTGTCCATCAGTCTAACTACACTAAAAGAGTGTTAAAACGTTTTTTCATGGACAAAGCGACCCCAACAAACACCCCGATGATTGTTCGGTCTTTGACTATGAAATATGATCCATTTAGACCTTGAGAGGAAAACGAAGATGTCCTTGGTCCTGAAGTACCATATCTGAGTGCAATTGGGGCTTTAATGTATCTAGCTAACAATACTAGACCAGACATAGCTTTTTCTGTGAATTTGTTAGCCAGGTTTAGTAACGCACCAACGAAGAGACACTGGAAAGGAGTAAGACACTTACTACGATATCTACGAGGAACGAAAGATCTTGGTTTGTTTTATCAATCAAGGCAAGATGCCACCCTCATCGGATATGCAGATGCTGGATATCTATCAGACCCACAAAACGCCAAGTCACAAACTGGATATCTGTTCACCTATGGTGGAACTGCAATTTCTTGGAAATCAACAAAGCAAACCTTGACTGCGACATCATCAAATCATGCTGAGTTGATTGCCCTTTATGAAGCAGGACGTGAGTGTGTATGGCTAAGGTCAATGATCGGCAATATCCAAGAAGAATGTGGGATGAAAGAAGTAACAGTCCAACCATCATTTACGAAGACAATACTGCATGTATCGCACAAGTAACTGAAGGATATATCAAAGGTGATAGGACTAAACATATATCCCCAAAACTGTTCTTTACACACGATTTGCAAAAGGAAGGGAAGATAAATGTCCTACAGATCCAATCATCTGATAATCTTGCAGACTTGTTTACAAAGTCCCTACCTTCGAAGAGTGTTGAGCGGTTGGTCCACAAGATTGGAATGCGTGATCTTCATAAACTATGTTAAAATCAGGGGGAGCATTATATGCACTGCACTCTTTTTCCCTTCGATCAGGTTTTTATCCCAATGGGTTTTTCCTGACAAGGTTTTTAATGAGGCAGTACACTAAAGCATATAGTAATATATTGTTGTAATCTTTTCCTTTAGCTATGGCTTTTATCCTAAAGGGTTTTACCTAGCAAGGTTTTAACGAGGCAACATATACCCTATTTTGTATGGACATTCAAGGGGGAGTGTTAAGAGTTAATTAATTTAGTCAAGGTGTGAATGTCCACACTCCAATTTCTTCATTGCATTTAATGTAGTAGCCAACCCTAATTGCCACCCTCTAAGGTTATAGCCCACAATGTAATAGTGATTCTTACTACTATAAATAACCATGCAATTTCACTTGTATGATGTACACAAAAATATTACCAAGAGTAATACATACAAGTAGTAATACTTCTCTTATTACCTTCTTCTCTTAATCCTCTGATTTCTATATATTTCATAACAAGGTTATTATATATATATATTTTTTTGAGACAAAATAAAGGTTATTATATCAATATAAATGTTATAGTATTAAAATAAAGGTTTGAACAATTGTCAATGTACAAGTATTTTGACAATGGATTCACGCGCCCGCGCGGTACTCTCTTGTCTATTGATGACAAGTACGCTAGCTAAGTGCGAAAGGGAACTTGCAAGTAAAAGCAAACAAGCGAGTAATGATTTTGGGAGGGGGGGCAATAAGTGGGAAAAGGTGTGGGTCACATGGGATTGTGAGAAAGGGATTAAAGAAATTGTGGTGGGGTCAGGTTAAGAGGTCAAAATTCAAAGTTAAAAACCTACCTCATTATTTAAAATAAAAAACTCTTTAAAAGGACCCTGCTCGACTTTCATGGAGAAGTCAGACACCCCACGTCGAAAGTGTCCAGGGAGCTTAAATTGTGTGTTTTTTTTTTCCAAACATTGACGTGTACCCGGATCTGTGTATGACAATAAAAGTGTCATGTTCGAGTAACATAAATTAATATAAAATATTTACGAAGATTAGGAAAAAAAAAAAACCAACCACCTCTTCCACCAGCCCCAACCCCCCACCCCGCCACGACAACTAACCCGTCAACGACGGCGACCCAGACCCCTAAACCACCGGCGACCCAACTTGTCTCCCATTGACGACCCAGCCTCTGCCTTTACCCCCGTCAACGACCCCCAGCCCCCCAGCCTAAACCCTAACCCAAAACCCCTACCCTGTTCCTTCTCCCACAACAACCCCTCCCTTTCCGTCGACGCTTCATGTCGCTTCGGGGTAGGAGAAAGGGAGGGGTGCTATTTTGTGGTGGGGGAAGGGACTCAAGGGAGGGATGGGTTGTGGCCTTGTGGGCTTTGAGTTTAGTGTCACGGCGGGAGTAAGGGGAAATAGGAGTGGTGGGTCGGCTAACGAGGGAGGTGGTTTGCCAGCAAGAGGGGAAGTTTTGGGCCGGCTGGGGAGGGGGTGGCTAGCCGGTGGTGGGGTGGGTGTTGGTGGTGGTGTTTTTTTTTTTTTTTTTTGATAAATTTTTTTTATATAAATTAATTTAATTATTGTTATTGTTATTAACTTTTATAAGAGACTATCAAATACATAACAATTGAATCAAATAAAAATATCACTTTAATAAATAGTGATCACTATTACAAATCGTATATATTTCAACCCTTTCATATCAAAAATATTACTAATTGCAAATTCAAAATCATGTTTACCTTTGTGATTCATAGCATTTTAAGTAAAGCCACTATCATTTTGTGTTAAAATAAGCATAATTTAAGAATATAATGGATTATGTATTGAGAAATTGGGGTTCCTTTCCTCTATGAGCCCTAGCGGAGTGGCGGTTGCCCCATAACTCAGCCCTCACCTAGCTACTGTTTAGGCAAATCTTAGTAAGGGCATCTAGGAATTTGCTTAGGGATTTAGGGGTAATAACAACCAAACCACAAATATCAAATACCATAACCAAGAGCAATAATAAAGCAATAAGTAAACAATTAAATTGAAGGAGAATAAGTTTAGAGATACAATACTAAGTAAAGATAGGCCTCCTTGTTCAACAAAGACACGATTCCGAGAGCATAAGTGAAAATAAGCAGTTTATATTAATGTATATGTGTGCGTACATGAGTGTTACAATGTCTAGCTTTGCTATTTATACCTAGGAGCTACTAGGGTTACAAAGATATCGAATATATTCAAACATAGGAGATCCTCTTTGATTTTATTCTATTTCCCTGTTCAGCAGGTGTATTCTTAGCAAGTATCTTCATGATTGATATTCTGATCTTGCTTGCCATACTTGTTCCAATCAGGTAATTTTGCTTGATTTAATGTATCATTTGATCATTGAGTGGTGCCCTAAATGTATTGAGCTGCTTGGTAATACGGGCCCAACAGCTACCCGAATAATTGAGAATTGTATATGTTAAAAGTTTAATTGGGATTAAAATAAAAAGATTATCAATAGTTGAGATTATTCTTATTAATTTTTCCTTAATAAAATACTACACATAAAGTTAAACTTCTATTTATTTTTATTTTTTTTAATAGCAACAATAACCTACAGGTAGAAAAACACACCGATCATTCGGTCAACGTTCACAAACTTAGTTTAATTTTAAGTCTATTGATATAACACAAGAGGGGTATAAAGATTACAAACCCTTTTAACATTATATCAATTATGTATTATCCATTTTTTCAAAAAAAAAATTATGTATTATCCATAATCATTACTCAATACACACCAAGTTGAACTCTCAGTATATTCCGCAAACTACAAAGAATTACCCTATGAAAAAGCATCTTATGGCAGCTACTATTTACTAAACACGAAAATCTAAGAGGAAAAATTTTTCTATACAAAGATTTTCTTACAGGGAGGCCAAAAGATCTCTCATTTCAGATACAGAGGGGATGTTCTCAGTGGGGTAAACCTTGGCCACAAGTTGTGCAAAGCTCTCATACTTGTCCAGAAACTCTTTCTGCAAATGTAACGCTTTCATCAGTTTATTTTTCTTATGATATACAGCAGTTGCATAAAAGTACCATACATAAGGGTGATCAAAGCTGATGGAAAGATATGACTATAAGATGATCACTCGGCTTACCTTGCATTTATCCCATAACGAGGGTAATAACTCCTCCGAAGTCAAGTTCTTCTGCAATTTTTTGGACATTGCTTGAATGGATTTGTCAACCTGAAGCAAAATGTAGCCAAAATGTAGCCAAAATGATGGGCATGCAGGAGATTCACCGAGGAGTTTGTAGAGACCAATAGAAGATAAACAAGATTATGAAACTTAGGATTTGATGTTATTACACTTACCCCAGACAAGCTAGCTTTCAACACTTTCCGGAGATCCATTTTAGACAATCCAAGCTGGAACGGAATCTGAAGATGACAGACAAATCAAAGTCAGGCATCAGATTCACTATATCAAATTTTCTTTTCTTCTCTATCATCCTATATAATCGAAAAGTAGGAAAGGTTCATGTGCTACAAGGCCTATAACAATGAAGTGCCACACACAATATCTTATTTCTGGACACTGGTATATAATCATTATATCATAAGGGATGTGCCATAACATATGCAGAATCTCCAAGAAGTTTAACAGAGACTTGAATTTTTCAAAATAAATGGGGCGTAATTCATATATCTGTAAAAATCAAAGGAAAAATCAAGTAACAGTCAACAGAACTATGAGAAAATACCTGAGCAGAATGAAACTAATCAAGCATAAAACACTAATTATCCTTATAGACAACAACCGCTACAGGAGGCTCTTGGGCAAAAGGGTTCTGGGAAGGCCAGATGAATCAATGTACTAATTGTACATCAAAAAGAAAATTTTGGCCAAGCAGATAGGAAAAAAAAAAACAGTTTAGGCTCCCAACTTTTAAGAGACCTTTTCCATTGGTCAAAGGTCAAGTGTCTGTTTTTCATTTGTGCTGAAAATGTCACTAGTCTTCCTCACACTCTATATCTCTGCCTTCTTTTCTTCTCCTTCAAAGACTTCACAAACTTAGGAATCCTTTAAAACTACATTAATACATATTGAAGGCATATCATCAATTTATCTATTAAGAATTTTGACAAGAGGGTTTTGTCACCATCAAGGACAAAGGGCCTACATAAGTACTCGCACAGTGTTATTAATTCGCTGTTAAAGATTGGTATAATGCAATTTACCTGGATTTATTAACTTAGACAAAAATTATACCACTTGCACATTTGCAGTTGGGATCAGTGGGTTGAACTGCTCACGCATCAATGCATCATAGTCACAACTCACAACAGCAAAATCCAGGTATGGAACTGGTTTTATTTAATACTACCAAGCAATGGCAGAGATCTAATAAGGAAAAGAAAACAAAATTTAGGAAGAAAAGGAAGCCTGATAGAGCTCCTGGGTGAAAGTCAGATTCAGCTTCAAAGGACTTTCCTTGAGCGCCATGTAATATCTAAGATGGACGATGGTGACAATCATATAATTCTCTATTACGGAGTAGTTTGGTGGGTGATTGTGGGGCAGCCTAACGATAGTGCTCAAATGTTGCAGGACATCCATTGAGCTCAATGTTCCTTAAATAACAAATGAATGGGCTAGTAGGGCCCAGTCATGCTAAAAATGTGACCTCTCAAGCCTGATGGATAAAGGAAGGCCTGGATGGCCTCATTACCTAGGCTACTCTTTACTCCTTTGGAAATGAAGGAGCAAGTGGATGCAGATACGGTTAAAGAGGAACATGTGTTGGTATTTATTCAGAAAAGTGTAAGTAGTGTGTAACCTCACAGATGCTTTCTAAGATCGTGTTCAGATTACTTGGGAATTATGCATGAAGATGCCTGCAAGAGCCACCAATTGGATTCTGTAATTTTTAAATTCTAATGGTGTTCAATGGATCTTACGTGGAATTACAGCTTCTACTACAAGTATTGACATCAATTTGTGAAAGTCTGTGTTTTATGCTCAACATACCTGCAGCCATTTTACAGTGTTGTAATAATTTAAGAGTGCAACCAGTTTTAAATCAACACCAGCACGATGAGCTTTCTACAAACGAATAAAACATGCTCACTAATCAACAGGTCATACTAGACAATAGACCACACCTCTCCCTAGCCTAATTCCCTGCCAGAGCGCACATATGAGAGACTCGTACAAAGCAATGGGAAATTGATTATGCTACTGGGGAATAAAAACAAATTTCAGATTTGTGAGAGGGACAACACCAAATGCATCGAGATGGAACAGTTTGATTAATTCAACAGTATCTCCTTTTATGTACTAATTTGACATACTTTCCACAAAGTTGATGACTCGAGATAAGAGAATGAAATAATAATGATAACTATACATTTTTACATACATTCTAGAAATAATGTATTATTACATTCACATCCAAAATCAAACTGCATGTTTCAAAGCCTCTACAAGAAAAATCAAGTAGCTGAAAATTGCAAAATTTTATGACATCCATTCATCAGATACTTACTTCTTCTGGGGTTATGGTGTACATGAGGTCTTCAATCCTTCTAGCAAATTGGAAAAGCCGTTCAAATTGCTGTAAATAATTGTCCAAAAAAATTCTGGCTGAGATAACTTAGCAAAATTTACTAGTACAACCAACAAAAGAACCATGTATTACAGAAGGATACAATTATAAACAAAAAGACAAAAAGTGCCACAAAAAATTTGCTTACGTAATATATGATCATGCTTATATGGCGCGTACATGCTTGCTCATATGCTTCGCTTGCCTGGTGGTAGAACTTTGCAAGAGTTGGCACAACATTTGCAAGTTCATATAAACTGCAAACAATTGCCTATATAATCAGCTTGTTGAATATGATTAGTAACAGAAAGTTGGCGCAATTATGAAGATAAAATTAGTACCTATTCTGAAATGCAGCATAATTTTCCAAAAGAAAAACATCTGCATATTTTGGGTCAGTCTGAGCAATTTTCTCCAAGGTCACAAACATAATGCTAACCTGTCAACAAAATTAAGTTCTTGTGACTTATTTTTTTCATATACATATTCTTAAACAAGAAAGAAAACACCCAATGTGTGATCTTAAATGGATTTGTCATTTCATTTCAAACAGGGTTATTGATTAAAGAACTGATTGTCCATCTTTCTCTGTATTGCTTTTTCAGCAGTTATAAAATACATTTTCTTATTCGAAAAAATTGGTATAGAGTATAGAGAAGATTACACACAATCACCACATTCTTAAATAAATACATAAAGCTAGAACCAGTTAGTAAAGTTAAACAAAGGTAATATTTATTTTCTTTTTTAAGTTAAGGTTACCAAAAAGTTAAAATAAGGAGCATATAACTTTTTTAAAACCAAAACATTTAGAGCATCAACACTCGTGGTATAATTTTATACCACGGTGTAAATAATCATCCAAAAGTTGCAAATTTTTACTACTTTGGTGGCATAAAACTATACCAACAAATGGTATATACCATCCCATGGTAAACTTTTGCTTCGTTCCACGTGAAACATGAACCAACCAGGTCACGCAATGTGGCCTGGTTGTCATTCATCTTTTATTTATTATTTTTCAATTGCATTTTAAGAAAAAATTATAAAGTCAAAAATTATGAAAAAATTACCATTGTTCATAATTTTTCAAGACATACACATAGACACCCATATTGATATAGTTTTATATATTTTTGAAATTCACTTTTTTCTACCTAAATTGCTTATTTTTATTTAATTAACTTTATAAATAGTAATTAGTTATTTTCAACATAAAATAAAATATAATTATAATTTAATTAAGTGTATAATTCATACATATAGGAGAGAGAAAGTATGTTGGTAAACTTTTTTTATAGCATGGGTGGGGTGATTTTTGGAGAAAGTATATTGTATTGTGGTATAGATGATGTGGAGGAGTGAGAAAGTGGTAGAGAGAGAGGGGTGGTATAAATTTTTATACCATGAGTGATGATGGTCTTATAAGCAGCCAGAATTCTAAATCAACCCATAGCTGAATAAATTGGTACTTACAAATTTTGTATATGCCTGGTCAACTAAATCCCTGGATTGTCCTTGAATATACTGCTCCATACGAGTTGCAAGTGTAGCGAATCTATGCACCAAAAATAGTTAAGCAACTTTACGAAAAATTCAAACGTATTCAGGAGATAAAGGCAAGTTGAATTCTTGCTTCCAGTATATTAAGTTCCGATACTGCTCTTAAAATTTAAAATACAGTATAAGTAAAATATTATGAAGTACATTCAACAGAAATACAAGAAAAAAATCAAACACAAGTTAGATAATCATGTGTTTTTTTCTTACTACCTCAAACTTATCAAGAGAGCACATAAAAGACACGAGGCATAAGCAAATAGAAGTTCCTTCTAGTCCATTTTGCTCTTAATACTTCTTGCATTTTGTTTAGTTGTCTAATTGATTGTTATGTTTAGCAAACACAAAGTTTAACCATTAATATCTTTAAATATGTTAAAATATATATAAAGGGTATTAATAATTTGATATTTTAAAAATTAAATTTGAGAAAGTCTAACATTCCACATGACTATATCAAATAAAAAGTAAAAAAGAGAATGCTTCATAAACTCCCTTCGTCCTACATTAGTTTTTGCACTTAAGGCCTGTTCTCTTTAGATTAAGTTCAGTTCAGCTCAGCTCAGCTCAGGCCCTTAGTTTTTCATAAGCCCCACATTAGATTTCACACTCCATTTTTAACATATACTAAGAATCACACACTTGCTATCTTTTCAATGTAAATTTACCTATTATCTCCTATCACATCAACCTTTTCCTAAGCCTCTCTATAATATTACCCACTATATCTAATCACATATACTTTTTCTCTCTTGTTATAAAATACCCAAACCTCCAATCTCAACTAAGTTGACAGGGCAAACATTTGACTTTAGGGTCATGCTCTAATATGAAAATTAATGCAAGACGAAGGGAGCATAATCACTTACAATGAAGAACATAAGATCTTGATTTACGTTACGTAACCAATTTCAAGCCAGGAAAGCAAACATCATGAATGAACTAATCCTGAAGACTGCTGCCTCTTATAACAGAGACCCTGCTCTAGAAGTATCTCACTTTCTAAAAAGGAGAAACACTAAGAAGAGGTTCTTATATAAAATGTTTACAAGTAATTTTCACCTTGGGATGTATGACAGGACACCCATCTGTCGGACGTTTCTCTCATTTCTTTCAATCTGGTGACAAGCCTCATCAACAAACTGCAAGGATATCATAATATCATAGACTTTCCAACAATCAAAATTACTATTGGTTGGTGCATGTAAACATCATAATTGCAACGGAATCAGCATATCATAACTGACTTCCAATAATCAAAATTACTATTGGTATATGTTAAAAGGTTGGAGCTTACTCTGCTAAACTGCATGGAGATCCTAGATTCAAGATCACCAAGCAAGAGACGCACAAATCCAGCTGCATCAGCTTTCTGACCAGAAAGATAGCGTTCTGTAATCCCATGCATCGATATACATCGCAAGGGGTCAATCTTGTAGGCCCAATCCACAACAGCATAGAAGTCCTCCTGAGATTTAATCACAACACAAAATGGTTGAGGGCAGTTGAAGGTAGTAGGGATTAGTTAGATTTGTAGAGTTTAGACATTGCAGATGGACAATCTGAGAAGGTTATCGTCAAAAAGTAACCTTTCACCTATCTATGACAGCATATGAGACTGAATTTTGGTCTTGTTGGGCAATCAACTGTTGGGGGTTGCCTTTGGCTGTTTCACCTAGCTTGTTAGACAATTAGTAGCATTCATTGTTTGTATTGGTTGTCTGAAGGCACTGGGTGTATGTTGTTCCATGCAGGTTTTTAATTTGGTCAAAAAGCCATTAACCAAACATAATATTTGGCTGTTTGACAAAATAAATTTGCCACAAACCAGCTATGGCCAAGCAAAATACCATTCACCAAACAATGCCCTTGTCACATCCTTTCCCTTTAAAACAAAAGAGGAAAGAGGGCACTGCTGAGAAGGATCAAAGGGGACTTCATGAGAAAATCTTTGTTTGTACAAGTTTCAATATATCCACAGTAGATGCAAAACCTAGGATACTAGTGATGATATAAAAGGCGAAGGTACAGCCTCACAAAGTGATGCATGTATTCCTTTAATTAAATTTATTCATTTATACAAGGAACATATGTTACACATCACCTTGCATATGCATACTACGTTTTCAAACATATATCTTGAAATAGCTAGTTTTTTGAAGAACAAATTGCAATTCCATATAGAAAGAAGACTAGGATATATGTTGTTTTCAAGAAATATTGAAAGGCTGTAAACTAAACATGCCAATATGCCATTAAGGAGACCTCTAGTGAACCCTGAACCTAGTGCCTCATGCCACACAGAGCATGCTAACACTCTGGCCAATAGTTTGATTGTTTACTTATCTCTTTTTATAATAGCAGATAATGCCACTTTTTTAATTATTATTATTAGTGGGTCATTTTTCCATTTTCCTTGCAAACTTTCATAACCAGTGTAAATTCCACCGCACCAGCACAAATATTAATATTTCAAAGAAGCAGTAAAAAAAGTTCTTCAATGAGAAGATCACAAATAAACTGAAGATAAATTGACAAAATTACCTGGATCCCATCCAGCAACTCTTGCAGACATTCATTTAATGCTGCCAACTCAACAGAATTTTTACCTAGGCATAATAAATAAAATTCATAAGTTACAAGTATCAACCTACTAGGGGCAAAGGCATTAGACAAAAAGATGAATATTTGGTGCCAAAAGATGAAATATACCTGTTTTGCTATCATTGTCATCAATATCCATGATTCCAAGATCATCATCATCGACGTCATCCACATTTGATGCAGACTTACCATTGGGAACTCCTCCCGGTGGATTGAGAGCAGGAACTTCAAAGCACATGAAGTGAGCAAAAAAGGAACTCTGAGATTCAAAAGGCTTCCCGTAAGACAACAAGTTACAAATTAAAATCTATAACACAAATTTGCTGGAATTTAACCTCATCAACAAGGAGTGGAACAAATATTGTAAGCATTTTGGCATAAGCATCAGAAACTGCTGAAGTGTCTGCATTGCTCACAGTTTGACCAGCACCAGCAGAAGCATCCAACCAAACAGTTGGATTTCTTGAAGCCTTAGTACTGGCTCGAAGCTCATTTGCAAACTCTCGAGCCTGCATAACACAACAGGAATATACACACAAGAAATGAGATAAGGGAAAAGAGTTATAGTTTCAACTTAGGTTGATGAAGATATTATTATTATTATTATTTTTTAATCCTGCAAATAGATCATCAGTTCAAATAACCTAGGAATCTAGTCTAGCAACAATTCCTTTGCGTTCCTTTTTCTTTTAATAAAAGACGTTTGGGAAAAAAACAACTATGAAAACAAAATGCCACAGCCATGAAGATAATTCAGTTTTAGACCACAAAAACAAATAAAAAAAATAAATAATAATCAGCAAAATGTTTCACCATTAAACAATGCCACACCGTGCCTCAACATTACGCCATTGACGCAGCAAGGCACAGGTGAATCATTGGTTTTGCTGAATGGGTTACGAGAATTAGATAGCAATCATCTGAGTTTCTCAGTGATTCTCACAGTAAGCAGAATATTTCTCAGAAACTTTTTCATTTTCAAATGAAATATATTGGTATGCAACTATGCACACAAAGCAGTTGATGTCTTAGATTCAGTATGTTTCTCACAGTAAGCAGTATATTTCTCAGAAACTTTTTCATTTTCAAATGAAATATATTGTGTTATAGACTGAGAAATTCGGATTGCTTGAATGTAACAGTAAAATCATAAACAGAGGAAAGCTTAGGTATTTTGATTGATATTTGTAAATAACGGCTACAAAAGTTGCTAAGGGCTAAGCTAAAAGATTGAGTCTTGGAGAATACTACAACTACTACTCTATTGCTACTCTACAACTACTGCTACTCTATTACTACTAACTCCAAAATCCACATGCCTTCTCCTTTTCCCCTTTCTCTATTTATAATAAAAACTAAAGACTTAACCTAAAGATTCTAGAATACCCAAAGTGCCCCTCCATAAATCAGTTTATTACATATTGGTATGCAACTATGCACACAGCAGTTGATGTTTTAGATTCAGTGTGTAAACATAATCAAAGTCCTTTCTGGAAAGTTATCAATCATCCCACTGTACCTTAATTTAAAGGCACCCTATTTGTCATTAAATATCAAGTTGGCAGCCAGTATGATAAACAATCCAGAACTATTTAATCTACTCACCTCTCTACGAAGAAGCAAGTTCAGAGAGCTACAATACGCTTTCCTCAATGGACCCAAGCAATTCTTGTCAAGGCTCTGGAACATCATAAGGAATGAGATTAAACAAGAAAAGAAGCAAGCGAATATGACAACAGATTTCAGTGTTAGAACCTTCAAATGTTGCAGAAGCCGAGCATATGTCCTGCATTTATACCGCAGATCAGCATGGTCTGGTCGTTTTAGCTGTCCACGCTGCTCAATAATACACAATGATTAACCTTAACCAAAGAAATAATTTTGCCAAATGTGTGCAGCAATAAGTTGATCCAATTACCTGAGAAAAGTAACTCTTGTCGCTAATCATGAAGTCCACCAAGCTGGCAAAGTAGTTCCTCAAGAACTCAGATGCTCTCCGAACAAACGTACTTTTGAGCTTTTCAACTTCTGCTTTTTTTTCTCTAATCTGTAATATAATTTCAGATAAAGAGGTATTTAAGTAATCAAATAATATATTACAAGGACAAGCAGTATACACAAAATTGCAAGATACCAAAAACGAGCCTAAGAATATCACTGTACTCAATCAAACCAGTGGAGAGAGCTAAACATGAAGTTGCAGTATACACAAAATTGCAGGAATACATATGCCCAGGTGGGGGCTATCTAATATACCCCAAAAATACCAAATAGGAGCCTAAGAATATTACTGTACTCAATCAAACCAGCGGATAGAGCTAGACATGAACTTTATACGGAATTACACCCAAACATTAGAACAGCAAATCTATATAATTTCATGGTTGGACAGGGAGGGGGCATAAAAGGGAAAGAATCACAATTTCTTGATTTACAATGCAGAGTCAAAGGTCAATTTTTCCTCACTTTTTGTAATCCTATGATTCAGCAATTAGAATACTTTTTATGCTAGGTGAAAAGTTTTCAATTAGAATAAACAACTAAACTGAACTTGTTTTTTACGAAATACTTCTTCCGTCCTAAAATACTTGTCTTGTGTACTACTTTGGCCTAATTATCTTTCTCAATTCTCTCTGGGAACCCCACTAACTTCTCTCACAGTATCACTTTTTCTTTTCTTTTTACACTATCTACCCCAAAAGGCTACACCCCCTATTACTTACTATCACTATATGCACCCAAGCCTAAAAGAGTATAAAAAATAAATAAATAACAATAAATTTAGGACAGATTGATATTTCATTTACTTGCAATGCAAGATTTAGGCTCTCAAACATATCATTCAACGTTGTCGACACAGCACATGCTGCTATAGAATTATCAGATGAATAAACAAATGCCCACATAATGCAAGTCTGAGATACTGCTTTTGAGAAGAGAAAATAAATAATTAAAAGATACTTGGAACATACTGCACGCATGTTTGCAAAAGTGGTATCCAGATTCGGGACTTCCAAGCCACGGAGAGCACCACTTAGCCATTCACATGCTTCAATGTTTTTTATCATGTTTGATTCATCAAACGAACCTCCTGTAAGACATGTTGCATACTAAGATGCAGGGAAATTGTCAATTTAGATTTGAAGGACCAAACAAGCAAAGATAGGAAGGTAAGAAGCATACCTCAGAAGGAACACGTAATCGCTCAAGAAGCTTGTCAAGTTCCTCAATCAACGATTTGTTATTTACGGATTGCATCTCCAGTTTGTTATTACGGGTTTCTATCTGAATATAATAAACAAGAAAGGCAAAAGGTTTTCGGGAAGAAAATGAAACGAGTGAGAACTGAGAAGCTGGAACCCTGGAACTACTTAAAGATCGGCATGCTTTATCAGTTCACAACAGTAGCATTCTCATGAACTGCAAAAGCAATTATATCGTTCTTAACTAAAGTAATGACATTCTTCCATATTCTTTTTTTATCCCCTACCATTTTAAGGTTATAGATCATAATCCAATAATTGACGCATATTTTGTGGTCTACGCAAGTGTTTTTTTTTTTTAAGGACACCAATTTGAAAGTGCCAAACCACTGGTTACCATGTATAATTTCTCAGAAATCAATAGAAGCAATTTTATGCAGAAAAAAGTAAAGCTTAAGTAAAAACATGTTATGCAAGTGGAATTGTATTCAGCAACAATACAAGGCATTATTACTCATAGTCAACTTCACCTACCGACTCGATGTCTTCTCTCATGTGTCTCAATTTCACATTGAATATCCCCAGCCACTCATCCATATCATCCACACAATTCAAGGCATTATCAAGCCCTCTTAATACCTGCATTAAAAAAATTAAAAACAAAACAAACAAACCTGTTACTAAGCTTAACAATATAACATTTAGGGTACTCCAAATAAATCATATCCACTCAAGTAGTTCTTTGAATATAACTGTAATAGCAATGGTCCAAGTCAATAGTTGTCACCAAGGGGTTTAAAACCTTCGCCGTCCCTACTGATATTACTCATCAATCATGTTTGATCATCAAAAGAGCATGAAAAGTTTTTTATGCAATTATTTCGACAATTCTTGCTAAGGAAATTAGAGCACTAAATTCCAGCTCAAAAAGTTCAAATTTTTTTTCCCTTGGGGAGGAGGTGAATGGACGAGCTTAAAACCAAAATTATCTTATAAGAAACCATAAATTATTTAACAGAAGGAATGATAAAAGTATGGAAGCCAGAATTCCACTAACAATCAAGGCAAACAAATAAAGAACTTCTGGAATGATTATTTGTGGAATGCAAAATTACTCCTTCAGATCAAAGTCTTCATCCTTACTGCTATTATTTCTCTTAAATGGAAGACATTTGCAAGCCAAAATGAGAGTACAACTTAAGCTGTTTTAGCATGTAGTGTGAGTGGATTCAGAAGTTAAATTGCTTGAACATGTAAGAGGGGGAAAAATACAAACAACAAAACTATCAACAGAAGACCTATAATAAATCAGGGACAAATTAACTCTTTTGGTTAAAAGCGAAGCTGACCAATTTAAAAAGTAAGAACGATGCTAAAAGCAGTTTACCTGTTCCACCAAGGGTTCTGTTTCCAATATAGCATGAACATTTGCTGCTTCCAAAGCCTGAAGTTCACGCTTCAACCTTTCAGAAAAAGCTTCTGCTTCTCCAATACCCATGACATAGCTGCATGTGACAAATCAATCAGGGCCATATAGTGCAAATTCTACCTATTGCTTTTGATCCAAGGTTATTCCTTTGCATTGGATTTAACTTTTAAACAGCATGCTACGGCACTTGAGCTCTCATTTGAGCTTCATTCTTTCAAAAGCACCCCCCATAAAAGATACCCAAAGCATTTACTACAACACTGCTAGTGTGCTATACATAGCACCTACTTTCCATCGCTATACAGCTAAAACTAATGGGGTAATAAATCTCATTCACTCTCCTAAACTTATATGCAGAAAGATTGGAAAGGGATACTAAAGAGATGTCAAAATGTAGGAATCACAAGACAAGAATAATCCAAGCCTTGGCTAGTTTTTCTCTAGTTCTTTCCTTTTTCTTTAGCAATAAACCTACATAGATACCTTGCTAAAGAATCTCAAGAAGTCACAAAGAAGTCTCTAGTTTCAGGTTGAACATCAGGAGCCAAATTCAACCCTCCTGTAGGGGTTGAGAAAGGGTTTCAGCTTGCAGTCAGGTAATAGAAGAGGTGACAAAGAGCAACATGAATAAATATATAGTCATCAGAAGGTACTAAAATCATAAAGAAAGAGAGGCTTTGAACATGGGAATCCAAGGGAAAGAGGGGAAATAGAGTGGCGCAGAGGAAATAAACAAAATTTAAAAATAAAATAGGAATGAATCCAAACCCCTCAGATGAATTGCTCATGATTTTCTGTCAATGTTCTTCCCATCATATTACATTTCCTGCAAGAGTACCAAACGAACAACGGAACAAGGTATATCCTTAGTTTTAAAGGGCACCAGATGCACAAGGCACTAAAGTCCTTGGAGCTTAGGCGCAAGGCGTGCGCCTTTTGTAGGTGAGGGCGTGAGGTGAAATCAATTTATATTAAAAAAAACAAATATTAATTTCTACAAAATAAGTCTTAAAAAAGAATTGTCAGAAAAGGTGAAATGGCCATGTGAAAAATAGCTAGAGTTCTTCAAATGGAATTGGTGAATACGGGGTTGCTCTCTCCCAATATATAAAAAAGCTCAAGGCGCGCTGAGGCGATAAGGGCTATGCAGCGCCTAGGTGCGCCTAAGGCGCGCCTCCTTGAAGTGAGGCGCACTATATAAACAGTTGGCAGAATTTTGCTTCAGGTGCGCCTCAAGTGCGCCTTGGGTGCGCCTCGGGCGCCTCAAGTGCGCCTTAGGTGAGCCTTAGGTGCGCCTCGGGCGCCTCAAGTGCGCCTCGGGCGCCTCAGGTGCGCCTTATTAAAATCGCCTCGCCTAGACCCAAAAAGGCGCTTACCCCTATCGCCTTGCGCCTCAGCGCCTAGGCACGCTTTTTCAAACACTGCTCTCTTCTCTAGTAATATAGTATACCTGATCGTCACTAAGTCGCGTGGTGATTTACAAATAAATTATTTTACGTATTAGTTATTGATGCCTTGCAAATTGCAACGAAAAGTGCAAGAAGCAGCCTAGGAAAAAAATACATAGATGAGCGCTTTTTGTAGGTCATTGTGCTTTGCAAAGCTAAGGCGCCACCTATGATTGTGCCTTGCACCTAGGCGCGCATATGGCATGCTTCCAAAACTAAGCCTCATATCTAAATATCTAATAGGTTTCTGCTAGATCCTTACTCTAAATATAAACCTAAAATGTTTACACAAGGCACTTGTTGCCAAAAAGGCTTCTTCACTTGTCCTACAATATCTTAGGAATAACCCTGCTAGGACTAAACTACTAAAGCTTCAAGGTTCTGCTGCCCCAAATCTTTAATTTGCATTGGCATCCCGATTAAAGGCCTGCATACAAGTGATCCAAAACCCTATATGGGTGCAGATAATTGAGTACATGTATCCCAATCAAAACAGCACTTAATGTGTGTGACACTTCCGAAGAATCTTGGTATTATTATTTAAAAGTTCAAGGCAAAAGAGAAGTGGCTTTGCCACCTTACTATATGAGATAGTCACAGAATTTGTTTGAAATTTATGCTAAATGACACCAAGGCAGTGCCCTCCGCGTAGAGAAGAAGGGCAAAAGCCAAAAATAACACGCCCTGAAGCTAGCATGTGACTGACAAGCAATAAGATACAACACCATAAAACCAAAAAGGGCAAATCTACTCAACTCAAATTTCTTTATTCAGTTAATTCTGATTATTAGATTCATGTTAAATGAACTAATAGTGCCTGCTCTTCATTTACATAATACTAAATGGTGAAAAAAGGCTCTTCGGTCATATAAAAGCTGTTTAAAGATGGTTTTCACGTTTGTGTTCCATGATGTGTTGTAGACCATTATGTCACCGCTTGAGAAGTTGAGCTATTATAAACCATTGTGCATAACTTAGAATTGAATTTCCCTATGAGAGAAATTTGAATCATTTTTTTAGCCACTACAGCAAATACTGCCATACATGTTTCACAAAACAACAAGATAAAGTGTTACATACGTTTAAGCATTATTATTTAAACAAAAAAACTGTTCCCAAAACAAAATTCAAAAAAAAGAAAAAAAAAAAAAAAAAAAAGGGATGTCAACTACAGCAAGTACATCCATATATATATTTCACACCATGATCACAGCTGTAACCCCCCACAAAATCCAGCTTCCTTGAAATGGCATCCATCACCGTGATCACAAAAAACCACTGTTTTTTCTATTGTTCACAAGATTTATCATTCAATATACCTCAAAATCTTCATGTAAATGGGTTTATAAATAAAAAGCCTCAATTAGAAAGTAAGGTTGTGTTACATTTACTAAGTTATTCTTGTTCTTGTATCTACTGACAATCATTGAAAGATTTTAAAAAGAAAATTAGTAAAATTGATTAAGAACCCAGTGGTGTCTAAACACATAAAAATTCAAATAAGTGTGAAAGAAGGAAGCCAAAAACAGTAAAAGTAAGAATGCATACGTGCCAAGAAGAGCTTCCATGTCTTCTTCTTCTGCCTGGGATACAAGATCCTTCTCCACATTAACCTTCATGTCTTTTTCAGCCATCGTTGTAGGAACAGGCCCGTCTTCAGAATTCACCTGATTGGTACTGGTGGTGGTGGTAGTGTTTTCCTGTTGTGCATTAAGACAATGGAAAAAAGGGATGTTAAAAAAGTAACAAAACCACTTTCCGTAAAACCAGAAGGGGAAAACATAGCACAGCTTTAGAATGGAAAATTAGACATAGAATGACAACTGAAAATATAGAATGGAATACCTATGCACCTCAGGTTTTTTTTTTTTTTTTACTTTGTTCCATATTTGACGTACTCCTTTACCATCATACCCTTCTTATCCCCGCAATTTATACCTTTCCATACTCACTGACTTTATCTTAAACCCACCCTCCTACTGTCTTACATTCTCTCTTACTTTTTCTTACACCCACTCATGCTTTTCAAAGTTTCAAAAAAATACTGCAGCTCAAACCTATAGGATGAAAACAAATGTTTTACACACAACAAAAAATATTTCCATACCTTCGCCCAAAGAGCCATTTCAACAACATCTATTCCAACTACTTTTGGAAGACGACCAAGCATGTCCTTGCAGACATTCAATATACATAGTAAGAGACGATTCCTAAAAACACAAAGGCAGTAGATGTGAATGACATGAGTACAAATTTGACTCAATTGGGGAAAAAAGGGGAAGGGGGGGGGGGGGGGGGGGGGGGTTAGAGGGCTCCACAAATAATACCTATCATCAGTATTCCGCATGGTCCACTGTGGAGGAGCAACTGTTTGGTTCCTCAGGTTATCAAACCCCTACAAGAATTGAAAGTCAAGAGATTGTCAAGAACATTGTAGGTCACAAAACCCAGGAAATATATATCCCATGTGCTAAAAGAGAGAGTAAGCAATACCAGAGTAAAAGTACATCCACTGGGATCATTAGAGTTAACCTCCACCTTTGAAAGATGTTTTAGCTTGTATATTTTTGCTGGCTTCAAGATAAAAAAATAACAAAGAACAATTAGTACAGAAATTATAATCAATTCGAAAAGCTTAAGCTACCATAAAGCTATCATACATCAATTACTATTGTTCTTACTGAATGTCTCTCAGCAGTTTTAGTATTTAGTATATCCCAAACTCTTAAAAACTCACGATTTTTCTCACAGATTTGAATGTTCTAATTCATGATTTATCTCAGCAGTTTTAGTAGTTAGTATATCCCAAACTCTTAAAATTCAAGATGCCTGAGGAAATTGACTTTTGAGAAACTGTACACTAGGGCGCCAAGTCACGACGAAAAACTTGACTTTTCATTGAAATGAAAAAATTACCTCAAGAATACCCCCATTTGAATATTTTAAGACACGCAAGAAAGCTTTTGTCCGCTGGCCCTTCTGTTTTACTGCATTAAGTGTAAATTTCAAAATTAAAGTTGCATCTTCATATGAGATAGATGTCTACAAAAAAAATATCAGAACCTGAAGAGAAGAACGGAGACAGTAATTGAAGGAGAACAATGGAAACAACTGGTGCATAATTTTAAGCTCTCAGAAATTTCATGACAGAACTTTGCATCGTCAAACAAAAGAACACAAACTTATGAGAAAATGTGATGATAGATAAACTACGCATATAAATTTAGGATCAAATGAGAAGAATTTTAAAATGAGAAGGATGAGCACGATTTTATGTGCATAATTTTCATATTAGACGTATGTAATTCTGAACTAAATGAATAACCTTTTTTTAACTCAAAACAAGAAGCACTTATTTTTTCAAAAGAATGAGCAAATTCTTATATTTTTCCAGGAAATCGAAATACAAATCACATTCAATAGAAAATTACGCACATGCATCCGTCTCATTCTTCTCACCCTAAGAAACTTTTTATTGATTCACATTCTAAGATCATCATTCATCCCCAGCAACTTGGTGAGAATCCAAGAGGAAATTGGAGCAAAATCCTCCAGCTCACACAATGGTGGCAACCAACAGCCAAAATTAGAATTACCTCATCCACGTTGCACTTTAATATCCAGAACTAATACACAGAATGCAATTTGTTACCTTAATATGTTTAAAGAGTCCAAAAGTCCGCACCACAACATGTGTACCAATGTGTGTTCCCAATAAGTGATTCGCAGGGGGATCAATAAACAATAACTAAGAAAGAATGCGTTACTAACCAAAAGTTGAGCTAAACAACCGAAAGAAGAGTCTAAGAAATTGTGTCCATGATACTCAAAATAGAAATTGTAATATGTCAATGGTGCGACAATGCGTCATTCAAATACACATCATATCATCATACTTGTTTGGATGAGTTGGGTGCGGTTTTGTTTACTAAATGATACTCTTATGGCCAAAAAGGATGAAGATAGTTTGATTGCTGAAGTGTGGAAGAGAGATACTGTGGTGGGCACTTGTAAAGAAGAAAGCAACGAGTTTTTGAGGGTAATTGCCCATGTCAAAGTTTTAACAATTGTTTTTTAGAATGTAATATTTGTATATAACTAAAATCTCATTGAGGGCATGGGTTTTATTGCCCTAAGTCCTAGTTTTAGAAACGGATTAAAACCTTCTTAAGGGTGTGTTTGGATAGAGAAAGGGGAGGGAAGGGAAGGGGAGGGAATGGAAAGATGAGTTTTCCTTCCAAATCTCTCCGTTGTTCTCCATTATTGGAGAGATCAATTTCTTACAATTTAATCCCTCCATTTCTCCCCTCCAATTCCCTTCCTGGCTCATTCTTATCCAAATGAAAGATATTTCATCCCTCCATTTCCCTACCCTTCTATTGAATCTATTCCTTCCATTTCCTTCACACTATGTTTGGATAGACAGAAATGGAGGGAAAGGAAAAAAAAAAAAAAGAAGCATCATCCTTTATTTGGATACTTAATGCAAGGAGGAAAGGGGAGGGAACTGGTAGGATCTAATTTCCTTCCCCTTTTAATAAACCAAATCCTTCCATTGTCGGACAGATTTGGAAGGAAAACGGAAGCTCACTATCTCACTCCCCTCACCTCCCTTTCTCTTCCCTCTTTCTCCTTCCCCTCCCTTTCCCTTCACTATTTTTATCCAAACATGGTGTGTAATCCAAACAAAGTGTAATGCCCTAACACATACCACTCAAACTCTTCAATTACGTTAAGTGCCAGATTGGATTTTCAACAACTTTAATATGGATGGTATACTCTTTAGCTCAAGTTTAAACCTGCTTAAAGTCGTAACCTAAATAGCAGAACTATGATCACCATTGTAACATAAAGTAGCACACGGTTTGCAAATAATAATCTTTGATCCACAACCAACGAACCTCATAAATTACTTTGAATTAGACTTGTTCCTCCTAATTAAGACATTGCTTAACTATCTAATATACATACAATTGGTAGTTGCAAACGTTCGAGAGTGGCATCCGGTATAACAAATATTAATTAAAAAAACAAAAACAAAAACCAAATCCAATAATTCACAAATCACAAATTAGAATAGTTCAATTGCTAACCTAAGTCGAAGAATATTAATCCCAAATTACACAATTGAGAACAGAATAAATCATAACACAGTAAAATTTCAAATGTAAAATTGAGAAAAGAAGAAGAACGTAACTGGAAATGGCAAGAACCCTAGGTTTGGCCATTTGACGGCCTAATTTGCCGGATTTGCCCCAAACGCCACGACTTTTAGCAACACGGATCGACATAATGACCTTCTGCTTGGTGCCTTCAATGGCGGACTCACAAGCCCGGCGTAGCTCTTGATCATCGGCGCTAGATTTCGCCATTGTTGATGTTCTTCAGCTTCCTTCCAGCTCAATAGACTTTCTCCCAGATTTAGATGCTGTATTCTGTATTGGTGTGTGGTTGATTTTTCTATTTCTTATAATTTGTTTTACACGTTTGAAATTATTTGCCACGAAATTTTTTTTTACAGTTTGGAATGATGTTCAGCTTTTGGCTTCACGTTGGATGTGGATCAATTGATCAAAATGATCGATTTTTATGGGGAATGATGGACCACTACCCGGTATAGGTCGCCTCGTCCAATACCAAGTGACGTCAGCTTTAGACCAATATATATATAATTAGCTTAAGGTAAATAACAGTATTTGATAAGCTAATAGCAGTACCTTGATTTAAAATAACAGTTTACACGGATAATTACTATAATTCGATTTGATAATTTATATGACTTTTATTGGTACTAGTTATCACTACTCTACTACTTATATCTTAAACAAATTAGCTTTTTTATTTAGTAGTCCACCATGTTTCGCAATATAAAATGTTTTACTTAGAGAGTTTTGACCAATACCTGAACTTAGTCGACAATGGAACTTCCGGCGTTTGAGCTTCCAGCTTTACCAAGGTAGCTAACCCCAACCTCGTCTTCCTTAGATCAGGCACAGCACAAACCTAATTCGTTTCCTACCTTAGATCGTACTTTCTTCTCAAACAATCTATATTGTATTTGTGATGGTATATAAAACTAACTCATCTGTGACATAAGTTTTGAGTAGATAACGTTCCCTTTTGAAAGGAAAATTTTGTTTAATTTGAAAAGATTACAACACTCATTTATTACAAAATTAAAAACAGAAAGTCTAAACAGACATGACAAGAAATAGAGTTTTTCTCTACTTAGAGATGGAAAACTAATCTGTCTCTTAAGGTGAGGATTTTCTCTAGAGAAGTTTTTTGTTTTCAGAGATGCTCTAGCCAACTCACTTCCAGTCTGCCTTCACTTCTTTGCCTAATGCCCTTTATATAGGGAAACAAGGTTACATAGGACCCTAATCCTGACTGAGCAAGCAATTCTACACCATTGCTTTTTACAAAGATACTTTAAGACAAAAACAATTAGTAAAACGTGGCTACAGTGAAGATGCCTTGAATTATTGCTAGTGTGGGCTCAAGCATTCATAATTTCATCTATCATCATTTCTTGTAGGCCTCCCTCACTATCTTTGTTGTCTTCATACATAGGATTCTCTATGCAAAGGTCTGCAACACATTTGGCTGCGTATTCTTCATCCCAACTCATGAATGCTTCAAACAGATACTCATGGCCTTCAAATAACAGAAACTTTCCACTTTCAATATCTTCTAAATATTTGTAGATTGACTCGGTGTTGTTTATGCCATCTACTAAATATTCTTTCATCTCGTTTGGCGCCACAATTGTAGTGTTACTAACATGAAACATGACATGAGGAATTTCTTTCCTTTTTATAAAATTGTTAAGATATTGTGAAATGTAGAAAAATCCCAATGCTCTGGCTTCGGTTGGATTTCTAACAGTCTTCTGACGAATTAGTATGGGATCTTTGCAACACCTTACTCCCCCAAACATTATCAAGTAATGCGGTGGACTAACTTTTCATTCCTTAACTTCAATATTAGCACATTGCACCTTTACTCCTAGCTGAAATTCGTCTTTTTTGTCATCACAATATTTTTGAACCTTGTTGAATGCGTACAGTTGGAACTTCATGAGTCTTGGAAAAAAAAGAGTCATTAGGAGTAGGGAATTCATAGAAATCGTGTACCATTCCATAATCCCAAGCCTTGTAATGCATACTAATGAATGGAGCATTCTTATTAAGAAGATATGGGTAGATTCGCAATGATGCAACTTTAGAGTTTTTGGGAAACTCTTTCCTTTCTCCCCATAGATCTCAAAGATCAAAGAATTTACTGGACCTCGTAACCACCAACTCGTATCATGACCTAAAATCTTTATCTCTTATTTTGTTTAATATTATATTTCGTACATCAGGAATGAGCTGAACTAACATAATTGTTACTTCAAACATCAATAACCTTTGGACTGCCCGATGGCAACCCTTAATTAAACCATCTCGCGAACGTTGTTTTGCTGATATGATCAAGCCTTGCATTAAGGCCCAACTGGAGGGTGAAACCCGCTCTATTGCCTTTTCGGTCTCTTCAATGAGAGTTTTCCTCTCTGCATCCATCTTTTGAAGTTGATATGCAGGAGGTTTTTGTGTAGTCTTGAGCTTCTTGGACGACATTAGCTAATTCTCTAGTCAAGCTGTCTGCCAAAGAATTCTTTGTTCCCTGTATAGGTTCAACAGTAAAAGAGAATTGGTTAAGCCATAATTGTCAACACAAGAGTCTCCCTTGCGCTTGCATATTAGACAAGTTCTTTTTAACAAAACCGAGTATGCCTTTGCAATCTGTTTTTATTAAGAAGTGTTTAGGGGCTAAGAAGATTAAGAACTTCTCGATCCCTCTAATAACTGCAAGGATTTTCTTTTGCATTGTAGGATAATTTAACTTAGATTTATTAAAAACTTCCACTACTGTATCTGCAAAGTCTTTCTCCTTTTTTGACTTTTAATACAGCACTCCAATGCTCATTACTAGCATCTGTTCAAGGATTAAATCATCTTCACTGGTAGGTAGTGTTAATATAGGAAGATCTTTACACATAGCTTTTAAATTTTGAACAGTTTTGGAATCACTTTCCTTCCAATTCCAAGTTATTCCTTTCTTGAGTTTTTGTTGTAATGGCTTTCTTAACAGAGCAAGATTTTCTATGAAATCAGAAGCATAGGTTTAGCATCCAAGAAATCTTTCTAGTTGTTTTCTATCTTCAATTTTATCTGGAAATTTTTCAATCTTTTCTAGGATATGTTTTTGCAATATTATTTGCCCTGCTTTAATCTCTAATCCTAGAAACTTAATTTCTTGTTTAACATATACATATTTATCTTTTCCAAGGATTATACCATGCTCAGCACATTTTTGAGTTACCGCTTTAAGATCATTCTTATGCTGTTCTAAATCTTTTGAGAAGATTAAAATATCATCTATGTAAACCAAACAACAATGATTAAGTTCTCTAAAAATATTATCCATTCTTCTCTGAAATATTTGTGGAGCATTTTTTAATCCAAAAGACATTACTAAACATTCATAATGCCCTTGAGGGGCACTAAATGCAGTTAATGGAATACTTTCTTCTTCCATTTTAATTTGTCAATAGCCACTCTTACAATCCATCTTAGAAAACCATGTGGCTCCTTGAATTCTATTAAATAACACGGTTTTATTAGGAATGTAATAGCCATCAAAAACAGTGTTGTCATTTAGTTGTTTATAATTAATGACCATTCTAGCTTTACCTCTCTTTTCTTCTGCATGATTTCTAACCATGAACGCTGGACTATTATGAGGACTTTTCTATTCCTAATTAACTTCTTATTTAGCAATTCTTTTATTTGTTCATCAAATTCCAATATATCTTGGTAGGTATAAACCATTTGTCTTACTCTAATAATCTTATTAGGATTTGTTAGAGTTATCTTAGCAAATGTCTTATCCTTTTCCCAATGTTCTAATGGATTTGTTGAATATAGTTTTTCACATAATTTTCCTTGCTGCTTATTTATCTGATCTATTAATGATAAATCACACTCAGAAATTCTAAGTGCAACCTCTCGTTGTGTAGGTGTAACCCTATCACCACGCTGGCTGCGCGCAAATTCCATAGTCTGATGAGTATAGGCCTTTGTTATTTTTTGTATAGGAACAGAATGACCATTAATAGTAAGATTATTTGATCAATGGTTTGAGTGCATGGAGAGTATAACCTTTGAAAGTTTTTTCCTATTATCATATCATGACTAGGTTGATCAGTAACCCATAAAATAGGAATAACACATTGAACTCCTCCGATTTCTATTGGTAATTCTTCAATTATTTCCATATGCATCATGACACTATTATTAGCAATTCTAACTTGCATAGGATTTTTAGCCTTTTTCCACAAGAATTCTGGGAATAGCGACTTTTTACCAAAACATGTAGAACAACCGCTATCAATATATGCACATAATTTATATTTATTATAATCTTTAATGCATATATCAATTGGAATATAAATGCTATTAGGATTAGTACTAGATATTTCATTACATGCTTCTATTTGCATATTGACTTCATCTTCATATACTGGTTCACTCACAGTTTTGGTTTTATATCATATAACCTCTCTTTTATCAATAATAGAATTGTTCGGATCTTCATGGATTTTTAAATTAGAACATGAACCAATATCTATACCATGTCTTGTTGGTTGCTTTAAGGCTTTTTTAGCTTCGTACTTTTCATTTAACTTTTTAATTAAAGCCAATAATTCTTCTTCATCTTCTTCGGGTTTCTCATTGACTTGTTTTTTCATCCTCATGATAGTTGAATTTTGTCTACTTAGACTTGGTGTTCTAAGACTCATACTTCTCTGCATTTTAGGATTCGTAATTATTCCAATATGGAGTAATCCTGATTCATCTATTAACATCTTACTTGACCTATGAAGAACTCTTCCCATGTTTTTTTCAATTTCTATTTCATTAGTTACCTTTATAGGGCTAATTTTCTTTTTAGGACCTCCTCCTTGCTCATATTTCTGAACGTCTACTATTTGTTTCTTGAAAGATGTTTCTATAGTGTTTACTAACTTATAGACTACCTTCCATCTTAGTTGTATAGGTCGAGTCGTCCCTTTGTGCATGTTTACTCCAAGAATTAATATTTGATTGCTAGAAACTTTGGAGCATATGAATCTTCTAAGCTCACATAATATCTTGGTTCACATATATAGCTTACAGTTCTTTGACTCAAGTTACACGTGATACCACTAATAATATGATCATAAAACTCTTTATGTCTAACATCACACACAAAGCTTAAACATTTAACATTTTTACCAAAATCTTGTAAAGGAGTTATGTATACTTGCACTGCACCAATACAAATATAATTATAATTTCCTTTTTCTGTATGGTTTTTTAATGCTTTTCCTGTTTATGATATTGATTTCTGCTGCTTTCTTTTCATAATCCTCGATTACTATACTTCCTTCCATTTCTTCACATACATATTTAGTTCTAGTTTTAAAGAAAGAAGTTTTAAATATTTTATCTTTATGCTAAAAATTCCAACTTTATTTGTTCATTTGGTCTAGGTCTTTATCATCAATAGAATACTCAGCTCTTTTTAGTTGACCTATAGTCATTTTACTTTTATCTCCTCATCGTCATCTGATTCCGAGTTTTCTAATACTTCTCCTTCCATCATATTATTTATTTCTTCATAATTTTCAACTTCACACTCATCAGTATCTTCAGGTTCTTCATTATACTCATTTTCTTCTTCTATTATTTCTACTATTCCTTTATTATTACTTAAAGCTAATTCTAAAGCTTCGTCTTCTGGTATTTCTATGTAATCCCAACTTCCTAAGGCTTCCATTAATTTATGATTAGCTTTCTTACATTCATTAGCATAATGTCCTAATTCTCCACAAGACCAACACTTGCATGTTTTCTTTTTCTCTGGACAACATGTTGCCTTTCTGAAAAACCTACTTGGTTTTCTATATTTATGTTTATAATACTTTTTCTTATAGGTTTCTCCTCTTGATCGATCAAATTTATTTCTCTTATAGTATCTTCTCTTATTATAGTTTTTCCTTTTACATCCATAGTTATTTGGGAAATCCCAACAAATGAGGAATTGTCCCTTTATTTATTGAGTTCCAGCAACCTTTCTACATTTCTTTTCAATCCATTTTCTGAGAAAAACAATTTTATTACCTAGGGCATCCCTAGCTAAGAATTTATCTCACCATTCTTGATATTTTTCACTAATTTCTTCATTAAGGGGACTTGTTAATTTATCGTAGAACATTCCAAAATTTGTTTCATTTTCACCAATTTTATAATAATATGTTTCAAATTCCATGATGTAATTATCAACTTATTTCATATTACAGATGGACAAATTACTTAACTTTCTTTGATATTCCATTCGTTTTTCATTAGGATCGGCTCTAGGACCAATGAATTCTAACTCAATGTATTGACATAACTATCTGAACATTCTAGTAGGAGATTCACTAGCTCTTAATGTTGTTTTGACTTCTTCGTCTATTCCATCATACCAATCTTCTACACAGCCATAGAAACTATGTTCGATATAATTTAAGAAATTTTCAGAAGTCCGGTCAGTGTTTAAATTGAATACACTACTCATGCTCTTTTTCCACTGGTCTAAAACATCTTGTCTATCTCTTACACCATCTAATTTAAGCTTATAACCAGTTTGACTTATAGGTTCAAGGGTTACTTCTTGTTTAGGAATTTGGTTTGGCATAACCTTGACACTAAATCGGGTAGTCTTCCCTGGTATGTATCTTGGTCGTGTGCAACTTCCTTCTCCTTGATACCTAGGTCTTTGGATAACATTGCTTACATTAATATTTTCATTAATAATCTTTTCCCCAACATCATTACTATCCATTACCCTTTTACCTAGTTTATTTTCAATCTTTTGCTTAACCACTTCTATAGGTAGAAAGTCTAGATCATCTAGTTTCATTAATCCCATTTGTTGATATAAGTCTTCTTCTAAAGTGGCGTAGTTATTCTCATTAACTACATTATCAACAGCAATCGTTTTTTCAGAAATTATTTTCATGATATCAACTAGTTTATTAGGGTCTTCTTCTTTATCAAACAAGATTTGCAATTCTTCAATCGTTTTCACCTGAAGATGATGGTTCATCTTTAGTTTCTTTGTTCTTTTCCTGATTACTAGTAGGTCTTTTAGGGAGTGATACCGTAAACTTCTTATTTTTATCTTAATTTTGAAAAGGATATTTATCTTTATAAGGAATAATCTTGTCCTTATTAGGTGATATTTCTTTGTTAAACTGGTGTCTAACTTCGTTTGTTAAAGCAAGTTGTACTTGTTTAACTTGTTCTTTTAACTCACTTAAATTTTTACTAATTTATGATATCGTTGTTGATAGCTTATGTTCAACGCTTATGTAATGACAATGTATACTACCAACTTCTATTTTAAGCTCCCCAACTTGATCTACAATATAATTAAGGACCGGAAAATTATTCAGGAATATGATAATAATGCTTAAAATCTGGTTTTTTACACTCAGTAGAAGGTCTAGTATTCTCCAGTTTAACTATTTTAATTAATCTTAACCGTCTGGCTCTGATACCAAATTGCGCACTAATCAGTTTCTTATTGATAATATTAGTATTGTCTTCTTTAATAGCAGTTTTTACTTAAATGATAACAGTATGCAAATATAAGTACTACTGAAAAGAGCAAAATGACACCTTGAAAACAATATTAAAGAAACATACAACAGTATTAATTTTATTATAACAAGCTCAGACTTAGAATAACAGTATTAAAATAGCAAATGGGTTTTCCAACACTTAGCGAAAACATTTTTCTAAATTTTTTCAATGTAGGTATGAACTTTTGTTGTCCTATCTAGTAGCGGGCTATACTTATTCCGATTTTTATGTTGGAAGACCAATTTATCTCCTTGATAAACGAGCTTAGCTCAGCTCAGCAAAGTGTTGGGCCATATATATTCGGAATTTCACATTTAACGAACGTAGAAAATACATATGCAAATACAATATACGTATACCTATACACATATAAAAAGGTTTACTCCGTTTCCCGTTATTCATTTTCATAAGCTTCCCTTTTCATTTTCATTTTCGTGGCACTGTTCTTCTTCCTTCTTCAAGCTAAGCTCCTCTTTGATTCGTGTTTTCGGCCAAACTTCTCAACATTTCTATAATGGAGCGGGCTGACAAGGTTAGTTCTTCTATTTGAATTCGGAAATTGAACACTTTTGTTCGAGAAAATTTGTGCGAATTTTGGTGTGCATTGCTAGGGTTTAACTGTAGATTAAATGTACTTTGTGTTTGACTTGCGAATTTCTAGATTAGGGTTGTTAAATTTTTAATTATGTTAAAGTTTTGCGGATTTAGAAATTTAGGGGTTTAGGGTTTTCAGTCGGTGTCGATTAGATTGCATGCAAGTTAATAAATTTAAATTTTAGTTTAAATTAGATGAATTTTAGTTTGAATCAGTTGAATTATACTTTGAATTATTTGAATATACTCGAAATTTAGGTATAAAGTATTCGAATTTTGGGGCTGGCATTTGGGAAAGTGATGGGTGGTGCGAAATGAGGGGTTTATTTGCGGGCTGCTCTGTTTTTTAGGGTGCAGGGATGATTGGTGAGTGAGAAAGAAGAAGAGGGAGGTGCGGTGTAGGATAATTATTTGTGGGGTGAAGTTTAGGGGCAAGCTTTAAACTTTTGCTGAAAATTACATGGAGGTGCCAGTACTAATAAGATTGTGTTTTTGACATATTCCACTGTCATATGAGGATAGTAAGATGTCATTGTTTAGTTGTTTGTACTCCTAAATGATAAGTTGAGGATGCTAATTTGGCTTCCAGCTGATTTGGTTTGTTTTGGGCAATGTCTACATTTGTTCAGTTTTGCACATTGTCTTCCATTTTACTTTGGTAAACCACTATTGGAACTTGGAAGCATTACTAAAGTCTAAAGTTATGATTAATTGTAAACTGATGAAACCCCAAATTTAATTAGGGGAATAAGTCTAGAGATGTTCTACTAGTACTAATAAGATTGTGTTGGTACTTTGTAGTATTGGGAAGTTGAGGTTAACCTTTTCTGGTTAAATGATGATTTTTGAACTATGCCTGACGGCCTTTTTCTAATTGGTGTGATTTCTATACATTATCGAATTGTAGATTGATCTTCTTGAGCTTTTGTATGGAAATAGGTGAGTTGAGCTCCAATGAGCTAGAGTATATTCGAGACTTGTTATGATACACTTGTTGTGAGCTCCAATATCTCTAAGAAACAACTATTAGAGACTTGTTATAATACACTTATACTTTTTTATGGATAAAATGCCTTAGTCACCTTGGTCTTAAGTCCTCCCAACATTACTCAATTACATAAATGCATTATTAGAATAAAATCTTATACTAAGAGTTTGGTTTATAGAACATTTGTGGTCATGGACCTAAACAAATGTTTCCTGTGAGTAGTTCAATATTGAGACTAACACAAATTAATCATACGACTTTGATACATTTATTTTCTATTCTTTCATTGTTTGAATTACCACACTTGATCATATAAGGTCTTGATATGATACTTTTTCTGTTCAAGATCAAATTTTTCCTTATCTGTTACGGAATATGCTATCTGCTGATTATTGATAATTCCTTTTTTTTGGCATGCATATTTGTATTGGTTCAAGATAAGTTGTTAATTGTGAACCTACCTCAATGCAGTCTGATTTAGGATAAAAGCAAGCATAAAAGCAATAATATTTTGGTTTTCTCTTTTGATTCAATTTTGTAAGTCTAAGTGTGCTGCATGATGATTATGTGGCTCATACATTCTGGCATGTCAGATCTTCTGATTATGTGGCTCATACATTCTGGCATGATTCAATTTATCTTTATCTACTATCATGGATCTATGTGTTTGCTGCTATTGGAGTCTTTGTTGTAATATCATATGCTCGATATAAATATTCTGCTAAAGATCATATCTGGCCCCTGGTTATTATATGTCTTGATTATTCTTAACAAAATTTTCAAAAGTAGGAGAATTATATGTCTTGATTATTATAAAAATGCAACGCTGTTATCCGTAATTATTATGTGGTTTTTATGTATGTGCAGGGAGAACAAATCAAGTGTTAAAATAAAAAAAGCATAAGCCACCGGAGGCGATGCAAGACAGGGATCATTCAATGTCTGAATCTGATTCTGACTTCCGTCCAAAGTCAGATTCAAAATTGGAAAGCTAGCTAGAGTGCAGATTCAAAAAGCATGATTTGTGAAGTTGTTGCCCTTCACGAGAAGATTGAAAAACAGAAGGGGAAGGACAAAAAAAAGGAGATGGATAAACAATTGGGGAAGAAAAAGTTGAAGGAAAAAATGACCGACAAAGATGATGAAAGTGCATGGATTATTTGTACTTTAATGTTGTAATTTGCTTTAAGTCCTTTATAATGCAAAATTACATGGTTGATATGTGTAGGAACCGAGCCAGAATTCAATCGGTGATCACTTAATTAAAAAAAACCGTCGAATAGCTAGAGAGAAATCCACTCGTGGTAAAAAGAAACTTGATCCTGCTGTATATGTGGTGAGTGGATCTTTTGTTTGGAGGCTATTTTATATGTGTTATTTGTACTAGGCATATCCACATTAGGATTTATGTTGTGTATGCTTGGCAGCAATTGGTTTCATTAGCTGAAGCTAACATACTGAGAGAGGTGACAATGGACGTCTTCCTTATAATGGATTCACTGAATTATATACCTGGTAGCATAGGCGTATCCAGGATTTCCAAACAGTGGGTTCGGAATCGAAAAAAAAAAGAAACGCAAAATGCATTGATTAAGATTCAATACATAAGTTCATATTTCGGAGTACAAATAGATTACACTTAGAAATTTTGTTTTTAAAAAAACCCTACAAAAACATAATTCGAGTTTTCATACTTTGAAAGCGTATCAATAAATCAACATCATTATCATCAAGAAAAGTGACTAAACTATCATTTAACAATTGATCGTCAATACTATTCCACAACTTATTTTTCATAAGTCGTTGATGAAAACACTCGTTTCACTGAAGTGGAAGTCCCGTTTTTTTTTTTAAAAAAAAATTAAAAAAAAGAGGTTGAGAGGGTTCGAATTTGTGACTTCCTTGTAAGGAATCAAAGGACTCTCACAAAAAATTACCACTAGACTGCACGGTAACATGTTGCTATATAATTTGAAATTATTATATCTAACCCGTTTTTTATTTTTATTTAAAAAAAAATTATTAAAAAAGGGGCTGAGAGGATTCGAACCTCTGATTTCCCTGTGAGGAAGCAAAGGCGCGCACCAATACTGCCACTAGGCTATACACTAACATATTAATATACACTACAACCATATTCTATTTAACCCGTTTTTTATTTTTTATTTTTTTTTTCAAAAAATCAGTGGGTTCAATAACCCACTTGAAGCTAACCTGTATCCTACATTGCCTGGTAGTTTGACTTTCATTTTCATTATTCCATGCTGAGAAGTTTGAGCCTATTTTCCTTGTATATTTCTTTCAGAATTTTGGAATACTATTTCTTTTGGTAGGGTTATTGTGATGAATGCATGAGTTATGCAAAGGGTGGTTTGTAGAATTTGGTACATGGATGCATGAGTTGTGGTACATGGATGTACGAATGTGTCATGCCATATGTGTAGGAGGATGTTTTTGTTTGTTTTATTTTTTTTCTTTTGCAAAGGTTTCTTTTGCAAGTAATTAATTTGCTAAATCCGGGTATGTTAATATCTGAGGTAAAAATTTCTGCCATGAGGTTTATATTAATAGTGAAAGGCTTTGGATTTATATCTGACATCCGTTGACTCTTCTTTCGAAACTTTTGTTTATTGTGATAGGATAATTCGAAAAGTGTGGGAGGACAAGTAAAGGAGGCGGGCAAAGATATAGCAACCTATTATGAGCATAATTAAGAAGGTGAATTTAAGTTACTTTTAACCATGTTATTATATTTTTGAGTTCTAATTGTGGATGTATAACTTATCTTTTTCCATTTCCAAAGGGGAAAAAACCACTTCCAAAGAAATGTGTTGATGAGGCTTTATTAGCCTATTTATACGACAAGTACAACACAGCTATGGGGCACGACACTGTAATACCCCGTATTTTTAATGTATTTTATAAATTATTTATTTATAAACTATATTTTTGGGTCAATTTATTTCTATTATGGGATTTAAATAGTACAAGGTTTAATTTTTGAGTTAGTAAGTATTCAATCCGAATATAGTCCATTTTCATAATAAACCCAATCATTCTATCTGTACATTTGGGCTACCTATTATATTATTCAAGTCCACAATTTTTAGACGACCTCCATTGGTGAGACTCAACTTTGAGTATTGAAATACAAAATGAGTTGTTTTTTACCTCCAATGGTGAGACTATACCTACTTCTCAATTTAGCAACTCGTGTGATGTCTAAATTCCCAATGGTGAGACTCTCTAAAGTATACAAATGTCACTTTCAATTTATGGCCAACCAGATCTATTTTTCTTTTTCTTTTGTGAGGAATTGTTTAAATTAGCAATCAATCCTAAACAAAATTAGCATCATAGGCTTGGAAATTATATACTTGTATCATTAAAAAAATACATAAAAAAAATTAAAAAATAAAAAAAATTGGTCATTTTACAAGGCGTTGCATTTAAGATTAGAAATTGAAACACACAGGTACAATACTATCATAAAATAACAAATCATTAATCCTCATAAAATAAAACATTAATCCTCATAAAATAAAACATTAAGTGGGACATTTCTTGATTAAAACATCAAGTATTTAAGTCAATAGTTTCCCCTCGGATTTATTCCAAATATGCTCAACTAAGTCGGCTTGTAATGCTTGATGTGTGTCTCTAACCTGAACCCTATCGTTTCTTTCATAGTAGCTTTCATAATGAGCAGGAGGTTCGGACACATAATATGTTACCGGAGCTGCTTCATCATTTAGTTCTTCATGGAAGCTATTGTAATTAATTGTATAAGTATCCCTCTCATCCTCAACTATCATGTTATGTAGTAGTATGACACATGCTCTCATTATTTCCCAAATCTTGTTCCTATCCCAAATACGAGCAGGATTACGCACAATTTCAAATCGAGCTTGAAGTACACCAAACCCCCGTTCTACATCTTTTCTAGCTCCTTCTCGTGCTTTTGCAAACAATTTTCTCTTTGGCCCTTGAGGACAAGGAATAGTTTTCACGAACACTGACCACTCGGGATAAATACCATCAGTAAAGTAGTAACCCATAATGTGTTTGGTACCATTAACACTATATTGGACCTCGGGAGCTCTACCTGATAATCATTCATTGAGTATCGGTCATCGTTGAAGTACATTTACATCATTGCAAGACCCTGGTGTACCAAAGAAAGCATGCCAAAACCATAAATCTCGTGATACCACAGCCTTAAGCATAATAGTTGGCTTGCGATTATCACCTCTTTTAAATTGACCCTGCCATTCAGTGGGACAATTCTTCCACTCCCAATGCATACAATCTATGCTTCCTAGCATTCCCAGGAAACCTCTCGCTTCACCGATTTGTAGGAGGTAGCGAATATCATTGGAGTTGGGTTTCCTCAAGTATTCTTCCTCAAATAACTCATTCGCTCTAGTGACGAACCTCATTAAGCACTCCATGGTTGTTGACTCTGCAACTTTTAAGTACTCATCTAACTCATCAGCAACAACTCCATAAGCCAACATACGAATGGCTGATGTACATTTTTGGAGTGGTGATAACCTGACTCGACTAGTTGCATCACGTTTCAGCTGGAAGAAAGGATCATGATTTTCAAGGGCGGTAACAATGCGTAGAAATACATGTTTTCTCATGCGAAATCTCCTACGAAAATGTTGTTCATTATACACCAGATTCTCGGCAAAGTAGTCTTGGACAAGTAGCTTATGTGCTTCTTCACGTTTTCTAAAAACGTAATCCCTTTTCTTTCTATGGTGCCGCCTACTTGATGAGCTTGCATTTTGTTGTTTTGCAATATCCAACTCAACAATTTCTTGAAGCCTTTGCGTTGAATTATCATTATCCATCAAGTCAATGATCATGTCATCGAGACTCCAGGCTAAATATGGATTTTGACTATCTTCTAAGTTTGGGTTTGTGTTAGGAATATCAGTTTCACTAGAATCTAAATGTGTATCATTGTTCATTTTGAGAAGTTATGGGTTAATGGAGATGGAATGCAGCAAAGTAGTGAGGGTAAACGTGTGAATCTGAATACAAATACAAAGATAGAGTGAGTGTAGGTGGAGAATTTAATGCATCACCATTACTATGCTTGAATTTACTACATTGCTCTGCTAATTTTATTACACTGAGGACTGAGGTCCAACTACTCACAATTACTACTTGATGGCACAACTACTCACAAATTAATATGAAGCCAAAATGCAATACAAATTCTACATTAACTTAGTCCGAAAATAAGTCCTACAAAGCCCAAAAGGCAATAGAATAACTAAGCTACTAGGTACACTATTTTTATCCTAACTATAGTAACACTACTAGCTAGACATATACTACTTATTTGAGCAAGCCTTTATATAAAAATTGGAATCTCAATCGAAATAAAAATAAAGATCAAATATCACATAGTTTAATTGATCATCATTTTGCACACAAGATCATAACTACTTAAATTTTTCTAAATCCCATATTTTCTCTTAATCATGTCACATAAAGACCCATGGTGGAGCTTCTGCTCACTAGGAAACCCACTTGTATCCTTCAACAATACTTCATAATCAAGCTTCCTTTGCTCATTTTCTGCCTCCATCTTCTTTGAGTTTGCAATGGTCTCTAAAAGATCCAATTTTTTCATCTCCATTTGCTTCAAGTCATTAGCTAATTCTTTAACTACAGGGCTAGGTTGAAACACTTGTAACTTACCTTTCCCTTTTGCAGCCCTTCTTCCCAATGGATGAACTTCAGTTGGTGATGTTGAATCTACAACTTCATTTGGTGTACTTGGTGAGGCTTCAACATTAGACGAGGTTGTTGTATCAATACCAGAATCGGACACCTTTAACCTTTTGTTTAAACCACTTTGTCTAGTTGGGCGAGCTTTCTTTGCCATGTCTTCACTATATTAAATCCACTTTGCTTGATTCTTCAATGCATTCCACCAATGTAAATATTGGAACTTCTTTTTTCCATTTTCGTTCTCATAAAGCTTAAGTGCCTCAGTGGTGAGATTGGCCTCGGTCATACCACTTGGGTTGAGTTTCTTAGTTCGAGCATAGCAACCTACAAACTTGTTTACATATGGCATAGTCCTAAACCATCGTTGCTTCAACTGGGCCATATCTCTACGACATCTTCCTTTCATGCTTTCTTTATATTCAGCTGCTATTTGTGTCCAAAAATCATCCGACTTCTTATTTGCACCTTTGTCCTTGTCTTTTGATGAGAATAACCAAGCACTAATAAGCTTTTCATCTTCCTCGGTTAGCCAACAACGATATCATCCATCATCATTTCCCTCTGTTAATTCCTCATCATCATATGATTGAGTATTAAATTAGGGGTTTTGATCCTCAATTGGAGTTTCAGGGTGTTGATTTGAGAATTGGGGGTTTTGATGCTCAATTGGAGTTTCAGGGTGTTGATTGAGAATTGGGGGTTTTGATGCTCAATTGGAGTTTCAGGATGTTGAATTGATGATTCTACCATTTGAGGGCTCTGAGATTCAATTTGTGAATTAATTATTTTTGGGTTGTTTAACAAATTGATTATTTCTGGGTTGTTGGTACGTAAGAGCTGTAAAAAAGATTGAACCAAATATTCATTATTAGACATTGGAACACAGAATTGCTTGAGAGTTCATTGTTTTGGAAGAAAATGGTTCACTAAATAGATTTAAACTGAAAAAATAGAAAATAGCCGTTGGTTGTAGTAGACGTTGGAGATGTCAGATATTGTAGGATTAAACAACAACAACAACAACAACAAAAAAGCTAAAAGATAAATAAATTACAAAATATATTAGAATATTAACATGGGCCCACACTTTTTGTCAAATGAGACTCAAAGTTGAGTATCTAAACTTAGCAACTTTCTTTTAGAGTTACTAAGTTTAGATACCAACTTATTGGTATTCTTTGCAAAAAATACCCTCTCTCTCCTAAAAATACTCACATGAGTCTCACCATTGGAGAGGGTTATAAAGCTCAAACATACCCTAAACAACCCTACAGTATAAATACTCATTCAATCTCCAAAATTTTCCCACACAAGAAGGTTAGTGAATTCTCTTATCTTTATTTATTTCTTTTATTTTCCCATTATTTTTCTTTTCTTTTTCCTTTTTGTTTCTTTTTATTTCTTTCTTTCTTTCTTTTTTTTTCCTTTTTCCTCCTCCCTACATGAGCAAAGCTCACTGCCGCCCAGCCACCTTCGGCGCACACATCTGCCAGCCCACCACTAGCCCATGTGGCCTACCTCTTCTTCTTTCCCCCTTGTTTTATTTACCTTGTATAAATGTTAATGTATTAGTTTTGGGTTTTGATTTTATAGTATAAAGTTTATGTTTATTAGTATCAAATTTATGATTTTGATAGTTTAAACTTATGATTTCAGATTATAATTGTGTTTTCAGATTTTGTAATTTATAAACCTAGGGTTTTAATTTATGAAAGATGGGATTTTTAAAGGCCTTATATAAATTGATTTGGGGCTTTTATATATCTAGTGATTCTATGAATTAATTAAGCATAAAAGTGATGTTTAATAAAGTTTTAATGGGTTTTTAATTAAATTATAATGCTGGAATTTTGCCTAAAGTATTACTTTTGATGGTTTTATGAAAAGGGTTTAACTACCCATTAAAGAAGAGATTAATTAAGGGTTTTACTATAATTTTCATATTATTGTAAGCTGTTAAAGTGAGTTTAAGTTGCTGAAAATTGTGTATACAAGGGTAATTAATATAGTATTTTTGTCCCTTTATGTAAGAGACTTGGTTTGGGAAGTGTTGTAGTATTTTTGGCCACTTTAAAGGCTTAATTGAGGTACGTTCGAGTACTTGGCGTATAATTGATTATGTAGGAGCATGCTAAGCTTTGATTAATTAATTCCAAGAAGTATCATGCTAGATTATGATTGAAATTTGTGGTTTGATTGGTATTGGTGATTGAATTATGAAGAATGAATTATTTGTGATGGATTGATGATTGGAAATCATTGTTCAACATGTTGTATATGAACCACACTTTTATTTATGGCATGATAGAAAGCATGTCTAATTAAATTGAGAAGGAATTTTATTATGGTTCTGTAGGGAATAATTCAAGCACTATAACCCCAAGCTTGAACCCCACTGTGATCATACACTAAAGTATGGCGGCGTTCCAAAGGGAAAGAAAAGAGAGCAAAAGAGTCGCCAACAAGTTTTAGGAACTTGTAAACCCAAAACGATCCAGGAGATCGTCAACTCCATAAGGTCAGGAACCAAATAGGGTTCGGGGATGAGGGTACGAATCCAATCTACAAAAGAAAGGACCCGCCCTATAAAATAGGCCTCTACTTTGTTCTGCTCGTATTCATGTGCGCTTTCTGATTAACATGCAAACATTATATTACCCCTAAACCTGTTTATCTATGTTGGTTGAATATTAATGCACAAATAATTCTATTATTGGCGATCACTTGAATTAAAATCATATTAGCCTAAACCAAATTATTAATTATCTTATTAAGCGTGATTTCAAATACAAATTCCCTTTAAACATGCATAAAGGCGTGATCAAGCAATAACAATAAAAATATCATAATCTCAAGCAACATAATAATAAGCAACATAATAATAATCAAAATCATATTAATAATAAAGCTTAATAATAGCAAGATCCTAGGCATGATACTAACAAGATTAATAACAAATCCTAGCATGTCACTAAACAATAAAGATCAAAGCTTTAACCCTAACATGGCACTAACATGCTATCATGATGTTAGAAATAATAAGAGGCACCCTAAACATGATACTAGAAAGCAATAAATAATATCCTAACATGATACTATGAATTAATAAATAATAAACATGCTTTCTACAAGAATAGAGCAATAAGATTAGATACTTTGATGCCTCGTACCTCTTTCTAATAACAAAATACACATGTTAGTAAACTTCAATGAAAATAATAAAGAATAATTAAATAAAAATTAAATTAAATAAATTGAAAATAAAGAGTTAAAAAGTTTAGACTAGATTTGGGACAAACCCTCAGAAAAGTATAAACCTTTCACGTCTAGGGCGAAGGCAATTTCGAACTTGGCTAGGTCTTTCAAGATCTTGTGAATGCGGAATTGTGTTTAAAAGGTTGGTTTAGAAAGAGAGAGAGAAATCAAGAATTAAGTAATTCTTAATGAGAGTTGATGAATAAAAACGGAGGTTTACGACCCTATTTATAAGAAAACAATCCGAAAAAGCATAGAATTTGATAAGGAATAAAACTCCACGCTGTCGCCAACAAACCGACCTTGTCGCCAGAAATTCATCTTGTCGCCAGGCAACAGGGTATGTCGCCAGGCGACAGACTTGTCGTTTGGCGACAAAGACAGTTTTTGCGGATTTTGTTTTTATCATATCTTTTGATCCAGAAGTCCAAATAAGTCATATAATATGTCGTTGGAAAGCTCTTGAAGTCTACTTTCCAATGCAATTAGAATCAGATTAAAATATTTTGTATATAAAAAGATATGGCCGAAATAGTGAAAGGGTGTCAGTTTTGGATAGAGTTTCGTATTCCTTTCATATCTTTTTCGTTATAGCTCGGATTTAATATTATAATATATCATTGGAAAGATAATTTCAAGATACATCCAACCATATATAATTTGGATAAAAAATATGAGGCACGAAAATAATATCTGACTGTCTTTGGACATGTTTAAAATCCGCATAGAATTAGGAAAGTTTTTAAAGAAGGAAAGTTTATATTTAAATCAAATTCCTTAATCTTATCTTTTCAAAAAAGGATAATTAAGATATTTTAGAAACTTATAGAAGATTCTAATCAATCCTAATTAGTTTAGGAATAGGATTAAACCTTTGGACCCTCCACATGATCATTGGGTCGTTGGTAAAATCCGTTTTGGACCCAGTTTAGTATTTTGGCCATAACTTCCTCATTATTCATCGGAATTGAGCGTATAATATATCGTTGGAAAGGTCTTTTCTAAGTCCCATCCAACTACACCATTATCGGACCCTTATCATGGACCAAACTAAACTGGATTGGACGTTTTTATAAAATAGAGTGTGTTTTCGAAAACAGAAAGAAAGATTTTTAATAAAAACTAACCGCAACACTTGACTTTTCACACTTTCACCTCATTCGATTATGTTTCGACGTGACAGGTATTCATCACCGGGTTTGGTTTTGGGGAGACACAAATGGGTGTCTACAGAAGCCCCCACTTTGACTGAGTTTGGAGTAACTTAGGTTTCGAAAACAAAAGTCAAAGTATCGATAGGGACGGAGAATGATTCAGAACGTTCTGTGATCCTAAACCATTCTTATAACGCCGATACCAGTAAAATAATGTTAGTTAAACAGATAAAATAGTTAAGAAACACGTATCTTGCACCGTCGAGCACACGTCTCTGGGGTAACCGATTTGTTGTAGCTTTTTGTTGTTGTGACAACTTTCCACAAGCTAGGGAACACTGTCTATCATTGCTGCTACATCTCGAGCTTTTCCTTGAATCATTTTGACAACCTTCCCAATCATAGCGAATGTCGTCGAAGACCGCCTCATCACGAACCGCTCTTCTCAAATATAAGTGACAACTTCCACAATCTTAGTGAATGTCGTCGAAGACCGCCTCATCACGAACCGCTCTTCTCAAATATAGGTGACAACTTCCACAATCTTAGCGAATGTCGTCGAAGACCGCCCACCTCGTGCTATCTTCTCAAATCTGAATGACAACCTCCACAATCTTAGCGAACGTTGTCGAAGACGGCTCATCTCGTGCCATCTTCTCAAATCTTGTGATATCTTGTGATAACCTTCACAATCTTAGCGAAAGCTATCAAAGACCGCTTCATCTTGAACCGTTCTTCTCTAATCTAATAATAACCTCCCCAATCATAGTGAAAGCTATTGAAGGTCGCTTCATCTCAAACCGTCCTTCTCAAATCCAAGTGAGATACTTTAAATTTTAAAGCCCCCCCTGTTGAAAGCTTCGTCTTCTTGAATCTTCAAATCTTCTTCCATCCTAGGAAATCGTTGTGAACCGTTACTTCGATGCTTGCGATGAGCCAATGCTTAGGCGCTTTAAGCTAAGTGAGACGATCTTTTGTCAAGTCGATCACTCATTGCGATTGTAATCGAGCCGACTACTTAATCATATCAAATTGCTTAGAGGGGCTAACTGGCGTACCAAGGAACCCGAAATTGCTGAACGAGGTCTATATGAAAGCCACGTGACCTGTCGCCGCACCAGCGCAAGCCAAAAGTGCTTGTCGCCGCGATATCGCTCTGTCGCCAGGCGACAACCTTGTCGTTTGGCGACAGATTTCCTTTTCAATTTTGCTGCTGCTGTTCATTGCCTGGTTTCACTCTGAACTTTCAGTGTGGTCGTTTCCTTACAACCAAATCTGCTCAAATCTTTTTGCAAATTAAAGCTTTTCATCTATGATTTACTGATCCATATAATTTTCGCTCAAACTCCTCTCATCTTGGAAGAATCTCATATATCTATATTCGCGGTTTTTTCGGGAATGTTCTTGCTTACTGGAATGTACCTGCGTCTATATTTCGGACTATAGGACTTTGCTCATCTTTTATTATCTTAGGGTTGACCTAAGGCTTAGTGTTGCTTGACTCATTGATTTGACATGACTCGACTCAAAGCATTTGACGCATGTGTTAGACTCAACTCGATGTGATATGACACAACATGACTCAATGTACATGCTCGTGTGTGATGTGCGACTCGAAAATGCAAAAAAGCAAAAATTTTCCGTCATTTTTGTGGAAGGTACCGACTTTCTCCCGAAAAAGAAAAACGCAAAAAAAAAAAGAATCGAAGTGTTTGATGGTGCATGTTGAATGAACTTAATCAAGTATATGCATTTGATGCTATCTCTCAAGGTGCAAGGATTAATTTCTCCTAAGCTATCTTAGTTGACTCGATTATGAAAGTATTTAGGCGCAGAGGCTAAGCACTTCATACTTCCTGATATAATAATGATTATGAGTGATGAGTGATGTGATATGACAAAGCATGCTTCAACGTTATGTTAAGACTTCATGACAAAGGGTTCTTAATGGGAAGGACTATTTGGTCATGTATCTGTGATGTGTGTGAAAGTGACACTAAAGTTAGGCTGCAAAGGCTAAGTGTATGGAAAAGTATTATTTATAAGAGTCAAATAATGATGACTCTTAGGCTAGGTAGGCTAATGATGTAAGGATCAAGCCCCCAAGTCTAGCTCTAAGTGAATAGGGATGAGCATTGGAGATCCCTTGATATGATCATGGTGTAAGTGTGTGAATGTGAAAATGAATGCATTTTATTACGGCCGCACCCCAATGTGAGGTTGCCTACGTATCCGTTAGGAATCAGGCCAAATGTAGCTCTAGCCGAACCTCGCACAAGTGTGTGTATACCTCAAAAAGGTCTTTTTAAGGGTTGTAACGTGGTTAGGCTAAAGGTTGAAGAAGAAGGGGATAAAGGCTTAAGACCCTAGATAAGCCCCCAAGGTATGCAACCTTGCTTTTGAATCTTTTGTATTTTTTATGCTTGAGGTTTCTCATTTTTTAGCTCTTTTTTTTTTATTTTTTTTTATTTTCTCTATTTTTTGCTCTTCTTTTGCTTTTGCATTTTTTCATATTCGCATTTTTTTTATAGGTGTGGGCAATCCCGATCATGCAGTCTATCACTCACTTGGCATTCATGTTTCTCAGGCACGGTACCGAGCACTCGATAAGAGACGCAATCCGAGACGTGTTCTTATCAAAGACATTTTCATATCGAAGATATTGGAACACTTGCCCTTTTGTACACTTTTATTCATTTGCTTATTTTTATTTTATTCTTTTGAGATCACTCAAGCTTTCATATTTGGAACTTGCATAAGTTACACACTATCCCATCCCAAGGTTAAGTAGATGTGGATTGAAGAAAAATGAAAGGTCTATCGTTCGACGAGGCTCAAAGTGTTTTATCAAAAAAGGATTATATATTTGAAGGGTGAGAGGTATGATATGGCTACAAAGGGTGCCTCAAATCATAGGTATACCTTGTGCTTAATTCGGCGATTTTTATTTATTTATTTATTTAATTTTTTTTTTTTTTTTTTTTTTTTTTTTTTTTTTTTTTTTTTTGCAATGCAATGATCATATGTAAGGAAATAAAATGCTCATTTTATTAAAAGGAAAAAGTAAATGAAAGTCCTACAAAGTAAAAGCTAGGGGAAAACGAAAGGTGCCTATGCTAGACTTATTAGGGAAAAGAATAAAAAAGAAATAGAAAAAAGAGGTCACGAAATCTTGTCGTTGAAGCTCGCCTCTCGTCTTGTGCCTTATCATCACTCGGTCTTCTTGCCGACTGGAGGTATAGGAAGCTTGTTATTGTCGATCAAATATTGGATGGCCTCCTTTAGCTTCCAACAACTCTCAGTAGTATGACCCCTACCTTGATGGTACTTGCAATGTGCATCTGGATTCCAACTAGGCAATCTCTTTTCAGGTGCGGGATCTTGAATAGGTCCAATGGGAGTAATGAGCCCCTTAGTATGGAGTCGATCGAAGGCAACATCATAGCTCATCCCAATAGGGGTGAATTCTTTCCTTAATTCTTTCTTAGATTCTTGGTTATTCATGGCTAAGACTTCATTGAGGTCAAAGGTACTAACATTGTTACTAGAGTGGGTGTTTTCAGAAGAAGAAGGATTGTCGTTCTTCTTTCCTTTCCAGCCACTGTGGTTACTATTGTTAGTAGCTTTTTGCTTTGCAAGGTCATCTTCAATCTTTATGCCTATGTCGTAGACTGCCTTAAAAGTGTTCAAGTTGTGTTGATATCTCAAATGCTTCGAATACTTCTCTTGTAAATTCTTGATAAACAACCTCACAGACTCCTTCTCAGTAGGGACTTCAATCATATTAGCGGAAGTTTCCCTCCACTTGTTGAAGAAGGAAGTGAAACCTTCGTTTTCTTTTTGTCTTAGCATCTCAAGCTGTTTATGGTCAGTTTCAACTTGAATGTTACATTTATATCTATCGATGAAAGCGTTTTTTATTTCTTCCCAATTGGAGGTCTTCTCTTTGTCAAGAGAAAAGTACCATTGTTGACACACAGTTTCTAATGATAAAGAGAATACATAATGAAATGCCTTCTTATCTATTCCCTTAATATTCATTATGGTTTCAAAAGCTCTTAAATGAAAATAAGGGTTGTCCATAGGCTTGAATTTAGGGATGTCATTGGCATTGAACTTCTGCGGAAGAAGATCCTTATCCACCGAGACCCCTTGTGAACTAATGCCCTGGAACCTATAGTCATTAGATAGTTTGCTCAACCTTTCCTGGATGAAGTTCATTTGTTGTTGTTTCGCAGGGTCATTAACTTTAAGAGTTAAACCCTTCAATATCTCAGCCAAGTTAGCTACCTCTCCCCTAACTTCATTTAGTTCTTCTCGACTTGCCATTATCTTCTTAGCCTTCCTTTTCCTACCAATTGGCTTGTCAAAAAGTGCTACTTGAATGAAAGTGTTGTCCTTGATTAATCGCCCTTCTCTCCTTGACCAAGTACTGTAGAAAGGGAAATTAGGGATAAGTTTTATACTAATTATTTTGACTCAAGCTTTATTCAACATGCAATATATGGGAAAAAGATCATGGAAGAATGATAATAATGATATGCATGGGGAAAGAATGTAGTGAGTGGGAAGATGATGGAGATGGGGAAATATTGAAGAATTAGGAATAGAATGGACCCCCAACTCAAAGGACGGAAAAACAACTCATGCATGAACCTAAGACATGGCTATGGTGCGACTAACGTGTCAAGTGTGTGCTTTATAAGTGAGTGTAGGTGACATGTTAAGACTTGTGTCATGACCATGTGGCTAGACTATGTGACTAGACTTAAGCAAAGACTAAATTAAGACTTCGCGTATATGCATTAAACTGGACAGGCTGTAGTATTTTAGTCATAATTTGTGATCTGTGACTTTGATTGGGACGAAACCAACGCCAAATTAAAGATAAAACTCGGGGCTACAGATCCATAGGTTATACGACTCGTAGTTCTTCCTAGAACTCCGGCTATGACCAAAACAAGTTGACGCATGTGCAGTATACGGGAATAAAAATCCGGGTTGACTTAAAGGAACTATGACTCGACTTAAGGGAATTTATTAGTTCAAATTAATTAATTAATTAATTAAACAAAGTCCTTTAGTCATTGGTTAGTTTATTAAAACTTATTTACAAACACAAGTCAAACCAAACGGTTAGCACATATAAAGTATGCACAAGCAAGGATGCACAAGTAGTTCATATAGTCACAATATGATGCAATGAGTTTGCAACCTAACCATGGCTCTAGTTCTCTAAAGTTCAAGGATATGGGTTAAGTCAAAAAGGGTCCATGGTTATGAGTCCGGATGCATCGCGCGAAAGCCTAACCTCGAAGGGTTGGCGCGTATGGATGGGACCCCGCAAGTTAAAAAAAACTTGCTTCCACGGTTTGGTGGATTCACTAACTTGCATGTACCCGTCGTTGCCAGGAGCGTTCGATTGGGTAGATGAAGCGTGAACCCCCAGAGGGTTATGGCCATATGTAGAACACATATGGGTTTCAGAAAAGTGAGAACAACTCAATCTGGAAGTAGAATCGAGCCAACAGTACTAGAAATGGTCAAAACAAGAAGGCAGAGTTCTGGCTCGGTATTGGAAGAACTTGGCGCCAGACTACAAGAACTGTCGCCATAAAAGAACCTCTGTCGCCAAGCGACAGAACTATCGCCAGGCGACAGAAGCTCTTTACAGGCGACGGTCTCTATTTTCTAGACGCTAGTTCCTACATGCCTCAGCAGGTATCTGTGTTCTTAGAATTTTCCAGATTTCGCAGTATTATTTCGATTCTAGTTGTGAAAGATATTTCTCAAATTTCCTACGTGTAAAATCCTATGTTTTTGACTCATTTCGGATGGTCTATCCAATGAGGACCTTTTTTATGCATCTGACAATAATTTTAATCAAAATTACGCACATGAAATACTTATAATTTTTCGAGTCTCATCCGCTCATTCTAAATCATTGCCAAAATAAATTTCAGGAATTAACATAGAAATCCTCCCCAATGGAGTCGCCAAAAAACTGTAGGGAATATTTCAAGCATTGTAACCCCAAGCTTGAACCCCACTGTAATCATACACTAAAGTATAATTTTATCATATCTTTTGATCCAGAATTCCAAATAAGTCATATAATATGTCGTTGGAAAGCTCTTGAAGTCTAATTTCCAATGCAATTAGAATCAGATTAAAATCTTTTGTAGATAAAAAGATATGGCCGAAATAGTGAAAGGGTGTCAGTTTTAGATAGAGTTTCGTTTTCCTTTCATATCTTTTCGTTATAGCTCGGATTTAATATTATAATATATCATTGGAAAGATAATTTCAAGATCTATCCAACCATATAATATTTGGATAAAAATATAAGGCACGAAAATAATATCTGACTGTCTTTGGAAATGTTTAAAATCCGAATAGAATTAGGAAAGTTTTTAAAGAAGGAAAGTTTATATTTAAATCAAATTCCTTAATCTTATCTTTTCAAAAAAGGGTAATTAAGATATTTTAGAAACTTATAGAATATTCTAATCAATCCTAATTAGTTTAGGAATAGCATTAAACCTTTGGACCCTCCACATGATCATTGGGTCGTTGGTAAAATCCGGTTTGGGCCTAGTTTAGTATTTTGGCCATAACTTCCTCATTATTCATCGGAATTGAGCTTATAATATATCGTTGGAAAGGTCTTTTTAAGCCCCATCCAACTACATCATTATCGGACCCTTATCATGGACCAAAATAAACTGGATTGGACGTTTTTATAAAATAGAGTGGGTTTTCGAAAACAGAAAGAAAAATTTTTAATAAAAACTAACCGCAACACTTGACTTTTCACACTTTCACCTCATTCGATTATGTTTCGACGTGACAGGTATTCATCACTGGGTTTGGTTTTGGGGAGACACAAATGGGTGTCTACAGGTTCATAATAATTTTTATTGATGCTTGAAGCATGAGGAAAGAGCTATTTAAGTGTCTTTGTACATGAGGAATAAATTATATTTTTGGTGCCTTCGTGCACTTAAGGTGTTTCTAACATTAAGGGATAGGAATTGTGGCGCATTATGCGTTTAAGGTGTCTTTGACACCGTAGTGTTAAAAAGGGTTCAACATTAAATATTATGTGGTCACTAACTATTCAAGAACTGAATTGGTATGTTTGATTATTTGAATAATTATAATGATTGTTTGTGTTATTGTTTGAGAGTCATCATCAAGTCTAATAATATGTAAACAATGTAAAGTGAAAGAGATTATGCACCAAAACTCTTAGATCGTATATACCTTGAGTATGAACGTATGGGGGGAGTTATGCGACTTTATATTTGACCATAACTTCTACTGGGGGTACAAGAGCTTTTCTAATGGCAAGTAGTGGGGACAAGTAGAGAGGAGCTTTTCAGGTGATGAAGCATGTACATAATGGGCATGAGTGAAGTGCGAATCATGCTTAGTTTCCATAAGATAACGATGTGATTTATCGCTTTAGTTATTTTATATTATGCTTGTGAGACTAACACAAAGGTTTTTAAGTTTTTTTGGTTTTAATTAGGGCCTACAATGGTTCCAAGTTGTAGGTTGACTTTGTTTGACTTTGGTTTGACCTTTTACTTTCGTTTTGGTTGACTTTATAGTTGACTTGTCTTGAATGTTTTTAAAGATAGTCTTCCGCTGTGTGTCTTTGATAATTGCCTTAGCCGTTTTCACAGTGGCGGTAATATCTTAGATTTTTCCTATTTTGAGTTTTAAAATTAAAGTGCAAAACAGGTATTTTAAAGGAAAGTAATTTCTAGGGTGTTACAGGCACTTTCTAAATAATAGGGGTTACTCAAATGAACAAATGGGCTACTCATTTCTAAATTACTTGATTTAACTCATTTAATGAATTTGTGTTACTTTTATGGACAAAATGGGGGTTACTCTTATGATTAAATGGGGTTACTCATGAATCTTAGAAACCAATATGGCCACACCATGTGACTAGCCACATACAAGACTTACCCATTAAAAATATATTACACAATACTTTCTACGTGTTCTTTAATTGTATCATTTGGGTTGAGTACTGTGGTACCTGGTTTTTAGCGGACAAAGTAGTCTATAAAGGTTCCACTTAAGTGTCTGATAAGACTTATAATTAAAAACTTAGAGTCGCAACCTTATTTTTTTCCGATTAAGAACGGATTTTAAAATAGTCAATTTTAAGAAATAAAACTAAAAATCAACTATTTACTCCATAAAAATAAAATAAGACACAGTCTTGGGTTCGGGATTATTTAGGTTAAGAGAATCAAATGTCAGGAACTCGTCTTCTCTTCCATTCTAACGAACGAGCTCTTATATTGCGTTGTTTAAAGTTAAGTTTTAAGGCATGTTAATCACATAAAATGATATAATAATTAATATAAGGTAGGTTAGAGCACCAAAGTTGCACTATGTACCAACCATAGTGGGAATTTGTATTCACTCACGGATCAAAACCTTCGTAGGTTGGACAAATGCCATGTTTGAAGTAATCAATACTATTGGGTTTAAAATTTGGGTAGTTGACGTAAACGTCATTTTTGTAAGTGGGATTTTAGTGATCTTTGACGGATTCACTCATAAAAGTAAAATGAACCACCTTGGCTGAGGAAAATCACCCCGATTAGCAATCACCAAAAATGCCTTTTGAACAAGACAATACAACAAATGTGTTCCTATTGACGACTTTTTAGTGGGTCAAGGTATTTTTTGGAGTGAAACTGTAAGAGTTCTCTATGTAAACTCACTTTAGGTTTAAAATCACTCAAGGGTAGTTTTTGTAAGGTTTTAAGGGTTATGTGTTTAGGCTTAATGGAATTGGCCAAATAAAACACTACGACATCTGTCAAGGCCTTACTTCCAAATAAAAGGGAACAATAAACTATTTAATCATATCCGATTGTCAATTAATCCATCGGATAATTATGATGGGATATAAGCTTATTTTTATGGAGATGGATAATTGTTACGACCTTATACAACTAAATAAATAATCTTAACCTCTTGTTTGGAAATGAGGCCATAATCTTATATTAAATATTATTAAAACAAGTATGCAAAGTTATATTCATTCATGTGTTACAAAAGGTTTTGAATTAAAAAGTTTACAAAATTATAAAATTTTTAATTCAAAAGTCATCTTAAAATACAGTTTAAGTTTCTTACATAATTTATTTCGAAAGTCATCTTTAGAATAAGATTAAGATATCTTAAATAAAGCTCCATAAGTTAAAATTACATAACATGGTGTAATATAGATTTCATAACACCATTAGTTTCTTAAAAATAAATTAATACAATTTTAAAAAGCAATTAAGAGAAAAAAAAAACGTGCCTTTTTCTTCATTTTGATAGCTTGAACAAAAAAATCATTAAAAATCATAGAAAAATCAAAAAATTATTGTGAGATACGGTTGGAAAGCTCTTGAAAAATTCTATCACTTGAGCTAAAGAAATGGAACTGTTTTTGAAAGTAAGGGCTGTTGCATAGGCTATCTTTGGAGGTGGTAAGTTACTCTTTATCATTGAACATCCTTTACATAAACTCTTACTTTCTTTGATCTTTAAGCTCACTTTAAGAAGGAAATTATTCATAACTTATATCTTAGACAAACGCATGAATGTATTAACCCTCTATATTTTTAATGCATTAGAAAAAGATGAAATGCAACATGCAACTAACGCCCCTCTTTTATAACCTATCACCTCACTAGTAGGCTTGGCTTTCTAATGTGGAGTAATGAAATATTTAGGGCTAATTTAGCACCTAATATCGTCATTACTCCTATTCGTAACATCACATGGAAACAAACACATTAGTTAGCATAATAATAATAACTAAGGAAATTATGAAAGGAATAAGGATAATATACCTTGAGCTAGATGTAGCTATTTTTTGGATAATCCCTTTTGCTTATCAAGGGTTAAAAGATGATAGCTCCTTAATTATGTGAAATAAGAGAGACTTAGTGATATTTTTTGGAATTTTTGAGATATTAAATGAAATTTTTTTGAATAGAGATATTAAATGAAGTTGGTGCAAAATAAAGCTAATGAACCTTATTTTTTTTAATTTTTTATTAAATAAAATAAACTTGAAAAATAAAACTAAATCTTGAGAAATAAACTTTCTTTTTGGTTTTAATATAGATTAGGAACGCTTAAAAAATTATACTAATTTTTTTTAACAAGGATAATAAAGAAAAATAATACTTGAACTTGAAATATTTTTTTGTGGTTTTTTTATAGGAATTAAAGATATTAACAATACTTAAATAAAATTAGAAGTAATAGTTAAACTAGATGATACTTTTTATAAGATAATAAATTAAAAATAAAGCTAAATTAGGGAGATTTTAACTAAAGCAAGAGATTAGAGGAGAATTTTAGAGAGATTTTTTAGAGAGAGAATTAGTAGGATTTTAGGTGTTTTAAAATGAGAAAATTAGGGGGGGTATTTATAGGAAAATAAAGGGATTAATTTGTAAGTAAATAAAATAAATAAAAGGTAATTCAAGGATTTAAACGGTAAATATCAAGATTTTTGTAATAAGGAAAATTTTGATATTAAATTCTTTTGTTTTATATGTAACAAATTTGCAATACTTAAATTGATAAAATAAGGAAAATTTGTCTAGGAGGGACTTATATATTCACTATTTTGTCTGGAAGGACCTTATATGTTTAAAGTGGTCTAAAAGGACCTTATAAGTTTGTTTTGTTGTCTAGAGGGACCTTGACGCCGGATTCCGACGTTTGACTTTTTTACTCCGGCGTTGACTAGTCATGTGACTCTCACGTGACTTAAAAATTACCCTCCCTCTTATTTTTTTTCCCTTTTTTCCCTCCATTTCCCCTTATTTGCCCAAAGTAGGCGTCTATTTTAGATGCCCCTACCGCTTTACACATGCGGATATCGGTTAGTAGGGCTTCATATTCTGCCTCATTGAGGCTTAGAACTTGAACCGTAGTGCATACTCGAATTTGTCCCCCTCATGAGACTCATAGATAATGCCCGCACCACAGCCGTTCATAGTAGAGCTCCCGTCTACATACACTTTCTAAACCTGATTAGGATCGGATTATCCGGTGGAATCGGCCTTGTCATTTCGATAATGAAGTCGGCAAACGCCTGACCCTCACTCCCTTTCTTGCAAGGGTATTCATAACCGGGTACCCGGGATATCGGGTACCCGGAAGTGCGTGTAGTAATTTGGACGGCCCATTACCCGACCCGATAAAAACGGGTACCCGCTTTTACCGGGTACCCTCCTCGGGTACCCGAAATTTTAATATGTATGCTTTTTTTTTAAAAAAAACACACACACACACACACATACTGTTAATATGGACTTGTAAACCTGCTGTTAAAGTTCAAAGTTCAAGGTGTCCAGCTAAAGAGAGTTCAGAGAGTTTAAGGAGTTTACATCAAATTAAAACGACAAAACAACTAAATAAATTACAAAGTCCAAATAATATTTCAATGCCACAAATCAAACTAAATGGGAGAGAGGATCATTTCAGTCGCTTGTGACATCTGAAGCTTCAATTGCCTCATTAATGATAATCGTTGGTTGCTCCGAAACCAAGTCTTAACCCCTGCACAATATAAATCATTCCAAAAAAAAAAAACATATATCAATTGTAGAATATCACAAAGAATTAACAAGCAAACATGAAAATAACTTATCAAACATAAGCAACGAAATGGTACAAAATGCAAGAAAACATGAAAATAACTTATCAAACATAATCACACTTAATCAGCAAATTAACCCCAAATTCAAATAAAAACCCTAAAAAATGTAATTGAAAATAACTTGAGTATAATCACACATAATCAGCAAATTAAGCCAAAAAAATTCAAAAAAATACCCTAAAAATGTAATTGAAAATAACTTGAGTATAATCAAACATAAGAAACGAAATTTACTCAAGAAAATTCGACAAAAACCCCTAAAAAATGTAATTGAAAACAACTTGAGTATAATCAAACATAAGCAAAGAAATTAACCTAAAAAATTCGATAAAAAACCCTGAAAAAAAGTAATTGAAAACAACTTGACTATAATTTAACATAAGCAAAGAAAAATTAACCAAAACAATTCGAGAAAAACACCAACCTTACGCGGCTGACGGTGGTCGGTGAGGGACTGACAGTCGACGGAGGTTCGCCTAAGAGGGAGGACGTCGGTCGCCTGAGAGGAAGGAAGGAGGGTCGCTTGAGATTGTGTGTTTGAGAATTGAGAGTGAGCGAGGAAAGAGGAGAGAGAAGAGGAGTAAGCTTGAGAATTGAGATGCGGCTACTGATTGTCTGAGGAGAGAGATGAGTAACCCTAATTTGAGTTCGAGCCAAGAAAATAAAAAATAAAAAATAAAAAAATTGGGTATTTAACGGGTACCCGCAACACTCAAAGGTCGGCCCATTACCCGACCCGCAAATCTGATGTTTTAGACCTGACCCGCAAAATTGGGAAAAAAATCAAAATTACCCGGCGGGTACTTTGCGGGTCAGCGGGTCAACAGGTCGGGTCAAACGGGTCGGGTATTTTTGAACACCCCTACTTTCTTGGTTCGAAAGTGATTTCAAGACTTTGCATTTCAATAGCCATTTAAGCATCCTACCGGATGACTCCAAGGTAGCCATTGGCCGCTTGAGGGGTTGATCTGTATAAATCACAACTGGATGTGCCAAGAAGTAAGGTTTCAACTTCTTGACAGCCATATAAAGAGCAAGGCCAAATTTTTCAACCATGGGGTACCGTAGTTCAGCATTTCTGAGCACATAGCTAAAGAAATAGACCGGGAGCTGTATGTCATCTCTCTCAGCAAGGAGAACAGCACTGAGAGCATGATATGAAACGGCTAGATACATCATACATGTATAACGTCTCTTTATGCAGAGGGCTAACAAGCCTTGGCAAAGAGTGCAAGTGTTCTTTCAATTTTTAAAAGGACGCCTCAGCATCACCCCTATTCAAATCTAGTCTTCTTCCTAATTGCTTGGAAGAAGTAAAGGCATTTGTTACCTGACCGGCTGAGGAATCTTCCCAATGCCGCCAGGCAACCGATTAATTTTTAAACTTCCTTGACAGTGGGGGGTAACTTCATGTCAATAACCGCCTGTATCTTCTCAGGGTTAGCCTCTATCCCCTTTGATCAACCAGGTTTTCGAGAAACTTCCCGGACTCAACACCAAAGACGCATTTCTTGGGATTTAACACGACCTTATGCCACTTGAGTGTGGTGAAGGTTTCTTGGAGATCAGGAAGGTGATCCGTATGTAGCTTGGATTTGACTATCATGTCATCAATGTACGCCTCTACATTCCACCCAATTTGATTAATGAAGACTGTATTAATCATCCTTCAGAAAGTAGCAAACGCATTCTTCAAGCCAAACGGCATCACAATGTAACAGAATAACCCCTGATCAGTGACGAATGTCGTCTTTTCTTGATCTTTTTTCCACAAAGAATCTGATGGAAGCCTGAGTAAGCGTCCATGAAACTCATCAAGGCATGCCCGGCTGTAGAGTCGACCAGACTGTCGATCTTTAGAATCGGGTAACTGTCCTTTGGACATGACTTGTTCAAGTCAGTGTAGTCAACGCACATGCGCCAGGTACCATTCGACTTCTTCACAAGCACAACGTTTGCAAACCAATCCGGGAAGTTACATGGTTGAATGAACCCAGCGTCTAAAAGCTTTTTAACCTCAGCGGCTGCCACCTGACTTCTTTCCTCGCCGTGATTTCTTTTCTTTTACCGGATGGGCTTCCTTTTAGGATCCATGGCGAGCTTGTGGTCAGCGAGATCCGAGCTGATGCCTGGATCTCTTCCACTTCAAAGGAAAAGATGTCTTTGAATTCTTTCAGTAGAAGGTGCAACTCTGCACCTAACTTAGCAAAGGCAGCCGTCCCCACCTTAACAGTACGCTCTGGACGGCTGTCATCCAAAGCACGATCAATATGTTCGCCAGCTGGCTGGGAACGGAGCTCCTCTGACCGCTCCCCTATCAGTGATTGCTATTTCTTTTCCCTCTTCACCTCCATCAACTGGTTAGATTTTCTTTTCTTTCCAGCTGCTGGTGGGGCGGGGTTGGAATCCTTGACATTGTCAATGTCTATCGGCTCTTCATGTTGGCCGGCTGGGGCCATAGTGGGCTCAACGTCTGAGATATAGCACTCTCGACCCATCTTCTGATCCCCGTTGAGGGAGCCAATAGAGCCATCATCCTTTTCGCACTTCAGTAGCATGTTGGAAGGGATAATCACCGCCTTGGATTCGTTCAAAGTTGGGCAGCCTAAGATGATGTTATAGGCGGTCAACTCTTTAACGATCAAGAACTTGACGACCAGGTGCCGCCATTCCCCTTTGTCTCTCAGCCGGATAGGTAAGTCAATCCTTCCGACTAGGTACACCATTCCACCCCAAAATCAAACTAATGGATGTGTAACCGGGTGCATGCTGCTGGGGGTGTACTTGAGTTTCTTCAAGCACTTGTTGCTGATGATGTCTAAGGAGCTACCACTGTCTATAAGGATCTGTCCAACCAGTTGGTTGGCGAACTTACATTCAATGACGACCGGGTCTTCATGCGGACGACGGACGTTATCCCGATCCTTCTCAATTATAAGGACGTTTGGGAAGGTACTGCTGGCAAACGTCTGCCCCTCATCAGCTACCTTGGCCATCTTCTTCAGATGGTCCTTGGTGCCCTAGATAGTCTGGCCACCGCCTAAGAATCCGCCTACAGTGGTGTAGACCAGCTCTTTATCAGTGTCCGAACTACTAGTAGGATGGGCTGTCTTGGATGGTTGTCCCGGATTCGACCTATTTGTCCCTTTAGACTTGGAGAGGTAGGACTTCAGCATCTCTTTGTCAGCCAATATCTGCTTGAGACTATAGCAGTCATTGGTGTCATGGCCAACCTCCTCTTGGTACTGGCAGAATTTATTTTTGTTCCGTGAATGGACGAAACTTTTCATTGGATTCGGCTTCTCAAGAGTCAGCCAGTCCTTTATCTCCATGAGGATGGAGTTGCAGTCCTTGTTAAACTTGTACTTGGAGACGTACGATTTAAATTCTTTTTTCTTCTTCAGGGACGGCTGATAAGAATCATTGACCGCCCAGACTTCTTTTCTCTTCTTGCTCTCTTCAGACTTCTGAGCCGGCTGAGCAGACCGACTCTCTTTGTGTTTGTCAGACTTCTTAGAGTCTAACTGATTGCTGGGTGAGCAGAGGTCAGTTGCTTGCTCGATCAGCGCCTCTTAATGGGTGAAAACCGTCTTCTTGACGAGGTCAAACTCAAAGGTCGACCCGTCCTTCAGACCCTTAAAGAAGTCTGTGAATGCTACTTCGTCAGGAAGCCCCTGAATTTGAATCCTGATCAGGTTGAACCGCCTGACGTAAGACCGGAGTCCTTCTCTCTCCCCCTGCTTAATGGTGCTCAAGTCTAAACTTGTTTTCTTCGCAGGGATGTTTATTGATATGTCCATTTTATATAATGTTTTACCCCCGTCCCTCGGTCATAATTAGTAGTGTTTTTGGCTCATTAGAGCCACTTTTATTACTAATATGTGTTTTCTAGTGTTTTCGTAGTTTTGGTTGAGTTTTGTAGGGAATTGCACCTTTGGAGCATTTTCCCGGGATTTTATGGAGCAACTACGAGCATTGGAGGAGCACGACCATCTTTCATAGCCCAAGATCGGTTAGAGTAATCAAGCCGGTGAATAAGGGCTCGACTTGTGTGAAGACGAGACATTTGGACCGAATGATTTAAGCCCCAAAGAGGATATTTGGTTTGGGCCAAGTTACGAGGCCAAACGAGGAGTCCAAGCGGCCCAAAGGTGTCCGCCCGATGGTCCGCCCGATGATCCGCCCGATGGTCCGCCCGATGATCCGCCCGATAGCGCGCCCGATCGGGCAAAGAAGACTTATATCGCAGCAGCCCTTCGTCCGATCAAAAAGGCGCGCCCGATCGGGCGGTGCCTCGCCCGATCGGGCGCGTGTTTCTGGAGGACGTTTTAAGCGTCGTTTAATTTGTTTTAACTTAGGATTTTCTAGCTTAGTATAAATACGCTTTTGTTAAGCGAATTTAGGGGGGAATTCTTTTCTCCCTTCCCTTACTCTCTCTTTTCTCTCTCTAACTTTTTTCTTTCTCTCTTCTCTTAAACTCTTAGTATTATTTTCTCTCTCTACAACTCTTGTTCCTTTTAACTTTGGTAACGATTTCTTCTCTTTTAATCTCAGTTATTTATTTTATTTCTTTACTCTATCATGACTACTTTTATTGCTTCGTTTAGTTTAGATTTAATTATGTGTGAGTAGTTTAATTCTAGGGTTTATGGGGATCCATAATTAATATGAAGGGATAATTTGTTATTATTGATCATTGATATTGCATGATAATTTCTTATTGAATTGTTTTAATTCTTTGCAATTAGATTATGAATCGAGCAGATGTAATTTGATTGTGAATGTTTAGCAATATTGAATTGATGAATCGAGCAGATGTTAATTTAATATTAAAGGCTATTTTCAATAGGAACTTAGATCTAGTAAATTGCGAGAGCCTGTTAGATCTATGTTGGTTAATAAATTGCGAGAGCCTGTTAATCATGTTATCTGTGCAATGTTGATTAATTGATTGTTATGTTTTATCCTGGAATATTAATTATAGGTGAACCTGTGACCCTAGGCCTTCTTATTATTGATTTTCTCTCTAAACTCAATCTCCGTAGTATAATTTCATATTAAAAACAACAATTTGGTTACTTTAATAATTTAGATTATATTAATTAATTAGGAGTAGAAAGACCAGTTTCCCTGTGGATTCGACCCTACTTCCCTATCTACTTTAGTTAGAGGATTTAGGTAATACTTTTGATTAGGTGATACGACTTTAGTCTGCCATTTATCGAGAAGTTGGAAGCAAACAAGAAGGCAAGCCTCTTGAAGCTATCTATACAGCCGGCTGACAAGTTACCAAACCATTTTTTGGGCGATGCCCTTCAATGTAGCCGGGAAGCAACGAGACCACGTAGCATCATCCAACCCCTATAAATACATAAGTTTGGTGTATATCATGAGGTGGTCCTCAGGGTTGGTGGTACCGTCATAAGTACCAACCAGAACATTCTTAACCTTGGGCGGCTGAACCGCCTCGGTTATTTCCTTGGTGAACGCAGATGGTTGTTCACCAAGTCTGAGCAGACGGAGCTGCTAGTCTAGGGGCTGGACGCTGTTGTATGCCGCCTGACCTTCATAGAGGGCCGTCTGCATATATGGAAGGCCATATTGCCTGTATGGCATCTGAGGCACATACGAGGCTGGCCCAATCATCTGAGGACCAGTATGGACGGACTTGCCGCCGGTATGGCTCTCAAGCAAGGATTGGGTATTCCTTGCGCAGCTGTCTGGGAAGCTCGAGGTAGAGGCTAACTAAGACAGCTGCTAATTTCTCTTGCGCTCAATGATTTGTCGAGCGTCAGAGTTCTTACGGCCATCTGGCTAAGCCTGCCGGATGTATCTTTTCAGGCCCTTCTAGGGCAGAAGAATTTTAGACCAGACAAGTGTTGCGACGTCCTTTACCTTTGGATGTGGAATGGGTTGCCTGTCCCTGACTGGCTTCCTCCTCTCATCTTGAGGAGTCTTCTTTGCTGACTGACCCTTGCTAGAGCCAGCCTTGTTCTTGTTGATCAGGTCCTTGATCTTACCCTTGAAACTACTCATGAATTTCATGAGTTCGTCCTGGGTGACGGGAGCTGATTCGACCGCCTGGTTATTAGGCGGTTGAAGAGGATGGTTACTTGGACATGCCTGGCTGTCGCCCCGTTCCAGCTTATCCCTGTGACGGATGCGTTTAGAGATGAATGACCCATCAACGGCCACATATGTTTCGACTTAAAGGTTGTTATCATCTTCCTTGTCTGTATAGACCACAGGCTGAGGTTCTTTGGGATCAAGAGCTGGTACAGACTCTTGAACCATCTTTGAGGTACTCTCCCCACAGACGTCACCAAATGTTTTGGGTGTTTTTAGCCCCTCAGGAGAGTTACGACTTGAAGTTTGGTCTGGTGCGGCCTGTAACTGCAAAACAACGGAGACTCCAGGTGGTTGGAGCTCCGCCTCCGACGATAAAGTTAGAACGTGTAGGAGAGTGTAAAAGGGTGCGGAAAGTAAAGTAAGATCATCTTGGATTCCAAGATCATGTAATCTCTGATGTGAGAGAATGGGGGGTAGTGTAATAAATGATTGGACGTGTCCCAAAAATGGGGAAAATCTCCCTATTTATAGGGTCATTGGAAAGCGTGTCCTTTCTTAGGTCACTCTGACCTAATTCTGGTAGGTTGCGCCGCATTGCGGCTTTCTCGGGATTTGGGCCCTAAAGGCCGCCTTTTCTCCCATTCTCTTGGAGCGCCACATGTCAAGCTTTGTTTGGTCCATTTTGGACTAATCCTGGGGTGACACGTGTCGCCCTCTGATTGGCCCACGTGACATGGGTAAAATTACCCAAAACAGGCAGGGTTACAATTCAGGTGGTGTTATCGTGGTGGATTAGTGGCCCAAGGAGCGATTTAGCAAAAAAAAATTATAAAAAATAAAATTTAACTTGTTTGACAGGTTGTAGGTAAAAGAGATTGTTAATGGAATATGGGGGGTCAAAGGTGGGATTGTTTCTGAAATTTCAAAAGGTGGGATTGTTTATGGAAGATTGATTAAAGATGGAGTTATTAGATTCCATTTTTCCTAAAAAAAGAGGAAAAATTAGAAATAATAATCCCAATTTTCATCAATCTTGGTAGAATAATCCCAATTTTGGATTATACTGGATTAATCCGAACTTTAGGGGGTCTTCTTTTTCTTCAATCCCAAATATCGGTTACCGGTTGAATGGGTTAATTTTTATTTTTTATTTCTTCAATCCCAAAAAAAAAGTGATATGTGTCACGAGTTAATTGGTTTTTTTTAAAAAAAAAAAAAACACACACACATAAACAAACAAACAAACAAACAATTTTTTTTTTTTAAAAAAAAAACAAAAACCCCGGCCAAACCTAGAATCCAGCCACCCAAACCTTGCCGGCGGCGGCTGCTACCCCCCCTTCCCTTGCGCCGATTTCTCCCCTCCCCCAACGTCGATTTCCCCCTCCCCCAGTGCCGGTGATGTGACCTACCATCTTCCCTTCCTTTTCCGCCGGCAACCACCACTCGAAAGATCGAAACTCCTTTTCCAGCCACCACCACCACTCGAAACTTCCTTTAAAACTCTCCCCGATTCCCTAAAACCCCCAAAATCCCTTCCCCCACCATCAAAACCCTAGTCGCTAGGGTTTCGGGGTGAAGGAGGAGTTTTTGAAGGTTTTTCGGGATGGGGAAAGGGGTTTTTTGTGGTGGTTTCGCGGGGGGTTGGAGGGGATTTCGGGAAGGGGGAAAAGAGATAGTTCAGCGTGGGAAGAGCGGTGGTCCTGCGTGGGAAGATCGGCGGTCGGCGAGGGAGTGGTGGTGGAGGTTAAGGTGGGACGGTGGGGGAGGGGAGGTTCGCTGGGTTTTTTCTGACTTTTTTGTTATTTACTTGTTTTGTTTTTTTTTTTTTTTTTTTTTGGATAAAACAAGGCTTCACACGTGTCAAGTGACCTGATATAGTAGGTCATTGACTTTTGTTGACCGGTTAGGGATTGAAGAAAAACAAAACCCCCCAAAGTTTAGATTATTCCAGTATGGAAAAGTATTGGGTAAGACGGACTCACCGTGAGTCCGCCGCCACCACGGTCTCTCGCCACCAGCCTACCTCGACCTTGACCCAGAAACTCACACCTCGACTCCAACTCACAAACACCCACCTCGACCATCACCGGAAACACCCACCCAACCTTGACCTCGGCCCTAACCAGAAACACCCACCCGACCCCGACCATAATCCCCCACCTCGTCCCCCACTTCGACTTGACCCAGAAATGCGTGAATCTTGGTCACTGAAAATCTAGCTATTTCAAGTAAGGTAGGGTGGTGGTCGTAGTTAAGGTAGGGTGATGGCCTGGGGTGGTGGTTTCGGTTCAGTGGGTGCAAGGTTGAGGAGAGAGAAAATGTTGTGTTATGGAAGAAGAAGAGGGTAAGTGGTGAAGGAGAAAATATTGTCAGGTATTAAGTGTTTATTGTTTAGTATTTGATTGTTATTATTTGGTATTAAATGTTTATTGTCATGTATTAGATTAGTATTGTCAGGTATTAGATTAGTATTGTCAGGTTTTAGATTAATATTAATTGGTTTAATATTTGTCAGGAATTAGAAAATTTTAGTCAGAAATAAGGTTATTTTTATCATGAATATCATAACTAAAATAAAGATGTTAGTCAGGAATAAGATAATTTTAATCATGAATAAGACTATTTTAGTCAGAAATAAGATAATTTTTATCAAGAAGACAATATTATCGATTTTATAAAATGTTGGCGCGCGGGCTTTGGTCGGGTTTATCAGGCCCGCGCCTTAATGATTATGGGCATGGTCTCACGTGAGTCCGGTCTCACACAAAACGTTTTGTTCCAGTATAATCTAAAGTTAGGATTATTCTACCAAAATTGATGAAAGATGAGGTTATTATTTCTAATTTTTCCAAAAACAAAAGAAATACCCGTACTTAATTAATATTTACTCGTAATTAGTATTCGTACTTTCAAAAAAAAAAAAAAGTATTCGTATGTTCTTATTTTGAAAAATTGCTGATTTAGGTAAGGTTTTCAATAAAAAGATACCATCCTTAAGATGGTGTTCATGGTAGGGATTTTAATTATTTGTTTATTGAAAAATGAAGATCGAAGGTTTCGCTATTTCTATCGGAGTTTAGACCACGGAAGGATATTTATCCAAAAAATTATTCATCTGTAGATCTTATGCCGAATTAGAGCGAACTCACAGATTGTATTGCTTCGGATGAAGTTTTTTGTTAAGGCTATTATCAATCGATTCCGCGATATTGTTATTTTTAGGGTTTTATATATTTTTTGTTGGAATTTTAAATTTCTCAAAAATTGATTGTAAGGGCCGTTTGGCTATTTTATAAATGAAATCTTTAATCTTTCCGTCAAAAAAAAAAAAAAAAAAAAAAAAAAAGGCGTATTGCAGTTAACGTCCCTTTTCGTACTCATACCCTATACGGCTATACCTAATTTTGAAAATAGCTCAAATGCTCGTAAATAGTTCAAGACTTAAACCCTTTAAACCCCATTTTTCCTTCTCCTTCCTCCTTCCTCCTTCCATCGGCCGCCATGACTGTGCTTGAGCAAATTCTCGAAGCTTCAAACCACCAACAATCCATTAACGAACCTCTCAATTACCCCTTCAATCTCAGCGCTGAATCCATCATCCCTAATCTCAAACCTCACTCTGAAAACCCTCTTTCTCTTTTGCAGCCACTATCTGGGTTCGAAATCTCTCAACCTGATGTCAAGCTTATCGAATTAACTTCGACTTTCTTCAAGAAACTCAAGCGTAAGATCAAATCCCCTCAATCTCTTTCCTCTGCTTCATTTGTTAAACTGCTTATTTCTTTTCTTGAACAAATTGGAATTGTTAAATTTGGGGGTTTAGATGGGTTGGTTTCGAAGAAAGATAGTGATGAAAATGGTGAAGGGTATTGTTGTAAATTGGTTGAAAAGCTTGGGTCTTTTGTTGGAAGGGATGTAATGGAGTTGGTGATTGAGGGTTGTTTGATTTTGGGTAATTGGATGATTTTAGAAACATTAATCATCAACAAGTTTATTGTTGATCACGGGGTTCGGTCCGATTTGCTGTATAATCTGGTTACGAAGGGGCGGTCTGAATTGGTGTGTTTGTGTTTAAGGCATTTTGATGATTTAGAGTCTGCTGATTTAGGTAGGGCTTTGAAATGCTTTCTTTCGCCTTCGAAAGAAGGGTGTTTGAACATGGTTACTGTTATGAGTGAATGGGAGAGTGAGGCTACTGCTGCTATTGAGAAAGTTGGTGATAAGAAGTTGAGTGGGAAGAAATTGGGGTTGGCAAAGGATGCTGCATTGCTACTTATGGTTGCCTTTGATCAGTTTTCGCAGGCCGAGTTGTGTTTGCATTTATTGTTGTCATCGTCGAATGTTGATGAAGTGGTGTTTTCGAGTGCATTGAGTAAGCTTAATGCTGAGGAAATGTTGAGTTTTGTTAGGTATTTGGGGAAGTGGTTGCATAAATATGAGAGGTTTCCTCATGTTGGTCCGTGTCCTAAGGCCGCTACTACGTTGGGATTGAAGTTGTGTCAATGGGTTCCGAGGGTTGAAGATATTGTGAAGGCGTTTGGTTTGGTTGTGGATGAGCACTTCTCTTCATTGGCTTTGCATTCGGAGTTTCATGAGGTTTTGAAAGCAGTTGAAGGGGTAGTGAGCTCTTTGGTTTCCGAAGGGAGATTTTGTTGTAATGTGGCAAATGTGATTGAGGTTTTGAAACCAGAAGTTGGAGGTTCGTAATGCGGATGGCTTCCTTCTTTTGTAATAGCATATGTTTAGAAAAGAATGCCAATTTTGATGTTATAAACCGATGCAATATCAATAGAACTAGTGTTAGATATCAGCTGAAAGTATGTGAGGTGTCAACAAAAATTTGTCTGGTATTATATCTGATGATTTCCTGATAACTCACTTTTGGAATTTAAAGTAATTTTTTCAGTTTACTCTTCCTTTGCAATGTATGATACTCTGCTTGTTTTTGAACTTTGTCATCTACGTATTGTACTTCGTATTTTGTATACTTGGTTGTGAGATTTGTGACTAATTTTATGCTAAGTCAATCGAATTCGCAGGATTTTGCAGAAACTTGTGTACTGTTTTGCTGCTGTGTCTTAATTATTGTCCTACTGTTGCAATGATTAAGGTTTTAATGTTAAATCTGTTGTTGACTTGTTGCCCTTAACCATTTAGCTGCCATTCTTGCTGTCATATCATGAATCATGGCGTGTGTGGGAAGATTGGTAGGAATACGGTTGATGCATAATACTTAGTATGATGTTTGTACTTTGTAATTGTCAAGACGGACTGCCTGGAGCCTATCCAAGCACTCTGCCAGCCACAAAACTTCCAAAGGCATGTTGGACAGGTGATCACTCAAATTCAAGAAGCTGCTAGCAAATTTGATCTATGTATCTGCTGACTGCTGTAAAGTTCCTAGAAATGCTGTACTTCAGGCTCATCTCCTACTCTCAGCTATGAGAAGAACATAAGCTTCTTTACTCCTTTGCCAAAAAAATTGCTGATGCTATATTGCATTTAAATTTTCTCATGAAAACAAATATAAACAGTTGCTCTTACAGTTTAAACGCTTAAAGCAATCATGCATCAACTACCTCAGAATCTCAGATGAGATCAAATTGGATATGTTCACCTGTTGCTCAATAGATTAGATTTATCTAGCAACAGGTGAACGAACGATTAGAACTTTCTGTGCAAACTCCAGCTGAAAAATGTCAGAAATCTGAACTTCTGTGCAAACTTCAGATGCATAAACGCTTAAATTTTTTGAGAAAGTCAGATTTTCTAGCTGTGCATGCAATGTATATTGTTCTCTAGCCAGCCAATTTCCTTCAGCTCTAAGACCTGTCCCCCAGTATAGCTTAAGCCCTTAATATACTATCATCTCTCTCTTTTTTTCACTTGGTGTCTCCCAAACAACATAATCAAAATATAAAACCCCATAGACCTTAGAAACTTTTTTTTTAATTAAAGTCTAATGCTTTAATAACCTTAACAGTGGTATAAATATAAAAAATAATGGTATACCATTATTCAATCAATCAATCAATCAATCAATCAAAGCCTTAATCCCAAAAGTGGGGTCGGCTAACATGAACCAAATTTGATTATTCCGTGTAGTCATCAACATAAATCTTTCTCCTCCATCCCTTACGATCCAAAACTTCATCCTCACGTAAATCCATGCACTTCATATCCTTCCTCACTCCTTCCAACCAAGTCATCTTTGGTCTCCCTCTTCCTCGTTTAATCCCTCCATGGTCCCACTCTTCCACTCTTCGCACCGGTGCACCCTCGGGTCTCCGTCTTACATGTCCAAACCAACGCAGACGATTTTCCCTTAATTTATCTACAATGCCCGCCACACCTACTTTCTTGCGAATAACCTCATTTCTGATTCTATCTCTTAAAGTGTTTCCACACATCCACCTTAACATGCGCATTTCCGTAACCTCCATCTTTTTAATATGCTCTTTCTTAGAAGCCCAACATTCTGTACCATAGAGCAACACTGGTCTTATGGCAGTCCTGTAGAATTTTCCCTTCAACTTTAAGGGAATGCTGCGGTCGCATAACACTCCCGTGGCCGCTCTCCATTTAAGCCACCCTGACTTAATCCTGTGGGTCACGTCTTGATCAATGTCACCATTCTTCTGGATGATCGACCCTAGGTACTTAAAACATTCACTCATGGTCAAATCCTTTCCATCCAAACTCACCACTTCATTGCTTGTCCCCCTCTGAGTGCCAAAACGACATACCAAATATTCAGTCTTACTCCGACTTAGCTTAAACCCTCTAGATTCCAACCTTTGCCTCCATTGCTCCAACTTGACATTAACCCCATCCTTAGTCTCATCCACCAAAACGATATCATCTGCGAACAGCATACACCATGGAACCTCATCTTGAATTGGTCTAGTTAATTCATCTAGAACCGTTGCAAAAAGAAAAGGGCTTAATGCAGACCCTTGATGCAATCCGATTGTAATAGGGAAATCTTTTGTCAACCCTCCGCATGTCCTCACATTTGTTGACACATCCCGATACATATCCTTAACTAGGTCTACATACCTTCGTGGGATACCTTTCTTCAACATTGCCCACCAAAGTATCTCTCTTGGCACCTTGTCATATGCCTTCTCTAAATCAATAAAGACCATATGAAGATCTTTCTTCTTTACCCTATAAAACTCCATCATTTGTCTTATCAAATGGATTGCCTCCATAGTAGATCTCCCAGGCATAAAACCAAATTGGTTATCTGAAATGCTTGTGCATGCCCTCAACCTTTGTTCAATCACCCTTTCCCACAACTTCATAGTATGGCTCATAAGCTTAATTCCTCGATAGTTAGAACAATCTTGAGCGTCTCCTTTGTTTTTATAAACCGGGACCAAGGTGCTCTTCCTCCAATCTTGTGGGATCCTTGTAGCCGTCCATATCTTGTTGAAAAGGTTTGTTAACCAATCAATACCAATCTTACCCAAACACCTCCACACCTCTATCGGTACCCCATCAGGGCCAACCGCCTTCTTAGGTTTCATCTTCCTCAGTGCAATCTCCACCTCTACTCTCCTAATCCTTCGCACATACTCCATGTTGATTTCTTCATCACTCATAGAGGTATCTCCTATCACAACTCCATTACTTCCATTAAATAATTCATCGAAGTACCCCTTCCACCTGTCCTTGATGCCCTCCTCTTGCACTAGGACCATTTGGTTCTTATCTTTGACACACTTCACCATGCCAATATCCTTCCTTGCCTCTTGTCTTCTCTTTGCCATCTTATAAATGATCCTTTCTCCCTCCTTGGAATCAAGCTTTTCATAAACCTCCTGATATGCCTTTTCTTTTGCTTGGCGAACAGCTGCCTTTGCCTTACTCTTAGCCTCCTTATACGCTGCAAAGGTTTCATCACTCCTACATTTTCCTAAGGCTTGATAGCATTCCCTTTTTTGCTTAATTACTGCTTTCACCTCTTCATTCCACCACGAAGTATCTCTCTGTACCGAAGTTCTTCCCCTTACTTCCCCTAAGACCTCTTTGGCCACTCTTAGGAAACAGTTCTTCATTCGTAACCAAGTCTTGTCCGGATCCACCTCTCCATCCCAATCCGCTTCTTCAATTACCTTTTCTGTAAAAACCTTAGCTTTTGCATCCCTTAGGGTCCACCATCTTATCCTTGGTTCTTCTTGTCTAACTTTTTTCTTCGCCTTCTCTTTCAGACGAATAGTCATTACCAATAGCCGGTGTTGGGTGACCACACTCTCCCCTGGGATAACCTTACAGTTTATGCAACTTTGTCTATCTATGCTCCTTGTGAGCAGGAAGTCTATTTGAGTTGCATTTGCTCCATTCCGAAAAGTTATCAAGTGTGAATCCCTCTTCTTAAACCAAGTATTAGCCAAAATTAAATCATATGATTGGGCAAAATCCATAATAGCTTCACCACCGGCGTCCCTCTGCCCATACCCAAAGCCTCCATGGACACTCTCATAGCCATCTCGGCTCGCCCCAACGTGCCCATTTAGATCCCCTCCAATATATAACTTCTCTGAGTGGTGGACACCCTGCACCACCTCGTCTAGGTCCTCCCAAAATTGTCGTTTCTCTTCTGCATCTAAACCCACTTGGGGAGCATAAGCACTGATAACATTCACAATCTCCTTGCCACATAGCAACTTCAGCCTTATCAACCTATCGTTCTTCCGATAGACCTCGATCACCTCTTTTGCCAACCTCTCATCGAGAACCACACCAACTCCGTTCCTAGCTCCACCATTCCTTGTTCTGTGGCTCGTTTCTTGCCCAACATACCATACCTTATACCCCAAAACCAAGCCTCGAGCTCCTTCTCCTGTCCATCTTGTCTCTTGGAGGCACATGATGTTCACGCGTCGTCTTTTCATTACTTCTACCAATTCTGCTGATTTTCCCGTAAGAGACCCCACATTCCAAGAACCAATCCGCAAACTAAATTCTTTTCTCCCACGCTCCCTCCTGATCCCAACTCCAAGCCCTTGATTATTTGACACCACAATTGGGCAATATGGCGCGTCGCTTCTGGGCGACGACCTAGCAACCCTTACATACTTATCACTGCACCCGGGTCTGGGAAGTGCAGCGCGTCGCTCAGTAGGGAACGCCCCAATGGCACGCCCTTGCTCATTTGACACCACACTCGGGCAATGTGGCGCGTCGCTTCTGGGCGACGACCTAGCAACCCTTGCATACTTATCACTACACCCGGGTCTAGGAAGTGCAGCGCGTCGCTGAGTAGGGAACGCCCCCACGAAAATATCTGTTTGGCTCATGTCATGGGATGTGACGAAGTTTTATACTGGCTGTCACTGGCCTACCGTAACCCTCCTCCTTTATCCAGGCTTGGGACTGGCAGCGGGAAACCCACTGGCGGAGTTAATGGTATACCATTATTAACGTTAATTATTATTGAATTATCATTGCAATTTGTCACAATATAACATTTAGTAATAAGCATGCGTTGCCCGGGACTTAAGCTAGTTGAGAAGGTAAAAAATATGAATGCTCTTTTATATGTTGGTTAAGATGAGTCTCAGTTACCGCAAGTGTTTGAAGGAGCAAGTGTTTGAAGGAGCAACAACTAGTTTGAAAGAAAAGTAACAATGTTCTCATCCTCTTTTCTTTAATATGTAGGACATGAAAAGCAACTGTTCTAAAGAACAAATGAAACAGGGGCTACTGAGCGAGAAGCCTATCTGTGGTCTGTATCAGACATGTAAAGATGCATATTGATGTAGAGGGCACTAGATTGGTATGTGGAAGCAATGGCAGAAGAATTACATTTTCTGACATCTTTGGTTCTAGGAGCTCCTCGTTCGACTTGCTATCCAGATACTGTGATTGGCTAAGATTGCCGCGTAACTGTAAATTTTTTTTTTTTTTTCCTGGATGTGGTTTTGAAGGTCTGATAATTGCTTTCCTGGATGTGGTTGTGAAGGTCCGATAATTGCCTAGCCTATCTGGAAAACTGGAAGTTTTTGCCATCTGACTGAGGATTTTTTGAAACCAATCTTTTTATGAGAGTTTATAGATTTAAATTAACATGGCTATGAAGCAAGTTGTACTCGGTATTACACATGAAATACTTCAGCCATTGATCTTGTGAAAGCAAAACAGTTCAATATAAAAAATTACTCGTAAGTTGTGGCAGGGAAAGAGCTGATTGCAGTTCAATGTAAATCTAATGGCCTGTGCCCAAAATAATTCATAATCAAGAAAAGCTCCCACTGGGATGATTATAGTATATAATTATACATCTATTTGGGCAACGACATGATGTAACAAATGAATTATTGCTTCCTACAATAACTATCCTACTCAATAAGTATAACTTTTAACAATAATAATAGTAATAATAATGAATAAATACCTATAACCCTCAAATTTAATCTTCTTCTCCTACAATCACTAGTCAGGGGCTATGCATCTGAAAACAGGGTCTACATTAGCTTTAACGGAACCCTAATGCAGGGTACACCAATTTAGATAGCTGTTGATAGTGCAGGTCCGTAGCCATTTCGATGAGTCTTCTGCCATCTCCATGCTGTCTCCAAACTCTCTTGGAGATTTGTATGCCTCGCTGTCCAGTTCAGCTCCTCCCTAATCTTTGTTGGGTCACTGTAAACTTCAGCATAATCACCTGGGCGACGAGGGAGATAATCAACCTTAATGTCTACCCCAGTGGCCTTCTTACAAGCCTCCACAAATTCTTTGACAGAACTACCTGGTAACACAAGATCGGATGTATGTTACCACAGATAAACTTCAGTAAGAAATCATCCACATGATAAATTTTAGGTCAAAAAAGCTAATCAACCTCCCAATGGATCCTACAAAAAACTCAGGCAGCGGAAATATAAAAGGAAAATTAGTCAAAAACCATCTTTTTTAAGCCGGATTCCAGCAGAGTTTCCTTTTTCCGGTATTAACCACCCACAATACCCTTTTTAAGTACCACCACCCGGGCCACCAATGCTGCCTCCATCAAACCTCAACAAAATCCACCCAGCTCCCTCAAAACCATCGAACACCTCCGAAGCCAGTCACCCACCACCTTCTAAACCACTCAAACACCTCCATAAACACCCATCTACCCCAAAAAATCAACCCCTAAAAACCCTAACTTCCCTGAAAAGCACCTCATCTACTTTAAAATCATGTCTACCCACCCCCAATACAACTCAAACTACTTGGAAAACTAAATCCCTTCCCCTAAAATCAACCTCAATCAAGAAAAACTCACCAAACAACTAGAATTAAGAGAGAGATAAAGATTATTAAAAAATAAAAATTAAAAAAAAACAATAAAAAACAAAAATAAAAAATAAAATAAAAGATATAGGAGGTGGGGAGAAGGGCGGTGGCAACAAAGGTGGGGTAAAGAGACATAGTGGCAATGGAGAGGGAAGAGGAGGTGGTGGTGCAGCCAAGGAATGACAGATAATTAGAGTTTGAGCAAAAGGTGATGTTTGACAAAAAAAATTATGACCAAGGTGTCTTCTTACAATAAAAATTTTGGAAGGTGATTTTGACAAAAACACAATTTTAAAAGGTGGTTTCTGAAAAAAAATTTAATTAAAATTTAAAAATGAATTTAAACACATTACCTTTTCCTGTACCAACATTGTAGATTCCAACCTTGCCTGGCATTGCCTTTTCAAGAGCTTTGACATGAGCATCAACCAGGTCCGTCACGTCAATGTAATCTCGTATACAAGTGCCATCTGGTGTCTTGTAATCTGTTCCTCTTACCTATACAATCAATATCTGACATAAATATATGGCTCTAAATGCAAGAATTAAGTTCATCAGAAGATGATAAGAAATGTGGTATCTTTGTCATTCAGATATTAGCAGTGCCACAAATTTGGGAATAAACACAGAGAAAAAAAAGAAGCTGCTCAGAGGCCACTGAACATTCACTCATGAAAGTGCACCACAGCCAAAAGCTTAGGGTAGTAACAAATAGATACAAAAATCCACTAGTCCTTATTCATATAAGAACGCGTGCTTTGTGTATCACAAATACAAATGGATAGTAACAAAGATCGCTGATAGAAAAAACATGTAGAGGACTACATTCACATGATAAAATCTGGTTGGAGAAAAGGAGAAGAGGTTTTCCACGCATGCAGACTAGTAGACTACATTCAATTGTAAAAGAACAAACTAACAGAAAGATCGAAGTTGTCACATTTAGAAAATATTAACAATCTTCCCACAAAATACTACCATCCATATACACAGATAGATATCATGAAGGAATAACTAACACTCTGGGAAATAGAGTGCACAACATACATATATAAAGATTACATATACTGATATACATGCATACCTTCAGCCCTTGAGTAATTCCACGAGCTGCATCAAAACATGCACCTGAAATACGTCCATGCTCTCGCAACTCAGGTCTAGGAGCCTCCCCCAATCTTCCATCAGGATCTGACCCAATGACGTTAAAATATCTAAACATACAGAAACAGATCCAAGTTAGAAAGATCATGTAGACAGATAGAATGAAACAGCTTGAAACTTGTGCACCCATCCAAAAGCACAAAGCATAGAATGTACTGTAATGTCTCATATCAGCAATGCATAGACCTGACAATGGTTGTCATATACAAAAGTGGACCCAAAAGAAAAATCCTACCTACTAGAGCCTAGGAAATTTGAAAGGACATTACTTTCAGATATTATTACCAATGCATGTACATTACCATGTGCAAGTTGAAGAAGTCTACAGTCTAGACCCAAAGAACACGCTAAAGAACAAAAATGAAAGACAAATTTAACAATATGCAAGACAAAACGAGTACATGATTGGCCTCTTAGGTACTTCTATCCCGGTTTCATGACTACCTCTCCCAACCCCATATTGTAAGCTTTTTATTGTGATCTAAGGATGGTGCGGTGGTGCCTAAGTGTTAATAAGCGCACAAAAGGTGAAAATGATATCATGATAAGATGCATTCCAATCAGGTTGCTAATAGATCCAGCTCCCTGACCTCAGTGTTCAGAAGTAGTGCATAAATTAAATTAACTAGTTAATAATTAAGACTTTGTAAACTCCCCAAGTTTCCCAGTTGCCCTTAGTTAACAAAATAGATTCACCAAGAGCTTTATTTACCTATTATTAATGAAGACTCTGGTGCTAACCACTTAACAAGGGAAAATTTAGAGCTAAGAAAGTAAGTACTTCGGAAATTCAATAGAGATGTCAACTTAGAAAGTCAGATGTTGCAAAAAAGTAATATTTCATATACTTCCAGCTGCCATCAGCTGCATCAGAATAGAGAAACGCTTGGTAGAGAAAAATGTCTCTAGTCTTCCACCAAAGTTCCAAATTCATCAAAACTGAGTAAGGAAAAAAAAAACTATACCTTCTCTACACGCTAGTAAAATACTTTGTACTTTCTAAGGACAACCCTAATCAAATAGAAAACTAACAAGTTAAAGAAAAGTTACAAAATTATTTCTAAATGAAAACCAGACTAGGGAAGAAAAAAAAAATATTACTCTATTTTTTTTAGCTAAAAATCTTCCATAGTATTTACAGTTACACCTTATTATCACTTGTATCTTGCCATACTAAATTTTCAGGTACTTTAACTGATATTAAGTTCTGTGCGCAATACTCCATTGTGCATAAAATACAGCTCTTAGTTTCAGGTAGACATAACATGTAATATAATGGAAATGCTTAAGGCTAATTCCTGTTAGTTCAGACAGAAGACTAACCTTAATATCATAACTGCCATGTCCTTGTTTGGCTTAGTGAGATCCAAAATAATATCTTCTGACATCTTCTTAGCCTTACCATATGGGTTAATAGGAACCTGAAACAGCAACAGAGTTAAAATTGAGGACAGAGCCAATAGTTTTTGATGGTATGACTGTCTATCAAAAGAAGTACATAACAAGTAAACTGATGAAAAAGAAAGGGAATTTTCAACAGGCTCTAACCTGAGGAGTTTCCTCTGTTATGGGCATCTTCTCGGGCTCACCATATGTTGCACATGTACTTGAATATATCAAAGTACGTACTTCATGCTTTACCATTGCCTTCAATACTACCAAGGTGTTTGATGTAATATTGTGATAATATCTGAATAACATCAAAAAATTGAGGGTACACAGAAACATTAATAACCTTTTAAGACATGCACTAGTACTAGAAAACATTACATCAAACAAATGACTGGCAAAGATATCGTGAGTGGTTTGATGCAAATTACTTCATGATTCACACCAGATTCTAACATCCTTAATATAAGGGACACTTACAGCACACAATGGCTGATCAGTAAGAAATAGGCAAAGGCATCAGATAGCAAAGTGCACGTTAAAGTGAATGCATGTAAGAGTTAACTTTGATCCAAGATCAACCAGCAAATTTAACCAGGATCCATTACGTACATGCATTAAGCCAGCAATGATTCCTCTGGAATCTCTTTTAAGTAGTACATCCCTCAGATATGTGAAAATAAACTTTAGATACAGCATAGCACATATTCACATGGCTAATCACAAAGTACTATTGGTACCCAAAACTTCATAGAAAAATTCAAACACAGCTAAAATAAAGCTTACCTAAGAGGGTCAAGCGTGCTCTCTCCAACATAAGCAACAGCAGCGAAATGCATCACAGCATCAAAAGCATTTTCAGAAAAAAGTTTGTTTACCTGGCATTTACATTAAGGAAAATAATGGAGGATAAAAGACTATAACATAAGACTGGTAGATAATCAGTAAAATGAAGATGCACTGAAGTGCAAACAGAAGCCTCGTGGATAGTGCCTAAATCACATTTCTTTCAGAAGAAATATGTTGAATTTACTATTGGCAACTTGCAGCAGGGTAGAAAGATGTAAAAATACAAATAGAATAGGAAATTGATTCTATTTGGAAGCATACTGCTTATATATAAAATACATTGTTAAGTCCATTTAATATTGATTTCTAATTCAGATAGAGAAGGCACAAAGGAATATAAAAACAGTTGAACAAATAAATAATGGCATGGCAGTATAAGGATACAGCAGTAGCATCTCCTAGATCAGCATATACAAACTGAAGTCTTCCTGGTTCTGGAAACATTTGTTGCAAAATCTTAACAGCAGCCAGGTTCCCTCGAGAAAGATTGTCCTACACATTATTAAACAATCTCTTTGTAAACCTCAATATCAAACTGACTAGTGAACAACTGGACAACAAGGATGATTGAAAGGAGAGGATACCACAATTGTCACGCGATAAGAGTCTTTTAAAAGTCTTAGTGCTGCGTGGGATCCAATAAAACCAGCACCCCCAGTTACCAGGACATGAGTGACCCCCATTTCACGGCGAGAAAACTGAAGGGAAAAAAGAAAAAAAGAAAACACAATGAGATCAAATGTTAACATTAGAGGATTGCTTCAACATCACCAGATTCAAGATAACACATAACACTATAAGAGAATAAGCTACATTCTTTCTTTCCTTGCAGTGTAATGTCAATTTAATGAGGCACAACTACCATGAAATGCAGCTTATAAATTTAAGCCAAAGTACATAACATAGTCATAATAATGTGAAAGAAGTGAAATTTATGTCTTCAAAAAAATTCAGCCCAGGATTCCTACCTTCAATCAGGCTTACATAACCGGCATTAGTAAAAATATTCAGCTATCAAGCTTAGACTTACTCACAACTATACCGTCTTTTCTCTATGCAAACACTCCTATAACCCACCCATACACACATATATACAAGTATAAATGATATTTATGGTAGAAATCTTACTTGGCTCGGGCTGTTAAATGTTGGAGATTGCTTGATCATAATAAGGCAAAATGCAATCAACCCAGCAGCTATAACTATTTTACCTACGACATTACCCTTCCGCTTCGGATCAGCGTAATCCATGCCTACAAGCCAAATGAAAACAAATAACATAAAAACTCTATATTATACAATCCATATAATTCATTAACAAATCTGTATACCTTCTATCTTAGCATCATGTTATTCGTGACATTATAAACATGCGAGAAAAATACCACTAAATCATCATTATAATCCACAAACAAAACTTTGAGAGAAAGAAAAATAAAAGGTAAGAGAAACAAGATCCAACATTTATCCTCAAAAATCCACCCAAAATAATATCAGCTTTTAGTCAGTTTTCCACACTTTCCATATTTCCCTTTCTTTCTTTTTCAATCAGCTAAAAGCACAACTTCCACACAAATACAGGGCCACAACTAACCAAAATTTAAAAAAAATAAAATATGCCGGATATCAACTAGCTTAGTTCGCTAAAGACTCGGGACAATACTTCAATCGAATCGAACCCCGTCTACATCATTGCACGCACTACTACGTGGCAACTTATACACCAAAACCATAATATAAAATTGAAGATGAAAGAAAACCCACCTGCAACAGGCAAAGATCTACCGTTTCTGGACTGATTTCGTGCTCTGGTAAACCCGAGCATTTGTAGAACAACAACTTCAATTAACAATGTATATAATCAACCAAATTAATCATCTGCAAAAAAAAAATCAACATAATCATAATCAAAATCATTAGAAACCCATGATTAAAATTGCATATATCTATCTAAAGGTAAAATCATTGCCAAACAAATTCAAATTCAAAATTAGAAATTAAAATTAAAAAATCAAAGGTACAAAATTTAAAATACCCAGAAAAATCTTCAAATTCTACTGAATGAATGAATGAATGAATCTTTCAATCAAAAATTAATAAATAAAGACAGAAAAAGTAGGAAAAAAGGAGACAATTTGAGAAATAATTGCGCAAGATCCCAATAAGTGGAAAGTGACAAATGAAATTTCAAATTAATTGAACCTAACACATGCATGCCGCTGCCACCCACGAACTAGTATCAAACAACCCTAAAAAGTGTTATTCATTCATTCAAATTTTCAAAAAAAAATGTGAAAATCCAACTTACCAAAATCAAAATAAAATTAACAAAAACAAATTAAAAAAACACAAAAAGGGAAAGTAAAAATAAAATCATACCTAAATTTAAATATCAGAGTCACAGAAACCGATCAAAATAAGAAGGGTATAAATAAAAATAATAAATTATTTATTTAATTTAATTTAATAGAATAAAAAAAATTGTACAGAAATTGACAGAAGCAGTTGGAATGGTAGGGGTCAAAGATTATGAATGAAAGAGAAAAAGAGGAGAGAGAAAGTGATAGGAGTGTTGTGAATTTATGATTCGTCAAAGTTTATAGAATTGGTCCGGCGTTAGCGGAGTGCGTGGTGCTAACAAGTGTCAAACTAGCGCGTATTAATGTTAAATTTAATGCTAATTAATTATTTTTAAAAAAATTAAGTAAACTTTGTGGAATTTTAGTACCACTTTTTTTTTTCACTTTTTCAGGTTATCTTTCATTTATTAATGTTGGTATGTCTACTTTACCTCACATGTACGTACAACATATACAACGCCACCGATGAATAGAATAACAATTGCTACGAGTTTGTGTGTAGTGTGTATCGGTGCAAAGTTATGGGACGTATCGAAGGGAACGATGTTGGAAGTTAAAATATAATGTGTGCATGAATTGAGGGTTAAGGGTTTGGAAAGTTGGAGTGAGAAGTTGGGAAATGACCGTTTAATTTATATTTAGATTGGGAAGTTATGTGACTTATGTCGATGATTGATTGCTATTCACAATGAATTCTTATGTTGGTAAAGTTTTCTCATGAGATTGAAATGGCTTTAATTGTATTACAAGATCTAATTTCAAAATAAGCCTAATTTCATGGGGGAAAAAAAAATCAAAAACAACCACATGTTCAAAAGAATTACCAGTAACAAACTGAACCAATTCTAAACCGAACTGAAATCAAACCAGACCGAAAAAAGAACCGAACCGTTTCTAACTCGAAACCGTTTCCAACTCGAAACCGTTTGAACCGAGGTAAAAACCGTTTACACCGAACCGTTAACAAACTTCAACCCGTTTGCACTGAACCGTTTATAAACCGAACCACTTACAAACCGATTCGTCTATAAATCAAACTGTAATTTCGATGTCACAACAAGTCATCAAATCATGATTATGACATATCAATTAGATGATAATAGCCTGATAGTAAAACAATAATAATTCACTAATACACTAAACTTTTATAATCTACTTCGTAATAAACTAGTAAGATCAGTATGACTAAACTTGAAAATAACATGATATGTATTTATAAAATCAATGAGAATTTGTATATAATATAATGCCTAAATATGAAGTGATGAAGTCTCGGCTTGATATAAAACTTGTTAACCAGCAAAAGGTTAGCAAGTACTTTCAAATTTCAAACCAAAATCATTTAACTGCCCGAGTCCAAACGACCCGATAAAAAACCGACTTTTTGAAATAAAAAACCGTTCCGAACCATAATTTAGTAAACGCGAAATGGAACTGATCCGAATAATGTTAAACCGTATAAGAGCCGAACCCGTTAACAAACCGAACCATTTATAAATCGAACTAAAATAAAACTAAACCGAAAAAGAACCGAACCATTTATAACTCGAAACCGTTTCCAACCCAAAACTGTTTCAACTGGCATAAAAACTGTTTACACCGAACCGTTAACAAACCACAACCCGTCTACACCGAACTGTTTACTACCCAAACCATTTACAACCCGAACCGAATTAAAACCACTCCAGAATAAATTGGAACCAAATCGAACCGATAATAAATTAAACCGAACTAAAACCGACCCGTAAGACAGTTGAACCGATTTCAAACCGACCCAATTTCAAACCGAACCGAAATCGAATCGTCAAATCGATTTGACAGTACTACCAGTAACATACCTTAAAGCTCATTTCATTATCTAAGAATCAACAAAGATCATCGTTATTGTATATAGGGTTTAAAATTTGAAAGTGTACCAACGTTAGCTCCAAATTAATTTAACGTAGTCCTGATCATGTCAAGTCCGATTCGGCGGCTTGTCTTGACTAGACTCGATAATTGCCCGGGTTTGGAAGAATTTTTCGGCACAAAATTCACGCCCTACCCGATTTTCCAAAAAATAATAATAAAAAAAGACATGTTTGGGCAGTCCTAAAAATTACTTTTTAATTAAACTATTAGGCCAGTCCAATTTTGGCCCAATAGCCCGATTTTTTGGACCAAAATATAGGGTTTTGGCACGTCTTTTTCAGCCCGAAGGCATGGACCAAAATTTTTGGGCAAACCTCTCCCGGCCATGATCTCCTCTAATTTAACGAAATTCGTAAGTAATTAGTGAATTTTCCAAATAGAACCTAGAGCTAGGTTTTTTTTTTCCGTTACATCAAGAGGGATAAAGATGAGAGAGAAAGTAATGGATAGTTAAGATTTATAAATTAAAAAAATTACAAAAAAGGTAAAAAGATTATTGCGCTTTTTTTTGGTAAGAATTATAATTATTGATTTTAGATTATTAGTTAGTTGTTGAATTGGGTTTTGTTTGGAAACTGCAATGAATGTAATTTCATGAATCAATAAATTGTTATATTTATATGGAATGTAATATTTTGGAGAGCTTTAAACTTCTAATTGAAGCTTTCCTTCAAAAATAAAAATAATAAATAAAAATCCTTCTAATTGAAGCAAATTGGTTTTGAAAATCGAATCTATTGCGTTGAGGTCATAAACATCCCACATAAATAAACAAGTAAGTTGTTAGTTGAATATAAATTACACCATTGTGTAATTTATGTTGGAATGACGAACTACGTACTAAGGCAACTCATCTTTACCTTTTTTGGGGCGAAGTCACAAGTTTTAGCCGAATATATGATTAATTTTCTTTATGTGACTATATTATCTTATGTGGCCAAATACATGAGCACTTTTCAAGATAACGAGAACATTGTGATCCTCAAACAAATAGGAGTGTGTAATACTCCCTAGGCTTTTCTAACAATAATTTATTATATAACTTTTATCAACATGATGCATTTTTCTTTTAGGAAAACCATATACTTCGTATATGTTAAGACACTCATGCGAAGTTTTTTCAAAAAGCACATAAATGGATGCAAAATATATCATGACTCGTTAAAATAGCCTGAATTCGGTTATTGGTTGTAGTTTTAAAGGTTGGGTGTGTTTTTAGGTTGTATATTTATATTTGGTGATTTTTCCAACCAATGTGGTTGTTGGAAATAAAGAAAGGAAATTCAAAGGGTCAGATATGGGCGCCCGATCGGGCGAGACCCGCCCGATCGGGCGCGAGAAGAGTCGTAAAAATTGAAGTTTCGCCGCCCGATCGGGCGAGGCTCGCCCGATCGGGCCCGAGAGGAACTTGAAAATTGGCTGGATGTTCGCCCGATTGGGCGAGCTCCGCCCGATCGGGCGCGTATCAGTCCGTTGGAATCCAACGGACTCCCTTGGATTCCTCTTCTTGGTTTATTTCTAATAACTCACATTTAAGGGGGTTGATTATGGTGTTTTAATCACCATAATATTTCTGATTTTATTCTCCTTGTTCAAGAATATTCCTTTATGATCTTTTCATCTACCTCAATCTCTATTATAAATTAGAGAATGATTTTCTGATTTAATACACACAAAAATACATATCAAACACAAGCTTGCTTAAACACATACTCTATATTGGGCATAAGTTACTTGACTCCAACCTTCCACCCAAAAGTGTCTTTGTGTGGAAGTGGTGTGTTAACCTTAGGGAACGTGCCGGCGAATACAATAGTGCACCCCGGTTGCGCCGGAATTTCGTTTTCAAGTCAGTGATTTGCATCACGACACACCGTACTCTTTCTTTGTCTCAAGATCATCTTTTCGATCTTCTTATTTTAGAATATAGCCTTGAAAATACTTCTTATTTTACAACAATTTGAAAACGAAATTATATATTTTCATTGGCTACTTATTGGGTATTGATCGGAAGATCAAATGTGCAAAGAAAAATAAATTTTGAGCGAAAAAAACCTGTTCACGTTTTTCTGGGAGCAGTCCCGGAAATGGTCCCCGATCGAAGGTCAATCGTTCTCCGTTTGGGCTAAAATTTTGGGAGCTTGTTTGGGACTTATGAGGCTTTATTTTCAACGGTTGGATCGTTGATATCTGCTCACGTTTGGGAGTTATGGCTTCAAAGTTGAGCTGCAATTTTTTTTTTTTTTTTTGGAGAGGAAATTCGGGCATACTACGGAGAATGCTCATTTTCAACACTTGAATTAATTCAAGGAAGGTCCTCTCTAAACTAATTTTAATTTCTAGTATGATTATTAGCATGTGATTTTAATTCTAATAATCATCTTGGCAAATATTTGAGTTGTGATTTTTGGCATTATAATGTTGGATGATTATTTTGCCTTTAATATATTATATGTTACATGATTATTAGTTTATAGGCTAATGTATAATCCATGTTATATATGTGTGATATTACATGGTATGATTGATTATTTCTATGTCTTTGTTTTATGCTTGTGGTTTGAACTTAGTATTTAGAAATATGTTAATTGGTTTTATTACCGATTTGTTGGTTTGTGAACATATAGATTATTTTGTTCATTGAGAAAGTATATATATATATTAGGGCTATTGTTTTAGATTAATTTCTATTAGCAATTTTGTAAGTACCTAATATTTACATGTCTATTTTGATAGATAGTTCATGGTTGTTTAAACTTATTAAATTGTAAGTTTTATAAGTTTACATGAATTTTGTGATTATATGGAGCATGATATTTAAGGTTATTATTTTGCAAATACGTTGAAATGTATATAGCATGTTTGTGTAAACTTTGTTCATGCCCATAATGCTTATTTTGCATACTTCTTTTTAAGAACTTGTGTTAATCATATTACTTTATTAATTAAGTATGAGAATTTTTGAATGAGAATTATGTGATTATTTTGTGAAGAGTCATATGTGTATTTTTCTCCACCAAGAATATCATTATGATTGGTGACTCTTAGTTAACCATAGTTCTTGTTGAGAATGCATGACTACTACTATTAATTTTAAATACTCTTTAATTTCTTTTTGTGGCTTTTTGATATTTTAGTGAGTTAACTAAGTTGTGTTAACCTTGTGATGAATTTTTGGAAGTATGATAATGTTTGAATTATTATTTAGTTCAATGGTTAGATTATTATACTTCTTTGTTTATCCACCTTAAGAGAGAGTTTTCAAGAGTTATTAATTCTTATTACGTGTTTTGTTCATATTTGTTCTTACTTAGTTCAATTTGGTTTTGTATTGACATTTGGTTAAAGGATCATTATCGATTTCTTTATGTGTGGAATGTAAATTCTTAAGAATTTTATTTCTTTTGATGCTATGTCTAGTACATCTCCACATGATGTCAATATGATTCAAGTAAAGAACATGGATCCAAATGTGCTTCAAATAGCTCAAATCACTTAGTGGATGCACAATCACTACAAGTGGTGGTCATTGGGTTGTTCATCATTGGTCGCTAAGGTAAATTATTAGAGGCACCATGGAGGTATGTTCACATATTCTTTCCTCCATTATCAACTATGTTTTGATTTTAGTCTTAACTTTGGCATGTGGTGTTATGATTCTATGAGTGTATAGAATTTAGTAGTAGGAATTTAGTTCTTATATGCCCCATGTGAAAGGATTAGAGTTTACCATGTCTAATTTCAATACTTGAGTTGAAGACTTCTAACGTTCAATGTGGGGGAAAAGTATATGAGAATTAGTGTTGGACTCAAAGTCTTGGTTTGTTTGATATCTTGTTTTGCTTTTTAAGCAATTTATTAATGCTCCATGACTTTGTATGTGAATGTAGGATTACCTCCATGTTCCACAACATTGGACTATTGTATGTGAATGTTGCATTATTGGATTATCTCCATGTACTACTATTTTTGGCATCCTTTTTTACTTTGATAATTTGTTTTTAGCAATTTTATGCATTATGTCATGTTTGAGTGATTGGCTATGCATATGGAGTTCTCATGTCTCTTGATTGCTATATTCCCATATATGTATTTATTTTGTTTATTGAGTAAACAATAAGAGAAATAAGAGGCATTATTTTTTGTTTCTCTTCTATTTGATGCAAAGCATGAAAGTGACTAGTTATGCTAAAGACTATTAGGGGCCGTTTGGTTGGGGGGTATCATCAAAGGGAAAGGGAATGGACAGGCCCCATTCCCTTTGTTGTTGTTTGTTTGTCATCATCTATCATTCCCTTTACCCTTTTTTATTTTTGGGTTTACCCAAATATCTTTCACACTCATTCCCCACCCCCCCAGGACTTTTGCATTCCCATTCCCCTCCTCATTACCCATCACACTCTCTCTCCTCTCTTACCCTAAAATCCCTAGCAGCCATCACTCTCCACTGGAACTCCGGCCACCACGACGACTACTCGAGATTGTTCACCGGCGACCACATCCGAGCAATTCCGACAAGGTATGATCTCCGGCGACCGTAATATTCATGTTTTCGTTCTAGATCTACCTTAATCATGTCTTTTTTTTTTTTGATTTATTCATGAATTGTTGGGTAATGTATACTTTATTACTAATTCTTGAGAGATGCTTCACCTTATCAACCACCTTCATAGTGAATTAGTGATTGTTGGGGATTTTGTTGTTGGTGCTGCGTGTAGAAGGTTTACTGACAATTTTTTTTTTTTTGGTTAGTTTACTGACATTTCCCCACCTTCATAGATTACACTTTTGCGTGTAGAAGGTATACTTTTTTTTTTTTTTTTACAATACACTGTAATTTGTTGAATCTTTTATTTGTTTTTTCTCCTTGAATGTATGGTAATTTGATGTTGTTTGTTGGATGATAATGTTGGTGCCTGTGACACTATGAAGTCTTTGTAATTCCCAACTAGTAAAAAAAAAAAAAACAAGAATTTGATGTATATGTATATGTTTGTTTAGCTTGTATATATCTTGAGTGTAAATGATATGTAAACTAGTCAATGATATGTTGTTGTTGATGTTCTTTTGTACAGAAAATGCCTCGAATTGGTACTTCTTTGAAAAGGAAGAGAAATTGGGACTTTATTCGGTTCATAATTACTATGATTAATTGTGTTGTATTGCTACATTTGATGTGTTACTCAATGAGAAAAACTATATACAATTCCCATTATCTTAAGCTAGATAAAAAAACTAGAAGGAGAAGGAGATTGCACAACTTGAATAGAATGATAAGGGAAAGTGACACTTTGTGTAGGAACTATCTTCGTATAAATCGATACACATTTGGTGTACTTTTAGAAATGGTTAGAGATATTGGTGGATTAAATGAAACAAGAAACACTTGTTTGGAAGAGATGGTTGCGGGCTTCTTATACACATTAGCTCACCATAAGAAAAATAGAATGATTGGTGCACATTTTTATAGAAGTGGTGAAACTATTAGTAGACAATTTCATGCTTGTTTGTTAGCAATCTTAAAGTTACATACTATTCTTCTTAAGAAACCAACTCCAATACAAGAGGATTGCGACGATGAAAGATGGAAATATTTCAAGGTAAATTAAAAAACCAACACTTTAATTTGAGATAAAATAGAGAGACTATTACATAATTTAAAGTGATATTGTTTGTTTTGTAGAACTCATTAGGTGCCCTTGATGGTACAATGATTCTAGTTAATGTTCCTTGTGAAGATCGATCCAAATATCGCACTAGAAAAGGTACCCTTGCTATGAATGTACTAGGAGTATGCTCACCCGAAATGGAATTTATATATGTCTTACCTGGTTGGGAGGGATCGGCACATGATGGTCGGATTCTTCGAGATGCTATTTCTAGGCCTAATGGGTTGAAAGTTTGACAAGGTAAAGTCGTATCCCTTAATCAAAAATAATTACCTAATTCACTAACTAAAGTAGATAGGGAAGTAGGGTCGATCTCCACAGGGAAACAAGTCTTTTTACTCCTAATTAAATATTATAATCTAAATTATTTAAGTAACCAATATTAAAAGTTGAATATGAAACTAAACTAAAAAGAGTAGGAAAAGGGAGAAAATAATATATAAAAGGATCTAGGGTATAGGTTCACCAATAAATAATATTCTGGGGCAAAATAGGGTAATCAATCATTGACATTGCACAAATAACATGATTAACAGGCTCTCGCAATTTATTAACCAACATAGACCTAACAGGCTCTCGCAATTTACTAGATCTAAGTTCTTATTGAAAATAGCCTTTAATATCAAATTAACATCTGCTCGATTCATCAATTTAATATTGCTATACTTTTACAAGCCGCAATTGTAAAACATTAAAACAATCCAATAAGAAATTATCATGCAAAACCAACAATCAATAATAGTCAATCATCAATGCATCAATTAACCAGATTGTAAAGGGCTCTCGCTACTTATTACAACCACATGATTAATTTATCGGTATTAAATCTCATCTCTCGAATCTTGACTTAACCATTTATAAATTAACTTGCCTATTGAAACTAGACCTAAACATTAATTCTCATCTCTCGATTCTTGAATCAATATTGTCGAACTCATGCATAAAAGATAGGCCTAATCTAGTCACAGAGCATTAAATCAATCAATAGGAAATTAATCTAGCATTAATAATCAACAACAATAATTTACCCCTTCATATCATTTATTAGATCCCCATGAACCCTAGAAATTAAACTACTCACACATTATTAAATATAGACTAAGCAAAGCAATAAAATAAATCATGATCAAAGGAATAAAATAAATAACTAAGATTAAGGGAAGAGAAATCGTCACCAAAGTAAATCTGGAATTAATCAAAGAAATAAGAACAAAAGTTTAGAGAGTGATTAAGAGAGAGAAAACTAAGTAGAGAGAGAAAGTCTAGGAGAAAGGATTAAGAGAAGAAGAAGAAGATCCCCAAAAATCGTATTACGGAGGAGTATTTATACTCCGTACAAAAATCCTAAACTGAAACAAATTAAAACGACGTTAATCGTCTCCTAAATAAACACGCGCCCGATCGGGCGAGGCACCGCCCGATCGGGCGCGCCTTTTTATCTTTAATAGCTATCTCGCGCCCGGCCTGGCGCGTCACCGGGCGCTCCTCCCGCCCGGCCGGGCGCGCCTCCGGGCGCCAGCCTTTTTGGCGGGGCGGATCATTTGGGCCAATATTTGGACTTCGATTGGGCTCCAATTCTTCGGGCCAATCTGGGTTTCCTCTTTGGGTCTTGAATACTCGGTCCAAACGCCCCGGTAACACCTCTACCGAGCCCTTAATCACCGGTTCGATGGCTCCAACCGGCCCTGGGCTATAAAATCTGGTCGTGCTTCTCCAGTGCTCGTGATTGCTCCTAAATATCTCGGGAAAATACTCCAAAAGCATAAATCCCTGCAAAAGTCAACCAAATCTACGAAAACACTAGAAAACACCAATTAGTAATAAAAGTGGCTCTAAAGAGCCAAAAACACTACTAACTATGACCAAGGGACGGGGGTAAAATACTATATAAAATGGATACATCAAACTCCCCCAAGCCAAACCTTTGCTTGTCCCTAAGCAAAGATCTCATCAATGAATCAATAAATATGCTTCACCCCAATAAGTAAAAATCAAGCACAAGCGATCCAAGGTAAATCAAATAAACACGCTTCAGAGTCAACCAATCAAATCCATCCAATTACCTTTCTTCCCTAACAATTGTCAAACAAAGCAAACCACAAGAGCATATAGAATTCAAGACTAGTGCTCACACACTCGACTCTCATTTATGTGGCGAGTAAAAGATGTACTCGATCGCTCTCCAACCACCCCTCTAATGTGAACAATGCCCTCCCAACTCACACTCTCGTGTGTATAAAAACAATGAACGCTCAATCCTACTAGTCGACTCGAAATATGCCAAATCATAACTTGCATTGATAAGCAACACTTTCACATTCATACAATTCTATGCACAAAGGTCGGAAGGTCTTTAAAGCTTGTAATGCAAGGCTAGGGTAAAGGGTAAGATAAATTTGGAAATACGTGAGAGAAAAGCTATGCTTAAGGGAGCAATATCCTAATAAAACCCATGATCAAAAATAAATAATGATCAACATCTCCTACATAACCAATTCTAACATCAACCAAATATACTCCAATCATAATAAATAAACCCAACTCTTACAATTTCACTCATAAGATATAATAATGGAGTAATAGAGTGAATAAACAAACTTTATTTTCCCAACTTGAAATTTTTCCATTGAGGCTCAAAATTATTCTTTACAAACCTCCAACTAGAACATTTGAACATTTTTTTCTTTTGAAGTTCGCATATTTTTTTTCACATTTTTTTTTCCTTTGAACTTCTCTTTTTTTTTTTTCATAATATCATGCTTTATTTTTTTCAAGAAAATATAACTCTCAAACTCATCAAAAATAAACATGAACAATCAACAAAACTACTTATCAAAATCCCACCCAAATTGTGCAAATAAATAGCACACTACAAACTCCCTCACCTCACTCACTAATAGCTCCCCCAAGCCAAGCTTGGGACTAGTAACCAATGGGGCAAAATAGGCTTGTAATGTGGCTAATAAACAATAAAAAGTCAAGGCAACAACATGGGTAGCAAGAAGGGAACAAATGTATCTACAATATCTGAAGGTTACCTAAAAGAACAAATGCCTTCGTCCTCCACAATGTGCATAATAATGAATCATATAAATATTACTAATAGTAGCAAACCAATACTCAAATTCATTGACATACCAGGAATTATGGAACTATCACACAATCCTTACCAAATCAACTAGTCAAGCACTATATTCACAAATAGTTGGACAAAATTGACGCATGTAAAGGTTTCAAGGCAATCAAACATCATATCATGATCAACTAATCCACAATGCCTATCATCAATTACCAAGAATCAAAACAATTTCGAAAAATTTTCATCAAGGGGCACAGGAAAGCATGATTCATAATTCATTGGAATAAAACTAACCTAAGAAAACAATAAAATCTGTACTAAGAAAAATAAAAGTAAAAAGAGAAGAGAGAGAGTGAAAGATGTACCATACGAACACGAGAACCTCCCCCCAAGCTAAATCAGACAATGTCCTCATTGTCTTAAAGGGAAGCTAGTAGTCAAGGTGACTACTCTTCATCATCACCACATAAATGTCACCAAAGTCTCGAGGATTGCAATACATCTCTTTGGAACAAAATTGGGCAAGAAAGAAACAAAGTGTTAGTGGGAAAAAGTTCAAATTTGAGTCAGGTGCACGATTCTGATCATAACTTTTGATATATAAATGATAATGCAGTTATTCCAATTGAATTGGAAACTAGACTTGAATAGCTTTCCAACGACAGGTCACACGCAAAAATCGGATAAGAAACGCAAAAGTTATGGCCTGTCGAAATTGACGTAGTTTGCTGACGCGTACGCGCGCCCGATCGGGCGAGCTCTGCCCGATCGGGCCCGTGCTACTGATTTGACGGGGCAGCTTGCTGCTGCTAATTGGCCCGGGATTCCTTTAGCCCTTCGATCTTTTCCCAACTTTTCTAGTATCTGTGCACAAAATCACACTCCCACAAATATAAGATATACTCTCCTCTACCTCTCTAAAACAAAACAAAAAGAAAACACACAAACAAATAAATAAATAAATAAAAAGCAACAAAATACGGGTTGCCTCCCGCAAAGCGCTAGTTTATCAAGGTCCTGCTCGACCATACTCCTTCTCTCAATCGGAAGAATTCAATGCCTTGAGTAACTTATCAAACGCTCCTGCAAACATTTCATTAGGCACTAGATAGGGCTTAATAGCAAGCACATTAATCCCTACAAAGAAAAGGTTAGGAGCACATAAAGAGAACTCAAGGTAATAGGAAAAATCAAAAGAAAGAGATGAAAATACACCACAACCTTCTACTTCCTCCGAAAAAAATTTAGAATTAATAGAATGAACATGGAGGTAGTCATTGTCTTTATCATCCAATAATGATTTGAATATTTTACCCTCATGAATAACCTCATCATCAACAAAGGAATTTTCAACCACCGTTTCTACAACTAATGATTTTCCAATCACCGATTCGTCAACCAATGATTTTTCAACCACAAATTCTATAACGGGTTCTTCATCCTCAATAACATTTGTATTATTATAGTGTCCATAGACTTTTTCATCAAGAGCCTTCCAATAACTTTCATTAGCAACTAATCGTTTCCGAATATGATCATATGTTAATGGAAAGACTCTAAAATCATCAGGAGCACGCACAAAAAACTCACTATAAGGGCATTCAGGATTTTCATGATAAAGACGTTGACAACAACAGTAGTCAGGTGCTGCATAAAAATCATATAATTCTTGTAGTGACATAAGCATGGATATTTTCAACTCATAAGAAAAAAAAAATTAAAATTAAAATAATAATAATAATAATAAATTAAAAATAATCTAGACTCTAATAATAACTAGAAATAAAAATAAAACCGTTTCCCCGGCAACGGCGCCAAATTTTGACAAGGTAAAGTCGTATCCCTTAATCAAAAATAATTACCTAATTCACTAACTAAAGTAGATAGGGAAGTAGGGTCGATCTCCACAGGGAAACAAGTCTTTTTACTCCTAATTAAATATTATAATCTAAATTATTTAAGTAACCAATATTAAAAGTTGAATATGAAACTAAACTAAAAAGAGTAGGAAAAGGGAGAAAATAATATATAAAAGGATCTAGGGTATAGGTTCACCAATAAATAATATTCTGGGGCAAAATAGGGTAATCAATCATTGACATTGCACAAATAACATGATTAACAGGCTCTCGCAATTTATTAACCAACATAGACCTAACAGGCTCTCGCAATTTACTAGATCTAAGTTCTTATTGAAAATAGCCTTTAATATCAAATTAACATCTGCTCGATTCATCAATTTAATATTGCTATACTTTTACAAGCCGCAATTGTAAAACATTAAAACAATCCAATAAGAAATTATCATGCAAAACCAACAATCAATAATAGTCAATCATCAATGCATCAATTAACCAGATTGTAAAGGGCTCTCGCTACTTATTACAACCACATGATTAATTTATCGGTATTAAATCTCATCTCTCGAATCTTGACTTAACCATTTATAAATTAACTTGCCTATTGAAACTAGACCTAAACATTAATTCTCATCTCTCGATTCTTGAATCAATATTGTCGAACTCATGCATAAAAGATAGGCCTAATCTAGTCACAGAGCATTAAATCAATCAATAGGAAATTAATCTAGCATTAATAATCAACAACAATAATTTACCCCTTCATATCATTTATTAGATCCCCATGAACCCTAGAAATTAAACTACTCACACATTATTAAATATAGACTAAGCAAAGCAATAAAATAAATCATGATCAAAGGAATAAAATAAATAACTAAGATTAAGGGAAGAGAAATCGTCACCAAAGTAAATCTGGAATTAATCAAAGAAATAAGAACAAAAGTTTAGAGAGTGATTAAGAGAGAGAAAACTAAGTAGAGAGAGAAAGTCTAGGAGAAAGGATTAAGAGAAGAAGAAGAAGATCCCCAAAAATCGTATTACGGAGGAGTATTTATACTCCGTACAAAAATCCTAAACTGAAACAAATTAAAACGACGTTAATCGTCTCCTAAATAAACACGCGCCCGATCGGGCGAGGCACCGCCCGATCGGGCGCGCCTTTTTATCTTTAATAGCTATCTCGCGCCCGGCCTGGCGCGTCACCGGGCGCTCCTCCCGCCCGGCCGGGCGCGCCTCCGGGCGCCAGCCTTTTTGGCGGGGCGGATCATTTGGGCCAATATTTGGACTTCGATTGGGCTCCAATTCTTCGGGCCAATCTGGGTTTCCTCTTTGGGTCTTGAATACTCGGTCCAAACGCCCCGGTAACACCTCTACCGAGCCCTTAATCACCGGTTCGATGGCTCCAACCGGCCCTGGGCTATAAAATCTGGTCGTGCTTCTCCAGTGCTCGTGATTGCTCCTAAATATCTCGGGAAAATACTCCAAAAGCATAAATCCCTGCAAAAGTCAACCAAATCTACGAAAACACTAGAAAACACCAATTAGTAATAAAAGTGGCTCTAAAGAGCCAAAAACACTACTAACTATGACCAAGGGACGGGGGTAAAATACTATATAAAATGGATACATCAAAGTTCCAAAAGGTAATTTGATTGACATAGTAGCCTTTATTTGAAATTGACTTAGTAAGAGAGTAATTTTTTTTTTTTTAAATTTGTCAAGGTTGTTATTATCTATGTGACGGAGGATATACTAATGGAGAAGGATTCCTTGCACCATATAGAGGGTATCTTTATCATCTTAGAGAATGGAATAATGGCCCCCGTCAACCTCAAACCGCCGAAGAATATTTCAACTTAAGGCATGCAAAAGCTAGAAATGTGATTGAGAGATGCTTTGGGTTACTCAAGGGAAGATGGGGAATTCTTAGAAGTCCTTCTTGGTTTAGTTTACAAACACATGGTCGAATTGTGCTTGCTTGTGCCTTATTACATAACTTGGTAAAAAGATACATGCTTGCAGAATTTGATGATGATGACTTGTTTGAGGAAAGTGATAGTGATGATGATGATGAAGGTGATGCTAGTGACGAAGATGATGTGGAGTACATAACCTCCATTGCTGTAACCGATCCATGGACTAATTTTCGAAATACAATGGCCCAAAATATGTTCAATGATTGGAGGGCTAGACACCGCAGACTTACTTTGTGATATTATTCTTGTTTGTATAACAACATTGTATTTGTTATTTGAACTTGAGACTTGTATCTTTATTTCAATTTCGTGTTTTTTTTTTATTGTTGTATTAAGTCATGGATGTTGTGTTGAACTTATAATATGGTTCAAATCTTTTATGTACTTTAACTGAATATTTTGAATGTTAATTTCATTTTTATATATATGCAATGTTATTTTGACATGATAATGTGGTTCAAATGTTTTAGTAGGATGGATGAAAGTAGTGCAAGTGGAGATGGAAGGGGAAAAAACAAACGATTTTGGACCGCTCAAGAATATAAAGTTCTTGTAGAAGCATTGTCAGAGAGCTGTTGATCCTCATTGGAAGTGTGAAAATGGGTTTAGAAGCGGCTACATGGTTCGCTTAGAGGAGATAATAGGTAAGGCTCTTCCTGGTTGTGGGTTGAAGGCTATGCCACACATCGATTCTCGACTGAAGACACTTGGAGAAAAGTTTAGGGCTATTTCTACTATGTTAAATACAAGTGGATTCGTTTGGGATGATTCCAAAAAAATGGTTTCTGTGTACCGGGCTGTTTATGATGAGTTTTGCAAGGTATGATAACTTTTTTAAGCATTTAATAAGTAAAAATCAGATTGCATGAGTTTGTATATTTGAGCATTTTGGGAATTTTTGTGTTTTTCAGAACCATCCGAGCTGCAAAAACTTGTATGGAGTTTCATTTCCCCACTTCCATGAACTCATGAATGTTTATGGCAAGGATTATGCAACTGGAAAACCAGCTGAAGATTTTGTTGAAGCAATCAACAATTTGTAAACTGTTGCCCCCCCACAGGTGACACTCGATTCAAGTGATGATGAGGGAGTTGCTGCTAGTGGTAATGGCACTCAAACCATTACTTCTCCTCCTTCAAAAAAGATGAAGACCGAAAAAAGTTCCAAAAGAAATAAGAAAGGAAAAGGTGGTGGTAGAAGCAATGAGTTGGGTAGCTTACAAGCATTCATTAAAGACATGAATGTTCATCTTTCCACTATGGCAAATGTGATGGCATGCATTGATGATCGTGAACAACGTGCGGATGAAAGAGAGCAAAAATTAGTTGAAAAGAAGGAGCAAGTACTAGAGGAACTACTCTCTTTCAATTTTGAAGGTGTCACAGAAGCCCAAGTTTTTGAGGTGGCTAACATTCTAACCGCAGAACCAAACAAGCTCATGATATTTTCAAAGTGTCCCGACACTTTGAAAAGTGCTTATGTTAAGAGTCTTCTACGAGGAAGTGGAAATGGTAATGCTTAAATCTTGTGTGGTGCTTTCATGTATAGTTTTGAATTAGGTGTTATTCACAAGCTACTACTTTTGGCATGAACTTTATCTAGATAGCACTATTAGCAAAGACTTGGGTTGAATGTTAATCCTATTAGAACACTTTTGGTATGAACTTTTATCTAGGAACAAGTACTTTGTATTGGTATTATTTTCACCAAGGGGTGATTATTTGGATTTGTAATTTATGGAACTAGAAAGATGTTATTTGGAGATATTTTATGTTTTTTTTTACATATTACAGGAAAAGACGACGATACAGGTTGATGGTATTTTTTTTTTAAAAAAAAAAAAAAACAGGTTCAAGTTTCATGAAGAAACAGGTTTTATTTTTGAGCAAAATTTTTTAATAATTTAAAAACTCAAAATTTGATTCCCTCGCTTGAACCAAACAGTCACAAAGGGAATCAATGAGCAGCTCATTCCGTTTCCTGGACAAAACCAAACAACAAGGAAAAATCAGGGGAATCCATTCCTTTCTCCTTCATTCCCTTTCTTCATTCCATTCCGATTCCCCTTTGCGAACCAAACGGCCCCTTATTTATTTGCCTTGATTTGATTTCTCTATGTTTGAAGAGTGTTTCCTTAATTTAGTGAATTGATGACATGAGTGATTATCTACCTTGGAAGGATTATTGAGGATAAGTTAGATAATTTCTAACATGCTTAGAGTTCTCCTATCTTTTTATATATGGAGTGTGTTTCCTAATATCTCTTCTAAAGTTTTTCTATGTCATTTCACTAAGTGTGGTTGGAAGTGATCAAGGCTAATTTGTGAGTAAAGATGACTTTGTCTTTCTTGTCTTAATGGAACTATGTAGGTCTTACTTAGATGACTTTTTTTTTTTTTTTTTTTTTTTTTTTTTTTTTTTTTTGGATCTTTTGTCATTGATGATAAGTTTCCCTCTAGTGGTTGAAGTTTGTTAAGCCTTCTAAGTGATGACTTAAGTAAGTTGGTTGGGGAGTTCCATGTTGAAGATAAGAAATGTGATTTGGAAGTTCAAGTGTGAGTTAAAAGTTCAAGTATAAGTTGACTTGAGATTATTACCTAGGAAGTGGTACAAGAGTGTGGTTAGTACCTTGTGAGAATCTAATACTTGTGATTAAGTTTGTTTCTCGCTACTTGCTTCAAGGTGATATACATTTTTGTGTTATTTCTACAATGTGAGTAATGTGGTGGTATTGAGAATCACATGCATAGTTGTAGTAAATAGCTTTCTTGAACTTCTTCTCTTTCCAATTTGTTGCACATTTTTCTCACGAATTTGGATATGACATATGTTTTATTATTTTGAGAATAATAATAATAATTATTATGAGTTTTTGGTTTTTCCAAAGTGTCATACATGTTTCGTGATTGGAAATTTTTTGCAATAATATGATGTTTGTAGTTCATGTCATCACTTGAGTACAATATGCGTTGTATTAGCATGAATTATAAGCACTTTAAAATGTTTTAAAGTATGTTTTGAGTGGAGTATGCTAATACATTTAGCAATGTGGTAGTGACATGCATTGCATTTTATTTTAACATAGCATACGTTTGTGAAATAGTTGTAGAGCAATATTTTACAAATTTAAATTGCGAATGACTAACGTTGTTGTTTAAACTTGCTTCATCTTTTACTAAGTATCTTTTTAGGGTACGAAGGTTGTGAAGTACACCAGCTTTCGGGAAAAGTTGTTTCAAACTTCCGGAAGACAAGTGTTGGTGGTTGATGGTTGATGAAGAAAGTTCACTAATGCGGCTATGTTATTATCAAGGGTTGAACTTGATTAAGTTTTTGAAATTTCAAGTTTTGGGTTCGTTGTCTTATTACTTACTCATCTAATGGTGAAAGCTAAGTGTAGGGAATATTTCAAGCATTATGATCCCAAACTTGAACCCCACTGTGATCATACACTAAAGTACGGTGGCGTTCCAAAGGGAAAGACAAAGAGCAAAAAGAGTCGCCAACAAGTTTTAGGAACTTGTAAACCCAAAAGACAATCCAAAGGACCGTCAACTACTCCATAAGGTCTTGAACCAAATAGGGTCCGGGGATGAGGGTACGAATCCAATCTACAAAAGAAAGGACCCGCCCTATAAAATAGGCCTCTACTTTGTTCTGCTCGTATTCATGTGCGTTTTTCGAATAACATACAAACATTATATTAATCCTACCCTGTTTAATCTATGTTGGTTGAATATTAATGCACAAATAAGACTATTATTGGCGATCACTTGAATTAAAATCACATTAGCCTAAACCAAATTAATAATAATCTTATTAAGCGTGATTTCAAGTACAAATTCCCTTTAACATGCATAAAAGGTGTAATCAAGCAATAACAATAAAATATAATCAAGCAACATAATAAATCAATAACAATAATGATAATAATAGCATGATAAGGCATAATAAAGCTTAATGATAGCAAGATCCTAGGCATGATACTAACAAGATTAATAACAAATCCTAGCATGTCACTAAACAATAAAGATCAAAGCTTTAAACCTAACATGGTACTAACATGATATTAGAAAGAGTAAAGGCATCCTAAACATGATTCTAGAAAGCATTAAATAACATCCTAACATGATACTAGAAATATTAAACAATAATAAGCAAATCTAAACATGCTTTCTACATTGAAAGAGAGTAATAAGATTACATACTTTGAAGCCTCGTACCTCTTTCTAATAACAAAATACACAAGTTAGTAAACTTCAATGAAAATAATAAAAAACAATTAAAGAATTAAATTGAAATCAAGTTAAATAAAGTTTAGACTAGTTTTGGACCAAACCCTCAGAAATATCAACCCTTGCACGTCTAGGGCGAAGGCAACTTCGAACTTGGCTAAGAGACTCTAAGTCTTGTGAATGCGGAATATTGTGTTTAAAAAGGTAGTTTAGAAAGAGAGAGATAGAAAAATAAGAATTAAGGAATTCTTGAGAGGGAATAGAGAGAATTAATTGGGAAAATAGATGAGAGTTGATGATCGTGAATTGATTTTTGAAAACAGGGATTCGGACGCTATTTATAATGAAAATAGTCCAGAAAAATCATAGAATTTGATAAGGAATAAAACTCCACGCTGTCGCCAGGAATCAACTCTGTCGCGAGGCGACAGGGTCTGTCGCGCGGCGACAGATTTGTCGTTTGGCGACAACCTGTATTAGCGCGTTTTTCTTCACGCAGAATCCGATCTTTAATCAACTTGATCTACGGAATCCGTACAGAAGATAAAATATATATTTTTAAGATAACAAAACGATATTTTATTCCAAATAAAAAACTATTAAAGATAATTAATTATTAAATCTAATAATATTAGAATTAAAAAGAACCTTCTAGAAACTTCTAGAAAACTATAATTAATCCTAATAATTTTAGGAATAATAATTAATATTGGGCCCTCCTCTAGATCATTGGGCCGTATTTAAATAATTAACCAGGCCCAGTTTAGTATTTTGGCCATAACTTCCTCATTATTCATCGGAATTGGGCTCATAATATATCGTTGGAAAGGTCTTTTAAAGCTCCATCCAATTACACCATTATTGGACCCTTATCATGGACCAAACTAAACTGGTTCGGCTATTTTCAAATAAACAAAGTCATTTTCAAAAACAGAGAGAAAAGAATTTAATTAAAACTAAACCGCAACACTTGACTTTCAAACCACTTTCACCTAATTCGATAATAACACAACGTGAAAGGCATTCATCACTGGGTTTGGTTTTGGGGAGACACAAATGGGTGTCTACAGAAGCCCCCACTTTGACTGAGTTTGGAGAAACTTATGTTTCGAAAAAAGAGAGTCAAAGTATCGATAGGGACGGAGAATGATTCAAAACGTTCTGCGATTCCAAATCATTCTTATAACGCCGATACCTGTAAAACAATCATTAGTTAAACAGATAAAAGAGTTAAGAAACGCGTATCTTGCACCGTCGAGCACATGTCTCTGAACGTAACCATTTGTTGTTGCTTCATTTGTTGTTTGTGACAACCTCCACAGTATCTCGTGAACGCCATCATTGAAGATAACCGTATGTCGTCGCCTTCAATATTCTTGGTGACAATCCTCCACAGTATTTCGGGAACATCGTAGAAAATAACTGTATGTCGTCATCTTCAGGGTTGTGGCCGTATGTCGCCACGGCAGTGCATCGCCGCTATAGACAATCTCTTCTTTACCTCGAGTGACCGTCGAAGGTGATCTTGCTTCGCCATCTCCAAAATTTGTGACACTACCTCGCCACGGTCGTGCTTCGCCACTAGACAACTCCTCTCTATGTTGAGACATTGCCAAAGAATCATTTTGCCTATTGACCCTTAATATACCGTTGTTTATCATCGCTTTTGTATATTTGTGCCAGTACTTTGGTGCTTTTTGCCTTTGTAAACCATTATTTCGGTGCATCTATTGAACCAATATTTCGGTGTATTTGTTGAACCAATATTTCGGTGCCTTATTATGAGCCAATACTTAGGCACTTTGAGCTAAGTGAGACAATCTTTCATCAAGTCGATCACTTAGTGCATTTGCGATCAAGCTGACTGAATCATGTCAATTTGCTTAAAGGGGCTAACTGGCGTACCAAGGAACCCAAATCACTAAAACAGGCCCACAAAACCATAAGGAGGGGCTCTGTAATACCATTATTATCTTCATATTTGCCTCGTAATTGTTACTGACTTAGTTGCTTTGATAGTTTTCTCGTGAGGTGGTGACAGCTATGGCTAGGTGCATAGACGCCTTTCGCAGCCAGCTTGTGAGGTTGCAGAACCGTGCTACCTGTCGTAGCAATGATGCTAAGGAGGTATTACTTTTGTTTTTATTATTTTTGACTTTATTTTTGTTGCATTTGCTAACTTGATTTACTTTTGCAGGGGCAGCCTATTCCTTCTCCACGCACTCGGTCGAGACCCGAGCCTAGGAGAGAGACTACTAGGTCCGACTCGAGGCGTCGCCGGACTACTTCAGGTGGCCGGGGTGGTCGTTCTGAGGCCGCAGCGGTAGAGGACTCGGCGTCATCACCTGAGGAGGTTCCGACCGGGCCGACCGTTCGAGGTGGGATGGGTGGTGGGACGTTTGAGTTTGGCTCGTCGTCGCAGCAGCCTTTGCAGCCTCAGCCTCTTTCCGTCGGATTTCAGGGTGAGGTTAGGTGGCCTGGCCCTGAGTTGCAGTTCGCGCCGCCTGGTGGTTCAGGGGGCGATGATGGACATACTCCACGGAGTAGGACATTTTTCGATACATTCGGCATCCCTCGCGACTTGCAACCTCCGGCGCCATAGTTGTACCTGTGTTTATTTATTTTTGACTTTTGTAGGACTTTGTCTATTTTATTCATATGACTTATGTACTAGACATTTGTATATATATGCACTTTATTATTTATTAACATTTTATTTACCTGATTTATTATTTTGTAACAAATGTGTTGTGCATGTAAGTGTGTGAGAAAGTGTAATTTTTGCGCAAAAATTCCTTTTCCGTCATTTTTAATATTAGTGGAGGGTACCGACTCTCTCCCCCAAAAAAAGAAATGAAAAAAGAAAAATGAAGGAAGAAAATACGATAAGCCTAAAATTAATTAAGCTTAATATGATATAATAATAATAATAATAATATAATAATAGTAATAATAATGATAAGAAGGGTGTATGAATAGGAATAGAACAGTAAGTCAAGTCAAAGTCGAAATCAAGTACGTAAAAACACGGTTTCCTACGCGTAATAGGTTTCGCTGCAAAGAAATAAACCGGTGTCGTGTAATTCATCCTGTCGCCACGCGACAATTTTGTCGCCTGGCGACAGACGCGCTCTCCTGTTTCCTACAGGAATTGAAGTCTGTCATGAAAAAAAAAAGTTATAAATAGCCCCCGAATTATCCGTTTACTGCATAATTTAACCAGTTTATTAATTAGCTAATTAACCAGAAATCATGCCTTTAGCTAAAAGAATTTTTTGTGGATACATGGATGAATGGTGTCGTCATTTAACTGCTAAAGATAAAAAAGCATTAGATATTTCTCATATGGGGGGTATGTTTGGAATCAAGGGGATGAGTCTTGACATTGATTTTATTTATTCTGCCATAGACTATTGGGATATTGATACTCACTGTTTTAGATTTTTCCATGATGAAATATGTCCTTTACCGGAAGAATTTGGAGCCATTATAGGTTATTATTCCACAGATCTTGCGGTAATGCCTAGAATAAATGAATATTATTATAAAGATTTTGAATGCTTTTTTGACTTGAGGGGCACGGCTTTAAAACATATAGTGCATGGGAATATAGTTGATTTGACAGAATTTGCACATTATTTTTATGATAATCCTAATCCTGATTTTCGTGTCTATAAGAGAAGGGCTTTTCTTTATTGCTTGTTTAACCAATTACTCTTAGTTAGTGGTAAGGATAATGAAGGCCAATCAATGATTATATCTGTTATAGAACAAGTTGAATCTGGGAGAAATCCAATGCCGCTAATTGTTGGAGAGACTATGCTATGGTTGGATGCATTAAGAAAGAATCCAAGAGCACCTTTTCGAGGTTCTCCAATTTTATTACAGGTATAAAATAATGCTATTTTTAATTTACCAAGAAATAAAGAATATTATTTTACACTGTAATACTAATTAAATACATATTTTACAGATATGGCTCATGGAGAGGTTAAAACTTATTAATCCTCCTGACGATATACATACATATGTTCCAAATTGCATAGTCCGGCGAAAGAAACGATTTTTGAAAATAGGTCGCCGTGAGTGGAGCAAGGTGTTTGCTGCCGGTGACTTTACCATAAGCTGGATTGTTCCTTGGTGGAAGATTGAGGCAATGGTTGGTTGCAGTAACCAAGCATATTGTCGTCTCCCGAGCTTGTCAAGATTAACCTTTTATTTTCCTTGTAGAGTTATGAGACACTATGGTCTTGCACAAACCATCCCTATAGGAGATCTCCGCCGTCCTTATGAATTTCCTGTGTCACAAGAGATTGAGCGTTTTGACGGATACTGGAGTGGTAGGCCCTTATGGGAAGTGATTACTCACAAGGAACCACCTTGTTTGTCAAATAAAGTGAAACAATGGCTTGATGGAAGATTCCAAAAATCTCAAGTCAAAATTGAGAAGACCAATGTGAAGGATCGTCTAGGTGACAAAAAGGTCCCTGCTAAAGAACGTCTAGGGGAAAGGATTGAATTCAAAACTCCTATTATGCCAGGAAAGAAAAGTTCTAAGAAAAATCAAGGAAAAAGAAAAGTTGACTCTACAAAGAAGGAAGCTTGGGTAGAGAAGAAACATGGAGTTCTAGCGGAGGGAGAAACCATTTATACTAAGATAGAGTGTAGGTCTTCTAATGGTTGTCTCCTAGAGAAGGTTATGGATCAAGAGGAAGAAAATGAAGACACAAATTGGAAGAGAATCAAGAAAGAGAAAAAAGACTAGAGCATTGCTTTTCCTTTGATTTATTAGACAAAGTTAATTTGTTGTAGTTAATTTTTCAGCTTTTATTTTATCAATAATGTACTTTCTTTATTAATTAATAAAATTTCAGCTTTTATTTTAATTAACTTTCAATTAATGCAATGAAAACAATTACAACATTTATTTTTCGGAGAATTAATTCGAGTACGGAAGTCGAATAAATTTCCAGAACATGCGAAACTGGTCTAGACACTCGCAGAAAGCTGGCGCTGCTATCTGATTCACTCTCGCTGACCATTTGGCTCTGTCGCCTGGCGACAAAATTGTCGTCTGGCGACAAAGTCTATTTTCTGGCGCCAGTCTTGAAATTTTGCAGACATGCGTTTTTTACTTCGGGGATACAGAATTTGAAGAGATTAAAGTGGCCGCACCCTGTCTGGGTTGCATGCGTATCCTTTGCTTAAGGAATCAGGCCAAACGTAGCTCTCTTGAGTATTTCACTCAAGTACTTATGGGTAGTATTTCTTAAGTTGGTCAAGGTTTGTCATGTTTGAAAATTCATTGCCATCCATATCAGTTAATTTAGCCGCGCCCCCTGACAGGATTGTTTTGACAATATATGGTCCGGACCAATTAGGCCTGAATTTGCCTCTTGGGTCTAAAACATTTTTTCTTAATGCTTTTAATACCAAGTCCCCAACCTTGATATTTCTAGTCTTGACCTTTTTATTGAAATGTCTAGCCATGCGGGTTTGATAACATTGAGTATGATGTAGAGCTTCTAGTCGCTTTTCATCGAGTAGGATTAGCTCTTCATATCGTGCTCTAGTCCATTCGACTTCATCGAGTTTACTTTCTAACGCAATGCGTAGAGAAGGTATTTCTAACTCTACAGGTTGTACGACATCCATTCCATATACTAAGTTGAATGGCGTATTTCCTGTTGATGTTCGGATTGACGTACGATAACCCCACAGTGCGAAGTGAAGTTTGTCAGGCCAATCCTTATAATTTTCAGTCATTTTTTCAATGATCGTTTTCAAATTTTTATTAGCGGCCTCAACTGCTCCATTTGCTTGAGGTCTATAAGGTGAAGAATGGTGATGTTGAATACCATATTTTTGTAGCAATTCTTCACATTCGGCTTGAAAGTGAGTTCCGTTGTCACTTATCATTTCATGTGGGACTCCGTATCGACAAATTATGTTTCTTTCGATAAAGAGTGCTACATGTTTGGCGGTGAGTTTGGCATATGATTGTGCTTCCACCCATTTTGTGAAGTAATCTATTGCAACCAAGATGTATTCATGACCTCCTGTTCCGGGAGGTGTAATCTTTCCAATTATGTCTATTCCCCATGTAGAGAAAGGACATGGTGAAGTGTAGGTGTAGAGGAGAGAAGGTGGGATATGTTGCAAATTTGCGTAAATTTGACATTTTGGGCATCTTTTTACATATTGATGACAATCTCTATTCATGATAGTCCAGTAATATCCTTCTCGCATTATCTTTTGGACTAGCATTTTGCCATGAACATGTGTACCACATATACCTTCATGGATTACTCTCATAGCTCTTTGGGCATCCTTTTTGTCTACACATAATAGAGCTCGACCTTTAGGTACCCTTTTGTGTAGTTCATTTCCTATAAGTACAAACTGGGAAGCTAAAAGTCTTAATGCTCTTTACGCTCTTTTGTCAGCATGAGGAGGATATTCTCCTTTGGTGACATAATTTAATATATCTGTGAACCATGGTTCTTCTTCAGGTTCCTCTTCTTGAATCGCTTCATCATCTTCTATAGCTTGAATATATGCTGGTTTATGCCTTTTTTCTATGGTTAAAGGCATTTTCTCAATTTCCTTAGGTATTCTAACCATTGAGGCTAGCCTTGCCAAGGCATCGGCGAATTGGTTTTCCTCTCTAGGTAGGTAAGTGTATTCCACTTTTTCCAATTGATCGGTGAGGGTTTCCAAATACGTTTGGTAAGGAGCTAAGCTTTCACTCCTAACCTTCCATCTTTTGGAAATTTGATTAATAATTAGGGAGGAATCTCCAAATATCCGGAGTTTCCTTACGCCTAAGGCTAAAGCGGTTTCGAGGCCTACCACACATGCTTCATATTCGGCTGCGTTGTTGGTGACGTCGAAATCCAATTTAATGGATATAGGGATATGTTCTTCTTTAGGTGATACCAACAAGACTCCTACGCCGCATCCCTTTTGGTTTGAGGCTCCATCAAAATATAGAGTCCATGTATCATCCTCTGTTATCATTAAACTTTCATCTGGGAATTCATTCTCTTCTAAGGGTGTCGAATCTTCTATTGGGAAATCTGCTAGAAAATCCGAGACCACTGATCCCTTAATCGCCTTTTGAGGCATAAACCTTATATCGAACTGGGCCAAATTTACTATCCATCTTGAGATACGCCCGTTAAGTGTAGATCTTTCGAATAGGTATTTAAGGGGGTCCATTCGTGAGACTATGTAAACGGTATGCACGAGCATGTAATGTCTTAATTTAGTTGTGGCCCACACCAGCGCGAGGCACAGCTTTTCCAATGGTGTGTAGCGTGTTTCATACTCGAGCATTTTCTTACTTAGGTAGTAAATAGAATTTTCTTTGCTTTCTACCTCTTGTGCAAGCATAGCCCCCATTGTTTCCTTTGTGACGGTTAAGTATAGTCTTAAGGGTATTCCGGGGAGTGCTGGAGCTAATACAGGAGGATTCGAGAGATAGGCTTTGATCTTTTCAAAGGCTTTTTGACACTCATCGTCCCATATGATTGGTACATTTTTCTTAAGCTTCTTGAATATTGGTTCGCATATCGTGGTTAACTTGGATATGAACCTACTTATGTATTGCAACCGGCCAATAAATCCTCGGATTTGCTTTTCGGTTTTGGGCGGTGGCATGGATATGATTGCTTTAATTTTGGTGGGATCTATTTCTATTCCTCTAGAGCTTATGACATATCCCAAGAGTTTCCCTTAGGTAACTCCAAAAGCACATTTGGAGGGGTTTAATCTCATGTTGTATTTTCTTAGTCTTTCAAAGAACTTTTTTAAGGCTATTAGGTGTCCTTGGCGGTCTTTTGATTTTACAATCATGTCATCCACATAGACCTCCACTTCTTTATGCATCATATCATGGAGTAGGGCAGATGCTGCTCGTTGGTAAGTAGCACCCGCGTTTTTTAACCCGAATGGCATTACCGTGTAGCAATAAGTACCCCAAGGTGTTATGAATGTTGTCTTTTCCATATCTTCTTCGGCCATGAGGATTTGATTGTATCCTGCGTACCCATCCATAAATGAGAGAAGTGCATGGTTTGCTGTGTTATCTACCAAAATATCGATGTGTGGTAAAGGGAAGTCGTCCTTCGGACTTGCCTTATTTAGGTCTCGATAGTCGACACACATTCGAACTCTACCATCTTTTTTCGGAACCGGGACAACATTTGCGACCCATTCGGGGTACTTGGATACCCTGATAAAACCTGCAGTTATTTATTTTTGTACTTCTTCTTTTATCTTAAGAGCCACGTCGGGTTTCATTCGACGTAACTTTTGTTTTACAGGTTTCATTCCTGGAATTAATGGTATTGTGTGTTGAGCTATTTCTCTATTAATGCCTGGCATATCTTCGTATGACCAAGCGAATACATCGATAAATTCTTTAAGTAGATTAATTAAATCGATTCTTTCTTCTTTTTTTAGTGTTAGTCCGATTTTAACTTCTCTTTTAATGGTTGGATCTTTTGAGATATCAACCGTTTCTGTATCCTCAATTATTGGTGTCTTATTTTCAAATGTTTCCACTGCTTTAATTATTTCTTTATCATTTTCATCATTAGTTAAGCAATGCTCGTCATCTTTAGATGAAGAAGAACAAGAAGAATACGGGGAAGAAGACATATTATTAAATTCAGAAATCATTACATCAAATAAAGAAATGTCCGCCGGGACTTGATTGCTAACTATCCTAGGAGTAGAAATGGAAGATAAGGGTGCTACAGCTAAAGACTTAGAAGACTCGATAGGGGAAGACTCTAACTCAGACTCTGACTCAAACGATTCTTCGAACATTGGTCCTTGTCCTGTAGTTATTGAAATCTTCTTTCCATTTGTAGTGGTTACCTTCACCGTCTTGCGCCATCCACGCTCTTGATCTTTTATTGGAGTGATAAATTCGGAAGGGTCAAAACTTTCACTTTGGAGAACCGCTTGGATAAGTGAAGAATCATCCTCCGTGTATCTTGATTCATTCTCTTCTCTTCCAAAGAGGAGTCCCATGACATTAAAGTCGAAACAAGGAGGTGCTTTCTCCTTATAAATTGGAGCTGGGATCTCGTCTAGGAAGCAACAATCCAAAAAGATTTCGAACCCAGGTTGTCTTATACCATTTACAACGAAGGGTTCGGGAAATTCATGACAAGGATAGTCCTCTCCTTCTCTTATAAATTGTCCATTTAAAGTGAGAGGATATTGGTCCATGGGTATCTCCTTTTTTTGTGTGCGGGCATTTCTTCGTGCTCTTGATTTTTCCTGGGCCCGCTTAAGGTCTTCGCGAGTTGGTTCAAAACCAAGTCCGAAAGTATCCAATTTAGGGAGGCCAGGTACACCCATGTGTTTAGCTATTCCTTTCTTCTTTCCTAGAGTCATTCCAGGAAAATGTCCTTGCTTTCTTAGGATAGCATTTGTTGTCATGTTTGAGTGGAGGTCGTAATGAAGAGGGGTCCTTTCATCTTCCTCTATTAAGGAGACCTCTTCGCTAAAGCCCCACAAATCTTCATCATTTTCATCATGTTCCACATTAATTAGTGGATTTTCTACTGTTTTGATTCTCATAGATGAAGCATCAATGGTAATTGGAATGCCTCCGACTATGGTCTTTACTTGTTGGTGAAGAGATGAAGGGACGGCCTTTAAATCATGAAGCCAAGGGCGTCCCAATAGCAAGTTAAAAGATGCCTTGATATCTACTACTTGAAATGTAGTGGCATGCTCAATTGCACCCGCCGTTATATTCATGGTAATTTTCCCTAGTGCTTGACGACGTGAGTTATCATAAGCTCTTATGCCCTGGGTTGATGGGGATAAATCCTCATCTCTTATTCCCAACATTCTTGCGGTTCTAAGTGAGCACACATTAATTGCTGAACCGTTATCCACAAGAGTCATGGGGACATTCATTCTTTTGCATATGACTGTGAGGTTTAGAGCTTTATTGTGTTTGTCACCTTCCGGTGGTAGATCTTTATCCGAAAAAATGACTAAATTGATTGGACTTGGAAGGTCACTCGTGAGGAAGTTAGCAAGTCCCTCAGGAGTAGTGTCCGAATCTATGCCTACTTTAGTCAACGCATCCATGACTGCAACTCTATGTTCTCGAGATGTGGCTAAAAGTTTCCATACATTCATTTCCACTTTAGTCCTTTTTAACTGTTTGACAACATCGTTGTCTTCTATAATAGGCACGGGAATTTGCTGAATAGAAGGTATAGGTTGTGTTGAAATGGGAGGTTGTATTCTCCCGGACCTAGTGAGGACATCTATGGGCGAATCCTCCTCGTCCCAAATGTCACTTACTGGGTATATTGTTGATAGAGGAGTTTCTTCAATGTCTTTAAGGTAAACATCCTCATCGTCACTGTCCCATACTCCATTAATATTGGCATCTTGTGGAAGTTGAACTAATTTCTTCTCATCAATCAAACGTTGAACCAAGTCCTTAAACTTGAAGCATTGCTCTATTGTATGTCCCCCTGATTGATGATATGAACAATAGTATTTGTCTATTCTTTTCAGTGATTCAAATGGTCTTGGTTCGAGAGGTTGAATTTTTCCATTCTCGAAGAGAATTTTGAACATGTTTGTGTATGACGTCCCAATTGGAGTATATTTTCTATTATTCTTTTTGGGAGTGTCAATTACTTGGAGAGAAAAGGGTTTCTTTTGTTTAGGTGGGGGTCTACTTCTAAGTAACTCATTTTTCTCTTTTATAGCCTCAAAGGTTTGTGAGATCAACTTTTTCAATTCTGTCAATATTGATGTCAATGCCAATACTTCTTGCTTAGTTGCAGGTTCCTGACCAAGGAATTCGAGAGCATCTTCGAAGATTTCTTCTTCAATGGTCTCGATAGGCTCTATGAGGCTAGATGGATCCTCTTGGTTTTCTTCGTCAGAAATGGCCAAAGAATCTGATAGCGGTGCGGTATTGATACTTGGCTTCTTACTTGCAGGAGGCAATGGGAGCTTGTTACTATCGATCAAGTCTTGAATGGTTTCCTTTAGTCTCCAACAATTTTCTGTAGAATGACCCCTACCTTGGTGATATTTGCAATGTGCATTTGGGTTCCAGCTAGCCGTTCTCCTTTCGACAGGTGGGTCCCCAAATGGTCCAATAGGAGTTATAAGACCTTTTGCATGTAAGCGATCAAATGCGGTGTCATAACTTATACCAATAGGAGTATAATTCTTCCTAAATGATTTCTTTTGTCCTTGATTATTATTCATTGCCAAAACTTCGTTTAGAGGAAAAGTGCTAACATTATTTGAGTGGGTAGATTTGGATGAAGAAGGATTGTCGTTCTTCTTATTTTTCCAGCCACTGCTTGAGTTGTTATTAGCAGCTTTTTGTTTAGCAAGGTCATCTTCAATATTAATTCCAATATCATATACAGCTTTGAAAGTGTTTAAGTTGCTTTGGTACTTAAGGTGCTTAAAGTATTTTTCTTGGAGGTTCTTAATGAACATCCTAACGGATTCTTTTTCACTAGGCACTTCAACCATTTTTGCAGTAGTTTCCCTCCATTTATTAAAGAAGGAGGTGAAACCTTCATTTTCTTTTTGTTTTAGCATTTCTAATTCTCTATGATCGGTTTCAACTTGTATATTGCATTTATACCTTTCAATGAAAGCGCTCACAATGGATTCCCAACTAGAGGTCTTTTCTTTATCAAGTGAAAAGTACCACTGTTGACATACAACTTCTAAGGATAATGAAAATACAGAATGAAATGCTTTTCTATCTATCCCCTTAATACTCATTACAGTTTCAAAAGCTCTTAAATGAAAATAAGGATTGTCCATAGCCTTGAACTTAGGGATGTCATTGGGATTGAACTTTTGTGGGAGAAGGTCCTTATCCACCGAGACCCCTTGGGAGCTAATCTCTTGAAATCTAAAGTCGTTGGACAGTTTGCCCAAGCTTTCCTGGATTAGGTCCATTTGTTTTTGTTTTTCAGGATTACTTATTTGCAGCGATAGGTTTTGCAACATTTCAGCCAAGTTGGCTACCTGTCCCTTGACTTCATTAAGTTCTTCTTGACTAGTCATTGCTTTCTTAGCTTTCCTTTTCCTACCGATTGGTTTGTCAAAAAGTAAGACTTGAACAAAAGTGTTGTCCTTGATTAAACGCCCTTCCTTTCTTGACCACGCGCTGTAATTTAAACCATATTTGTTTTAATACTCGACTCTAATTGACTTGACTTTATGTTCAAAATATTAAAAGAAAAAAAAATGGGGTATATATTTTAAGGGAATTTAAAAAAATTGGAGGATTAATATCCGACTTACCCCCCTAAAAAAAATGACGGAAAACACGCATTCAAGATTCTCTAGACATGGTCATAATGTGACAAACATGTTATGTGTGTGCTTTATGTGTATGTGAGTGACATGCTTTAACTGCTAGTGTATGACCATGGGACTTTAAGTGCCTAAACTCAATTTAAGACTTAAACATGGTTTGTACCATTAACAAACTGATTACTCCGATTAGTAGACTGTTAATTAGACTCGTCGTGGTGACTCGAGCAAGAAAACTGGACTGTCGCTAAAACGACAGAACTGCCGCCACTGTTTAGAGCCTGTCGCCAGACGACAAAATTGTCGCCAGGCGACAGACACTAGACTGCAGCGCCACAGTCCAAATTCCTGCGCCATTGCTGGAACATTAATCTGGACTGTTTCCAGTAATTTTACTCTAAATGGACATGCCTAAAGTCATGCTAAGACGAATTGATTAATTTATTAGCCTTTAATTAATTCAAAATTAATTAATTATTTAGACAAAGTCCTTTTAGTCATTAATCAATTTTATTTAGTCTTAAACACAAGTCAAACAAACGGTTAACACACATATAATAAATACAAGCAAGGGTGCACAAGTAGTTCAAATAGTCACAAGATGAGTTTGCAACCTAACCATGGCTCTAGTTCTCTAAAGTTCGAGGATATGGGTTAAGTCAAAAAGGTCCATGGTTAAGAATCCATATGCATTGCACACAAGCCTACCGGGAGGGTTGGAGCGAATGGACAGGATTCCGCGAGTTCGTGATGAAATCGAACTCGACTCCATGGTTTGGTGGATTCACAAACATTACACGTACCCAAATCTGAACTTTGCACATGATAGTGGGATATTCCATTGGGCAGGTGAAGCAGGAACCCCCAGAGGGTTATTTCCATATGTAGAACACATATGGGTTCAGAAAAGTGAGAAAAGGACTCAATCAATAAGCAAAATCAAGCCAACAATGCTAGAAATGGTCAAAGCAAGAAGGCAGACCCCTGGCTCGGTATTGGAAGAACTTGGCGCCAGACTACAGGGACTGTCGCCGCAAAAAAGCTTCTGTCGCCAAGCGACAAAACTGTCACCAGGCGACAGAAACTTTTTACGGGCGACAAGCCCTGTTTTCTAGACGCTAGTTCCTACATGCCTTGGCAAGTTTCTGTGTTCTTCGAATTTTCCAGATTTCGCATCATCTTTTCGATTCTAGTCATGAAAGATATTTCTCAAATTTCCTACGTGTAAAATTCCTATGGATTGACTCATGCGGTGCTCCCATGAGGACCTTTTAATGCATATGACAATAATGTTAATCAAATCACGCACATGAAATACGTAGAATTTTTCGAGTCTCATCCGCTCATTCTAAATAATTGCCAAAATTAAATAAATTTCAGGAATATAAATAGAAATCCTCCCCAATGGAGTCGCCAAAAACTGTAGGGAATATTTCAAGCATTATGATCCCAAACTTGAACCCCACTGTGATCATACACTAAAGTACGGTGGCGTTCCAAAGGGAAAGACAAAGAGAAAAAAGAGTCGCCAACAAGTTTTAGGAACTTGTAAACCCAAAAGACAATCCAAAGGACCGTCAACTACTCCATAAGGTCTTGAACCAAATAGGGTCCGGGGATGAGGGTACGAATCCAATCTACAAAAGAAAGGACCCGCCCTATAAAATAGGCCTCTACTTTGTTCTGCTCGTATTCATGTGCGTTTTTCGAATAACATACAAACATTATATTAATCCTACCCTGTTTAATCTATGTTGGTTGAATATTAATGCACAAATAAGACTATTATTGGCGATCACTTGAATTAAAATCACATTAGCCTAAACCAAATTAATAATAATCTTATTAAGCGTGATTTCAAGTACAAATTCCCTTTAACATGCATAAAAGGTGTAATCAAGCAATAACAATAAAATATAATCAAGCAACATAATAAATCAATAACAATAATGATAATAATAGCATGATAAGGCATAATAAAGCTTAATGATAGCAAGATCCTAGGCATGATACTAACAAGATTAATAACAAATCCTAGCATGTCACTAAACAATAAAGATCAAAGCTTTAAACCTAACATGGTACTAACATGATATTAGAAAGAGTAAAGGCATCCTAAACATGATTCTAGAAAGCATTAAATAACATCCTAACATGATACTAGAAATATTAAACAATAATAAGCAAATCTAAACATGCTTTCTACATTGAAAGAGAGTAATAAGATTACATACTTTGAAGCCTCGTACCTCTTTCTAATAACAAAATACACAAGTTAGTAAACTTCAATGAAAATAATAAAAAACAATTAAAGAATTAAATTGAAATCAAGTTAAATAAAGTTTAGACTAGTTTTGGACCAAACCCTCAGAAATATCAACCCTTGCACGTCTAGGGCGAAGGCAACTTCGAACTTGGCTAAGAGACTCTAAGTCTTGTGAATGCGGAATATTGTGTTTAAAAAGGTAGTTTAGAAAGAGAGAGAGAGAAAAATAAGAATTAAGGAATTCTTGAGAGGGAATAGAGAGAATTAATTGGGAAAATAGATGAGAGTTGATGATCGTGAATTGATTTTTGAAAACAGGGATTCGGACGCTATTTATAATGAAAATAGTCCAGAAAAATCATAGAATTTGATAAGGAATAAAACTCCACGCTGTCGCCAGGAATCAACTCTGTCGCGAGGCGACAGGGTCTGTCGCGCGGCGACAGATTTGTCGTTTGGCGACAACCTGTATTAGCGCGTTTTTCTTCACGCAGAATCCGATCTTTAATCAACTTGATCTACGGAATCCGTACAGAAGATAAAATATATATTTTTAAGATAACAAAATGATATTTTATTCCAAATAAAAAACTATTAAAGATAATTAATTATTAAATCTAATAATATTAGAATTAAAAAGAACCTTCTAGAAACTTCTAGAAAACTATAATTAATCCTAATAATTTTAGGAATAACAATTAATATTGGGCCCTCCTCTAGATCATTGGGCCGTATTTAAATAATTAACCAGGCCCAGTTTAGTATTTTGGCCATAACTTCCTCATTATTCATCGGAATTGGGCTCATAATATATCGTTGGAAAGGTCTTTTAAAGCTCCATCCAATTACACCATTATTGGACCCTTATCATGGACCAAACTAAACTGGTTCGGCTATTTTCAAATAAACAAAGTCATTTTCAAAAACAGAGAGAAAAGAATTTAATTAAAACTAAACCGCAACACTTGACTTTCAAACCACTTTCACCTAATTCGATAATAACACAACGTGAAAGGCATTCATCACTGGGTTTGGTTTTGAGGAGACACAAATGGGTGTCTACACTAAGTGATATATTTTTCTAACCATTTGTGCAAATTAAGTTGATGTTAAAAACATGCTAGTTTTCCTTATTGGAAAATTATTCTAGCAAAATAATTTTGCACTATGGTAAGGAAATTTGGGACATGTAACAAAATCCTTGATAATTTGTGGAAATGTCGAGGGGGATAGGCCTTAAGCCCATGTGGAAAAGCATTTCTTTCCTATCCCTATGGCATGTGTTGTAATGCTTGATTGAGGTTGAACTCTTTTGAGTTCTTAATGGAACAATAAACCATTTTTGGTTGGTGCTATTTGAGACGCACTTGATTGATCCACCGTTTGAGGTTGAGTCCTTTGACTCTTAATGAATCCAAATGTTTGGGTGGACGCACTAAAACTTTGGATCACCGTTGTTTATGATTATTGTGAGGTTGAGCGTTAAGCTCTTAATGAATCCATGGTCATGTGGGGGTAAATGGCTACAATGTAGTATTTGTTAAGTTCTTATGAACATGTTTTAACCCCGTTGACTAAGTAATTTTGAGAAAGGCTTGTGATTTACCTGTGTGGTTGTGAAGACTAGCCATCTTCTACGGAAATCTTGGGCGGATTTCCTAAAGCTTCCACTAGACCTAAGGTGAATATGCTTGGCTATAAAAGAGCATATCTCTTCGTGGAGTTCAAGTAAATTTTTGGAGAAAGGTATGTGATGTGGGGGTCTTTAATTAAATCTTGGAGTTTCAAGGTTAGTCCACTCCTTGATCAAGAGTCTAAGGGTTTCAAGGTTTGTCCACCCTTATACTTGTAATTCATTGTCTCATTTCACTAAGCACTAGATTTCAAATTACTTATGTAATATCTAAGTGTTATGTACTGATCTCCTATTATGCCCAATATGTTGCTTATCCTCATCTTTTGTTGGCTTTTCTTCCCTTGCTTTAGTGGGGGATTGATGAAAATAAAGAAAGGAAATTCAAAGGGTCAGATATGGGCGCCCGATCGGGCGAGACCCGCCCGATCGGGCGCGAGAAGAGTCGTAAAAATTGAAGTTTCGCCGCCCGATCGGGCGAGGCTCGCCCGATCGGGCCCGAGAGGAACTTGAAAATTGGCTGGATGTTCGCCCGATCGGGCGAGCACCGCCCGATCGGGCGCGTATCAGTCCGTTGGAATCCAACGGACTCCCTTAGATTCCTCTTCTTGGTTTATTTCTAATAACTCACATTTAAGGGGGTTGATTATGGTGTTTTAATCACCATAATATTTCTGATTTTATTCTCCTTGTTCAAGAATATTCCTTTATGATCTTTTCATCTACCTCAATCTCTATTATAAATTAGAGAATGATTTTCTGATTTAATACACACAAAAAATACATATCAAACACAAGCTTGCTTAAACACATACTCTATATTGGGCATAAGTTACTTGACTCCAACCTTCCACCCAAAAGTGCCTTTGTGTGGAAGTGAAGTGTTAACCTTAGGGAACGTGCCGGCGAATACAATAGTGCACCCCGGTTGCGCCGGAATTTCGTTTCCAAGTCAGTGATTTGCATCACGACACACCGTACTCTTTCTTTGTCTCAAGATCATCTTTTCGATCTTCTTATTTTAGAATATAGCCTTGAAAATACTTCTTATTTTACAACAGTGGTGTTTGAGAACAAAGAATAAGGATTAAAATTGAAATCAGGATCTTTTACCAAAACGGCTAGTTTGACAAAAATATTTACCAAAATGGCTAATTATAAAATTTAATTCCCAAACTAGCTAATTTATTAACTTAAAGGAATTTATCTATTTCTTATTTCCTTTGAACCAGTTTGGTTCACTTTTTTTTTTGTTTTGTTTTTTTTGGTTTATTTTTATTTCCTTAAAGATTTTTATAAGTTGAAAAATTTAAGCATTATACAAAACTATGAAGAACATAAACAGTCGCAGACTCGCGGATCCCTAATTTCGATAAAAAAAATTAAAAGCCTTAATTTATCTTGATCATATCAGTCACAAAATTTTGGAATTTCAAGTATTTTTGCTCTATCAAGATTACCGCAAATTTATACGACGCTAAGAGATTTTAAGGTATTGTTCATCTTTTTAGTGTCATTAAATTAACTGTGTCGGCTAGTATGAATATTTTTTTTTGTTTAATGTGTATGATAAATCAAACTTACAAATATTTATTTCTACCTTTAAGTGTTAAAAAAAATAGTTGTATTTTTTTTTTTTGTTGTTGATTGGAAGTTTGGATCATTTTTTTGAGTGGTTATTTATGTTGTGTAAATTTTTAAAAAATTGAGAATTGCTGCATATATATTATGTTGATTGTTATTGTTCAAATTAATGAGATATTTTAAACTATGGCATTAGAATTTAAATAAAACCAAAATTCAAAAAAAAAACTAATTCTTTTTTAATAAAACCAAAAAAAAAAAAACATAAAGTGAACCAAGTGGGTTCAAAGGAATATAGAAAATAAATAATATCCTTTCAAATCAATAAATTTAGCTAGTTTGGGAATTAAATTTTATAATTAGCTGTTTTGGTAAATACTTTTGTCAAAAGAGCCATTTTTATAAAAGATCCCTTGAAATCATGCATAGTGAAATGCAATCAGTAAAATAAAGTTACACATTTTGGCAAGTTCACCAAATCAGTAAAGAAAAACCGAGGAATTTTTTTTATAGTATATATATAGAAAGATTTTAAATTTGAGGAACTTTTTAAACTTTCCTAATTGAAAAACGTAGAGAAAAAAAAGGATGGGAGGAATAATCAATTTAGTACTATTTTATTTATGATATTGTAAATAAATTTGTCTATAAATAATGTGAAAAAGTTATCGAAATAAATTATCATAAAATTAATTAGCCACATAGGTATTTTTATATGTTTCAATACATATTGGTACATTAATTTTTCATGTTAACTAAATGAATATTTTAATACGCTATGTAATTAATCCCTTGCAATACTGGAAATAAAATATATAGGGTGTGTAGTATGTTTAAATTTTGTTAGACTTTTTCATTTTTTTTTTATAATATATACTTGTATTATATTCGTATACGTAGTTTTTTAGTCCGTTCTACACACGAGTTTATTATATGGATAATTAATAATGATTTTGTAGGGTTTTAGGTACTCTAAGCGGAATTTTATGAATCTCATTCATACGCGTTTAAACAGGATCTCATGCATATGCAAGTAAATGATCATCTTATATTAGTTTAGAATTAACCTTTGATGGGTGAATTCCTAATTAAGCTTTCTTCAACCATCTTGCGAAGATTAGAGGCATATATAGTTGTTGCTCCTTTATGATTAGTCCACAAGTGTCGATCGAACCTCCACCAATTCTAGTTAGATAGGAGAAATTAATCTCCTCTTCTAAGAGGTTGTATAGAGAGAGGAAGGGAAAAATATTACGTTATTTCTTTGTAAAAGATGAACGTTTGTTATTTTTAACCAACGTTCATTGTGAAAGATGAACGTGTGTTATTACGTTTCCTTGTTTGACCTAATTTAACACTGTAACTTGTGATCTCATGGGATCCATTTAGTTGGCATCGATTTAACCCAATGATCAATATTGGTCTTTAGCAAGACGTAAAAATGACCCAACTACATCTCCAATGGCAAGCTACAATGATTTGTAGCTTGCTTTTCCACATCAATTTCTAAGATACAACACTTTTAAGCAACAAATTGTTCCAATGGTAAGCCACAACATATTGTAGTATGCAAAAAGTAAAATTTAAAAAATAAATAGATAATTATACACATGTTACAATATGAGTGGAGTTTATTTGTCTCTTTTTCCATCAAGCATGTAGCTCAATATGGGTTATAGTTGCTTGCATGTTACTCAATTTTTTGTTCTCCAATGGTAAATATGTAGCTGGGAGCTTTATTTAAATTGCAAGCAAGTCCTTATAATTGAACCATTGGAGATGCTCTAACAAACTTATTATCTCCATAATACTATCCATATTATATTTAGTAATTGCACGAGAGTCGAGAACACATTTCCTTTAGATTTGTATACTAAAAGATATCAAGTATATTTTAATTTTGAACTTAATGTTTTTTAGACATAAGTGTTATATTCAGGGCCTCAAGGGAGTGGAACCCAATATATATTTTTTTGAGTTAGTGTTTTCATAGTTTATGTATAGATATACAAAATTGGAAAACCATCCACAATTTTAGTGCTAATTAATATATTCTTTTAATAACATACTCCCTTTGTTTCAAAATACATGCCACATATTGACTATCACATTAGTCAATGCAAAATTTGACCAACAATAGTTTTAATCATATTCTTCAAAAAAGAAAAAAAAAATTTAATCATCAATGAGTATAATTGATCAAATTGATGTTTAATTGAGTCAAATTCTACAAGGCTACAAGTTTACAAGTACTCACATGACTATGTTTTATTCTTGCATTGGAATTGCACAAACATTGGTCATAGTGGTGTAAATGAATATAAACATTTATTTTGAAACAGGAGATGTATATAACTATTACTAATTTCAAAATAAAGTATAAACTTTTACATCATTTTATTTTGATACAATATATAAATTAATCCCAAATCACATGTACATCGTAATAACACATGACATCGCTCGGGCTAATCAAACGAACCTTATTATAGATATGGGAGGGAATGCAAAAGAAATAAGTAGGGACTAGGGAGTAGGAAGTAGTGGGGGAATTCCTAGCGGCACACCGTGTAAGATTTCCAAATTTTGGTACCGTAATATACCAAGAAAATCACATTTTAATACCAAAATCAATTTTGTTTTTTTTGGGAAATTCGATCTCTTTGGTGCTCATAAGTTTTTTTTTTTTTTCAATAGTAAAAACAAAAATTCCAATTATATTTGATAATCATGAATTATAAGTATTAATTAACCATAACATTAATGATTTATTTCGGTTAAAATAGTTAACTAGGGTTAGATACTTTTTTAATACTACCTCCGTTACATATTAATTGCAACTTTGGGGATTATTTGTGAGAGATAAAATATTCCAAAGTTGCAATTAATATGTAACGGAGGTAGTAATTAAATTAATTTACAAATAATTAAAAAAAAAAACCACCTTTTCCCCACTAGCCCATCCACCCCCGCCCTCCACACGCGCCTATACCCCCTTGGGATGGTGGGTTCAGTGCGACGCTAGGGGGCAAGGGGGGTCGCGTGGAGGGCGGGGTTGTATCCAAAATAAGTCATTAATATTATGATTAATTTATACAAGTAATTTATTATAATCAAAGATAATTGGAATTTTTGCTGTTCAACAAAGAGAAAATTAAAATACTTGTGAGCACTAAATAGAATAACCCAATTTTTTAGGACCAAAATATGTGGCTTTTCTACCAAATATTTTTGGTACCAAAATTCCTAAATACTACTACTCCTTTGTCCTACTTTATAGTTCTTGTTTGTGTTTTTTCACTGTATTTAAGAAATGGGAGGAGAAAGTTTATGAAGTACATTTAAAAAAAGTGAAATGTACAATTATAGACAAAAGTAGATATACATATGATATCATGTAATACAGCTTTTTAATTGAGAATAAATGAATAATGCTATAATTTTAAGTAGTATTTCATTTTACAACTTGTAGACACCCATTTGTGTCTCCCCAAAACCAAACCCAGTGATGAATGCCTTGTGCGTCGTGTTATTATCGAATTAGGTGAAAGTGATTCGAAAGTCAAATGTTGCGGTTTAGTTTTAATTAATTTCTTTTCTCTCTGTTTTTGAAAATGACTTTATTTATTTGAAAACGTCCATTTCAGTTTATTTTGGTCCTTGATAAGGGTCCAATAATAGTGTAGTTGGATGGGGCTTTAAAAGACCTTTCCAACGATATATTATAAGCCCAATTCCGATGAATAATGAGGAAGTTATGGCCAAAATACTAAACTGGGCCCGGAGTTCTATTTTAATACGGCCCAATGATCTAGAGGAGGGCCCAATATTAATTGTTATTCCTAAAGTTATTAGGATTAATTATAGTTTTCTAGAAGTTTCTAGAAAGTTCTTTTTAATTCTAATATTGATAGGATTAATAATTAATTATCTTTAAAGGTTTTTTTTATTTGGAATAAAATATTGTTTTATTATCTTAAATACGTATTTTATCTTCTGTACGGATTCCGTAGATCAAGTTGATTAAAGATCGGATTCCGTGTAAAGATAAAAACGCGCTTATACAGGCTGTCGCCAGACGACAAGTCTGTCGCCACGCGACAGACATTGTCGCGTCGCGACAGAGTCCATTCCTGGCGACAGCGTGGAGTTTTATTCCTTATCAAATTCCGTGTTTTTCCGGACTTTTTCCTTATAAATAGGGTCCGAACCTCTGTTTTTTATTCATCATCTCTCATCAATTCTTACTCAATTCTCTCTATCAACACTCTTCCTTAATTCTTTCTTTCTCTCTCTCTTTCTAAACTAGCTTTTTACAAACAATATTCCGCATTCACTAGACTTAGAGTCTCTTAGCCAAGTTCGAAGTTGCCTTCGCCCTAGACGTGAAAGGGTTGACAATTTCTGAGGGTTTGGTCCAAAACTAGTCAAAACTTTATTCAATTTGATTTCAATTTAATTCTTTAATTCTTTAATTGTTGTTTATTGATTTTCATTGAAGTTTACTAACTTGTGTATTTTGTTATTAGAAAGAGGTACGAGGCTTCAAAGTAAGTAGATTAGCTTACTCCCTATTTCTTTCACAATGTAGATTGCATGCTTATTATTGTTTATAATTCCTAGTATCATGTTAGGATGCTTTTAATGCTTTCTAGTATCATGTTAGGATGCTTTTAATGCTTTCTAGTATCATGCCTAGGATCTTGCTATTATATTCAAGCTTTATTATGCCTTATCATGCTATTATCATCGTTATTATTTATTCTTTATTATTATGTTGCTTGATATTATTGTTATTGCTTGATCACGCCTTTTATGCAGGTTTAAAGGGAATTTGTACTTGGAATCACGTTTAATAAGATAATTTTATAATTTGGTTTAGGCTAATGTGATTTTAACTCAAGTGGTCGCCAATAATAGTATTATTTGTGCATTAATATTCAACCAACATAGATAAACAGGGTAGGTTTAATATAATGTTTGTATGTTATTCGAAAAGCGCGCATGAATACGAGCAGAACAAAGTAGAGGCCTATTTTATAGGGCGGGTCCTTTCTTTTGTAGATTGGATTCGTACCCTCATCCCCGGACCCTGTTTGGTTCAAGACCTTATGGAGTAGTTGATGGTCCTTTTGGATTGTCTTTTGGGTACAAGTTCCTTAAAACTTGTTGGCGACTCTTTTTGCTCTTTGTCTTTCCCTTTGGAACGCCACCATGCTTTAGTGTATGATCACAGTGGGGTTCAAGTTTGGGGTTATCATAATGCTTGAAATATTCCCTACACAACTACAATATAATTTATATTTACACATAATTTGATGTAAATTAAACATAAGAGCAATCCAAATATACAATAAAAAAATTCTTAAATTAAAAAAATTAAAATATTTAACCAACATGTATAACCCATGCATCACACGATCAAAATATTAGTTAATTCCAAATCACAAGTACTCTGTAATAACACATGGCATTGTTCGAGCTAATCAAACGGACCTTAGGGATATGAGAGGTACTACAAAAGAAATGAGAAGGGAATAGTGGGGGGAATTCTTAGGGGCAGGAGAGATTGTTCTATACACCGGGGTGCACTGTGCACCCATTAGTATCTTGTTCATATTTTGATAATTATTTTTCATTTAATTATCAAATGAAGAGCAAAAATCAACCTTGGGTTAATTGGGTGTATGGTGCACCCGGGTTTATACAAAAATTTTGACGGTGTAAAATTTCTAAATTTTGGTACCCAAATACCAATTAAATTACATTTTTAATTCCAAATCAATTTTTTTTAGGACCAAAACATGTGGTTTTGTACCAAAGTTTGTACCTGGTACCAAAATACCAATAAATCACATTTTTAATACCAAAATCAATTTTTTTTTTAGGACCACAAATATGGAGGAATTCTAGGACTCTAGCCATGACTCTAATAAGGGCATAACCGTCATTTCACTGTTTACCCACTTGAAGGAAAAAAAAGGAAATTGAAAAGAAAAACCAAAAACCAAGGCTGGGGAAAGGATAGTACTTATTTTTTTTTAAAAAAAAGGGAAAAAAAAAAGTGGAATAGGACAGCTCATTAAATTAAAGATAAACAAAAAAAGGGAAATTGAGAACACATTAACCCTTGGTACTTCCCCAGTAGTTTCACTCTCTAAAATTATATTCCCTCCCTAAAAGTTCTCTCTCTCTCTCTCTCTCTCTCTCTCTCTAAATTGCTTGAATATCTCCGGCGACATTCCTGTTAAAGACGATCATTTTTCAGCCAAAATTTAAGCTCAAGTCCATACCAATTACGGCCTATAGGTAACACCGCGTTAAGTTTTGGTATCTTAAAGAATACCATCGACGACAAATAGAAAAAAGGATTGTTGGAGCATAGCTTCAAGGCCTGTTGGTATCTAAAAGAATAACATCAAGAATTGTTGGAGAATACCATCAAGGGTTGTTGGTGTCTAAAAGAATACCATCAAGAATTGTTGGAGAATGCCTTTAAGGGTTGTTGGTATCTAAAAGAATATTATCAACAAGTTCGTTGGTATCATAAAAAAAACCATGAATAGCAAAAGATAGAACAAGAACACTAACAGTTTGTTCCCACCATGTTTTGGCGCCAAAATTTGTCACATGTTGAGAACTCCATTTGAGGAAATATCAGAACGAAGAACGAAGATCTCAATTTGTGTCCACTGTTGGAGAGGTGGAGCTGCTGCCATGTGTGGGCTGGGATGAGGACTGCCCCCTATCTTATTAGCACAGACAGGGGCTGCTGCCTCCCCTCTCCCACGCCCACCTGATCTGCCTCCACGCGAACTTGACACACCCCCACGACCCGGTCCACGACCTCCATGAGGCCTATCTCCCCACCACTCTGAAAAGTCATGAATCTGAAAGCGCCCGGACTCATCATGCCCCTCACGGTTGCAATGATTACAAAACTTGTCACTATTGTCCACTGAATGTTGCTTCGGCTTTGAGTCATATTGAAGCTTGAATGCCACCGCATTCTCTCGAGTCGAGACCATGGAAGCTGTTGGGGTTTGGTAAGTCCGACTCACCACAGAAACAACCCCGACCCAAGAACCACTCGCAATTAATAAAACCATAAAGCATAACAAAAAACCACTAAAGGGTAAAACCGAAATTTACTTTTGAAGCGTGCTTCGCCCTCACACACGTGCTCGTACTTGAAAGCTCTAGCTCCGAAAATACCGAGCCTTCAACGGTATCCACCCACAAAGGACGAACACCGACTTTTTAGGTCCGCTACCTTGGAGTTAGCAAGGTCCGACCAAAATCCAAGTGTTAATGGAGTTTAAAAGTTTTGCCAAAATGCAATGCTCTTTCTAACTCCCACTCAAGCAAAGCATTCTCAAGCCATGCCATGGCTATTTATAAGGAAGGATGCTTTGTGAATTCCACTCATCTTTCAATGTGGTACTTTTCACAAAAAGATCCCACATGGAAAGATTAGTGAATTCAACCCTTAGTTAAATAAACCAAGGAACAAGTAACAAGTGTCACATGGTTAGGAGTGGACCAATTTCTCACTTGGTCCCCAAGGCATTTCACATGCAATGTGAACTAACCATGTGTCACCCAACTTTGAGCCCCAAGTTGGGTTCGGTTGGGCCATTTTATTTTGGCCCGTGTCCATGACCCTTCACCCCGGGTCCACGGCCCCTTGCCACATGTGTCGCCACCGTGGCGCACCGCCACCATGGCGTGCTACCACATGGCACGCTGTCTACGTGGCACGCTGCCACTAAGTGGCTGCCAACGTGGCGGCTGCCACGTGGCACGCTCCTATTGGGCACGCTTTCCTAGCCTTTTGCGTGGCTGGGATTTTACTTGTTACTCGAAGCATTTTCCCGTCTCGCCAAATCCTAAATTTTGGCTCGACATTTGAGATTCTCCGACGCTCGGTTTCGACGCTCCAAGCTCAAATTTCCGACCTCTAAATATTTAATACTCGGGCGACGAATTAATTACTTCCGGATTAATTCGTCGAGTCGGTTCGTATATTGCTATGGGTGTGACCCGAAGGTTTCAGTCAAGATTAAGCCGTAATATTAATTATGCATTGATATTACTGATCGGAAGCGGCCTCCACCCAGGCATTCCGATCACTTGACCTTACTGAATATATTAGCTTTCTAATACTTCTGAACACACTATCAGAATAATACACTTGTCCGAAGGACACCATTCATTTCAGAAGCCTCACCTCTACGCAATCTCTGCGCTTGAGTAACCTGTTGATAGGCTTTATCTACGCCTAACAAAGGTTCTTGAGCCAATAATTGGCCTCGAATAGGAGGATATGCATCATCTAGTCCAATCAAGAAGTGATGGACATAATCATCTTCGCGTATTCTCTCGACTTGTTCAACAATGTTGCATTTACACCCACCACAGGAACACTTCAGGATTGAGATGTATGCATTCATCTCATCCTAGATTTTTAACAAGCGGCCAAAGTATGCAGCAATCGTTTCACTCGACCCTTGCTTGCAATCTCCTAATGACTTCTTCAATTGACACACTCTAGTGCCACTGACCACACAAAATCGACTTTTAAGATTGTTCCAGAGAAGTTGCGCATCATCATAATCTCCGATCGTAGATCGAACAATTGGATCAAGAGTATTGGCAAGCCATGACACCAACATGGAGTGCACAACCACCCAATCCTCTAGCTTGTCAGCATCACTCGGCTTCACCACAGTCCCATCGATGAAACCAAACTTCCTCTTCATCTTTAGAGCAGTACGCATGACCCTAGCCCGCTCATCATAATTATCACCCCTAAGTTGGATAGGAGTAATCACGCTGTCAGGAGCATCACTCGAACCAAGATGGTATGTCAGATCCACCTTGGTTGTCTTACCACCATCAGTCCCTGTCATCGTTTGTCACAAAATCATACCGGAAAAAAATAAAAAATTTGCAGTGAACTTTCACCCTCCTTTCACTCGTAGATTATGAAAATAACGTGTGAAAAAGAAAATTGGATCAAACCTAAGCTCTTGATACCATGTTAAATTAATCACAAAAGTATTTCTCTGTATTTCACATTCAATATGAACGACCACATATAATATAAATAACCTAGGTATACTTGGAGGGCAAGGCCAAGATATACCCAAATATTCTCTACAATATTATCTTATAACAAAATATATTCACTGATATCTTCTAATCTAATATATACAAATAAAGTAGGCATTTTTCGGGAGCATTCGGAGCACCACATAAGTAATTTATTATTTCAACCAATGAAAAAATAGATTTACAATTAATTTTAGAATTAAAAAATTCAATTGCCACATAAGTAAAATTAACGAATAGAATTTGAGACTTTATTTTCAAGCATTATTATAAATTAAAATAAAATAGATAAATTTTTTTAAGTGAACAAAGATAAGTAAATTAAAAAGATAACACAAATTTTTAAACATTAGGTAGATGTTTTTTTTTTTTTTTTTGAGAATTTAATTAGTAGATGATAAAGTAGGTTGATTTAGAACAATGATATTACATACATTAACATAAATGTTTTTGGATAAAGCAAAAGGATAGATGTTTTTTGAGATTTAATTAATAGATGATAAAGTAGGTTAGTTGATTTAGCAGAATGATATTCCAAAATATTTAATTTAAAATAAGAAAATAAAATATAATGTAGGTTTCATAAATAGTATAATCTAAAGATTAAATACGTAGAATACAAATTTATTCATTTTTAAATAATAATAATAAAAAACAAAGTTGATTTACAAGGTAGAATTTATGAAGGGCAAAGTTACAACCATTGACACCAACTTTGGGGATTGTTACAATTATTGACACCAACTTGTATCACTAGCTATATTGACACCAACTTTGATTAAAAAAAACCATAAATAACATTCATAATACCTGAATGGGTCCACTTGCTAGAAATTTATCATTTACTATATAGATATCGTTTTTAGTAATTTAAAACAGATTAATTAATCAATAATTAGTTGTAATGTGTTAATTATTGTTTCAAAAAAAAAAAGCCTCCATCAGCCACTTCCCTCTGCCTCCTCACTGCCGCCGGCGCTTGCGCCGGATCGCAATCACCCACAATTCTGTCAAACACCCAATTCTTCAAAACACTCTTGATTTCTTACTTACCCATTTTCCCTTTACCCCAAATGCTCCTTCTTCCTCTTCTCCTTTCCAGGGGCGTCCGTAGTCTTCTGTTCTTCAGGTCACGCTTCTTAGCAATTCTGGTATTGTTGGTCCGGGACCGGCCTTCGATGATGCTCTTAGTCTTTTTAACAGGACTGTGGAGACTGACCTTATGAGTAACCTTAGTGAGATCGCTGCCCCCAGACTCATGAAAAAATTGGCAGAAATATATTTCACGAAGGTCACTGCATCTACAGATTCCACTTTCTCCTTATCTACGCATCGGGTTGCCTTATGGAAGTCCCAACAGGAGGATAACTCTTCGGCCTGGTTGCGGGCGGTCCCGATATCGGGTTTGGGTCAGACTATGAATGGTAAGACTTACCGTAATGTTATTTGCTACAGGTTGGGTTGACTGGAGAGAACGACGGGGCTCTTCGACCAGCAGATGTGTTGCTTTATTCTTGGGATAGAGGCCTTGATGTATGTGTTGACTTGACAGGGTCTTCACCTTTGTCACAATCGGGGTTGTCTGACTTCGTTCCTGGTCGTGTTGTGTCTGTGGCGGCTCAACGGAAGCGGGACAAGTATGGGGCGCGTTGCAGGGCTATTGGCTATGGTTTTCTTCCTTTCTCCTTTTCTTCGTTGGGGGAATTAGAGAAGGATGTTGTTGCGTTGCTGAAGCGAGTTCAGGCGTTCGCTAAGACTCAGGATATTGGTGCTCGTGCAGCTGCTCACATCTTTAGCAGGATCGGGTTCGCTATAGCTAGAGGGGTGGGTGCCCAGATTGTATCTCGGCTTCCTACCAATTTCTTGTAAATTGATTGACTTTGTAGGTTTTTTTTTTTTTGATATTTTTATAATAATAATTATAACAAAGCCTTTAAAAAAAACAAAAATTAAAGTCGTGCATCGCACGGGCTTTGTTTTGCCTTTTCTTTTTTACCTTAATGTTTTTTTTTTAATTGCTTTTTTTAGATTTACCTTTTTGCCCTTAGTTATTAGAGATTTAGAGTCAATAGCTAGAGTCCTAGAATTTGTACCAAAATACTACTCGTACTAAATGAAGCCCGTGCGATGCACGGGTCGATCTATTTTTTTTATAAAAAATATTTTTCATATTTATGTGATTAATTTTTTTATTTTTTATTTATTATTATTATTTTTTGAAGCATATGTGATTACATTTGTTATTTAATTAGTTGTACGTAATATATCATTTTCTCCGTATTTGTTTTAAAATATTAGATAAAATTCCTAATCTCAAAAGATAATATTTCGTATTTAATTAATGTAACCATTAAAATCTTATTGGTCAATTATGCTTATGTGACACTTGAATTATTTATTGGATATAACTATAATTTATAATCCTACGTGGCACGTTAACTAATTTTAGGTGGCGTAATCCTATTGTAGCGTTTTAAAAATATTAATCCTATGTGGCGCTCTAATAATTTTTTAAAAATAAAAATCCTACATGACGCTCTAAAAACTTGAGAAAAAACTCCCCTTTAAATATATAATATATATACAAGTATTAGATTAGATTATGTATTGTGATTTTGGTATTCCTACGAGGGCTGCGATTACTCTTTGACTTTGTGAGTAGTGGCTAACTTACTGACTTACCCAATTGCCCAATTCGGAAATGGTTGAATAGAAAGGTCAAAGAAGGAATCAAGAAATTTCACGAGCAAAGTCTACAATGGCGGAACCAAAAGAATCTTCAAAATCCTCAGAACTCCCTCCTCCACTCGTAAGTCTCTCCCTCAAATCAATCTCTTCATTCATTTCTCAAAAACCCCAACTCAAATTAATCAAAATTCAGTAATTTTACAACTTTTTTTGTGCTCAATTTTGAATCATGTACTATACAAATTGATGCAGTTTTTAGATGTGACTTGCAAAAGTTCTGGGATTGTGAGGCGATTTGCTCCAGGAACAAAAGCAGGTTTTGCAATATCTTTGATCAATAATAAACTAGATGCTACTTCCCCTCATGCTTTGTACATTGAAGCAGTTAAATCTGGTGAAGAACCCATTAATTTTGGACCCAGTTCTGTTCTTATAAGTTATGGCAATGGTTGGAAGTTGCAAACTGTTTTGGACTCTCAACAAGGTTTGTCCCAATTTAATTAATCGTTACGTTACTAGTTCAAATTGCACTATCTACAATGTGACTATTAATTTCAGACAGAGGGATTGCTATTTGTTCCCTTTATTCATCACAATTGTGATGGGGTCATAATTAATGGAACACATTACTGTTGCTATCATCTATTCTTGTGTAATGGATGTCATTTATTTGTTAAGTGATGGTAAATATGTAAGAGTTTTTGGCCCGACAAAGATTGAGGGTTTGTATATAATAAGTCGCAAGATTTGAATCTTCTCTTTCCCAATTGTAATTTGTAATGCTCTTGTGACTCATTCGGACTAAAAAAATTACTGAGGTTTAACCATAGAAATCAAATGTGGCCCCCATATAATATGTAAAGGAGACAGTAATTTTTTTTTCACCATTTCTACCTGCATAATGTGGTTAAGTTTGCACTGATTTTTTTGTTTGTTTGTTTTAATGTTGTTTTACAGTTAACAAGAAACGTGACGGCGTGCAGGTAATGGCAACGAACCCAACTTTTTTATAGTGGTTATGTGATTTGCTCAGTTTTCTGCTATTAATTTTGGTGAATGTTGGGCTTATGTGAATTATAAGATCTTGCCTTTTGACTGATCTGGGTGCTGTACCACTATAAGCATTAATCATTAGTTCTTTGAATAGTCCATTAGGAGTGCACTTTTTGTTTTGTTAATTCTTCAAGACAAAATAGTTGTTAGTAAAGGTTGATCAAGTCAAGTAAAAAGTCTATGGGAGATGACAATATTGATTTTTCTTCTAGTGTGGCTCGCTTTGATTTTGTCTCGGAGCTTGCTACTAGTTATTCCTGCGAGGAGAAGGTGCTTGCCGCTGCTATGCATTGATCTTTGTTTTTTTCTTCCTTTCGGTCTTTGTAGCTTTGAATTGGACAGGTTAGAATTGGACAGGGTAGGATTGTGTCCGGCAATTTGTGGAACTGCATGCAATTCTGTCAGAAAATATTAGAGTTTTGCCCTCTAGTATTTGCGCAATAGTTCTAGTTGGCAGAAATACTTGTGTGCTTTTTGCAAGGTTAAATGAACTTTTACAACTTACAAGTGTAATAGAGATGTATATGGGATTAAGGCTTTTATTGATTGATTGAAGGATAATAGAGATGGATGCTCTGTTATGCTAAGTTTTTTTCTATAAGTTATGCTGGAGAAATCAATGAAACTTGAAACGTGTAGCATAACTTTCCATGTATAATGTTTCAACTTTCTACATTAGTTCATATTCATTGGCAACAAAAATGAGAGATTCTTTTATTCTGATGAGTATGTGTGGTACAATTCATGCACTCATAAGCTAATTAATCTTTCTATTAAAATTCTATTATGCCTCTTAGCAATCTAGAACTGCTTTGCTGGATGAAAAAAGAGAATACACTGCCAAACATCTATTCTCTGGAAAGCCTAGTGATCTTAAATTTGGTTTTATAACATTGACAGAAGAGAGCTGTTTTTGGAGCTTGTAGCAAATAGATAGCTTCCATCGTATATATTCCTCTATCTCCATATAACTCCATTTCTTGTCAAGCAATTGCTTTTGTCAAAGTTATTTTGGAAATTTCGAGATAGTTCTTACTTTCTGAGAATAGCACCAAGCACTATTATGTGAAAAACACTGACTAGTGAAATTGAATATCTTTGAATGAAATGAAGCTTCAAATATTGACGAAGCCATTTATTCTTTTCTTTTGTTGCTCCCGTAAGAATCAAGCACAAAACCTTAAGAAATAGATATTTTGGAACAAAGTTATTGGAACCCCCAGACTGTAAGCTTTGCTCCACCCTATTAGTGATGTTTTTACTACGAGTAATAGAATCTGAAAAGTTTAAGGATGAAGTTATAAGCGTGATAGTGTTTCATACGAGGTAGTAAGCTGTGTAACACTAAAATGCTGCTGGATTTACTGCAATAGCAGTTGGAGATAATTTACTTCAGAATTTTATCTTTTGTCTTCCATTAAAAAGCATACTAAATTACTAAGTATTACACGAGGTTGGCCTGAGTCAAAAAATGAGCTTGAGTGGCTCCACCATCCAATTGCAACAGAATTAGGAGGCCAACTCTTGTTCTTTGGATTTTCCTATGACAGGTCTTTTGTGGACAAGATTTAGTGCTATTGCTCCTACAATCCTGACTACCCTACCCTCAGATTTAATAACTTTTTCGCTGGACAAAAAGGTTGTTTGAACTTTTGTGGCAGTGTAGTAGTGTTGTCCTTGTCCTTTCAAAGGACATGTTTTTTTCTGCACATCTTGTGATAGGAATCATAGGATGCTCCTTTGTTTGAAAATTAAAAATGAGAAGACCATAGAATAGACTAAGATAGTATTATTGGCTTCCCTTTTCTAAATCATGTCCTCGAATAAAGATTGGGCGGAAAAAAAATGTATATGTTGCTTTGATTGGCTCGGATATCAGAGAAAAGACTATCAATTTCCTTTATCTGAATCATATCGGTGGGCAACAAGTGCCCATGTACAATGTCCAAGTAATGCTCAGTCTTGCAGATTCTGTTATAGACAAAACGATCGTTATGAAACAAATCATATGTTTCTGAATAAAGTAGATGGAAGAACATGTAAAGAAGGACCTTGTTTAGGATAATGTACTTGAAAGAAACCATTTCATCCATGTCGTAAAAATATAACTTCATGTTGCAGACTGGCATTTATTCTGTCAGCTGATTGGAAAACGATAGGATTTCGTTCTATGAAACTTGTGAGTTGTGACATTTGATGAAGAAACATTGTTGTTTTATTGTTAAGAGTTCATTATTTCTGAAGTATAACCTACAGCAAAAGCCGATGGACGAACCTTCGAATGCTGGGTTTGGCCTGCATTTTGACGAAATTTGTTGTCTTTTGTTAGGAGACTAGATAAAATGTCAATACTTTTATCATCCTCAGTTTAGATAATGGAACATCTAAACAAGAATGTTTTGGATTAATCATTTGATTAATGTCTGAAAATATCTGTCTATCTAAGCAGCATGTTCAGGAAAATATCTATCTTCAGGTACTGTCGGTGGTAAGTTGGTAACCTACTAACCTTGGTCTTGATTTGATTTATATGATTTACTATTTAGTTTCCCAAAAAACAGGCTGCATTTGATATTTGGTGGCCTAATTATTATTGTACCGTCATAGAAGTTACCACCGTATGACTGTATTTCTGAAAGTTCTTTCCATTTAAACCGTGATTTTCTCGTTAAAATATTTTACAATCAAATAAGATAAACTGTTAGACGGAATTTAAATTTTAAAAATAAATCTAAGAGAGTATTATATTCACAATCAATCCCATAGTTGAGTACTAAATATGGAGTACTTCGTAGTTCTTTTCAAATTTAATAGCTTTTAAGTTTTGACTATGTAAGTGAGTTACGTGTTAGTATGTAGGAACGGAAGGAGTATTAATTAATAATTAAATCACTGTCGAGATGAGTATTCTGTCATTACAGTTTTGTACTGAAGCCTGATTTGAATGTTCTGGTTCATAACTTTTGCAGGAATTAAATGCTGGAGCAAAGAGACAAGATTCAGAGCCAACAATCAATTATTTTTACATCGTGAAGATATTTGTTGCTCTTCTTTTCATTTTTCTACTGGGTGGAATTTTCACATTAGCTCTTGAAAATCTACCAAGATTTGTGCTGTTCATCAACTCGTTATTATAGTACCTGCCTACTTGACCATTCTGCAGTATAGCAACAATGTCGATAAATTTTTCATTTGTAAACGACGAGTATGTTATTATTTTACCTGGAGATAATGTAAATTCTAATTCTAATTCGGCGTAACAGAAATTACAGTTGCAATGTTGAGATCTAAGGCTGTTCAGTTTCAATTCAAAGTGAAATCAAAACTTTCTCAAGTCAGTTAAAAGAGCATGTCTGCCGGAAAACTGAAAATGCTGAGAAAAACCCAAAAATAATGAATCCTAAATGAACCAAGTTTGAATAAGTTGCATATATATTGTCTGTCCTCAATCCTTCATTCATAACTGGGACTTAGCTGCATTGTCAATTGTTGTATTCTACAGTTTAACACATACCTTAGGCATCAATAAAGAAACAATAACTTAAAAATTGAATGTAGGATGAGAATTCGCATTAAAGATTACATATTTACATTTTTGTAAACGGTAAACCTTTGTAACAATTTGATACATGTATACACAATATACAGCCAGCAGCGGATACAATAAACTGCCCCCTGTAACAACTATTGCAAATGAATGGAACAATGCAAACTAGTGTACACCTAAAACATTTAAAACACAACAAGAAGCCTGCTGGCTGTAGAAGGCTACGCCAAAATATCCTGTGAGCTACTGCATATCTCATCGACATGAGCTGTTGGTACGTACACTACATTCCTTAGGGAGCTGTGTCTTCTTCCATACACTAAGTAAACAAGCACCCCAATTACAAGCCACACTGAGACTCGCATCCAAGTATCAGCTCTGAACCAGTCAAAAGAAATTCAGTCAGGCTTAAGCAATTAATGTATTCCAAGTACTCGTATTTTAATAGGTAAATGGTAATTATATTAAGCAATAAATGATCTCCAATTTTAAAATTTGCAAATCTCTCAATAGGCAAATGATCTTCAATTTTTTGATTAACATATAAATTGAAATGTATGAGAACGAGAAAAGTAGTACTTACCCCAAGTTTATCAGCAAGTAGACATTGATCAAAATGCAGGCAATTGGCAGTAGAGGAACCAATGGGCAGATAAAACCTGGAAGAACATATAATCAAATATCGCAAATACTTTAGAAATTGATGGCCATGGCAGTCTAAACTAATGACTTATAAGCACTGGAAGCACATTTCAGGCAGATAATTGATATTGACAGCAATAGACAAAACTCCACTAGTACAATCAATTTACAGTTACAAGTTTACAGGTAGGAATCGTAGGATATATCCAAGAATTTATTGATCAAGGAATCAGGAAAATGAGAGAGGAGAGTAAATAAATTCTAGTAATGTACTTGAGTATTATCTGGATAAAAGGAGTTAACCACCATTTTCAATTAAATTTCTGGGTACCAACAGAAATGCTTTTAATTCAGCAGAAGATTCTGCCTGATCTAAAGCATTTCACACCCCTTTTAATTTTCTTACTTATGTGGGTAGCATCAAAATTCATTAAGAAGTCACTGGCCATGTGTCACGGTCCGGGAGTTTAGTCCCCGAAACGTGCGGCGCGCTCTAGCCTTTTGGTAGCTAGAACGCTAGCCTTGTGCGGAAGAGGGGATTGTGAGCACAAAGCAACACAAACGGGCAATAGAATTTAAAGAGCAATCGCGTCTATTTGGGTGACGGAGTGCGGGTAGTCGGGGCTTGTGACGGCTAATACTTCAAGGCGGGTACAAGCGGGTCCGAACGACGAGTCCTTAGCGCATCAAGTTGGGTTGGAGGGAGAACTATCATGCAAGTAAGACACAATATCTATAAAGGTCTAACAACAAACAAGCATAAAAGCAAGACAACACTTGGTAGAAGGCTTTAAGATTTCATTAATCATTCGCCCTCTAAAGAGCTTAATGTAGTACATGCACTGACAAGTACACAATAATGGGATCTATAGCCTAGAAAACATAAACTAAACACTAGGAAAGCATCTAAAAGGCATCTAATACATCAAAATGAGTTGGATTTTAACACCATGGCACTGCTGTTATAGCCAATTTGCCTTTTACTTTTCATACTTACCCGCACTAAAAGCCTTTTCTTTGTCCAAGAAAAAAATATTTTATTTTGCAATGAAATATTTATTCTCATTAAATCAGAATATACCTCCAGTGTGACCAAAGCTGTGTCTGGCATCATCTTGATCAATGCAAGTGAGCACTGTCAGACCAGATAGAAGAATACCACCACCCACTCCGCACAATGTGTATCGAAACACGCTGATGAAAAAACCAAATTAGAATAGTACAATAATTAAAGCCTTAGTCCCAAAATGATTTGAGATTAGCTAACAGGAATCGTCATAAGGAACCATCCGCAATTTATGTTATAAAGAAAGAAAATGATACAATGACAAAGGACGTAAAACAAGAAAAAAATAGAGAGCAAAGAACTGCTGGGGAGGGGGGCTATGGAACACAAAAATCCAAAAAGAGAATATAAAAATAAATTTCGAGAAAGTTTCAAACAAGGGGGCAAAGGGAAAATAAAAGGAGAGGAAAATATGCAGATAAATCACAACAAAGTTTGTGAAAAGCTTAGCAATGGAAATAAATAGAATTTGCAAAACACAAAAAAGTTCACACATGCACGCAAACACAAACACACACAAAAGCTATATATAAAAGGTCATGACATGTCCTCGATGTAGATTTTCTCCCTTCACCCCGCCCTAAACAATACATCTTTTTGTCAATCCCCATAAGACTCATATCAATCTCAATCACTCTCCTATGTGTTTTCTTAGGTCTTCCCCTACCCCTCATGACCCCATCACTTTGTTACTTTTAAGCCTCCTAATCAGAGTCTCACTCAATCTTCATCTTACATGGCCAAACCACCTAAGGCGATTCTTCCCCATCTCAATAGATGTAAGTATGTAACTCTACTTTCTTCCTAATAATTATCTCTTTCCACAACCGATCCTTCCTTGTATCCTTCCTTTTATGACCACACATCAAATGTAGTATACGCAACTTTGCCACATTCATCTTATCAACGTGACAAGGCTTCACAACCCAACAGTTTGTACCATATACTTTCTCCATTTTTGATTAATTGCAACACTTTCTTATTTTTTAGTATTTGATTAATTGCAAATTTTGCAGCACTTCTTTATTTGGTAAGAGCAAACTATTATATCATCATTTCTCTAAACCAATAACAACTAAATATCCCCCTACAAAGTACAAACTATACTCTATATTACAAAATTTTCACTTTGGTTCCTACCTTATAATTTTTTGCAAAACTATGTCCCAAGCCTAGTGTTGCTATTAATTAGAAATGGAGGGAGTATATGATCTTACCAAATAAAAATTTCATACAAAAGCAAATCTCACTTATAATGTTTCCCCATCAAGATCTCCCCCCTCCCTTCTCTTTATTTTTTAAAAATATCCTTTTTTTTTAATTATAGTTCCTTCTTTCTAAGTACTATGTAGGTAATGTTAGGTATAATTTTTTTGGAAATTCTCAGTAGCACCCTTAATGATTTTGGCAATTTCTCATGGTACCTTTATATTATTATGAGGAAAATGGCACACACAAGTACACAACCATTATATAAAGCTAAAAGTGAAGTATTAAGTTTAAATCAAACATTAATCAAGCTTTTTAAATTAATATCAATTTAGAAAATGTATTTAATGTGTATATGCAGCTCTTAGATGTACATGATTTATATAAACTTTATTCCTCGTGACCTATCTTAGTGACAGAATTCTTAAATGTATAGGGAGTACAATGACCATAATGTCCTTAGATTATCTACTTTATCAAAAACATATCTTTAAGTATCCAAATTTGATTCTGAATAATTGACATGGCATTGTAAAATGTTCAAACAATGGCATTACAACTTATGTACATGATGCCTATCATCACTATATATTGATGGATGGAAGGACCCAACTTCATTTGTGAGAAAGGTGATAACATTTAAATGTTAAAAAAAAAATGTTAAAGGTTATTTTAGGTAAAATGAGACAATACAGGGGCATAGCTCTAAAATCTAATACATGTGACGAAGAATACCCAATTACAAGGATTTCAATAACATGTTAGAAAATGTATTTCATTGAATCACATACCTGGGAAGACCTACATAAGAAGCAGAAGATGTGAGGAGCAGCACTCCAATACAAGTAAGCATGATAGTCCAACCCGCAACTTTTCTTCTATTGGCATCACTTAGAGTATCTGTAGAATTATCAAATCACTACTGGTTTTTGATTGAAAAATGTGAAATATAAAACACAAACAATTTTGGATACAGCTCAAGAGTAAAATACAACTCAAAAAGTAATTTGATTTTCTCCTTCTCATTTGATACTTGATAGAGTTCCATGTTCTTACCAGAAAAACCAAAGTTTAGATTATCTATAGCAAACCTATTCAACTTTCCTAGTCAATCTTAAACATTTTAACAACCAAACCCTACCAAGATAGAAGAAAGTGCTATGCTGAATGAACTTACAACTGCCATCAGCTACTTGCTTCAAAAGCAACGGAAAACTGGCTTCCACGGTGGCTCCACCAAGTAGTGGTTTGGCAATATCCTCAGAAGTGCCAAAATCCTTTGTAAAGTCATTGTATCGCAATGTAACAGCATCAATAGAATCCTGAAGTGATGACGGAAGTGGCACCACATCTGGTGGCACATATCTTATTATTAGAAGTGAGATAGCCACCATAGTGAATGCCAGTAGTGTACCGACACTGACCTGCACCAAAAATGCAATAAATTAGTTTGGCTACATTTTTGGGGTATGACAAAACCAATCTGACATCTAAATCTGCAAATCCAAGGGCTACAATCGATCAATGGAATTATAGTCAGTGTTAGACAATGTCATGCTGATTGAAGCTATGCCAAAGAACTTGAAAATTTTAGACATTATTCACCACAAATCATGACAAACCAGTCATATCTATTAATAAAAGGGGTATAAAAAACTTACCATCCCTGCCAATTGTGAAACATCCATAGAGAACGAAAGCAGTGCAGAAACAATTCCAGTAGTTATAGTGCTCTTCACAGGAACCTGAGTTTTTTTGCTGACATCTGAGAAAAAGGATGGCAGCAAACCATCTCTAGACATTGCCATGAGAATTCGTGGCTGAAATAATACAGACGGATTTATTAGAAACATATATAATGTTTTTCAATTATAAAAATATGTTTACAGCAGATTTCAATAGCTTGAAACTTATGCTATCCTTCAGGCTCCAAGAAAAGAAAAAACCTAAAAGCAGTAGCCTACCTGGGGCAGAAGTGAGCCCATCAATGTTGAACAGAGAGCTGTAACTGCTCCGACAGTAATGATATATCTGCAGATGTTTTGAAAAAATTCTTAAAAAACTTGTCCTGTCTCGCGTGTAACTGTGATGTAAATATATGCGAAAACACATCTAATCCAACTTACGCTGCCCATTGCAATCCATGATTTGAGAATGCAGAAGATATAGGTGTATCGGGATCCATAGCATAATAGGGTACCAGACCAATGACAACAACAGAAACCAGCATGTATAATGCACAGCATATAGATAGTGCAGCAGCTATTCCTATTGGCAAATCCCTTTGGGGATGTTTCACCTGCCAAGAAAAAAAAAATGTATCTTTCATGTTCTTTGAGCAAGAAAGCAATATAAAAACAATTCTTTAAACAAAAACTAGCAGGTAATGTACTACCTCCTCAGCAGTGCTTGCCACTGAATCAAAGCCAATGTATGCAAAGAAGACAGTTGCAGAGCCAGCAAGCATTCCATCCACCCCGAACGGAAAGAATCTAGAACAAGGGGAGGGTATAAATGGTTATAGTCATTGACCTATGATGACAGGTCAGAAGTAAATTTGAATATGTTAAATATATTACCCTGTAGATAGATCATATCCAGGCCATCCATTCTGGAATCCAAGATACCCACCAGCAATTATAACAAACATCATAGCACATACATTTCCTGACGTGACAATGCCTTGTGCAAAAGTACTCTGTAAAATTTAATAATGTCTAATTATCTTAGCTTTTACTACCATACAGAGATTAAGTTAAAGTAGAGACAAAAAGGCATTCAGAATTGATAAAGAGAGCTGTATACCTCCTTGATTCCAACACATAGAAGTCCAGTGACGACTAATACAAGTACAGCAGCACAAGGGTCAACTGTGATGTCAAGAAAAGAAATATATTGGCGGGCCAGAAAGGAAGGCAGACTGTTCTCACCACCAAAGAGCAATGCCTAACATATTCAAATGCAAAATAAGGGGTCAGGTCCACAAACTTTCACCAATAAGCTAACATAATCAAACCAAGTGACAGAGCTCAGCACAGTTTGCACTGCTGTTGGTTACAAAAAATGATGCAGCTTTCAACATAACAAATGGAACCAAGGGACATCTTAAAATAACCTACTTGCATAGCAAGTAACGACCGTAGAGATTAGGATCACAATACAGTTCTTGAATAGGTACATTAAATTAAAGTACTGTACAGCTTGCCAATGCAGATCTGGGCTAAGTATCTCAGGCATTATAGATGAAAAGAAATGAAACACACCAGATTTGGCGAGATACCACGAGCAACTGCAGAACCACCGACAGTATATTCCAGAATCAAAGCCCAACCAACTAACCAAGCAACACTGAATTACAATATAAGCCAACTTCAGATCATAAGCTTTTTTTTTTTTGCAAAACCTTGTTTAAACTCAAGAAAGTACCATTTAGCCTCTAGGACTAGAAACTGAAAATTATGAAGACTTCAGAACAAAAGAATTACTTATTTATCACCTTTCCCCAACACATATGTAGGAGTAATGGTAAGCACTTCCAGCAGAAGGACATCGACTAGCAAGCTCTGCATAACAAAAGGCTGAAATGCCAGCTGCTATACCAGCTATAAGGAAAGAAATAGCAAGTGATGGTCCAGAGTGCTCTCTAGCTACTGTGCCAATAAGTATATAAACGCCAGCTCCAATAGTTGAACCAACACCTAGCACAACAAACCAAAAGCTTTAGTGTCACAATTAGATGTATAGTACTACCACTTTCCATATGTATGTAACAGAAAACAATATGATACAAAGTAATTAGATAAGATCAACCAGAAGTCAAGGCAAAAGAAAACAAAATCCAGTCTCACAATGCATCATTACATCAGAATGGGACATGTCAAAGGATGCCCCATGATCATGAGACCAAGAGAAGCTAAATACACTACTCTCGTAAAAGTACCAAAGAATACTCTCAAAGTCCCAACTACAACTCAGCATATCATCCTTTCAAGCCAAAGCACCCACATAAGCATCTTGCCACAAAATCATGTGCTCCCTTTGCCTTCCAACTTCATAAACTCAGCAAAAGGCGCAATCAAGTTTATACAAACAAACCAAATGGCTTGTGCCAAATGGTTCCTCACAATAGCTCTTGGAAGTTCAATTCAAGGGATCGCTTCTTTTCATTGGTCCAATGTAACATGGATAAGTATAGCACTTTGTTATTAGAGAGGATTCTTGGACAAGAAGTCAACCTTTTAGTATCCATTTTCCATTCTATTTCAAGATTGTCAACTGCACATCATCCTCATTCATCTTTCTTTTGGCTGAGCGATGGTGATAGCTTTTCTACGAAATAGGAATATACATGATTTCATTCAAAAAGGGAGTGGGCATTATAGGAGCTTACTGGGAGTTCCATACTCTGTAGAGTTTAAATCTATTTCTTTGTCAAACTCCCATGTTCTTAAGGGTCTTTTACCTGTCATTACTTTTACAACTACCTTGACATCAACACAATGAGTGCTTCACCCATAACATTCATGAGCTTCCATACTCTAATATTGGAAACCAAACCACACATATAATACTCCTTCCGTATCTGAATAAGTGCATCACTTATATGGAAATTTCCCTTTCTTTCTCCTACCATTAATCCCACTTGCTATTTTTTAAATTATTTCTCTAGCTTCCCATGGTCCTCGCATATACTCACATTATCATTTTTTTGAATAAAATATTCTCCCACTCAACTTTTACACAGGGAGTACTGCATAAGAATGATCATAAGTATCATATTCATAGCCCTATTATCGCTTAAAATGTTACATTACCTTATGCTACACCTTTCCATATGAATCAGCTTACACATCCAAAAAGCAAACTACTAATCGTGAACTGCTAGCTTATGAAATATTTATACATAATATGCCATCTCCTTTCGACTAACACCAACTATTATTTGCATATATCTGCTTAGTAATTTAGTATATGCTTATTCGAGTAATTTGATACAGAGCCTACAATCACAAGTAGAAAAATCTCAACTTGAGTAATTGAACACTCCCAGTTCGAATCCCACCTCATTTTTGTATCATATACCAACCTTCTATATTGGGATATTTATATGATTATTGCTATAATCAGCAATCTATTACTTAAATATTATGTGAACTTGGTTAAAGAAGGGTAATACCCAAACCAAATAATGAATCCCGTCTACATCATTGCCCTTTGTCCACTCTCTACATCGAAAATATAAACTATGAAAATACACTCTACCATAATAGAGTTCTAACACGGTAACACTACTTCATACATAATATAAACGAATTTCAGCAATAAACCAAGGTCATATTCAAGTAAAAAATTACAGAACTTGAATTGACATCCAAAAAATTGTTACCATAATAAAATTAAACAAAAGTAATGAGATTACCAATAGCAACAAGATGAGGAACAGTCAAAGCTTTAGCTAATTGGTGGCCACCAGTTGAAGAAGAATTGTGGTTGCTATTTTCAGAATCCACTCGTTTTCTCCTAACAAAACTTCTCAATCCATCATAATTATCACCACCCCCAAACATATTTTCTTCCCCAAATCCCATCTATTTTTCTATCTCCTCTTTCTTTATACTTCTTCAAAATTGAGTCTTTTCAAAAACCCACCATCAAATTCAAACAACACCCAATAAAATTCAAACAATACCCAATAAAATTCAACCAAAACCCAGAAATTATTAGTTCAAAACAGTTGATTGCGTGCAGTTATAGACTTATATGGTTGAATAATTGGGTAACGTAAAGAGGAGAGAGAATGGATAAGTGGGTAGTGAGAAGCTCTTCACCTCTAGAGAAGAACTTGCTACTTAACCCACGTTTTTTTTGGTAGCTATATAACCTCTTTAATGTCCTTATTTTAGTAATGTGGTTGATTGGAATTGGCAATTGAAGGTGGGTGTTTTATTAAGACAAAGATTTCAACATTATTGATGTGTGATATTGATAATGTGTGGGGTTCCGCAATCTTGTGCAATATGGCCGATGGATCGAGAATCTTGAATAAAAAAAAATGGTAATCAAACATCTACGGTGTGAATCTTGATGTTGATGTTATCCCATCTGTTTTAGAGCAAACACAATGGTTGTGGGTTATTGCTTATTTATTATAATTTCTATGTCTTTCAATCACTTATAACGACTCTTATACCCCATTTAATAACCAACGTCTCCCAATAGTTAACCATAACTTTTTAGTTACACATTTCTCTCTTCTACTTTTACCCAACCCCAACACACAATATATCCCTTAAATCCTATCATATATGACTAGTGCATTTGGTAATAATCAATCAAAACTGATAATTATTATTAGCCTGCATTAATTAAATAAAATGACTTAGGTTTAAAATTAATGCATTATATTATTTAATTAGTAAGTAATTAGTCGTTAATTAAGAAATACACAATAATTAAAAAATACACAATAATTGCAACTTTACTAAATTCGATAAAAATAAAAATAATATGTATTCTATCAAATAACAACAATCTTTAAAAGATAACAACGAACCGTGATTGAGTACAAATACAATAATTAAATGTTACAATTATACAACTATTAACGCAAATTACTTTGCCTACTATTAACATCGAATTTGAGCCACATATGTTCAATTAAGTCTTTCTTCAAGGCTTTATGCATAGGTTCATCACAAACACGAGCTCTATTAGACATATAATTTTCCAAACTTGCAATTCAGTTGTTGCTATTTTCGAACTGAAAAGGCTCTTCAGTATTCCTATTACTTGAAGACGCATTTGTAGGTTGATCATATTCATTTGGATCGTAATACGTTTTATACATATCTCTTTCATCCTCGACGATCATATTGTGCATAATGATATATGCTATCATTATTTTTCCTAACATTGACGCGTCACGAGCTAGTGCGTGATTCCGTATTATTGCAAAACGAGCTTGTAGTACTCCAAAAGTACGCTCAACATCCTTTCGTCTAGTTTCTTGTAATTTGGCAAAAAGACCTTCTTTTTCATTTTGTGGTAGTGATATTGTAGGAATTAATGCTGCCCATTTAGGATATATATCATCAGTGAGATAATACCCCATATTGTATTGCTGGTCATTCACAACATAGTTAACAGAAGGTGCACGACCTTCAAAAACATCGTTAAACAAAGGGGATCTATCAAGAATGTTAATATCATTACGACTACCCGTTGTTCCTAAAAAAGCATGCCAGATCCAAAGATCATATGATGCCACAACTTCCAAGATTAATGTGGGTTTACCTAGTCTTCTAGAAAACATACCTTTTAATAGAAGTGGACAATTTTTTCACTGCCAATACATGCAATAATAGAACCTACCTAGCATGTTTGGAAATCCTCGACGTTTACCAATTCTTAGTAGTCTTACCAGATCTTCTTCATTGGGCTTTCTAAGGTATTCATCACCAAAGTAAGAGACAATTCCTTCCACAAAATGTTGTAGTAAATCTCTTGCAAGAGATGCACTAATCCAAATGTAGTCATCCATAGAATCAGCAGAGGTGCCATAAGCTATTAGCCTCATAGCAACTGTGCATTTTTGCAATCTGGAGGCACCAAATCTTCCTGTAGCATCTTGTCTTTGTTGAAAGAAAGGATGACGTTCTTATAAAGTTTTCTTTATTTGGAGAAATATATGTTTGTTCATGCGAAATCTCCGACGAAATAACTGTGGAGGAAACACAAGATGGTCAGCAAAGTAGTCATTCCATAAACGATTGTGTCCATCCTCACAATCCCTTGGAACGGGGATCCTTAGCGCCCTTGGAACTTGATTTAACATTTGATAAACTTCAATTGGATTGGACATAAGAACTTCATCCATCATTCGGTTAACAAGACGATTGGCTTGCCTTCGTCTTTCATATCGTTATGTTTGGCTATGTTCTAAATTAGATGAGGAATTAGAAGAGTTGGAGCTTTCGTCGGATGACATGTTATTAAAACCAAGTTGATATGAAAAAGGGAAGGTAGAAGTTTTTTAGGGGAAAGATGGATGGTTGATCAAGTGAAATGCATCTCATCCGTTTTATAGAACAAATGTGTTAGGTATGTAGTCGTCTTTATTATCTTATATGATAAAGTTTAAGTCTTGCATGCATGCATTGATTAAAAAGAAATAAATAATTTTTCAGTTATGTAGATGCATGCATTTGTATTGTCAATATCACCTTAGCATTGTTATGTACGTAAAAGCGATGTAATGTTACTATTACCTTTTCAGTGTTAAGTACATCAGTGTACAATATTTATCACTATTACCTTTTCAGTGTTACGTACATCAGTGTCTAGTATCTAATATTTGCTTTTCAGTGTTGGGTACATCAATTCTTTTTCAATGTAGTGTAAATCAATGTACATCTTTTGCAGTGAAATATTGATAAGTCAATATTTTATATATTTATTATATCTTTTTAGAACTAAATTGGGTACGATTTAGTATCTTTTTATACAAGTTTATATGCATAATTAATTAAGAAAATATGATTTGAATGGGCTAATTTGCAAAGTCTAGTATTTATACATCATATCTTTATTACATTATAAAGCATTTCATTATAATATGCATATATATACATATTTGTTACTCACTTTTTATCATACAAGTATATAACATGGACCCATTGTTAATTATTTAATTAGGTGGAAGTTATAATTAGGCAGCAAGAAAATAAGAGAAGCCCATCTTGAGCTTTTCCACGCAGCATCAGCAAAGTTGGTTGAAAACCCACTAAAAGAAAAATCCCCAAAAAAATTGATTTGAGGAGCAGCGGCAGCAAGAGGCAAGAACCCACGAGAAAACCCTCAAAAGACCTACTGTTATTAAGAGGACGACAGAGAGCACGAACACACACACAGAGACGGAGGAGGCAAACAACAGCTCGAGATTAAGGACGGAGCAGCAGCACCTCGCAAGAGCCGTGACTGGACCGAGCTTGGAGCAGCGTTATTTCTTCCCTTAATTTTATACAATTGACTAGTTTTTGCTTGATTTGATATGTTTAATATTGACTCTTCATTAATTAGTTGTGTCCTTCTTGATTTCCATGTCTAGCTAAATCTCTTTGTTCCAGGTTAGGATGTAGTCCATTATAATCTATCAATGAATTGAATTACTTTGTTTGGGTTTGATTTATATAATTGCAATTTGATAATCTTACTTTAATTCGTACTCTTAATCTGGCCAATTGATTGTATGTTTAAGGTATTGGATTATTAGCGGAAGTGAAATTTCAATACTAGTTCGTGGGATTATCAAACGTCAAGTAGTATAATTTTAGGAATAGATATACACTTGGGGTGGTCTTTTTGAATTCCTATTCTTAATGAGTTTAATTCAATTGTTGTGATCACGGAAGTAGACATAATGTTGATTTAAATATGCGTTTTCTACCTTGGAAGAGGAGATTACATACTTTTGGTAATTTGATCATTGCTACATTATATTTGTTCAACCCCGCAATTAGTTTGATTTCATTGTAGAAAGTAATTGGTGAAACCCGAAACCTAGAACTATTTCTCATACTTGTTTGCAACTTTAATCATTTTGTTTATAGTTTTAATAGTACTTTTCTCATATTTTCGTCGTCTAAATATTATTCTAGTTTCTTAATTTGGTACATGAGTAGACCTCCTTGTGGATACGATACCGTGCTCACCCTATATTTACTGTAATTGACCTGTACACTTGTGGTAAATTTAGACCCGACCAAATATCAAAGTGAATTGATGGGTTTAGTCAGATCAATAATAATTATATGTACATACAAAGCGTATAATATGATTTTAATATGGGATATGTACATCTAATTGAAACCTTACATCTACAACCCTTCACAACTTGATTTTTGTTTTTCATGTTTGACCAACACTCCTTTTCAGAAGTGGCCAGAAAATTCAAGGTACTCAAGCCATTACTGCTAAGCTCAACAACTGCAGTGTCAACACTCCATCACAACTATCGATTGTCAGCCTCCTGACACCGGCGTCATGCTTGTTTTCGTCTCTGGTAATCTCCAACTCGACGACAAACTACATGCTCTCAAATGCAGTCAGTTAATTGAAACTCCTACATTTTTTTTTTAATTTGTTTATGATACAGTGTTTTTGGTTTGTTTGATTGTTGTTGTTGATTCTTTTTTATAAGCACTAACAAATTGTTACAAATCTTATTCCATTCAAAAGTACGGTTGTTGATTCTTTTTATAAGCACCGACCTTTTCCTAGCTATTAACAAGTTATTTTGTTTTATTTTCCTAATAGATGTACATACTAAGGAGGGTTTCAATGGTAGCTATCAGAGCCACTTTGAATCTCCAACATATATAGCGGTTTCAAGGACTTTTTTTATATGTTCTCTGTCATCAAGGTCGGCACTTAATTAGCTGGTTTACAAGGAGTATTATTATTGGGACCTTGGCAACGAAAGGTTTACGAGCTACATGGTTTTGGTAATTATATTTTGGAAATTTTGGAATTTAGTATCTCGAAAATGGGAGGTGTTGAATTTTGGTACCCGTTTAAAACTTTTTTTTTTATTTTGATACCCATCAAAGTGTAAAATTATAGGTTTTGGTACCTCCGTCCATGTTCTGTTAAGTTTTCTGTTAGTGAGGCCCATTATCTAATTAAATTTAATTTATTAAAATAAGAAAATTTTTTTTAAGAAAAACCTTAAAAAATAAAAATAAAAAAAAAACACCAGCCACTGCCACCAGTACTGCCACCCTTCCCATGTGTCGGCTTTCGGCTGTTTGTGGCCGAATTCCCCGGGCACCGGCGCCGGCCACCCCACCCCCTCTCTTTCCCTCTTCCAATCTCAGCCATAAGGGCTCACAAACCCTGTTTTCCCCTTCCCCGAAACCTTAACGTAACCACCGCCTTCCCTCCCTCCCTCGTTCCTGGCCGCGGCGGCAGCTGCTATGGTTGGGCTTCGTGCCTGGCCGCGGCGGCAGCTGCTGTGGCTGGGCTTCGTTCCTGGCCGCGGCAGTAGGCTGCTGTAGCTGGATTTTGGCCTGGCCGCGGCGGTAGGCTGTTGTGATGGTTGCCGGCAGCTGCACAAGGAGGGGGAGAGAGGTGGCAGAGCCCCACTAATGGAAAACTTAATGGAACATGGACGAAGGTACCAAAACCTATAATTTTACACTTTGATGGGTATCAAAATAAAAAAAAATTATACGGGTGCGAAAATCTAATTAGGGTCATTTTTGAGGTACCAAAATTCAAATTTTCCTTAAATTTTCTATTCACTTGCATCTTTGTCTGCTAACTTATAACTTAAAAACTAGAAGCATGGGAACTATGGGTAACTGATCGATGAAATGCAAGGTTGAGGAATGACTTTTGAGGCATTGAAGTATGAATGATCTCTTAAGTTCTTCCACTCCTTGATTACTCTATGTATTTGGATGCCCAATTAGATGCATTGGGTGCGTTGGTATGGGACTCATCATATCATTGTGCATCATTAACACAAGCTGATGTATTGGGTGCCTTGGTATGGAACTCATTAAATAATCATGTGCTTATTATAACATTGCCATTTTTTACAAGAACATGGGCATTGTGAATCATTATCATCTTTTGGTTGGGGAACAACACCTCGTATGATCCGTGGAACACCTTGTGTTTATGTCTACATACTTAATCTTAACACGATATATACATGCTACCACTATCATTCGTAAGCTACAAATCGATGCTAAGTACAAGAAAAAAGTTTAAAGCCTTACAAAGAAGAGTGTCTTGAAGAAAGAAAGTGCGCGCGGGGGGGGGGGGGGGGGGGGGGGGGAGGTGGGTGGGTAGGAACAACAGGAGGATGAATGAAAGATGGAATAGTGGTAGAGACCAATTTTAGCACCTGGAGGGCGAGCATAACAAGGTCACCATTTTAAAAGGGTAGTCGAGGAAGAGATAGGAAGCATTTTAAGAGAGAGAACATGGAGATGAAGGATTTGGCAATTTATTGGGTAACATGGTACAAGTCAAAGTTGGCTTGAGTATAATTCGTGTTGATATCAATAAGAATTTTTAGAAATTAGTTTATTTTGACGAAATCAATTAGAACTACCAAATTTATTTACTTTATATTGCTAAGGATTAGTTACAATCAGTTAAATTTAGTTTTACGATTTGGTACAAATCTGAGTGGGGTTGAGTAAAAGTAAGTAGAAGAGGACAAGACCTGTTGTGAAAGCTGATGCATCCCCGTAGCTTATGGTTTGATCTAACTCCGTATATTATGAATTCCCCATTAAGTCAGCAAACTTAATTTTTATATTCACCGTAAACAATACTAACCTATTTGGTTTACCTTTGGGCTCTTGTAATTTGTCATTGTTAGTTTGGTCAAGGGCAGTGTTCTGTTTGGTGGTTTGGGCAAATAGCCGCATAAGAACATGGATTCAGTGGGATGAATGTAAGATCTTTGAGAAGTCTCAAACAAATATTCATGAAATTACCCACTTTGCTTTTCAAATGTAAGATAGGCTCGCCATAACTAGACTGTAGGCAAGCTAATTTGTGCTAGCTTCTCTTATTTATGACCGTGAACTAAATAAATTAAGAAAAGGTCAAAGGAAAAAAAGTTACTTTTGAAAGATATAGGACTTGGAGTGTCAATATCTGTGTCTTCTTGTTCTGTGCATCGATCTATCTTTACGCAACTGGCATCATATCATAGCCTTTATATGATAATTATGGTAAGTGCTTTCAATTTGGTACTCCATATGTAAAATAAAATTGATGTGCTGAAGGTGTTTAACATGGCCATTATAAAGACAATAATATCTTTGAATTGAGGCCCAAGAATGTTTTTTTTCACTTTCACAAAGCTGAGTAGATATGTAACTAATGTAATAATGATTTCCTTTCTTTTTGACCAAGAATTTCAAGTATGTTATTCCCTGTCAGTGCTGGAATAACAAGCTCACTTTGTCATAGAATTCTACACCAAAAAGTAAATATAAAAGCATGATCTTTGACCTTTCAAGGAGAGAAGATAATAGATGAACTCCTGGCAGGTTTTCTGTATGATTTGCTTGTTTACTGTTTGATATAAGCACGAACTGGATTGTATTTACTTTGAAGAATACAAGTGATACATCTGAAATTAATGTTACTTTATTTGGTTTGTATATTCTAGCATTTTTCTAATCCAAAATTTCACATGTAAAGCATGACCAAGCAGGCTGCTAACTTCACTCTCCCTCATCCCTTTCTTTTAGGTGTTGATCAACAATGTAACTCACACCGCATCTTGATGAGTTGGTTCAACACACTTTTACCGTATAAGACATGGTAAATTCTTGATTATGGTAGGAAAGACAAACTAAATTATGCCTTGGTGCAATTGCCATGTTTTTTTTTTGAAACCAAGTAAGCATCATTATATTAAATCGATTTTCGCCAAAGTATAAAGGCTTGGGGAAAAGAGTCCGTACAAAGTAACTCCGAGTTTGGATTCATAGCCCATCTAGCAACTAAATGCTCTAAAGAATTACCTCCTCGCCTAACATGCTTACACTGGAAATAAGAGAAGAAAGAACTAACATCATGAATATCCTCATACAGCAAAAAAATAGGAGCACAACCCTTTTGCTTTGCTTGGATTGCACGAACCACCTGCAGTGCATCACCTTCTAGGATTACTTCTTCATAGCCAAGCCTGCGGCCCAACTCAACCCCAAAACGAGCAGCCCCAGCTTCAGCTATAGCAGCGCTCCAACAGACCTCCATATGCTTCACAGCAGCTGCAAGGAGTTGCCCACTTGACCCCCTAATTACTGCACCAAATTGAACACCCTTGCCCTGTAAGACGTGTGCATCAACATTAATCTTGACCCTTCCACCAGAAGGAGGCTGCCACGAAGGACTCAACATAGGAACCCCCCCACCACATGATTTGCATACCTTCTTATTATATGCACAATGGTCAAAGAATAACTTAACAAAACCAGCTCCCACACGCACAACATCAATACCAGAATCACCCTTAGAAACAAACTGGTTCCTGCAGAACCAAATAGCCCACGCCAAAGAAGCAAAAATGCTCAAACATTCTTTATTTACCTTTGTAGCCATCCAACTTAACAATGTAGCAAAGGAACTCATAGGTGCATCACATAGCAAGTCGCCAAAATCACTTCGTGCCCAGATAGCAGTAGCATAAGTACACTCAAAGAGAGTGTGAGTAATTGATTCCTCTCCACTTCCACATACGGGGCATTGAGGTGAGTCCCTAATATGCCTCCTATACATTACACCCATCACAGCCAATGAGCCCTTACACGCACTCCACAAGAAATGATTAAGCTTTGGAGGACCTCCACCATTCCAAATCAGTTTCCATAATGAGCAGGAACTATCACCATGAAACAAATCCCATGGTCGCAAGTGACCAAGTCGACCCAACAAATACCCACTCTTAACAGAGAAAAAACCATCTTTCGATGGCCACTAGTAACGCACATCCTTTTGGTCAAAGAAAGGCAAAGGGATATATAGGATTGCTAGTCTGTCAGCCGCACTAAAGTTTGAAGCAATTACCTCATCCTTCCAGCAATACAGCTCGCTATCAATTAAATCACAAACTTTGAGATCTAAATTGCTGCTGTCAATAGGCGAAGGCACCATAATAGAGCTATCACCAGGGAGCCAAGCTTCATCCTACACACGAATGCTCCTTCCATCCCCAACTCGCCATTTCAATCCATCCAGCAAAAGACCTTTCGCACCCCATATACTACGCCAACTGTAACTCGGGCCATACCCACGTCTCGCATCAAGAAACTCAGAATTCTTAAAATATTGGGCCTAAAAGACATCATGTAACAGAGAAGTGTTGTCCTTTGATAATCGCCAACATTGATTTGCTAACAAAGCTTGGTTGGACACACGTAAATCACGAAAACCTAGCCCCCCTTTCGATTTTGGAAGGCAAAGATCCTCCCACTTATGCCAATGCATCTTTCTCTCCGAGCCACCGAACCCCACCAAAACTTGGCTAACAAGGAGTGAATTTCATCGATCAAACCATCGGGAATTTTGAAAATACTCATCATGTACGTAGGAATGGCTTGTGCCACTACCTTAATGAGAATTTCTTTACCTGGCCTAGAGAGTAGTTTTTCTTTCCACCCTTGTATTTTTTTCCGAATTCGCTCCTTTAAGCAAGCAAAAATTGTTTTCTTTGATTTACCAATTATTGTCGGCAAACCCAAATACTTCTCATGTTTATCCACCTCCCTCACTCCAAGAGTTCCCACAATAGCATTTCTTCTTTCCACGCTAACACATTTGCTAAACGTAATCAACCTCAGTCTTGCTTAGATTAATTTCTGACCCGATGCTCTTTCAAACCTACTGATAATATCAGCAATTTTAGAGCATTCTTGCAAAGTTGCTTTCGCAAAGAGGATGCTATCGTCAGCAGAAAACAAGTGGGACACTCTCGGTGCACCCCGACACACCCTAGCCCCATGAATTATTTTCTCACGAGCTGCTTTCGAAATCAGAGTGGAAAAAGCATCAGCACAAATAAGGAACAAATATGGAGAGATAGGATCACCTTGCCGGAGACCCCTCGAAGGAATTAAGGAACCCGAAATCGAACCATTATACTTGAAAGAGAAAGAGACACTCTCCAAGCATTTCATCACCCTCCCAATCCAAGCTATCCGGAACCCTATCCGAATCATAACCTTCTCAAGGAACCTCCATTCCACCCTATCATAAGCTTTACTCATATCAAGCTTAAGAGCAATCGAACCATCTCGCCCTTCCCCCTTTCCGTTTCATTGAGTGGAAAATCTCAAAGGCGATGAGAGCGTTATCAGAAATCAACCTATTTGGAACAAAGGCGCTTTGATTTGCAGAGATGATAGAACCAAGCATGGGCTTTAATTTATTTGCAAGGGTTTTCGAGATAATTTTGTACAACACATTGCACAAACTTATTGGCCTAAACTCCGACATTCTCTTCGGCTCATTGCATTTTGGGACAAGGACAATGCAAGTACGATTAACATTAGTCAACTCCACCTCTCCATGCCACCACGCCTTCACAAAATTAATCACATCATTCCCAACAACGCTCCAAAATTTTTAGAAAAATAGAGCGTGCAACCCATCCGGACCCGGAGCCTTATAAGGATGCATTTGAAAAAGAGCTGTAACACCCCAATAATTCTCCCTTTTCCAAACCACTTACTTTAAATAAAATAGTGGAGAACCATTGACATGTTACCGCCACGTGTTAAAACGTTAAGGCTTTATCAAAGTATCGCAGCGGAAAAATCAAACTTAAGTATTTAAAATAACACAATTTAGAAAACGAATAAGTCAAAGCTAACAAATTGGAACCATATAAGGCCCTTATTTAAAACCAAACCAATATTAAAAATCCAAAACATAAATGAAATTGCAAAGCATAAATAATTTCAACACAAAGAACGAATACACTCAATCACACCATCCCTTGACAATGCGATTGTTAAATCCCGAACTGCACATCATCAAGCTAACCTGTGCAATACTGCTCCCCAATAATACAAGTGTAATAATTGGATCATCACAGGGTCATTGAAAGGCGAAGGCCATGACCAAAGAAAACACACACAAAAGCACGCAATCAGCAAAGCTGAGTACATACAAGCTACAACGTACCAAACCTAGCATGCTCAATTAATTAAAGTAATTAAACATACAACACGAATTCATTAATCAAGTCTCCACACTTAGACAATTCAATTGACTCAACATACTTACTAACCAATTCCAAACACTTGACTCATCATATTCAATTTAATAAATTTAATTTAGTTTGGAGTAAGCAATAGACCAGGTTGTCCAATCCAGGTCCCAAATGACCATTTGAAATAAAAGTTTAGCGCGATGCAAGAATGGGCGCGACTCCATTCTCACAAAGTTAGTCTAGGATCCCATCTAACTTTCATTATAAAATAAAATATAAATACCAAAAGAGAAGAGGACATGTTGATCAAACAAGCCTCGAAAAGCCACGGGCTACCACCGTGTACCCCAACCCATAATTGTCAATACTCTAGAAGTGCACGCTTTCCAGAGTTTTATTGCTCATCCATGTTTCACTTTACGTGATTACAATTTTAATTAATAGCCGACTCAATCAAGAAGACCATACATAACAATCATACATCAATTCGTTTTTAATCTTATTTAAGACAATGGTGATCACATCACAAATTAACCTTTAATTCCATTAAACTTCCAAATTATCCAAAATTGTTGAACATAGTCAACTCACCTAGCCATTTCGGCTTAATCCACCTTTACTCAACATACTAACAAGTTATGATTGAGTAATAAATAAATAATAATAACCTTGTGGAATAATTAATAAATTCATTCCACTTAAACCATTCAATTCCAATCCTTTAATAAACCAAATGTGGTTAACAAACCAATCCAATAAAATTATGCTTGTATCAACATTCCATACAAACATTTTATCCAATATAATTCAACATGTTTGCATCCATAATTCCATACAAACATAATCAATTCACCAAAACATGTTTCATAAACATAAGCACATGAATTAAATCAATGTGTAACCAAACAATTTCCATCCAAGTGTTCCCTAATCATGAAACTAAGTTCTTTCCTTTTGGTACCTAAACATGATACTACTTATAACGAAGTAGACATGTACGTACCTCATACAAACAATCCTTTTGAGCCACTTTTAATCACTTAAAATTCTCCTAGGGAATAATCACTTCCTAGAAAACAACCAACAATTAATATTACTATCCCAAGTAATTTCCAACAATATAATATGATGAAAAACTTATTAAAATAAATAAAACATATATTTATATGCTTAATTAACTTTAAAAATAATTAATTTTATTAATCAAACTCAAGGATAAAATTTTAAAAATAAAAAACTTCGTTAAAAATGAAAAACTGCCCGAAAATCATATTTAGAGGCAGAATTTGGCCACGAGAGGGTGGTGCTCACTACCAAAGGTAGTGAGTCTTTCTTAAAACATTGTTTCCACATGGAAAACACTACTTTTTTGTCAAAATCGGATGAGTTCAGAACCTGATCGGGATTAAAACGGGATTAATATTAACGAACCGAAATCTAAACATTAAAACACGAATTTACGTGTTCAAAATAATCAGGAAACTAATTAGTAGTATAATCACCAAAATTTCAAAACATCATTACTATAAAAGCCCTAAATCAATTGTTCATAAAAACCCTAAAATCATGATTTTCAATAATTAAAAACCCTAGGTTATTAAATTTACAAAATCTGAAAATTATAACATTTATAAAATCTGAAATTATAAAGTTGAATCATCAAAATACAATTTGATACCAATTAAATTGATTCAAACAATAAAATCAAAACCCATAAATAATTATAATTACACAAATTAATAAAACAAAAGAGAAAGGAAATAAAACTAACCTTTTGTGTGGGGAAATTTTGGGGATGTATGGGGTATTTATAAGAGAGAGAGTGGTGTAGGGTTAGTTTTAAGGTTGGGCCTCATAAAATTAATGGGCCAATTAAGAAAGGAAATTGGGTTTGGTTTGTTGGACATAAATTATTGAAGAAAGGTTCATAAAAAGTTATTTGTAATAAAATCGTTCATCAAACCCAAAAATAATTTGAAACTTTTGAAATTAAATCCGAAAAAAAATACAAATAAAAATTATGAATAAAACATAATCTCATTACTAATATATTTAAAAATACGGGGGATTACAATCTACCCCTCTTAAAAGAAGTTTCGTCCCGAAACTTAGCACAAAATCCCTTAAATTGCAAAACTTTTGCATAAAGCCATTTCAAAAATTTCAAAATTATGTTGCTGGAATTCCAATTGTGTCATAATATCGACACTAATACTTTATCACCATCCCAATTTACGCACTTCACTAGATGCATAAACAAATAAAATTGCTATGAAAAGCATGAAAACACCATAAAATAGCATAAAATAGGGCAAAAAAAAAAAACGCGAAAGTATACGCATTCTACCCCCCTTAAAGAACAAGAGTTACGCCCTCGTAACTCACCTCATTAAACATTTTAGGTTATCTCTTTCTCATATCATCCTCGGCCTCCCAATGGCTCATGTTTTCCTCACTTTTCGAGTATACCAAAATATCATCAATAAAAACAACTACAAACTTGTTCATGGAATACTCGATTCATCAAGTCTATAAAAATTGCAAGTGCATTGGTCAACTCAAAAGACAAAACTGTAAACTCGTAGTGCCCATATCTAATCCTAAAAGCAGTCTTAGGTATATCCTTATCAGCCACTCTTAATTGATGATACCCCGAACGTAAATCAATCTTGAAAAACACACTAGCTCCCTTCAATTGATCAAACAAATCATCGATCTTGGGTAGTGGGTACTTATTCTTTATTGTGACATTATTTCAACTCTCTATAATCGATCCACAATCTCATGCTCCCATATTTCTTCTTCACAAAATACATCCAAAACTCATTCACAATTGGCACATCTTCCACATTCACTTACTACTCATTTCCAAGTCTTGCACACAACAAAAGAACAAAGGATGCCCCTTACGTACAAGTTTTGACAACTTTAACGCAGAAATAATCCCAATACCATTTGGTTTCCCAAAACGTCTGTAATACACAATCTCCCCCAAAGAACTCCTTAAGTAAACATTCTTTATCTCACAATCAATCTTATATTAGCTTATAAGTGGCTAACCAATCTATTCCTAAAATGACATCAAGGTCATCCAACTCAAATTCTATAAGATCAGATGGAAAATCAGTCTCTCCAATCCTCAAAGGTAAACCCTTATGTATCTTGGTGCACCTCACAACCTCACTAGTAGGCAAACTAATAAGCAAGTCAATCGAATTTGGTTCAACTAGTCCTAATAGCAGCAGCTAAAGCATCATTGTTAGCCATCCTCCTTCTCTACCTAGAAATGTAACACACTCTTAGGCTGACATCAGCGCGAAAAAAAACTCTTCTTGCTTAATAAATCACATTCATAATCATCAAATATATATATTAAGGTAGAAAGGTGGACACGGCCACACAATCGCCCCTAATAAGTCACTTTCAAAGGAAATGATTATTTATTTTTAATCATTCCTACGCACACGAAAATTAAATAAAATAATTCCCTTGATTCAATTCCACCAAAATTCATGCATCAAGTGCATAACATCATTAAATTAACACACATTAGTAGATACATAATTACATGCTTCACACAAACAAATTAAATCATTTAAACATTTCACATTGCACAAATAATCTCATTCCATTCCATTTGACATGCTTTAATCCTTAAACATGATACTAAGTGATCACTCAAGTTTGTACCATTACATAAAACATACATAAATTAAATAACTTGCATGATCACTTCATACATGAATAAAAGCATAAAGTAATTAATTATAATGCATACGGAAATAAATAATTTATTCTATATGCCCTTTCTAATGCTACCCAAATCTCACCGATAAGCAAAATAAGCACACAAGTTAGGAATAAAAATAAATAATTAAATTCATTTTATTTCAAAATAACAAAAATACTTTGAAAATATATAAAACAAATAAATAAACTTTTTTTATTAAATGCCGAAATAAATATATTAGAATAGAATAATTTTTGAAAATCTAAGTTAACTTTAAATAAGGTAGTCGAATAAACTCATTAGATTTAAAACGTTAGGCGCCTAAAAACTTTAAATTAAATTTAGTGGTAATTAAATCGAACCTAAGCTCCCAGATACACACCCCAATAATTCTCCCTTTTCCAAACCACTTACTTTAAATAAAATAGTGGAGAACCATTGACATGTTACCGCCACGTGTTAAAACGTTAAGGCTTTATCAAAGTATCGCAGCGGAAAAATCAAACTTAAGTATTTAAAATAACACAATTTAGAAAACGAATAAGTCAAAGCTAACAAATTGGAACCATATAAGGCCCTTTTTTAAAACCAAACCAATATTAAAAATCCAAAACATAAATGAAATTGCAAAGCATAAATAATTTCAACACAAAGAACGAATACACTCAATCACACCATCCCTTGACAATGCGATTGTTAAATCCCGAACTGCACATCATCAAGCTAACCTGTGCAATACTGCTCCCCAATAATACAAGTGTAATAATTGGATCATCACAGGGTCATTGAAAGGCGAAGGCCATGACCAAAGAAAACACACACAAAAGCACGCAATCAGCAAAGCTGAGTACATACAAGCTACAACGTACCAAACCTAGCATGCTCAATTAATTAAAGTAATTAAACATACAACACGAATTCATTAATCAAGTCTCCACACTTAGACAATTCAATTGACTCAACATACTTACTAACCAATTCCAAACACTTGACTCATCATATTCAATTTAATAAATTTAATTTAGTTTGGAGTAAGCAATAGACCAGGTTGTCCAATCCAGGTCCCAAATGACCATTTGAAATAAAAGTTTAGCGCGATGCAAGAATGGGCGCGACTCCATTCTCACAAAGTTAGTCTAGGATCCCATCTAACTTTCATTATAAAATAAAATATAAATACCAAAAGAGAAGAGGACATGTTGATCAAACAAGCCTCGAAAAGCCACGGGCTACCACCGTGTACCCCAACCCATAATTGTCAATACTCTAGAAGTGCACGCTTTCCAGAGTTTTATTGCTCATCCATGTTTCACTTTACGTGATTACAATTTTAATTAATAGCCGACTCAATCAAGAAGACCATACATAACAATCATACATCAATTCGTTTTTAATCTTATTTAAGACAATGGTGATCACATCACAAATTAACCTTTAATTCCATTAAACTTCCAAATTATCCAAAATTGTTGAACATAGTCAACTCACCTAGCCATTTCGGCTTAATCCACCTTTACTCAACATACTAACAAGTTATGATTGAGTAATAAATAAATAATAATAACCTTGTGGAATAATTAATAAATTCATTCCACTTAAACCATTCAATTCCAATCCTTTAATAAACCAAATGTGGTTAACAAACCAATCCAATAAAATTATGCTTGTATCAACATTCCATACAAACATTTTATCCAATATAATTCAACATGTTTGCATCCATAATTCCATACAAACATAATCAATTCACCAAAACATGTTTCATAAACATAAGCACATGAATTAAATCAATGTGTAACCAAACAATTTCCATCCAAGTGTTCCCTAATCATGAAACTAAGTTCTTTCCTTTTGGTACCTAAACATGATACTACTTATAACGAAGTAGACATGTACGTACCTCATACAAACAATCCTTTTGAGCCACTTTTAATCACTTAAAATTCTCCTAGGGAATAATCACTTCCTAGAAAACAACCAACAATTAATATTACTATCCCAAGTAATTTCCAACAATATAATATGATGAAAAACTTATTAAAATAAATAAAACATATATTTATATGCTTAATTAACTTTAAAAATAATTAATTTTATTAATCAAACTCAAGGATAAAATTTTAAAAATAAAAAACTTCGTTAAAAATGAAAAACTGCCCGAAAATCATATTTAGAGGCAGAATTTGGCCACGAGAGGGTGGTGCTCACTACCAAAGGTAGTGAGTCTTTCTTAAAACATTGTTTCCACATGGAAAACACTACTTTTTTGTCAAAATCGGATGAGTTCAGAACCTGATCGGGATTAAAACGGGATTAATATTAACGAACCGAAATCTAAACATTAAAACACGAATTTACGTGTTCAAAATAATCAGGAAACTAATTAGTAGTATAATCACCAAAATTTCAAAACATCATTACTATAAAAGCCCTAAATCAATTGTTCATAAAAACCCTAAAATCATGATTTTCAATAATTAAAAACCCTAGGTTATTAAATTTACAAAATCTGAAAATTATAACATTTATAAAATCTGAAATTATAAAGTTGAATCATCAAAATACAATTTGATACCAATTAAATTGATTCAAACAATAAAATCAAAACCCATAAATAATTATAATTACACAAATTAATAAAACAAAAGAGAAAGGAAATAAAACTAACCTTTTGTGTGGGGAAATTTTGGGGATGTATGGGGTATTTATAAGAGAGAGAGTGGTGTAGGGTTAGTTTTAAGGTTGGGCCTCATAAAATTAATGGGCCAATTAAGAAAGGAAATTGGGTTTGGTTTGTTGGACATAAATTATTGAAGAAAGGTTCATAAAAAGTTATTTGTAATAAAATCGTTCATCAAACCCAAAAATAATTTGAAACTTTTGAAATTAAATCCGAAAAAAAATACAAATAAAAATTATGAATAAAACATAATCTCATTACTAATATATTTAAAAATACGGGGGATTACAAGAGCCCTCTTTATCTCATCCCCAGTAGGTTCTTAATCAAGTAACAAGTTCATATCCTCGGTGACAAGCTTCTCAATACCCTCCAATGCATCATCAAACTCAGTCGGCTCATCTGACTTAAAGAGGTTAGAAAAATAGCAAGAAATAATCGAATCCATGGCCAAAGGAGAAGTCTGCCACTCCTCATTCTCATCAAAAAGTCCCACAATAGTGTTCTTCTTTCTACATTTTGACGCTTGGAAGTACTTTGTATTCCTATCTCCATCTCGAAGTTCATTTTCTCTAGATCGAGCAAACCAATATGACTCTTCCATACGCCTCAAATCATTAAGCTTACTACTCACTGCCTTACATTGTTCAAGAATGGAATTATCCATCCGACCTCCCTGTAGCACACGCAGTTTCTTCTCAGCTTTGTCAATTTTCTTTTTAAGCCCACCAAAAGTCTTCTCTGCCCACGCCTTAAGCCTCTCCTCCATTAGAGCAATACGATCCTTAATGGGAGCCATAACGCCCTCAATCCATGCGTCACCCACCACCTGTCCACACTCATCATTTGACAGTCAAAGAGCTTCGAATCTGAAAACTTTATCCCTCTTATCGATATTGCTGCGGTCTCCATATTTAAGCAAAATAGGTGCATGGTCGGAATGGCACATTGGAAGGTGAATAACCTCGGAACATTGAAAGAGAGCACACCACCCCGAATCAGCCACATACCTATCAAGTCTTTCACGAACAAGGACTTCCAATTTCCACGTTGCCAAGTGTAGATGTTACCCTTGTACCCGAGATCTCTAAAACCACAATCTTGTAACGCCCCTCTAAAAGCATCCATCACCCTTTCTTCTTGAACAAACCCTCCACTCTTCTCATTCATCCCCAAAATCTCGTTAAAATCCCTGAAGCACAGCATAGGAACATTTGCACCCCCCTTTATACTACGCATTAGGTCCTATGTTTTATATTTGCAAGCTGCCTCAGCCCATCCATAAATGCTACAGCCTTCCAAATAGGAGTATTCTCATTATTACACACATCAACCTCAATATGGTGTGCCGAGAAGGAGCGCACAACCACATTTAAATCCCTCCACCACATCCCCAATCCACCCGATCTACCCTCACTACTAAGACACAATCCATTCACAAAACCACACCTACTTCGAATAAGCTCCAAAATTTGGCTATCTATCTTTGTCTCCGAAACAAAAACCAACTCTGGCCTATCCCTCCAACACCAGTCTTGGAGGGCTCTCACTGTCAATGGGTTGCCAAGCCCATTGCAGTTCCATGCTAGAATTTTCATTGCTCTTTGCGGGATTGGGCACCGCCAATCTCCGCTACTTGAGTTGTATTCACCCAACCCGAGGACTTATCATTATTTTTTAATTTTTTAGTACTCTCTACAACCATCCTTATATCCCTCTCCACCCCATCTGGTGCAATTGCCATGTTGTAATCTTTAATCGCTTGTCTTCAATTCACCTACATTATTAGTTTTTGGGTTGGGGGCCAGGTTGCTCTTTGTAATTTCACTTGCAAGTTCACTTTATTTTCTTAAGATTTGGGAGTACTATGAGAGTAAAAGAGAAGGATGTATTAGTGTGTAGGGAATATTTCAAGCATCCTAAACTTGAATCCCACAGTGATCATACACTTAAGCATGGTGGCGTCCAAAGGGAAAGAAGCTAGAGCAAAAGAGTGGCCAACAAGTTTTAGGAACTTGTAAACCGTTCACAGGGTGAAGGTTACACCCCTTCACGATCCTAGGGATCGCTAACTCCATAGTGGTCTGGAACCATGACTGGATATTCGGGGATGAAGGTACAAATCCAACCTAAAAGAGATTGAACCCGCCCTAAAAATAGGCCTCTACTTTATTCTTCTCATATTCATGTGCGCTTTCTGACTAACATGAAATCATTAGGTTAGCCCTAAACCTGTTTACTCTATGTTGGATGAATATTAATGCTCAAATAAATCTATTATTGATGATCACTTGAATTAAAATCATATTAGCCTAAACCAAATTATTAATTATCTTATTAGGCGTGATTTCAAGTACAAATTCCTTTTAAACCTGCCAAAAAGGCGTGATCAAGCAATAACAATAATGTATACCAAGCAACATAATATTAATAACAAACCCAACAATCATCATCATAACAGTAAAGCTCAATAATATTAATAGCAAGATCCTAGACATGATACTAACAAGATTAATAACAAATCCTAGCATATCACTAAACAATATAGATCAAAGCTTTAACCCTAACATGATACTATCATGATATTAGAAAGAATAGGAAACACCCTAAACATGATACTAGAAAGCAATAAAAACATCCTAACATGATACTAGGAATTAATAAGATCTAAGCATCTTTCTAAAGAATAGGAAGTAAACTAATTACTTATTTGATGCCTCGTACCTCTTTCTTTCACGTCGAGGGAGAAGGCAACTTCGAGCTTGGCTAGGTGTGTCTAGAACTTATGAATGCGGAATTGTGTTTGTAAAAAGCTAGTTTAGAAAGCGAGAGAGAAAGAATAAGCTATTGCTCAAGAGAGAGTTGGTGATTGTGGATGATTTCAAAACGGGGAATGAGGACCCTATTTATAAGAAAAATAGTCCGGAAACGATAAAAAAGAGATCGAATTTGACTCGGAATAAAATTGCTTCTGTCGCGAACGACAGTGTCCAGCGCGATGTGAGAGCCCTGTCGCAGCGCGACATAGCTATCGTTATGCGCTTGCTTAAAAGATAATAACGCGTCTGTACGGAATCTTTTTCCTAATATAATTAAGTAATTAGACACCGTATTTATCCTAATTAAAATCAGAATTGCGTTTGTACGGAATCTTTTTCCTAATATAATTAAGTAATTAGACACCGTATTTATCCTAATTAAAATCAAAATTGGGCTTATAATATAATTAAGTAATTAAACTCCATAACTTCCTCATTATTCATCAATATGGGCTTATAATATATCGTTGGAAAGTTCTTTCCGAGCCCAATCCAACTACACTATTATTGGGCCCTTATCATGGACCAAACTAAATTGGACCGACTATTTTCATAGAAGTGTAGTTTTTTGAAACAGAAATAAGGTATTTTATTAAAAATAACCGCATCACTAGATTTTTCACACTTTCACTTCGTTCGATAACTGATGATGTGAAAGATATTCATCACTGGGTTTAGTTTTTGGGGAGACACATTTGGGTGTCTACATAGTGTAATAACTGTAGACACCCAAATGTGTCTCCCCAAAACCAAACCCAGTGATGAATACTTTGCACGTCATTTGATTATTGAACAAAGTGAAAGTGTGAAAAGTCTAATGATGCGGTTGTTTTTATTAAAACTCATTCTTTTTGTTTTCGAAAATCTACTCTAATTATGAAAATAGCCAGTCCAATTAAGTTTGGTCCATGATAAGGGTCCAATAATAGTGTAGTTGGATCGGGCTCGAAAAGAGCTTTTCAACGATAAATTATAAGTCCAATTCCGATGAATAATGAAAAAGTTATGACCAAAATACTAAACTAGGCCCGAAATGAATTTTATATGCGGCCCAATGATCTAGAGGAGGGCCTATTATTAATTATTATTCCTAAAGCTATTAGGATTGACTTTAATCCTCTAGAATAATCTAGAAGGTTCTTTTAAGTCCTAATGGAATTAGGATTGATAATTATATTTTTAGAAAAGTAAAGAATTTTATTTGGAATAAAACAAGTATTTTATTTTGACAAATCTGATCTTAAAACTGATAAAAGCGGAGTCTAATTACTTAATTATATTAGGAAAAGGATTCCGTACAAGCGCATTTTCATCTTTTAACCAGCGCCAAACGACAGGTCTGTCGCACGCGACAGCTATGCGACAAAACCAATTTTATTCCGATTCGAATTCTAACTCTTTTTTATTGATTTCCGGACTATTTTCTCTATAAATAGGGGGGATATTCCTCATTTCAAATCATCCACAACCATCACAATTCTCTCTCTTCTCTCTCTTTAAGCAATAGCTTATTCTTTCTCCCTCTTGCTTTTTAAACTAGTTTTTTTTTTTTTTTTTTTTTTTTTTTTTTTTTTTTTTTTTTTTTTTTTTAAAAAAAAAACACCATACCGCACTCATTAGTTCTAGACACACCTAGCCAAGTTTGAAGTTGCCTTCGCCCTAGACGTGAAAGGTTGATAATTTATGTGGGTTTGGTCCCAAATCCTATTTCAATTCTTTGATTAGATTTAATGTTTACTATTTTATTGAAGTTTACTAACGCGTGTATTTTGTTATTAGAAAGAGGCACAAGGCATCAAAGTGAGTAATTTTATTACTCTATTCTTTAGAAAGCATGCCTAGATTTTATTAATTCATAGTATTATGTTAGGATGTTATTATTGCTTTCTAGTATCATCTTTAGGGTGCTTCCTATTCTTTCTAATATCATATCAATATTATGTTAGTATCATGTTAGGGCTAAATCTTTGATTTTCGTTGTTTAGTGACATGTTAGGGTTTGTTATTTATCATGTTAGTATCATGCCTAGGATCTTGCTATTACTATTGAACTTTAATGATGATATGATTATGATGTTGGTTGTTGGATTTATTGTTACCATGTTGCTTGATGTATATTATTGTTATTGCTTGATCACGCTTTTATGCAGGTTTAAAGGGAATTTGTACTTGAAATCACCCCTAATAAAATAATTAATAATTTGGTTTAGGCTAATATGATTTTAATTCAAGTGATCGATAATAATAGAATTATTACTTGTGCATTAATATTCAACCAACATAGATTAAACAGGTTTAGGGCTAACCTAATGATTGCATGTTAGTCAGAAAGCGCACATGAATATGAGAAGAATAAAGTAGAGGCCTATTTTTAGGGCGGGTTCAATCTCTTTTAGATTGGATTCGTACCTTCATCCCCGAATATCCAGTCATGGTTCCAGACCACTATGGAGTTAGCGATCCCTAGGATCGTGAAGGGGTGTAACCTTCATCCTGTGAACGGTTTACAAGTTCCTAAAACTTGTTGGAGACTCTTTTGCTCTCGTTTCATTCCCTTTGGACGCCACCATTTTGACCATAGTGGGGTTCAAGTTTGGGATCCTTGAAATTATTCCTTACAATAACCATATCGAGTTATTAATAGATATTGACCACAATTTTGTCATTGTTTAGGTCCATAATTCCATATTGAAATATTTGGTTCCAATTCAGAAAACAAGCTTAGCAATATGGTAAACTGCATGGTCTATACGAGGTGAATAAGTGCTGAGACAATGATGCATTTTCCGATCACATAGTGTTAACCCTTCCTTTTGGTATGGTATGATACAGGTAACATGTGCATGAAAAATTACTACCAAAGTACATTGCCTGTTCAAGCGTGACGTGTCCACCAGCTATCTGAGTATGTCGTAGTATAAAAAGACGCAAGATTTTGTTTGAGCACTGTCCCTGTTTTTTAGGCACCATATAATGGGTACTTCACCTTCTTGTGGTTTTCATGTGTCTTATGCGGACTCATTGCTTTCACTGATTCAAGGAAGAAAGGTGTATTGCTCACATTAGCTGAAAACAACTCTGTTAGGCTCAAATCACAGGTGAAGGGTAAGAAACGACATAACATCCGAAAGTAGTTGGCTGCCCTTCTTTGAAAATCTCTTCAAAATGAAGCCTTGAGTTGTTCAGTCTGTTCTTTTTCCTTTCCTTTTCTAGAACATGCAAATTCTGTTCCTGGGATCAATAGGATGGACAATTGTAAATTTGCCAATCAAATCATGTTTGGCAAAAGTGTATACTTAGTTTGAATAGATTTTTGGGAATGCTCAAGTCTGTTATACTTCCAACTTCCTACAATGGACCTCAAACCTCAAATCTTCTTCTTGAGTTACATTGCCCTCTCTTTTAGGCTATAATTGATCTTTCTCATAATCCCGTTTAGAATCATCACACAAAGCGCCCCAAGCTGGACATCCATTTTGTCCACGAGAAGGTGGTGTTGGGTCATGTACTGATCTTGTACGTTTCTACTTGATATCAATTACCAGACATTTTTGCAAAAGGCTACCTTTACTATTTTTGGATTTCAAATCTAGTCACGACGTTCCACTTTGATAAGTTCATAATATACCATATTTTTAGTCTCTAATATTAGTCATATAATTGTTTTCTATTAGTTATTTTATGAAATAATTTACTTTAATATTTTTTGTTCTATATTATGATAGTATTTTATTTTATAAAAAAAAAATTATAAAATTTGATACTTAATATTATATTGTGTGTTTTTGGTAGGAAAGCAAGGGGAAATAAAGTGGACTTGAATTGGCTAATGCAAAATAGCTATGGAGTACAAGAAACCTACTTGTGTTAGACCACTCGAGATCACGTGCCCTCACAAGGAAAACAAAGGAAAAGAAAAGAAAAGAAGAGGATAAGAAGAAAAGGGAGGAAGAGGTGCGTGAATATAGGGGAATCAAACCTAACATTATCAAGTTTCATCCCCAACACAAGAATTGCAATTATCCTCCGAAATTCAAGAGCAAGATATGGAGAAGATGAAATTCTATCCTATTCCACAATTTTATCTTTTTAAACCTAGAAAATCTAGGTTGTTTTTGGTTATAAAAATCCCCAATTGTTCATTCTCAAAATACACAACTTAGCCAACAATTATACAAAGAGCGAGATAGTTCGAGTGAGTTCATAATTGGGAAATTGGTGAAGAGAAGATAGCCATTGGAGGGCAGCTTAGTCTCACATTTAAGGTAGAATAAGAACGAAGGTGAATCACGGGGTCGAAGCCGGGTTTATTCGGGTTTTTTTTGGGAGTATATTTCATAAGTCTTCTTCTTAACTTAATTGTTCCATATTACTGATTTATTTGATGTTCTTTGCTAATTTGATGAGGTACTTTTATTGGATTATTGGTATTATAATTGATTCTTGATAGTACTATTTTTCGATTTAATGGGTATTTGAAATTTGCTTGTTCTTGATTATTATCAAATTTGCAATTCGACATTGATTGTTATCTTTCATGTTGTTAGTTGTGAATTATAACTATCTATATGGTTGGCTTAGTTTACATCACATAGTGAAGTAGTGTCTAATTTTATATCGAGTTTGCGATTACGATTTGGTTTAAATTAGAAAGCAATTTCAATCTAAGTAATCTGACATTTATGTGTTTAGATTGGTTAGGATTTATGAGGTCTCCTAAATATCAATGCTTCCAAGACTAATTCATAAAATTAAGTTGCGACCATATTTGTGTTAACTAGGTTGGTTGAGAGTCAATTTCGGCTTAGTTCGAAATTGGGTTCAAATAAGGGAGATAGGGAGCGTTTGTTACTAAAGTCTCTACAATTAGTGTAATCGTGAAATTGAGTAGTTTTGTAGAATCAGTCAATTATTATTATCATTTGTTTAGTCTAAGTAAAGTTATGAATGGAATTGGTTAAGTGTGTCATCACTTGTAATGAGTAGATTATTATCTAATTCTTGTTTAGTCTAGTTGATCGTTCAAGTTAAACCCCCCATTCTCATGTATATAGTGTAAATAGGATTCTTTATGTGTATAAAGTTTACGTTTCGAGTTGATTTTAGGTTTATAGAGTTAATTAATCTCCTCGTGGGTTCGACCCTTACTTACCCTTTTTACTAGTTGTTAATATTTTTGAAGGTAAGTGAGGTAAATTATTAATTAATTTTATACGGAAAATGACACGTACCACACCTCCTTTCGTGATAACTATGAGGGTGTGAATGTGTGATGAGTTCCGCCAAGTGCTTATCAATAACTCAAGGCAGTAGCTCTTAGATGTTTTTACTATATCGCTAAGAAATCAACCAACATGTATAAATAGCTCAGCAAATTCCGTAGTTATTTTTTTTAACGCAAAATAGGAAGATATATATATACATATATTAGAAGATTATCCTTAAATAAAAAATATTACAAGAAAACTTGATGAAGGTAATCTAAAGACAAATAACACAACCATGGAGCATGTTGTTCAAACTGAAAAACAAGAGGTAATTATATACCCTCAATTTGTTAAAAGCTCAGTGTATTCTCCATGATTTTTAGTGCCCTTAAACTTCCTAATAGCAAAAAGGTGAAAACTAAACAAAGAAAACTCTTTAGGCACATAATACCTCAGCATGAAATACAACAAAATTTACAGCCACTGCTGCCACCAACATATTGTCCTAAACTAATGCATTATGACACTACTACGTACTGAGGGTCATACAATTTCATTGTTAACGGAATTGCTGCTGAGAATAATTTAGGGCATAAAATTCAATTGAGAGGCGCAAAGGAAGATAGTGAAGACCCCTGGGGATTGTTTTGCAGTACTGAATGCAGAAAACAGTACATCACAGAACTTCTTAATCATAGCTGGCACAATCATCTTAAATATGTTTGCCCTTGGCCAATGTCTGATCCATTCTTCCATCCCTCTTAGTTTCTCATGTACACTGCAATTGACCCATGGTAATCAAGTTAGAGCACAGACTCATGATCGATTCAAACACAAAGTAGCTGAGTAGTTTGAACGTAGGACTGATTTTTAAACAACAAAACAAATTTGCACATAAGAGGAGTTCACAGGACCTACCTACCAAAGTTGGTCATTATGTCAGCATGAACTGATTGATCGTTCTGCCTTCTTCGGTAACAATGGGTTCAACAAATTTGGTAAGTGAACGAGGTGGTGGTGATCTGACACCTTAATGATGAACAGTTGATCATCAGTAAATTTCTCAAACATAAAACTGATTTTCCATTGACAAGAAACTGTAGGACTTGAAGTATTCAATTTCTGCATGGTACCTCAAACTCAGAGCACTATAGTCCATAAGGAGGGTGAACTGGTGAACCATGTGTAGTAGTGAGCACTACCTACATTTTTGTTTATTCTTTTGCAACTGTTAAATTGCAACTCTTAACTCTTAAGAGCCATAAGTACTGTTGCCACTTTTGCTTGGGCCGGTGAAGTAGCACAGACCGAGTTGCTTCCATGGTGAGTTGTCAATCCTACCTCCGTAGTGACCCACCCTTGCTTCTTCTGTGCTTTCCTTTTCCATGCTCAATTAGTAACCTAATCCACTTAATCTTCATATAAAATTATATGTTTACGAGTTGTATACTTCCATGATGCCAATACGCCGAATGTAAGAATCCAGAATACTAACATGACTGCACAGATTTGGGTTGGTCCGTGTTTGATCTGGTTAGTACAATTTGCAAAAAAAAAAAAAAAAAAAAAAAAAAAAAAAAAAAACTAGAATATCGCATTGAAATGAGCTAAAAGAAAATTAAAATACAAACCTAAATACATTTTCTACACATGAAACATTCAAAAGAAAAGCAAAGATAACTACTTACATAGCAAAAGAAGACAACAACTACTAAGGCAATAACAGCTTCAAGAAAAATATGAAGACCGTTTTTTACTGTTATCTTCAAATAAGAATAATGTTGTAGTATGAAACTAATTTTTAATACAAGTATCATTTGTCCACGTCTTATATTAAATAAAAAACCAGGCAGTACACCAAACGTACCTTTCCAACTTCAGGAGAAGTGAGCAACGCAAGAATAAGGTTTGTAAGGATATTGCTAGAAAGATCACCGTTCCTTCCATAATTTGCCTGTGTTGTAAAAGTGTGACATCTTCAACATCTACGGGTGGTTCATCTACATCTACAAGCAGTTGATTTTCAGCTGCATCTGGTTCTTATAAACTACATATAAGTCTCCCTAAGTCTATCTAAATCAACTCAAGAATTGTAACGTATAGTCGTATTTCTTAATTCCTCATAATCTCTCAAATAATGAAGGACTTTTTCAAAGTTAGATATGCTAATTCTACTTGCCACACTTGTAAATAATTCATAAACAATAGACCCCTATTAACAAACAATTTCAGAGCACAGGCATAATGTGCAAGGGCAGGTTCATTTTTACAACAACATTCGAGATCAATCAGTGTATCCCAACCCCTTTGTAATCTGATGAACTGCACTCAAATAGGGCACTTATCCTCAAATATTCTACAGCTGCATCCCCTCTTCGGTCAGATTGGCACATTAACACACCCGATAAATAGGCAACTCTGAATCTGTTTATATATTATATATTATATATTGCACAAATGTACGCATACAAATTGCTTTCGCACATCTCATTGTTGATGGGGTAAGACCTTAAATTTTTAAAATTATGCCTGTATTTTGTAATTTTAGCTTAGTATGCATGTAATTTTTTTTGGCTCTTGATGAGTACATAAAGTAAATTAGGACCAAAAAAAATAAAGTAAATTATGAAAAAATGTAATATTATAAAGTACTAGATTACTTTGTAACAAATAGATTTAATTAATTAGCATCTATAAGTTTTAAAGTAAGTAAGCAACAAACCTTTTTAATGGGAGTTTTACAAATTACGAGTATAACTTTCTTACTTAAGTGTTAATCATTTTACATGTTTCTCATTTTTTTTGCAGATCTTATATCTGTTTATGAATCTAGCCAATAGTGGATCCGCAACAATTTCGTACAGTCTTCGTTACGAACTACGAAGATGCGGTGGTGTGAATTCATGTGCTCAATATGGCATTGCAGTTGGCCTGAGTTTCCTGACTTGGTTAGGTATTATAACTTCATTTGTCCTTAATTTTATCAAATTACGTGCTCAACGAGTCAACGGTAATTAATTGGGTGTATTTCTTATTGTAAAAGTCTAATTTGTACGTGGAGCTGTTTTAACGGCTAGCTATCCTGTTTATTCTTGTACTCGTATTATTATAACTACATGCATGCACTTCTTTAATGTACTAATAATATTATTTGCAAGCCTCGACTATATAATTAAAGTATGCATATCAATAATAATAAATTTTACAAGTATAACCAAAAGATTTATATGTGCTTCAAAAATAATATTATTATTCTAGGCATATTTTCCACAATTTTTGTAATACTAGTTATGGGAGCGCGCACGCCTCACTAATTTTGTACACGTAAATTTGTTGATGTGTTTTTGCACATTGGCTTGGTAAGAGTTTTCAATTTGTAAGATTGTTTATTGTGTGTGAATTGGATTAAGTTAAATTGAGTTAACTAAACAAAAGAGCGTTCAATTTTCAGTTTTTTCACCGTCTAAGTACTCATATTTTTTTTTCACCGTTTGCTACTCAATCCCAAATTCCTCCCAAATTAATTTAATACATCAAATAAATAGAGTCCCTTGGTTTAAGAATAAAGCCCCTTGAGTTAACTTAACTAACGTCTACAACTAAGCACGCTTATCAGTGTAGTTAAATTGCCTGGACCACAGAATTCGCGGCACTACAACTTTTTCTCCCCCGTTCACTCTTTTTCTTCTTTTGAAGTGTGTCAATGAGACCGTGAGGGGTTGAACAGAGAAAAAAAAAAAAGGCTTGGATTGTAATTAAATTTGGGGGGAAAACACAACAATTTCAATTAAGACCTTAGTAAAGATTGTTCCTCCCCAAACATTGGTTATGACGAAACCCAAAATTGCAGGAGTCTTATATGTGGTGATGACAGTTTATGGTTGCTGGTACTGAGTGTGATTGTGGACAGTGGGAGATGGAGTACCGTGATATCGCAATTTCGGCGTATGTTTATTTAATTAGATTAATTCGCGAATGGATCATGTTTTTGTCTTTGTCGTTCGTCAATTTAGAGTTTTGGCTTTCGTAGATAGGGAAGAATTTTTCTTGTTATTGGGTTTTAATTCATCAAAATTGTGTTTGTAGGATTTACAAACAACCCTTCACAACTTGATTACATCTATAACAAAGAAGATGAAGAACAAGAACAACAATATAGTACTACATAACAAAGAAAAGGTTCTTAAAAGATTTTCCATGGATACAGCACATCCACAGAGTAGCCTTATGATTGTTAGTGCACTTGATGTAGAAAAAGATCCTTTCCAACCTCGGGAGAATGACGAAGAAATTCTTGGTCCTAAAGTACCATATGTAAGTGCTATAGGGGAGTTAATGTATCTTGCTAGTCGTACATGACCCGACATATCATTTTGAGTAAATTTGTTAGCAAGATTTAGCTCATGCCCCACCCGTAGGCATTGGAATGGGGTTAAGCATGTACTTCATTACCTTCAAGGTACGAAAGATATGGGTTTGTTTCTCTCTAATCTATCCAAAGAAGTATTGATTGGTCTTGCAGATGCAGGGTACATGTCTGATTCTCATAATGCTAGATCACAAACTGGATATGTATTTTTGTGTTGAGGTACTTCTATTTCTTAGCGTTCTATGAAGCAAACAATTGCAGCTACTTCTTCTAACCATGAAGAAATTTTGGCAATCCATGAGGCTAGTTGTGAATGTGTGTGGTTAAGGTATGTAATTCAACAATATACAAACAGATTGGGGCATAAACTTCGAGAAAGAAGTTCCAAAAATTTTATACGAGGATAATGCAGCATGCATCGCCCAGCTTAAGGAAGGGTATATCAAAGGTGATAGAACAAAACACGTGTTACTAAAATTCTTCTACACTCATGATCTCCATAAGAACGGTGTTATAAAAGTCCTTAAGATTTGCTCAAGTGAAAGCTTGGTAGATTTGTTTACTAAGGCGCTCCCAATAGCCACATTCAAAAAGTTAGCTTACGGCATTGGATTTCGTCGTCTTAAAGATCTCAAGGGATGTAGTTATGAGGGGAAGTTAATGCGCGCTGCACTTTATGGGCGTTAGAACGGTCGCACATTCCACACTCAATCAAACACACTTATAAACAAACACCCTACAAACCAAATATAATGGTAAGTAAGAGTTCGGTCCACAAGGAACGGGATATGGTTGCTAAAGATCTTAACACTTAAGCTAATTCGAAGTCTATGGTGAATTGGGGTTCGTCAAGTTAACAAACAAACTATGGTTTTAATTCAATGGATTAAAGACACTAGGGAATGGGATCCACTCAACCATGGCAATAAGGCAAATGGGGAGTAAAATAGACAATATACGGCAAGGATTACATGGGATCCACTCAACCTCATGCAATTAGAAAATAACTCACGCTACCAAACTTAGATTCCTCATTAGTTTAGCAATAGAAGATACATAATCAAATTGCAATAAGTAATGACATACTCAATTCACATTTCCATGTCAAACTAGGCATATCATGCTATCAAGCTCCTAAGTCAAGGGTAGCTAATCCTATCATGAAGAACTAACAAGTAATCTCTTACAGTCAATTTAATTGCAATACAAACATCAATACTCCTCCCACATTCACATAACTAACCAATAAGTTGAGTTTCCCCCAACCCCTAGCAAAGAGGACTACTCACAACTCATTTTAAGTGACATGCAAACAAAGGTTAGGGTTCTAATTACTTCAATAATTTGGGAAAAGTGATTAACAATTGAATAAACTATCATACAACAACAAATTGTCAAGAACCTAAGAGATTCAAGCAAAATGCAAATACCAAATAAAATCAGAAATTAAGTAGATGAAGGTGGAAGAAATTACTAATTGAAGCTTCAAATGTTGATTACAAAGTGTCAAACCTTAAGAATGATTCTTGAAATTCACTATTACAATGATTGAATTGATGAAAACTAAGCTAAATTATCAAAGAGGAATGATTCAAACTAAGAGGAACTACTAAAAACTAGGCCACTGTTGTCTAACTCTCAAATGAACTAAAGGGGAAGTATTTATACTTCCCGAATTACATAGGTTAATCCATCAAAATAAAATGGATTCCCAGCGAGGAGTGCCCGCTCCTCAGCAAGGAGCGCCCGCTCCTGAGTGATGCGCGCCCTCTCCTGATGGCTTTAGAAGAAGGCAGATTCGGAAGTGCCTATGAGGAGCGCTCGCTCCTCACAGGGTGCATGCCCGCTCCCTTGTTCTTCAGCATATGATAGATTTAACTTTGGATGGGAGCAGTGCCAGGGCTAAAATTGCAAATTATTTTTGGGGCCCTGTTCAACTTTTCAAAATGAGGCCTTCTACTACATAAATTTAATACCTAATTTTTATTTGATAAAAAAATTTATTACATTAGAAAATTCGTCAAAAGTAAAGTGAAATCGCTAATTGCTATGTATAATCCAATTCTCCATCAAAACCATTCATCAACCTCTTTAATCAGTATAAAAAAATAAAAAAATTGAAACTTATCAATAATTTATACATAATAATTGCCAAATTTCTACAAAAAAAATTAAAAAGCATAATATTATCAAACATTAACAAATTTAACGCATACCGTAGGCGTATCCGCCCACATCCAATGTTGATTCCAAAGAGGTTTGTGATGAAATTTTTTCCAATTACTAGCTATACTCACAGTACTTGCAAATAATTTTGGAATTAATATTATCTTAAAGATTTTTTTTTTTATTTGTAAAATTGAAAATATGAGTAAAATGCATATATAGAAAATTTTGGGGGATTAACAACGGTTTAATAATTAATTGGGAAATTCTTTTTGGTGAACTCCAAGTTTATAAAATTCTAAGTGGTAAACAAAGTTTCTTAAAATTATCTTTGGTACTCATAAACTTTTTATAATTATAAATGGTGCCACTAATTATTATATTTTATTAAAAATTTAACTATTGTTAGGTTGTTTTTATTTTTTAACAGTAACATTTAACTATAGATAGGTTTTAAATTATTTTTTTAATAATTTAATAATTATACTAAATTTTTTTTTAAAAAAATCAACCACCCCTTCCCCCCACCCACTGCCAGCTCCCCCTCCCCATACCGGCGACTGGCGCCCCTACCCAACCCCCGGCGTCAGCGACCCTACCTCCCTACCTTTCCACCCGTTTTTCGGCCCCTCAAACCCTTTTAACCCATTTGAAAGAACTTCAAAACCCGAAACTACCATAAAATCCGAAACCCTAGAAAACGGGTAGAACGGATTTTAGGGAGGTTACGGGTTTTGAATGGTTTCGAGGGGGTTGGGGCTAGGTCAGGTGGTGGTTTTTGAGTGCGAACGACCAATTTAAATTAGGTGGGAGTAGACCTAGCAAACAGGTCATTCGAGTCGGGTTTGGGTCGGGTCAATTCAGGTCGGGTCAAGTTCGGGTCAGCAAATGTTTGGGTTGGGTCGACTCGGGTTTCGGGTCAAATTCAGGTAAGCACTTCGGGTCAAGTTCATGTCAGGTCAAGTTCGGGTCGGGTTAAGTTCGGGTCGGGTCAATTCGGGTCGGGTCAATATTTAGGATCAATTTTCGGGTCAATTTCGAGTCGGGTCAATTTCGGTCGAGTCAACTCGGGTCGGGTCTATTCGGGTCAAGTTTGTGTTGGGTCACCAAAATAAATTCACTTAAAAAAAATAGTTGGAAAATAAAGTAAAATCGTTAAAAAAAAAAAATCGTGAGTACCTATTACTTAGAAAATAAAGAAGCCTTAAAACAAGTAATTAACCATTTCATCCTATTCTCTTATTATTCGGGTCAATTCGGGTCGGGTTGATTCGGGTCAATCAATTCGGGTTAAAATTGGGTCGGGTCACTTCGGGTTTCGGGTCATTTCAGGTCGGGTCAAGTTCGGGTTTCGGGTCAATTTCGGGTCAGGTCATTCGAGTCGGGTCACTTCGGGTCATCGGGTCATGTTCGGGTCAACTCCATTCGGGTCGGGTTCAGGTCGGGTCGGGTTAGTTCGAGTTTGGGTCATTTTCGGGTCAACTTCAGGTTACGGGTCGGGTTATTCGGGTCGGGTCAGGATTGCCAAGTCTAGGTGGGAGTGGTTTCGTTGGATTTAGGGTTTTGCGGTGGGGGTGGCGGTGGTTTTTTTTGGAGTTCGTTGCTGTTTTGGGGATCGGGGTGGCGTGTTTAGGGGTCGGGGCTAGGTTAGGTGGTAGCTTCGGTGGTTGGGGGTTGGGCTTGGAGGTTGTTCGGTGGTCGGGGTTAAGTCGGGTGGAGGTTTCGGTGGTCGGGGGTTAGGCTGGGAGGTTGTTTGGTGGTCCGGGGTAAATCAGGTGGGGATTTCAATGGTTGGGGGTTGGGCTGGGAGGTTGTCCGGTGGTTGGGGATAAGTCAGGTTGGGGGTTGGGCTGGTGGTCGGGGCTGACGGTGGTGGTTGGGGATAAGTTAGGTGGAGGGGTTGGGCTGGTGGTCGGGGCTGCTGGTTGGGTGGGGGAGGGGTTTTTTTTTTTTTTTTTGAAAAATATTTCTATAATAATTTATTTATTAAAAAAAAAAAAACTAACTATAGTTAAGGATTTTTATTAAAATAACACTTATCAATGGTAATCAATAATTTAGGTTTACCATTGATAATAAAATTTAAGAACGTTTACCACTTAGAAAAGTAAAAACTTGGAGTTCGCCAAAGAGAATTCCCTATTTAATTAATTTCATCTTAAAATTGAAGATTTAACCGTTGAAATTATGAACTAATATGGGCAAAATTATTTTGGAAGATGAAAATTTTGTAGGTTAATTGAATAATTGAAGATACTAATAAAAAGTAAATTAGAAATGTTAAAAACAAATGTTTTAATAGTTAAGTGTGAAATTAATTGTGGAAATATAGAGTTTTTTTGGGAATTAGAATGATAGATTGAAAATTTTTTGGGAGAAAAATATTTGAAAGAGGAAAGGTTTAATTTTGGGTTTGGGACTTTGGGCGGAGGATTCTAGAAATTTTGTTCATTGTATTTGACTTACAACTGTACACTTTATTTCCCAAAAACAAAAAAAAAAACAAAAAAGTTGGCCCTAAGGCTTGAAACCGGATCTCATATACAAAGCATAAGTACTCTAACCACTACTCTAAATTACAATCTTATGATATTATACCCAACTTAATTATATATCTAAATTTTGGGGCCCCTAAATTTGGGGGCCCTGTTCCGTCGACCACTCTGCTCCAGCCCAGAACCGCCCCTGGATGGGAGATGCGCCCGCTCCAATGAGGGTGCACGCCCGCTCCTCCCTGCTTTAGTGTTGTGGCAAAATGACTTGGAGTAGCTAGGAGCGCCCACTCCAGCTAGGGCACACGCCTGCTCCTCACAGGGTTGGAGTTTTGGGCAGAATATTTTGAAATCGATGGAGCGCCCGCTCCTAGAGAGGTGCACGCCCGCTCCACCAGGAGCGGGCTCTCCTTTCTCTATTTCCTTGCCTTGAACACATTCCACACTTTGAATGCTTGTCAAATTGAGTCATAAAACCTGCAAAACATGGAAAAACACAAACAAAGAGGGGACACGGCCTCAAATAAACCACTTATCAGCACTCTTTTTTTCTTGACCATGGTTTTTCCTGGTAAGGTTTTTCACGAGGCAGCATCTTATGTGCATTATAATTTGTTCTTTTGTACAGGATTTTATAGTAAATTTTAGTTACTGTTTCATTTAATATATAGTCATACAAGGGGGAGTGTTATGAAATATCTAGATGTGGATGACTACTATCCCATGTACCATCTAGAACATTCTAGAGTTGGGTATTTGATCTTATCCGATGATGAAACCCTAGATAATATACATGTATATATATCCCGTACTAGATGGAATAATATACTAATCATAAAAGTATTTCTCTCATCTCTCTATATTTCTCTTCCATATTTAACAGATAATTAATTTTATCCAAAATAATAATTGAGTTTAAAAATATGTTTTGGCGCCAAAATTCAAATATCATCTTGGCTTCGAAATTCAAATAGTAAAATAAATTACTAAAATACCCTTTTTAGAAATTAATAAATAATTACTTAATTAGAAGATAGGTCCCAAATATATGGGGTATTACATTAAAGATTGATTATCCTACGTACAAAAATTTATAATCAATTTTGAAAGTGCAAAATTCTATTAATTTTATAGTTCAACCAATTTCAAGCACAATTCATCAATTATCTATCTCTTAAGCTCATTTAAAAATCACAAATTTGATCTACATTTGGGGTACTTTACTTATTTTTCTATTCGGGCAATTGCAAAACACTTGTTCGTCACAATCATGGCAGCAAAGTCGTGACAAAATGAAAGCCTGAAAGTTATGAGCCATAATTTATCTCATATGAATGTTAATTAAGTGATAGTAATAAATAGTTTAAATTAAAGAAATAATGCTAATTGTTGATATGTCAATTTTATATAGTGATTTACCCCCGTACCTTGGTCATAATTGGTAGTGTTTTTGGCTCTTTAATTTAGAGCCACTTTTATTACTAATTTGTGTTTTCTAGTGCTTTTGTAGTTTTGGTTGAGTTTTGTATGTAGGAAATTGCACTTTTGGAGCATTTTCCCGAGATTATTTAGAGCAACTATGAGCATTGGAGGAGCACGACCACCTCTTATAGCCCAAGGCCGGTTAGAGTCATCGAACCGGTGATTAAGGGCTCGACATATGAGACACCGAGGCATTTGGACCAATTGTTAAAGCCCCAAAGAGAAAATCCGGATTGGGCCGAAGAATCGGAGCCCAATCGATGTCCAAGAGTTTTCCATGAGCCTCGCCCGATCAGGTTGCCCTCGCCATGAGGCGCGCCTGACCGAGCGGGGTAGAAGAAGAACAGAGCATTACTTCGGACCGGGCGCGAGAGAAGCTTCGAGGTTCAAAAAGGCGGGCCCGATCGGGCGGTGTGGCGCTCGACCGGGCGCATGTTTCGGAGGATGATTTTCGACGATTTACTTAGTTTCTAATTAGGATTTTTAGAGGCTTTGTATAAATAAGTTTTTAGTTGTTTTGATACGATTACTCTCTCTTTTACCTCTTCTGTTAGACTCTCTCTCTCTACTTAGTTTTTAGATTAAAATTTTCTCTTATTTTCTCTCTCTACAACTTTACAACTTTGTTCTTAATTCAACTCATTATTTCTATTAACTTTGGTAACGATTTCTTCTCTATTATTTTCAATAATTTAATTTCTTTATTTCATCATGTCTTGTTTATTTAATTTGCTTTGATTAGTTTAGATTTAATTATGTGTGAGTAGTTTTCTTTCTAGGGTCTGTGGGGATCCATAGATAATATGAAGGGGTAATTTATTATTGTTGATCGTCAATGCTTGATTAATTTCCTATTGATTGATTTAATGCTATGCAATTAGATTTGCGCAGATTTAATATGTATGAGTTTAACAATATTGATTCGAGATTCGAAAGATGAGAATTAATATTTAGGCTTAGTTTCAATAGGCAGGTTAAATTATAAATGGTTAAGTCGAGATTCGAGAGATGAGATTTAATATCGGTAGATTAATTCTGTGATTGTAATGCGTAGTGAAAGCTCTTTATGATCTGATTAATTGATGCATTTATGATTGATTATTATGTTTTAAACCTGGAATATTATTTATTGGTGAACCTATGCCCTAGGTCTATATTCATTGATTTTCTCTACTCTTAATCTTCCCTACTTTTATTTTCCTTAGTTTAGATTCCTTTTACCATGATAATTTTTTTACTTAATAATTTAGATTGCTTTAATTAATTAGGAATAGAAAGACTTGTTTCCCTATGGATTCGACTTTACTTCCCTATCTACATTAGTTAGAGGATTTAGGAATTACTTTGATTAGGTGATATGACTTTAGCTTGTCAATTGTATACATATACTGCTATTTGGTCTAGAAGTGCATGCTTTCCAGAGTTTTATTGCTCATCCATGTTTCACTTTAGGTGATTACAATTTTAATTAATAGCCGATTCATTCAAGTAGACCATACATAACAATCATACATCAATTCACTTTTAATCTTATTTAGGACAATGGTGATCACATCACAAATTGACCTTTAACTTCATTAAACTTCCAAATTATCCAATATTGTTGAACAAAGTCAACCCACCTAGTCATTTCGGCTTAATCCACTTTTACTCAACATACTAACAAGTCATGATTGAATAATAAATAAATAAATAATAAACCTTGTGGAATAATTAATAAATTCATTCCACTTAAACCAATCAATTTCAATCTTTCAATAATCCAAATGTAGTTAACAAACCAATCCAATAAATTTATGCTTGTACCAACATTCCATATAAACAATTAATCCAATATAATTCAACATGCTTGCATCCATAATTCCATACAAACATAATCGATTCACCAAAACATGTCTCATTAACATAAGCACATGAATTAATTCAATGTATAACAAAACAATTTCCATCCAAGTGTTCTCTAGACATGAAACTAAGTTCTTTTCTTTTGGTACCTAAACATGATACTACTTACAACGAAGTAGATATGTACGTACCTCGTATAAACAATCATTTGTGCCACTTTTAATCAATTAAAAGTCTCCTAGGGAATAATCACTCCCTAGAAAACAACCCACAATCATAAACTAATACTTAAATAAATTTCCAGTAATATAACTTGATTTGAAACTCATTAAAACTTCCTTAAAAACACGTTTTTTATGCTTAATTAATTAATAGAAATTGAATAGGGACAAAAGCCCCAAATTAATTGATCATTAGAACTCTAAAATCCCAATTTAAATAAATTAAAAACCTAGGTTTTAAAACTACAAAATCTGAAAATTTATAACACAAATATAATCTAAAATTATTAGTTTAACACATAAAAAACATGATTTTGATACTAAATTAATTAATTTCAAACAATAAAATCAAACCCAAAACATTTTAAATCAATTACGAAAAGTAAAAAAAACAAAGGGGAAGGAAGAGTGGGCCACAGCTGGGTGGTCGCCGCCGGTCTGGGGGCGGCGACAAGTGGGTGCGCCGGAGGTGGCTGGTGGCAGGAGTGGTTGGCAGTGAGTTTGGAGAAACTCACGTAGGAAAGGAAAAAGAAAGAGAGAAAAAAAAAGAAAGAAAAAGGAAAAAGAAAGAAAAATAAAAAAGAAAAGAAAAATAAAAATAAAGGAGAAAGAAAATAAGACTAACCTTTTGTGTGGGGAAAATTTTAGGGACTTATGGGGTATTTATAGGAGAGAATGTTGTAGGGTAAGTAGGAAGATTGGGTCTCATAAAATTAATGGACAAATTAAGTAAAAGAAATGGACTAGGCTTTATTTATATGTGCATAAATTATAGATAGAAGGTTCGTAAAATAATTTGTATCAAAAAAATTTTCGACCCAAATTAATAATTGAAACTTTTGAAATTAAATTCCGGAAAAATACAAATAAATATTATAAATAAAATAAAATTTCATTTATAAATTATTTTAAAATATGGGGGATTACACTTCCTTGAGTAGATGTTTTTGCTTGCATTTTTTAATAATATCTTCACTTGGTTGCCACACATCATGTTATATCATAATTTCCCAAACATGCTTGTCTAAGTTGTCTTGAAAGGTTTTAGACATCAATGATGTCTTTGTTTTGTCAGCACTGCCTTCGTAACATCTTCATCATTGTGATCACTTCCCCTTCTTGATTCAGCATGAGCATGTGAACCACAAAATTTAGAACATGAAGCATTGATCCTTCTCCAACGGTTTCTAGTTGCTCCGAACCCCTCATTTTCAACAAACCTTCTCGTGTTACCCTGTTAGTACCTTCTTCGAAACACCTTTGTTTGTATAGTTTAACATTATTATACATTTCCTCAATTTTCCTCCAAAAAATATCCCCCTTTTGGTTAGTGTTAGGTTTTTTTTTTTTACTAACTTCAAGCCAAGCCTTCACAAGAACCACTTCTTCAGCTTTTGACCAAAACTTTGTTTTTCCACCTTGATTGCCTCCTTCATGACCTCTTTCATTGACTTTGACTTCTTCTACTTCTGGTTCATTGTCGTCATTTGATGCATTCGATGTGTATGAACAATTGAAACTCGGAAAGCACCATCATCACCTTGTGACATAGGAAATGTTGAATCACCTTGAGAGATTTGAACTTTCTCAAAAGATGGAATAACATTTTGAGAATATGAATAATTAGGATTTTGTGGTGGTTGAAAAGGAAAAGAAGTGAAAGTACTTGGATTGAGAAATTGAGATTTTGTGAACCATAATTCAAAAATTGTTGAAAATTTGTATCTAAATCTGAGTTGAGATCAATTGGAATGTTAGAATAGTAAGGTTGAAGATTTGGATTATTTTAGGGTTGTGATGAGTTTTGAGATTTTGTGGGTTTTTTTTTTTTTTTCCTATTAGATTTTGGAATATCCATCTCTACACAATTTGATAATAAAGAGAGTAATATTCACTAAAAAAAATTTGTTTCAAAATACCCCAATATTGAGTTCATTTTATAGAGAAAAATAAGATAGAGTCGTTGGTATTTTTTTTATATTTTTAGAATTGTATTTCAAAAATTATGGTCGTTACAAAGATTACAACAATTATAAATTCAGAGCAATCTCAGCCATTGATCAACGAAATAGGTGTCACAATCTCAAGAAGCCTTGTCATTATAATGGGTCACTATTAAAAGCAATACATGACCAAGCTTCAAAAATTTCTCTTTATTCATTACTTTATTATTATTCCACTTTCTCTCTCTTAATAACCAACCTCAATGGTTGATGGCTGGGTATACTCTTAAATTAATCACAATGCTAGGTTTTTTCTTTTAAAGAAGAGGTACCGTGTAACGCTCTTTAAAGTATATGTGTCAAGTCATAATGTCACGTCACTATTTTAAGTACATGTACCACGTGTTCACGTGTTTGTTGAGATGATAAATGTATAACCTTTATATGTTGGAGGTTACGAGTTCAATATAGCTAAAAGCATAATTTATTTTGTTAAATGAAGTGGCAAGCTTACGTGGTGCATATACTTTGGATTGTATCGTGGCATTATGACATAATATTCCTTTCATTTATTAAGTAAATTAGAGGTTGTATAATGTATTTACTTTTCACAAGATTGAAAAATAAATACATGATCAAGTAAAAAAAATAAAAATAAATAACACAAGGCAACGCCTAGACCACATACTAGCTATACAAATAGCCGGACATAATTATCAGATTAAAGAAATACAAACTAGCAACCCGGGACATCGCCCGGGCCACACACGTTTTGTTATTTAAAAAGCGTATGTTGTATGGTGAGGACTAAAGTAAGGGTTTATAATTCGAAGAATAGAAGAGTAAAGTATGGTGATACCTAATTTTGTTATAAAAAAGCATAGAGAAGTAAGGGTGTATAATTTGAAGGGTAAGATATGGCTGGTAGTGGAGAGAAAAATAATATAAGTGAGTCGCTAAACCCCGCTCGCATATTACTCACTTTTGTCCATATTTCACACCAAAGTGACATATATGCCCTTCCACACTTTCTCCCCCCTCCCCAATTTCATCCCAACACTACCACAAGCACTATTACTAGGTCAAATCGACTACAAGTCTCCATCGCTATTCTCATAGCAACCAGGAGACCTTCCGAGACGTTTGCATTGAACGAGGTATTTCAAAGTGAGGGGACTTATATTAGGGATACTATACATTGGGTTGGGCTTAACACACAAAAATAATTTAACTCTCTTGGTTGAAATATGTTACGAACATCCACCACAAAAAAAAATAAAATAAAAAAAAAAAAATATAACAATAAGGTGACTACATCATTTCTATTGAGAGAACCAATCAAATTAAGGGACTAATTTTCAATTTTAGTAACTCTTTCCTTAAAAATTTAAAAGAAAAAATCCTTGACTTTATTACAAAATATAGGACAATTAATTATTGGCTTGGGCAACATCCCAAATGAATTTATTAACATGTAATATTATGAGTTACGGATTTTGCACTTATCCCAATTGTCAAATGTAATTTGAAACGGTTTGATAAGTGATAAAATAACATGTTAAAAGTGTTGAAAATTCCTGAATGAAATTCTGTTAGATACATTATATGAGGTATTAGCTTAGACCTGTTAGTAGTTCCTTTGCTTTTTAATTAAGGGGATGTTCACATTTGATGAACTGAGCTGAACTGATTGGAGCTGAACATAACTGCATAGAGCTAAAATGAATATTTTATAAAAGAAGGAAATTAGGAACTGAACTGAACTGAACTAAACTAAATGAAGCTGAACTAAACTAAACTGAAATTAAGCTAAAGTGAAACATGCCCTAATATTAGGTGAAAGCTAAATAAAATGGGTGGCAGAACGTGTTGAGGTAATTTTCTTTGTTCTTAAATTATAATGATTGTATAAATTCTCTGTACCAAAGCATCATAGGTTTAAAACCTCATTTACTATTTTACTCTTACCATGTGCAATTAAAATACCAATAAACAGCAACGGTGTTGAGATTTTTACTTTTACATCTACAATAACAGAATTAAGGATCTAGCTGTTTATATTCACCCACATGAGCAAAAATAGCCATCAATTAGTCTCCCCGTACGGTTTCTCATTATTTCCGATTGGGAGTGCTGGGGCTACCAAGGTGTATTAGCAAAACTTTGGTCTCACATCTGAAAATGATAGGCATCAACCACCAACCACTTCCACCTGTTCGACCTACAAATCTCTCGCTGCAATTCACAGCCAGTCTTTCAAGGTCATAAAGTCATACAAGACCTGCATTTAACCCAAAGAATGTCAGAGCAAAGAATGGCACCTTTAGAAAACATTTCGAGAAACTGTGGTAATATTGGTTATACTCTACTTTTGCACTTTACATTTAGTGAACGAAATATTTTTGCATTGCACCAAAAAAACCTTGTGCTTTTATTTACTAGTAGTAATTTCCAAGAGCTTAGAATGAATTTTCTGTAACAATGATCAGTAAGTGTTTAAAAAGAAAATAGAAAGCAAGTTTTTTTTTTTTTTTTAATCCCAAATTTCATTTACGTCCCTTATTCATCTCCTCTACTCTCCAACACCCTGTCACATCTGAAACCTCAGCTTTACTAGCTGAGTAGCCTTACCTGTGCCACCAACAGTAGCCACCACCCCTTCCCCATGCCACCAGTAGATATATCTCTTCCTCCAGACCGCCTAATATGAAGGGAAGAGGATGAAATGGTAGTTGTAATGGCCCTAACGGGTGCCAATGACAAGGGGTAACCCAGTGAATAATGGCAAATCAAAGAGCAATGGGCGCCAATGGTTGTAGAGTTCGTGTGTGGCAAAGGCTAAAGGGAAAGGCTTGGCTTGGGATGAGGGCGAGATGAGGCAGCCCGTGAGGAGCTAGAGATTTAATGTGAGGAAACGGAAAAAACAGTAGCGTTGATGATTCTGGATAACTAGAGAATTTATGTGAGGAAACGGGAAAGGCAGTAGCATTTCGGATTCCGGATAACTGAGATTGGAGTGGTGGCTGGGCAGTTGGTGGTAGGCCATGGCACGAGGCACACAATTGAGGTAGGGAATGCAGTGGTTGTGTGTTGTGGAGGGGGCTATTGGGGCAGAGGAGGGAATGATTGATTGCAAGAAAGGGTGTTAGCTGGTGGTGTGGGGGAAAAAGGGGGGGGGGGTGTTTGGTCAGTCGACTAATGGCTGCTAGATGAGGCTGGCCAGCTAGGCTGTGGCATTGTAGCTTTGGGAAAATATTAATAAAATAATACAAAAGATTTAGAAAGAAGACAATGATGATTAGTGAAGAAAGGTCCACAACTACACATGGACAAGCAAGGTAGAAATTGGTATTTGGTAATGGGGCATAATGGCAAATTGGCAACAGTGGGAGGAGAAATAAAAGGGAGAGAGGAGAGCATCGATAACGGCTGATTGTAGCATGGAAGGAGGATGCTGATAAATGAGAAGCGGAAGATGGAGAAAATCATCAGAAAATTTAGGTAGAAAGATGGTTTTAACAAATTTATTTCTTTCGTAAACAGGGACAATTGAGAGCTTCATAGAGACATAACCATATGAAATTGATCATTCATTCATTTAAAGTCGGATTTCAAGATTCCAAAAGCAGCTACTCATGCATACTTAGATCAAGGGCCCAGATCTTGGGCTACCTTACTAAATTATTTACAAATAGCAAATAACTCTTTATTTCCAACATTAAAAAATATTAGATGCGTGGAAAATAGGAATATTTTTCCCTTGGTATCCAATCTTTGTTTTCTAGTATACCAATCTACTATATCTCTGTTTTCAAACTTCAGTTGATATTGCACATAATATTGACAGTTGTTGCAGGGTTTATTATATAGGGGAGGCTCAGAAAGATTATATTGGAAGTTGGGGATTAGTATGTCGTCCAAAATTAAAGAGAAATTTGGGGCATGGAAGAGTGATTTCAACAAAAATAGCTGCTATAGTGGGAACCGGAAAATGGTGGTGGAGGTTTACTCTTGAACGTTGTGAATCCGCCCTAGTGGACATCATCCAGTACGTTATCATCAAAAGCAGTGTAAAATGGGTGGTCCCCCAAGGTATTGTTCTTGTGACTCACTAATGTCTATAGGAATCTATTTTGCAATTTCTACTCTACTGAAGCCACTGGTGAGGAAGAGAATCTAGTTTTGAGAAGATGTTTGGAGAGGCAAGGAGCCTCTCTGTGGACATTGTCCTCACCGATTTAACCTATCTTTTCTCCATAATACTCCAGTGTCCACTTTCAAAAGTGGCAATGCCTGGGATTTACAGTTGATGAGACCATCCCATGACTAAAAGACAGAGAAGCTCATTTCTATGTATGACCTTTTGGTATTTATATAAAGGTGTGAAGAAGTCAAGAGTATGGACAGAAGTCACAGAACATTCTACTGTGGTACTTCAAGTAAACCTTTTTTTTAAAAAAATTCTTTAAGTTGTTCCCCTAGATATCCCGTTATGAAGAATCTTGGGTCAGACCTTTTGCAGTTTGTTTTTCAGGCTGCGGTGCAGGAAAGGAGAAGAAGTTGCTTTGGCAAAATGCGAATATAGCAATTCTGTGATGTGAGTGGTCAGAGCAAAATGGTTATATTTTTAATGGTGTTGCTGTTTCATGCGATATATTGAGGGATAAGGTAACTGTATTACTTTCTTAATAGGCTAAGGCAGTCTGGGGCTTCCCAAATTACTCCATTGGACTTACAAAGGAATTGGGCTAACTTATAGTTCTGATTTTCAGTCTCTTTCCGAGGACACGTTGTCCTCTTGATGTACTTATAATTTGGTTTGAGACTTCGAGCAGTTTAATTATATTATTTTTTACAATAAAAATCAAATTTACATACACATGCATAACAAACTCTACAGCCATAACAGATATAAGACCAATCTTACTCAGCGTACCAGATAGAGATTTGGAATTAGCAGTCGACTTTTGTTGTAGAACCAAATCATCAGCAGAATAATAATCTGCAATCAGCCGGTACATATATGATGGATTATGCCCTCCGCTGCGACAAAGAAAAATTGATGTGTCTATGAGCAAGGTACCAAAAAAAAAACTTTTAAACAGATTATGTAGCTACTGAACAAAACTCAAAAAAAAAAAAAAAAAAAAGCACAACCCATTGACACCAATATATTTAAAACCTCGAGAGATGCTCTATTCAATTACACAAAGGAAAATTTTCTGTGTTACACCTGTAAACCAAGGATTATTGAAGTCAGGCAAGTTCCCAGGATGATTCACCAATAAATTCTTCCAAACCATGTGTTGAATCCAGTATTTTAATCATGACAGTTGAACAAACTAAATAACCAATTACCTCTCTTCCAAGTTGGCCTTTAAAATAACATGAGTTTGGTGGAAGCATATATTAACCCCCTTCTCTTAAAATGCCATATTTTTTAATAAATAAAGGTAAAAAAAAAGTCCCATGCTTATCAAGATTTCAGGTGCAGGAAAAGACATAGAGAGCGGATATGCTAGCAATCTTCATTGTCTTCAGAGATGATTTGGTTTTTGGTTCTAATGGATCCATTAGTGTTGGTTTGGGAAAGTAATATGACGATCAAAGATGCACCAGTAAGAAAAATAGAGTTGGGATCATGAAATCTTTAGTAGAAGGCTTGTATGGGGGTAATGAAGTTAGATATAAAGAAATAGGCTTACAAGAGCATATAATAATTGAAAGGCATGGAAGGAGAGGATCTTGATTGACAACTACCAGAGATGAATTCTTGGTCCAAAACTACCAGAGATGAATTCTTTGTCCATTTAGCCAACTCCATCATTGGGATTAAGGCATTGATGTTAATATTGTTGGGAGTATTCCCAGGTAATGAAAAAAAGTAGGACCATTATCAGAAGACGAAATAAACGTGGGATTACAATAATCTATTTCCAAAATAAAATATAAAAAGAGCAGCTTACGTGTCAGTGATAAAGAGGCTAACGAGCTTCGGTGGCACATAATCGAATGTTGGGTTAACAATATGAAGCAGCGGTTTGCCACTGCCACTTCCAAAATCCATACAATCAGAAAATTCTCCAAAATCTAGTAGATCAGATGGGGACTTCAGCTCATTGAGTAAGACTTCGGGGTTGTGAGGATACAAGGGACATAACTGCCATAGGTCAGACGTTGAGCACAATTAACTTGTAAGCTATATAGATTGCATTAAAAAATCATAAGAAATACAGGAAGCTCAAAGATAATATACAATAATCTCAGCTACTACCAACCAACTAATCTGCAGCTAAACACATACATGTGGAGAATATATCAAAAACCTATTTCATGTTGATGCAACTTCAAAGTAGCTTACGTGTTACCAAGTCATATACTACCTCCGTTTCATATTAGTTGCAACTTTGAGGAGTTGCAACTTTGAGGTATTATTTGTGAGATATAAAATATTGCAAAGTTGCAACAAATATAAAAAGGAGGTAGTATTATACTTAGATACTTCCTCCGTTCTTTTTTTATTGCACCATGAGAAATTTCACGCTTGCTAATGCATTACTTTAGCTATTAATATCTTCAGTTGTACATTTGTAAAAATTATAAAAATCTGATATTTGAAAAGAAGATTTTGAGACGAATTTAACTAGATCCCACATGACCATATTTTTCCTAATATGGTCAAAGAAGATTAAGTGAAGAGAACGTTTACACTATTCACATAATCTTTTTTTTTTCCCCTCAAAAAAAAAAAAAAAAAAAAAAAAAAAAAAAAGGAGATTAAGTGAATAGTCTAAAATTCCTAATAAAGCAATAAAATAAAAACGGAGGAAGTATTAGATATAGATATTTTACAGCAATAACATTATTAGCATTTAGTCATGTAATTCATATTTAAAAGTGTACCTAGCATCTTTAAAGTTAAAGCTTATTACTGCAAACCTTGTTCTCATGTACTCTCTCTGTCCCTTTTTTATTGCCCCATTTGCCATTTTGGGATGTCCCTTATTGTTTGCCCCATTCTATTTTGGGCTATGGTCCCCACCATTAAAGGAAGTTATAAACATATTTAATTATTATAACCAACCCCTAAATATCAATTTAATACTTGTTAATATCATAACCTTGATTCTCTCTCCTACCTCACAGCCACCGTGGAAATCCCACAACCACCACTTTCCTTTCTCTTCCCTAACGGCCACCAGGTCTGCTGCCACATCTTATCTCCCACCTCCGTCACGGCCACTTTTTTTTCCCTCTTTCTTCACTTAGCCATCACCACCGGCGTATTACCTCTCTCGTCTCTCTTAACCAGCACCACCACCAACACATTTTCTCTCTCCTTCGTCCTCCTAATCTTGCTGCCTCCTTTCAATAAAAGTTAATTTCTTGAAATTTTGAGGTGAGAATTGAGAATTAGAAAATGAGGCTCTTTGGAAAAAGCAACACTCCATTGTAGTAGTACCCCAAAATTGAAGCACCAACTTTCTCTCTCATCCAAACCCACACCCCTTAACAGAAAATTAGAGGAAGGTTCCTTATTTGGGAATTCTTTTTTTTTTTTCCAAGATATGAGAAAATACTCCCTCTTTATTTTGATTTCTTTCAAGATCCAATTTATCCCACCATTAATTCATATGATACGATAATTACCAAGGTTGAATGGTGAATGGCATAAACAATAGCGGTGGTGGGTCAGTAGGCTGTTGGTGGTTTATAGTGGTTGACCGAGGAGAGAGAAGATATGGTGGTGCTGAAGGTGCTATTCACCCGGTGGTTAGGAGGTACTGAGGTAGAGACTAGAGAGGCAGAGAGCAATTGGGAATTTGGGATGGTGGGTTTATTTTTTATTAGACCCATTCTCTCTCCTCTAATTTGTTAATTTAAGTAGCTGGTCCCCACCTATCCTCTTTCCTTCTACCAAGTCTTAATAAAGTAGAAAATTGGGATGGGGCAATAATAAAGGGACAGAGGGAGTATAAGCAAGCAGAATTAATCATGAAAAATAACTTCAATTTTCTTTAAGGTCTTCATATGATAAAGGCATAAAGCCTTCTTTCCACAAATCCACAGGTAAACACAATGGTAGTCATCTTCAAAATTGAACACTCAGGTACAGGTCAGCTTTTTCCATGAAATGCTCATTCTCTGCCGCAGCCTTATGGTGATCTACAAAGATATTCAAGATCAAACTCATACTAGCGCCATTCAGCATTTTAGCCCCATCAAGAAGTATCCTATAGTTGGCCGGTAAATAAAACAAATAGTATGCAATTTTGTGAAGACTGTCATATTTTGACCAAAAATAAAATAATGGAATTCACATATACAGGCCATTAAAGAAATCGTACTCCCTCTGTGTTTTTTTAAGTGTTACAGTTTGACCGGCACATAGTTTTAGGCACTTTAATTGACTTTAATAAAATAAGAGGTGAGTGGGGTAGTTGGAGTATTAAAAAAATTGTAAAAGAAAGATAGTGGGGTTAATAGTTTATTGAAAAGTAATGAATGTGAGAGGAAAGATATCTTAAAAAAAGTAGCAGTGGGTTTGGATAAGGACCATTGGAGGAGAGAGAGATAATATTGTATTGTAGCTTTTTGCCAAAAAAGGAAGTGTAACACTTAATAAAACACGGCCGGAAATGGGAAATGTAACACTTAAAAAAACACGGAGGGAGTATCTATCAAACCCAGATTATTGAACTACTCCAGTTCAAATTCCAGCTCCCTATATCATAAAATGCATAAGAAACTTTCCCCATTTTAATGAGCAGACATTTAACCAAGATACCGTAAGATAATTACTAAGCATATTGATAGCAGGTCTTCTCCGCATGCTAGTGATCAAATTCATTGAGGTAACGTTAACAAGGTATTCACCATAATGATGAGGCTGTTGAATGACTCGAACAAAAACAAGAAGATTTTGAAAAAACATGAGGTAATCTTACATTTTGTAACCCGAATAAAACATTTTTGCATTTTATTGCTCAGTGGAAAAGCAAATTAAGGCACATAGGCGGATAGGCCTACTGTGGAATGAAGATTCTTTCTAAAAAACCAAGCATTAAAAGAAGGGGAAAAGCCAGGAGCCATCACCTTGTGACTGCCTGCAACAACAACAAAAGGAACAGCATGTCTTTGAGCAGCAAGAGCAACCATATTCAAGCCAACAGGGGCTATCAGTCCACCATTAGCCATAACAGCATGAGCTCCAACTATGACCTTCAAACAGTATTTAAATACATGAATATGACTCAATTCAATGGATAAGAAATTGACACACAAACAGAAGTGGACAAGCGTACCATGTTTACTCTTGATATCATGGCAAAAACAGCAGAGTCAGTAATCACAGTGGTCTGCAAACCTCTAGCCACCAATTCTTTGGCAAGAACATGCCCTTGGTACCTGGTTCCAATGTGACAGCAACATATCAACAAAAAATTAATGAAAACATATACTACATATAATGTCGGTTTAGATACATTCAGACATTTGCTACTTTCCAATACGAAAGTAAAGAAACAACAAAAGATGAATACAACCGTGCAATTTCAAATCTTCAGCAGTCAGCAGTCAGCAGTCAGCAGTCAGCAGTACCTTTTTACTACATATTGTTTTCCTCTCTATTTTATTGAGTTCCAAACTTATTAGATAATCCTCTAAAGCTCTAACATGCATACTTGTAGAGGAAAACTATTATTCTATCTCACTCACTTGAGAGAGTGAAAGAAGATGTAGTGATAGCAACTCACATTTTTACAAAATCAGAAGCAACTATGATGGAGGATAATATAGAAAAGAAGGCCTAATGTAAGCAAACTTTCATTGATTATCTCAGATAGAAGATTCAAAATATAGGTTGAATAGGTGCATCATTTTTACTTCAGCTCTCATCTTCTAAAGAAGATCCTAGACAAATGTTATGCGAAGATCGTATATTTACCGACTTTGCACTTAACAAAATGCAACTTTGTACCTTGGAGCACCTTCCGCAACAAAGACCTTGAATGACCGTTTCTTTTCCTTTGCAGCACAGAGAAATTCCATCACAGTTCTTGACCGTCCTAAAGTCAAAATTACCTCACTGCAATAGTCATGGTTTAATGAGCAGATAGAACAAGCCTTGTTAAAAGGAAAATATCACACAAAGACACACACGCCTACATACACATAGTTGCATGTATAGTGACAGCCTCATTCAAGAAAGCTTAGAATAAATCTTAGCAAACAGAATATTTCAAATCATTTCAACAAAAAAAGCATTTTTTTTCCTTGTTCATGACTTAATGTACAAGGGCATCAATCACTACATCCTCAAGATCATGAGGCCAGAAAAAATGAATTCAAAAAAGGTGGGAATTAGGCAAACGAAGCAGTGCAACCAAACTAAATTCCATATGCCAGACAGATTGTGAACAGGTACTTGATCTTAGTTGATTAACTAGTCAATTAAGCAGGTAAAAGATCATATACCCTTCTAGAAATGAACCTGCTAGGAACCAACACAAGAAGGTCCCACACCAAAGCAATGAGGATGTAATGGATCCATATAGCAGCCCATTACTTAAGCCTAAGCCACCAATCAGGTTGTACTATCAGAGAAAGGGGAAGGCAGCCAACAACAACAACAATCAGGCACCTCCTTCATATGAGGACAAAAGTGGGTAAGAACTGTCTGCAAACTCTGAATAGAGGGGAGAGGGCAACACCAACACCAAGTAGTGGAGCAGAGTAATGAAAAAGCAGTAGAAGAGACAAATATAATTAAGTGGCAGTATAGCCATAAGTTGTATATATAAGAATCTTTTGTCTTAGGAAAGGTCATGAGATTAGATAAGTGTAAAAGAGAGTAGTATCCTGAAGATACTTTGGAGAGTGGTAGGCTCAAGCTACCTTTATTTTCAATCAATCAATCATCAACCTTTAATCTAAATTCCTGTTTGTGTGTTTCTTGCTTGTGACCTTATTCCTGTTGAGCGTGAAAATAGTCAGGGAGGTAGTGAGTTCCTCTCAGAGGAAGATGAAGGGTAAAGAAGTCAGAAGAGGACAACTAAAAATGATTAGAAGAAATGGTTTACGACTTACAAGAGAAAGAAGAGACAGGCATCACAAGATTGTTATGTAATTTTTTTGTTATGGCAGTAAAGTAGTGAACAAGCCAAGTAGTATGATGAAATAAATAGCAGAAGAGAAGCATGGAATGAGGCATTGTGAAAATAGTTTGTGAGAGTCCTGTGGAGATAACAAAAATCATATCCCAAATTGATTTATAATTTTCTCTCTCTAAACTCTTAATTTCTGCAAATATTGATAGGCAGTAGCAGAGCTCATGAAACTAAGAAAGAACACTCACTTGTATCCACCATTTAGATAAGGTTAAAGCATATACTATAAGTAGAAAGGCATTAAACTGGATAAAGATCAAAAGGAAAATCAACACCTTCCTATGGCAGCAAAACTGTTCAATAATAATTTCACATTTGTTATGCCAATACAACAATATCAACAGCAACAACAAAGCCTTAGTCCCAAAATGATTTGGGGTCGGCTAACATGAATCATCATAAGGAACTGTCCAAAATAGGCAACAAATTACCATGTTATAGAAGTAAAAACAAGAACATACTTTTGATGAATGTGCTCAACTGCTTGCTCAGCAATCTGCTCATGGCAAGTGTCTATATCCTGAATGAGCTCATTAACAGATTCAATGACATCATGCTTAAGTTTTCGAATCCTTGAACTCTTATCGGCAGCTGCAGAATGCAATCACATATCAATCAGTAGAAAAAGGAAAAATGGTAAGCTCCAGATAATCTTAATATAGCACCCTTCTTCCTATCTTCATTCAAGCCCTTTCAAGGACAATCATTCTCCTTATCAGGGTACTGTATCAGCTTCTATTGGTAAACCCAGTAACCTAAAATTCTGAGTTATTTTATTTATTCAACTCTAATTAGAGTAAAGAAAACATATAATAATATCTCTTATTCAAAATGTGCAATGAGCAGACAATCACACATTGGTGGCCCTCAAACAATTGAATAAGCTGTTATACAAAGATAATGTTGACAGCCAAAGGGCAAAGAGTGCAAATTATGACGTACGACTTAAAAGACAACAAGGCAGAGAGCAAATTTAATGAAGTTAATGGACGGCAGGTACATGGAGGCTGGACAAAATAAGGTGGACTGTGAAGCCCAGCAAAAGGGCTTACAAAATACAAATAACACTTTAGACAAGTGTATCTAAAAGTGCTGATAGGGATTGAAAAATCCATTATATAGCAGTGAAAAAACACTCATTTTTACATACAGAAAACAATGAGCTACAGTAAGGTTCATGTCAAGTGCACAACTTACACTTGCTTTTTCCTTCAGAATCACCCCCGGATGAAGAAAGGGGAGCAGCAGAAGCATTGGGTACATCTTCAAGAAGAGTATGTAGTGATGGTGGGCGCAAGGTGCTCCTTGCTGCAGCAGCTACTGCGGCTGCTGACAGAACAGGATGATCATCTCTGTCATCTTCATCATCATCACTTCCAACTGATATATTTAGGTCACCAATAGCAGCGGTAGTAAGAGATAAATCCTCTTCTCTAATAATATGTAGCACCCTCCTGACAATATTACCAACAGCAAGCTCTGCAGTTCAAATCAGATGGAAGTCACTAAAAGCTCCGACAACGTACATTAAAGGCATCACCTCCATACACTGAAATACAAGAAGACGAGTGAGTCTCCCAGCTGTTTGTTCTATTCAGTCAGACAATAATAATTTTTTTAAGAAAATTATATTAAAAAAAAAAAATAAATAACACATTCTTACAAAGGTGTTGGAGGACAAGAGACAAACTCAAGTACCTAACTTAAAAAAACTCTTTTAAGATCTTACCTTGTTATTTTGTACAAAAACAAGAGGTTCTTTGCATTTTAACAAGAAACTTGTCTTGTATATGAATTGCATTAATACAGTTCACAATTTTAAGTTTTAACAAAGTACAACAGAACAAAAAAAAAATGAATGAACCATTGATAACTTATTCTGATTCAGTGGCATGAAATATAAGCAGGAACTCTAATGCTGGGGATTTCTAATAGATTTCTTTAATATCTTCAAGTAAGAAGTGAGCTCTTATGTGGTTGCCTTTGCCTCCCAATTTATGAATAGACTCTAGAAACTTTGTGAATAAATGTGCCTAAAAGCTTTCAAGAATCTAAATTCTAAAATACTATAGAGTACTCTCAAAGCAACAAAGTACTGGAAGACATAGCATAGATGATCCAAATGATAGCCTATCCAACAAAAACGAACTCGACTTTAGAAATGTATAATAATCATATAACTCTTTAGAATTTTCAGATGTGAGGTGCCAGTATATCACTAAGAAATCCAATAAAGTACGTTAATGATGGCCATTAATTATTCCTTGCTTCATGTAGAGAAAATGACACTTTCTAATTTCTAAAATAATTAAATTCTTCAACATTATTGCATTATAGTTTCATCTATCCTTTTATCAACATCTCTTAAATAAATATTCTGATCCTTAAAAATAGTTATTATTTCTCATCATTGTCAAGGAGATGGTTCAAAATAGTATTGTAAACTAAAAGAAAGATTCCACGACTGCAAAATAGCATTTCATCAAGGATGACTGCTATGAACAAGAAGCAATATGATTTTCTGGGGTATTGACAAATTTTTAAAAATATGAAGCACGAACAGCTCTAGACCCTAATTTCACCACAGTGCACAATTCCTCAAAGATTTCCAAATTCATTTCCCTCCATTACATTTCTTGTTACCAAAAAGAAATGGTTTAGTGATTTTTCTTTCTTTCATTTTTTTTTCAACAAGTTGTGTAAAATCCCGCTGCCAGTCCCAAGCCTGGATAAAGGAGGAGGGTTACGGTAGGTCAGTGACAGCCAGTATAAAACTTCGTCACATCCCATGACATGAGCCAAACAGATATTTTCGTGGGGGCGTTCCCTACTCAGCGACGCGCTGCACTTCCTAGACCCGGGTGTAGTGATAAGTATGCAAGGGTTGCTAGGTCGTCGCCCAGAAGCGACGCGCCACATTGCCCGAGTGTGGTGTCAAATGAGCAAGGGCGTGCCATTGGGGCGTTCCCTACTGAGCGACGCGCTGCACTTCCCAGACCCGGGTGCAGTGATAAGTATGTAAGGGTTGCTAGGTCGTCGCCCAGAAGCGACGCGCCATATTGCCCAATTGTGGTGTCAAATAATCAAGGGCTTGGAGTTGGGATCAAGAGGGAGCGTGGGAGAAAAGAATTTAGTTTGCGGATTGGTTCTTGGAATGTGGGGTCTCTTATGGGAAAATCAGCAGAATTGGTAGAAGTAATGAAAAGACGACGCGTGAACATCATGTGCCTCCAAGAGACAAGATGGACAGGAGAAGGAGCTCGAGGCTTGGTTTTGGGGTATAAGGTATGGTATGTTGGGCAAGAAACGAGCCACAGAACAAGGAATGGTGGAGCTAGGAACGGAGTTGGTGTGGTTCTCGATGAGAGGTTGGCAAAAGAGGTGATCGAGGTCTATCGGAAGAACGATAGGTTGATAAGGCTGAAGTTGCTATGTGGCAAGGAGATTGTGAATGTTATCAGTGCTTATGCTCCCCAAGTGGGTTTAGATGCAGAAGAGAAACGACAATTTTGGGAGGACCTAGACGAGGTGGTGCAGGGTGTCCACCACTCGGAGAAGTTATATATTGGAGGGGATCTAAATGGGCACGTTGGGGCGAGCCGAGATGGCTATGAGAGTGTCCATGGAGGCTTTGGGTATGGGCAGAGGGACGCCGGTGGTGAAGCTATTATGGATTTTGCCCAATCATATGATTTAATTTTGGCTAATACTTGGTTTAAGAAGAGGGATTCACACTTGATAACTTTTCGGAATGGAGCAAATGCAACTCAAATAGACTTCCTGCTCACAAGGAGCATAGATAGACAAAGTTGCATAAACTGTAAGGTTATCCCAGGGGAGAGTGTGGTCACCCAACACCGGCTATTGGTAATGACTATTCGTCTGAAAGAGAAGGCGAAGAAAAAAGTTAGACAAGAAGAACCAAGGATAAGATGGTGGACCCTAAGGGATGCAAAAGCTAAGGTTTTTACAGAAAAGGTAATTGAAGAAGCGGATTGGGATGGAGAGGTGGATCCGGACAAGACTTGGTTACGAATGAAGAACTGTTTCCTAAGAGTGGCCAAAGAGGTCTTAGGGGAAGTAAGGGGAAGAACTTCGGTACAGAGAGATACTTCGTGGTGGAATGAAGAGGTGAAAGCAGTAATTAAGCAAAAAAGGGAATGCTATCAAGCCTTAGGAAAATGTAGGAGTGATGAAACCTTTGCAGCGTATAAGGAGGCTAAGAGTAAGGCAAAGGCAGCTGTTCGCCAAGCAAAAGAAAAGGCATATCAGGAGGTTTATGAAAAGCTTGATTCCAAGGAGGGAGAAAGGATCATTTATAAGATGGCAAAGAGAAGACAAGAGGCAAGGAAGGATATTGGCATGGTGAAGTGTGTCAAAGATAAGAACCAAATGGTCCTAGTGCAAGAGGAGGGCATCAAGGACAGGTGGAAGGGGTACTTCGATGAATTATTTAATGGAAGTAATGGAGTTGTGATAGGAGATACCTCTATGAGTGATGAAGAAATCAACATGGAGTATGTGCGAAGGATTAGGAGAGTAGAGGTGGAGATTGCACTGAGGAAGATGAAACCTAAGAAGGCGGTTGGCCCTGATGGGGTACCGATAGAGGTGTGGAGGTGTTTGGGTAAGATTGGTATTGATTGGTTAACAAACCTTTTCAACAAGATATGGACGGCTACAAGGATCCCACAAGATTGGAGGAAGAGCACCTTGGTCCCGGTTTATAAAAACAAAGGAGACGCTCAAGATTGTTCTAACTATCGAGGAATTAAGCTTATGAGCCATACTATGAAGTTGTGGGAAAGGGTGATTGAACAAAGGTTGAGGGCATGCACAAGCATTTCAGATAACCAATTTGGTTTTATGCCTGGGAGATCTACTATGGAGGCAATCCATTTGATAAGACAAATGATGGAGTTTTATAGGGTAAAGAAGAAAGATCTTCATATGGTCTTTATTGATTTAGAGAAGGCATATGACAAGGTGCCAAGAGAGATACTTTGGTGGGCAATGTTGAAGAAAGGTATCCCACGAAGGTATGTAGACCTAGTTAAGGATATGTATCGGGATGTGTCAACAAATGTGAGGACATGCGGAGGGTTGACAAAAGATTTCCCTATTACAATCGGATTGCATCAAGGGTCTGCATTAAGCCCTTTTCTTTTTGCAACGGTTCTAGATGAATTAACTAGACCAATTCAAGATGAGGTTCCATGGTGTATGCTGTTCGCAGATGATATCGTTTTGGTGGATGAGACTAAGGATGGGGTTAATGTCAAGTTGGAGCAATGGAGGCAAAGGTTGGAATCTAGAGGGTTTAAGCTAAGTCGGAGTAAGACTGAATATTTGGTATGTCGTTTTGGCACTCAGAGGGGGACAAGCAATGAAGTGGTGAGTTTGGATGGAAAGGATTTGACCATGAGTGAATGTTTTAAGTACCTAGGGTCGATCATCCAGAAGAATGGTGACATTGATCAAGACGTGACCCACAGGATTAAGTCAGGGTGGCTTAAATGGAGAGCGGCCACGGGAGTGTTATGCGACCGCAGCATTCCCTTAAAGTTGAAGGGAAAATTCTACAGGACTGCCATAAGACCAGTGTTGCTCTATGGTACAGAATGTTGGGCTTCTAAGAAAGAGCATATTAAAAAGATGGAGGTTACGGAAATGCGCATGTTAAGGTGGATGTGTGGAAACACTTTAAGAGATAGAATCAGAAATGAGGTTATTCGCAAGAAAGTAGGTGTGGCGGGCATTGTAGATAAATTAAGGGAAAATCGTCTGCGTTGGTTTGGACATGTAAGACGGAGACCCGAGGGTGCACCGGTGCGAAGAGTGGAAGAGTGGGACCATGGAGGGATTAAACGAGGAAGAGGGAGACCAAAGATGACTTGGTTGGAAGGAGTGAGGAAGGATATGAAGTGCATGGATTTACGTGAGGATGAAGTTTTGGATCGTAAGGGATGGAGGAGAAAGATTTATGTTGATGACTACACGGAATAATCAAATTTGGTTCATGTTAGCCGACCCCACTTTTGGGATTAAGGCTTTGATTGATTGATTGATTGATTGAAGTTGTGTAAAATCCAACCTCAGCTAAATCATCAAAATGGCATCACTTGTAGCTTGATGGCAAACAAGGTTGTCATTTCGATTTAAAATTAACACATAATAGAGGCCTACCCACAGGATTGGCAGCAATTAGCTGCTCTCCAACAGCCTTTACAGCATCAATGAGAGCTCCAGCTTGGTTCGTATAGGGAATTCTCTGCTGGGATATAACTGAGCGAAGAAACTCCGCAGTGTGCTTTGCTGTTGCTTGTGACCCCTCAATTTTACTAAAACACAAACAACAACAAAATACATTCTTTGTAAAAAAAAAAAGCTAAAATTTTCTATAGAATGTAAACAAATCGCGTAACTTAGCATAGTCACCTCACCGTTTTCTGAGTTTGTTAACAAAGTCATTGACTAGAGCTTGTACGTCAGGCATTATTAGTTCTATCTATCCCAAAATGTTAGACCTGAAACCATGGATGTCACACATTAAGCACTATCCATTTCACTAATCTTTAACAATTAAAAAAACACGACTCGTTTAATCGTTGTTCATATGTTAGAATCAGTAATACAAAGTACACAACCAAATAACGATGATCACAATAAGCAAAATCTTCCACTAACTTAGGCAAGTGCCTAAGCCAGGGTTTTGCAAGGGTTTTCATAGTTCCATCCTAACATTCAAGGGTTTTTCAACGCATTAGCAATTAATTTTAATTCAACTATCAATCAAAATCTTCTTGGTTGAATATATGAATAGCAAAAAAATTAGCATTTCAGTTATTAAACTATAATCAATTGTTCAATAATCAATTCGAATTCTAAATAGAATTAAATTAACGATTAATACTAGATTAGGAAACTGATATTTGATGAAAAAAAAAAAAAAAAAAAAAGCATCTTACGCTTCAATGGAGGAGAGAAAGCTGCTGCAACGGAGGATTCAGAGTGTAGCCGCTTCAATGGAGGAAAGAGACAAGGAGGGCTTTTTTTTTATTATTATTATGTTTTTATATTTTGAGGATCTTCTTTTTTTGATGTTGCGGTTGTGGTCACTGGTAAAAGAACAAAGGAATTAGGCCTGTACAAAACAATTCAATACTCCAAAAATTCGATTCATACCCGATTTGAATTTTAGGATATCTGATCCAAATTTTCATTTCGGTTCGGATATCCGATCCGAAAAATCGGATACGGATTCAAATATCTATAATACTAGATTAACTCCTGTGAGATGCACGGATATAATAAAAGAATTTATAATTGTGTAAACTTCAAAGACATATCAGTTAATATATTTAAAATCTTTAACATAAACCAAACTATAAAAATTAAAATAATATAAACAAAAGAAAATTCATGTCTACAATAAAATTTTGCGAACTTTATAATTAGATGGAGTAATCACATATATAAAAGGTTGATATTTGTTTTCCTTAAGATTTTTAAAAGAAAATGTATTGAAAACTAAAAAGTTTAATGTATTGTATTAAACTACTTTGCAATAAGTATTTAGATTTTAATTATAAAAATGAAAGGAAAAAAAGTTTAGGCGGGAAAAAAATGAATGAGAAGCTGACACGTATATAATTATAAAAAAGTAATGATGTCAGCGGTTGTTACTTTAGTAATATATATATATATATATATATATATATATATATATATATATATATATATATATATATATATATATATATATATATATATATATATATATATATTATTAAAACTCAATGGTATAACATGGTATTGCCATGTGTCATCCCTCCCTTGATGAATTTTGCGCCACATGAGCAATATAATGACATGTCAAGACCTATTCATCCATATATACTAAATGCCAAAATTCAATGCAAATTTATGATTGAGTTATAATTTGAAATTTTGAATCCTTAATAGACTTAAAGACGATTTTACCATCAAACAATCAATGCCTCTTAATAATTATTGTTCTTAATAAAGTGATTTAAACTACGCGTTGTAACTTTCTAATATGACAGTAAAGTCTGTAACGCTCCTTATATTGCAACTTTGTATTAACTACTTAATATATTATTGTTTTATAATTTTGTATTCAATTAATAAGCAAACCTAAATTCATTTTTTAATTTTAACTTCAATTCATCGTTGAAATTTTGTAACCTTTGATGGGCATCAAATTGACAAATTAAACATTCAATATTGATTTTTTTTTTAAAATAAGTGTAATAAATACAAGCAATAACCCGGGATATCGTCCGGCCCAAAACTAGTTGGTTTTCAAATATTCAAATATCAAATACCCTAATAGTGTCAAATCTCGGATATCTGAATCGATATCCGACAATTTAAAGGGTAAATTATGAAATTAGGTATATTAAAAAAAAAAAATATTCCTAAAATAAATTAACAAACACTTTACTGAATACTCACTTTCAATCTATCACTAAAAAGTAAAAACCCTAAATTCTTCCCCTCAATCTCAACGCTCAGACCGCCACCCCACCTTTCAATCTTTCATAGCCACCGCCCGGTTGCCACCGTTACGCCCAGATCTCCTTCACGAGAGTTACGCCTAGATCTCCTTCACGAGAGTTACGGTCAGATCTCCTTCTACTCGCATTTGCTTGGCAAGTCTTCGGTCTGTATTTCGAATTCATTGTTATGATATTCTAGAAGGTTTCCGTTGTTGATGACTACATTTGAGGCATTCACCAATTACTACATAGCATTATGTTTATTTAATTATTAGAATACTGAAACTTAAATTGATTACTACTATTTTTTTTATTGCTACTGTTTTTTTTTTTTTATTTAGTAAAATTTGTAATATTGAGACTTTATTAAACTTTGTAATATTGAGACTTTATTAAGCTTTGTAATTTTAATTTGAGGAGTTATATTGTAATGCACTAAGACACTAATGCTACTGGTTTATATTTGAGTAGTTGTATGTCAATTATATTTAATGGTCTTTTAATAAATTAATTTGCAAAAAAAGAATACTATAATGCTCAAATATAGTGTACTCGTACATGATTACATGCTAAACAATAAATAAATCGATAAAATTAATGAGATTTATAAGATAGGCATAATCAATTTTGAGTTTTCATTGATATTGGATAATGGATATCCGAAATATCCGATCCGAGTGATTTCGGATATCGGATATCCGAAATTTTCAGATTAGATTCAGATATTAATTTCAGATATCTATCCGTGAACAGGCCTTAAAGTAACCCCTATAACACGGATCAAGCAACCCTATAATACTAACCGAATAATCTCTTTAACAATGAAGGGGTAACTCATATAATACTGACGAAGTAACCCCTTTAACACTGACCAAGAAACCACAAAGCCAACATGAACTCCATCTTCTCCAACACTTACAAAAATAGATGTTATAATTCATCTATTAATATTCTCACTAAACTGTGATTGCCATGTTAGTACCATTAGTTTATTACGATATTAGTGCTTTCACCTTAGATGCAACTGCTTTATCCAACGATTCTGATCGATCCTTATGGGCTTTGGGATGGTCTTCTCTATAAAAAGGTCAAGCGACTATATTATTACATCATTATCAACATCATTACATACACAAATGAAACCAGTCATAACCATCAACAAATACCACATTTCCAGGTTAAAATTATATATTTTTTTTCTTGATGTGGAACAATATACTCGTATTTTATTTGTCATCAAGTAAGGGAAACTAGTAGTCTAGTATAACAGCTGGAATACACATTGAATTATGGCTTTTCAGCCAATGAATTAAAGATGATCCAACATATATCCTATTGAACTTGGCTTCGTTCTTTGAGATTGATATGACATTTATAATAATTTTAAAATTTAAACATCTGAACATTTATCCCATCAAGGAAGATGTTAGATTTACATGGAATTTAAAATAATTTTGAAATACAACTTAATTTCAAGGATTGTTATATCATGAATTTATGTAAAGAGGTAGGTAAAAGTTTAAATTAGTGTAACACCCCTGATTTACTAGCTAATAATAAACAATAAATTAAGGAAAAATAAACAACCTTTAAATAAAACTGTGGAAGCATACACCTAAATCGGAGGTATTACTGCCACACTCAACAACATGTCAAGTGTTAAGGCTTACAAAATCTCAATATTTACAACCCAATACATCTAGGTGAGCTATTTGTACAACTTTACAAACTCGTTATAGCAAACTAATTGAAACACTTGAGCTCCTTTAGTTACGATCATCACATGATTAACCTGTCACAACCTTGACTGCTCACCATTAAGGATAAATTCCAAAATAGATTGTCGCAGGACCACCATAAAAAAAAGACATGACCGCAAACACAAGTAGCACAACAAAACAAACACACACGTCAGCAAAAAGCTGAGTAATCACCACTTATTATAACACAAAGAATATAGAATAATTAATATAATTAACTCACTTAAACAATGTAGTTGAAACTACATTACTCATTGTACTATGAAAATAACCTTTATCAACTCAACCTCGAATAATAATACAGAACTTTACTCTAATAACTCATATATCCCATAAGTGTGCCATGCTCTTTGTTCTATACCTAGCTTTGGACATGAGTAATTCGAATAACAAACCAATAAGTATAAAAACTTGAATACTCTCAATAACCAGAAAACACCTTGAACAACCAGACCACACACGGACCAATTCCCACTGTAGGGGACCATAGAAAAATAAATAATAAAGATTGTACCTCATTCTTAACTCATGATTATCATCTCCTTACCAACATGTCAAGGATTAAGGTCTATAACGTCGAGCCTCAAATCAAGAACAAAACATAATTCTCAACCTTTGGATCTTATACATCGATCAAATAATCATTCACGGGCTAATAAATAGTATCTCAATAATGGCACATGTTCCCAAATTATATAACATGATGAACTCAATTCAAAAAATATCTCAAATCTTATAGGGCAATAATACTAGTAACTCAAATTTAAGTAATTCTCAACCCAAAATAATACTCCCCATTAGTAACCCTAAAAACCTCAATATAACAATACTCCCTAAAACAACAACATTAATAACCCTAACACGAATAATACAATAATCAATTCGTCAATTAAATCATATATACAACACACTAATCACATACGAGTATATATAAATTTTGATCATCATACAAATAACAAATCATAAAATTTACACACAATAATACGATATACAATCAATAAAAACAATAATCCATATTAAACAACTCTAAAGATTAAGACTCGTGTGATTACATATAATAATTAATATGATCAAACAACTCCAAAGGGTCGAGCGTGATTACCTTTCAACACATTCAACGTATCGCAATAGAAATTTGATATACAGTACTAGGGACAAAATAATTCGGTAGATTTGCAATTCACGGCTTTGGTTTTACAAATACTGTGTGAAGCTTGTCAATTCACATCTTTGCAATCATCATATAGATAATAATGATGGTGGAGATTCATCATATAGATAATAATAAGAGATGAATCGAATTTTGGTTTGGTTTGGTTCCACGCACTGCCAAAGGAAAAAGATAGCAATCTTCTTTTTATAGTCTCAAAGCAACAATAGTCCTACTAGATATTAAATAGGGTTTAAACATTTCCAAACTATAAATAAAATAAAGAAAAAATATACTTTAATAATCCCAACTATTGCTGATTTACTTCTAACAATCCCAACTAAGGCTTATTTTTTAATAGTCCTAACTAGGGGAATCTGCCAATTACTACCGCAAGTTAATACCACTTTGTAAATTACTACCGTAAATTAGAAAAGTTGTGAATTACTACCGCAAAATTTTTTAAGATGTTGCGATTACTACCAAACCCCCATTAAACCCAACTATGACGTCATTATATCCCTTTAACCCGTGTTTGACCATGGTTAAGGGCTTTAACTAGCCAAAAAAAAAGGAAAATGGGTTAGGGATATAATAACGTCATGGTTAAGGGCTTTAACTCATGTTTGACCATGGTTAAGGGTTTTAACCATGGGTTAAAGGGATATAATGACGTCATAGTTGGGTTTAATGGGGATTTGGTAGTAATCGCAACATATAAATTTTTTTTGCGGTAGTAATTCACAACTTTTTTAATTTGCGGTAGTAATTTACAAAGTGGTATTAACTTGCGGTAGTAATTGGCAAATTTTCCTCCTAACTATGCCCTTAGTTTTCCTCCAACAGTCCCAAAAACCGGTTACTTGCTAAAAGGGTAATTTTTTTTTTCTAAATGCCACATGTTAGCACATGATTGGCCTAATATTAAAAAAAAATTAAAAAGGAAAAAAAAGAAAAAAAAAATTAAACAAAACCCATTCCAGCCACCCCCAGCCTACCGGAAACCGCCGACCAAACCCCAGCCAACCGGGAAACCGCCGGCCAACCCCCAAAACCACCCAGCCACCTTCCCCCACCTCGAAATGGCCGACAGGTCCTCCCAACCCCCAAACCACCCAGCCACCTTCTCCACTAACCACCGCAACACCCTAACCCTACACCGCGAAACCCACCTACACTCGCCGGAAAATAGCCACACGTCCCCACTAACCACCGAAACCATCCGATTTCACCTTTACGACCCTAGGTGACCTATCCTCGACCCCCAAAACCATCTTCCCAGCCACCCCGATTACCAAAACCATCTTCCCAGCCACCTCGATTTTCAAAACCATCTTCCCAGCCACCTCGATTCCCAAAACCACCAACAAGACCAACGAAAGTCCATCAGGGTGGCTGGGTAGGTGGTTTCGGGGGTCGGGATTGGGCCAGCTAGGGTTGTTGAGGTTAGGTCGGCGATGTCCGGTGGGTAAGGGTGGTGGCCGTTGAGTTTCCGCCGGCGATGTTAGGCAGTCAGCTAGGGTTTTGCGGTGGAGAAGGTGGTTGGGAATTTTTGGGGTTTTTTTTTTTAATTTTTTTTTTAAACTTTGGACCAATCACGTGTCATGGTACCTGTTATAATAGATTGTTGACTTTTTGTTGACCGGTTGGGACTGTTGGAGGAAAACTAAGGGTATAGTTAGGATTGTTAAAAAATAAACCTTAGTTGGAATTGTTAGAAATAAATCGGCAATAGTTGGGGATTAATAAAGTGTATCTTTCCTAAAATAAATATGTAATTAGGAAAGTTATTTAATAAATAAAAATAACTATTTTTTTTTTATAAAATATGTAATATAAAGTTATAAAATATTCGGGTATTACAATTAGTGCATTGAGAAATAAGCGGGCTATATCTAGTACAAAGTGCATTATGCTAACATAATTAGTTCAAACAACTGATAAGGCATCTAGGGGAATATAAAATCATCTGACACGTCATTGTATCATGCTGACAAGATTAGACTCTACACATTCACATTACTTACTTTCATCGTGTCGTTAATCTTTGCTAGGTTTCTCATCGGAATTCTTCACATCTTTGACTTTAGCTTGCACACATAAAAACCCTTAAATATCGGTTCCATTCTAGGGGGGCCATATTCAGATGATCAGCATAATATATCTGAAAATAACATAACACAACAAACCACACATATAGGTCAGGATTTACATTACCCTTTATCATCAAACATCAAAGTTACTAAGCAAAGTTTTACCATCAAAATCTGGACACAACCTCCACATCCAAGTAAGTATCCAAACTTTTCAAACTAGAGGCGATACTTCTCAAGGTATATCATCAACCATTCATGTGCAATGCACACCAACCATACTAGTTCGCTTTAGCACCAACTGTGGCTGCATGCATCAGTTCCCCAACTAGATATAACCCAGTCTGTTGTTGGGAAATACACTTGTCCTAACACTACTACTAAAAAAGCCCTAAAATACAGCTTTTCTGCACTTTTGTCTTCTTGGAAACTTTGCCAATTCTGCTTTATAAATCAATATCGTAGAACGACCCCTCTTATCTGTCTCACTAAAGTCACGACTGATAGTACTCATTTTCTTCTTTGTATCAATGTCCTCGACTTTGGCTTTTGAAACATTAGAAGGCACCTTCATTCCACCCGGCAACCCAATATGCAATGTCACTAATTGTGACACAGTGACAACTGATTACCATTCTTGCCTACCAGCAACTCATTATTACAGGCATCCACCCTAGTCATCAGCAATGGCGGATCCAAAAATTTTAAAATGGGAGTCCAAAATTGTTTAAACTTCTATAACAAAAATGGGGTATTCTTAACATTGATTGTTACTTTATTTGTTTCGATATTGCATAATTTTTTGAAATTTTGAAATCATATTGGTAGGCTACACCACCATGATTTAATATTTTTTTATTTTTTGGTAGAAAACGGTACTTAGATTAAACCATAATAAGACTTTCCAGCAAAGTTGGTGGTCACGTCCAAAATATAAAATGCACCTTCATGACTATGATAGCTGCTGGATTAGTGTGCTTCACCCCTACTAGTTAGTTGATTTGTAATACTAACTAAGTTTGTGCCAAAATAGTAGTTAGATAGATATTGCAAACCGAAATGTTGGGCCATAAATGGCTGCAAAATAATTACAAAATAATTCAGGATGGATGTTGTGCTACATAGGGTACTAGTTGTTTGCGGTAGATCCAACATGGTTTTCCAAGCCACCGCATCCTACTTCCTTGACTGCTCCTCCGCTGCCCTTGGAGGGTTAGTTTTACCATGATTTAATATATACTATTAAAAATTAGAGAAAAAAAAACAAACTATATTCCTCTTGTTTGCAAAATTCACTATTACCTAATTATAATTTTCCAATTGTATTGTAACCAACACTTCCATTACCGTCACCTTTACGCCTTCATTAATAGTCTTTGCCACCTCAACGACTTCCTCTGGCACCTATGACATTAAATTCAACAATTGACTTGCTTAATAACAATAATAATAGCTATTACAATAGAAAATTTTAGAGCACTCTCACCAAAGAAGAAAAAAAAAATTCCCTCTATACTTTCTCTTTACCTTTCCTCTCCTCTATGTCAGATTTTTAAAGAAGGAATTTTTTTCATCCTTTCCTATCAGTTAAGAGTATTGCCAATGGTTGACTATTTTGGGTGGGCATGAAGAGAAATAATAAAAATATAAAATGAAGTAATTTTTTTTGGAAAATGGTCCATGACTAGGTTATGACCATGTCCACTTGTTAAGGAGGTCTTCCAAAGGGAGGTTTGATAGGTACTTGTATATACATATCAAGGAGCATTTGAGACATTTCGCATGGAATTTACCCATCTCTCTCCTCCTTTCTCTCACCCCCATGTGCTACATTTAAGTGTACTAGTGGGTGATTAATAGTATCACTAGATGATCAAATAGTATCATTGAACATTCAGTGGTACTATATAGTCATTCAATGGTACTGTATATTCATTCAGTGGTACTAACTACGTGTAGAAATAATATCATTACATAGTCAATCATATTATATAAGCTTTCAATGGTACATTTAAAATTGGTCCCACGTGCCCATCTCTCTCCTCCTTTCTCTCATCCCCATGTGCTTTACAATACTTTTCAATATTTTAAGGTTAGATATGTATTTGCAAATATATATCAAAACTACATTCGTACTTCCTCCTTGTTAAGTATGGGCATTGAATGTTATTTTGACACTTGTCCAACAAAGAGTGGTTGTTGAGATTTTTTTAAAAAAATTTGGATGAGCTCACATGAGAATTGGGTAAAATTTTTTGGAAAGTGACACAAGACAGCAGATTGTTGACTTTGCAAATTTAAATCCAATGGTCAAAAATTAAAATAAAATATAACGTTGTAAATTTTGCAATGGTCATAACTTTTAAAATACAAATTTATAAAAATATAAATACCAACAGCTCTAATATTTCCTCCTCTATAAAATGAGTATAATTTTGAGGTATTTTATCCAACTTTTTTTTTCATCAATTATTACTCCCATGTTTAGTAAGCAAAATCTTGTGGTAATCCAAGCCTAGTGAAATTAAAACTTTTGGAGATGAATAACCAAAATTTCCAAAGGAAAAAAAACCCACAAAATCCAAAAACTCATCACAACTCCAAAATAATCTAAATATTCATCCTTATTTTTCTAATCATCCTATTTATCTCAACTCTGGTTTGGAACCTAATTTAACACTATTTTCTACTTACGTTTCTGAAAATGTGAATTTCTCAAATCCAAATACTTTCACTTAACTCCCTCCACGGCCACCACAATATCTGAACTTCTCATTTTGTCAACATGATTTTCCAGCTATAAATTGTTTATCTTTTCAAAAATTTAATTATATCAAGATGAATTTATCCACATTTCCTATCTCACAACATTTCACTATGTCAAAAGGTGAACCCGCATTTTTGGGTTTTGATTGTTCATATAGATCGAATGCACCATCACATGAAGGTGACGATGAAGAAGAAGTTGAAGATTGAAGGAAATGACAAAGCTAATGAAGGAGGTAATCAACTAGGTAATCGATTTTGGTCGAAAGTTGAAGAAGTGACTCTTGTAAAAGATTGGCTTGAGGTTAGTCGTAATAAAAAAAAAAACCTAATACCAACCAAAAAGGGGATGTATTATTGAAGTAAATTGAACAAATGTATGATAATGTTAGAGGTTATAAACAAAAGTGTTTTGAGGAAGGTAATAAAGGGGTTACACAAGAAGATTTGTTAAAGGGTCGTAGAGGTCTAGAGCAACTTAAATTAGATGCCGGGGGAGAAAGATTAACGCTTCATGCTTTAAATTTTGTGGTTCATTTGCTAGCGCTGATCTAGATGGGGAAGTGGTGAGAGTGATGAGGATGTTATGAAGACAATATATATGATTTTTACTAACGAAAAAACAAAGACAAAGTTGATATCTAAAACCTTCCACGATCAGCATGCTTGGGATATTCTAACTCAACATGCAGCTTGAAGACGACTGAAAATGTTGTTGGCACTTGCAAGCAGAAGACATCTACTCAAGGTATTGACTTACCTATTAGCATTTTACTTCAATGAAGATGGTAAGTACTCACCATCAACAAACCTAGAGACACCAACAAGTGGTGATATTGGGTGTTCAAGCTTCCCTTCAAGCAATGAATCCGGCAAAAAACAAAGGTAAGAGTAAAATGGCGAATATTCCATCAAAAGCATGACATAATTGGTTGGACACAGTCTAAAACATGAACATAACATGAAAATTTAAAACATAAGTTGAACTTACAAGATTGAAGAACCAGAGAGAAAAAGAAGTAGAGTTGTTTCAAGTGGAAAGGGAAAAGACTCAGTCAGAAAGGGAAAGAGAAGCAAAAAATACAAAGGAATGAAGATTAATATAGAGTTGTTTAAACATTATGGTACCTGGTTTTTGTCAGACAAAAATTAGTCTATAAAGGTTCCACTTAAGTGTCTGATAAGACTTATAATTAAAAAACTTATAGTCGCCACCTTATTTTTATCCAAATAAGACTGATTTTAAAACAGTCAATTCTAAGAATAAAACTAAAAATTAACTGCTAACTCCATAAAAAGAAATAAGGCACAGGGTTCAAGGTTTAGGTTAAGAGAATCGAACGTCTAAAACTTGTCTTCCCTTCCGTTCTAAGGAACCGACTCTTACTATTGCGTAATTAAAAGTTAAGTTTTAAGGCATGTTAATCACATAAAAAATAATACAATAATTAATCTAAGGTAGGTTTGAGCACCAAAGTTTCACTATGTACCGATCATAGTGAGATTTTGAATTCAGTCACGGATCAAAACCTTCGTAGTTCGGACAAATGCCATGTTTTAAGTAACCAATTCCATTGGGTTTTAAATTTGGGTAGTTAACATAAACTTCATTTTTGTGAGTGGGATGATCTTTGACGGATTCACTCATAAAAGTAAAATGAACCACCTTGGTTGAGGAAAATCACCCTGATAGTGATTACCATAGAATAAGACAATTCAACAAATGCGTCCCAATTGACGACTTTTTAGTGGGTCAAGGTACTTTTTGGAGTGAAAATGTAAGGGTTTACTATATAATCTCACTTTGGGTTTTAAAATCACTCAAGGGTAATTTTTGTAAGGTTTTAAGGGTTATGTGTTTAGGCTTAATAGAATTGACCAAATAAAGCACGACATCTGTCAAGGCCTTACTTCCAAATAATGGGGAACGATAATAAACTGTTTAATAATATCCGATGTCAATTAATCCATCGGGTAATTATAATGGGATGTAAGCTTATTTTTATGGAGATGGATTACTGTTACAACCTTATACAGCTAAATAATTAATCTTAACCTCATGTTTGGAATTGAGACCATAACCTTATATCAACTATCTTTAATTATTAAAAAAAATATTCAAAGTTATGATTCATTCTTGTGTTACAAGAGGGTGTGAAAGAATAAGGTTGACAAATTATAAAAGATTTTATTCCTAAAATCGTCTTAAAGTAAAGAAAATAAAGTTTGTTAAAACTTTTATTTCTGAAGTCGTCTTAAAATAAAATTAAAGTCCTTTAGACATCATTTATTTCGAAAGTCGTCATCTTTAAAATAAGATTAAAGATTTTCAATAAACAACATTTAGAATTAAACTCTTATTTCTAAAGTCATCTCTAGATAAAATTAAGAGATTTTAATTAAAATTTCGTAAGTTAAAAAGTATATATATAATATAGTGTAATATAGGTTTCATAACACCATTAGTTTCTTAAAAATAAATTAATATAATGTTAAAAAGCAATTAAGAGAAAAACGTGCCTTTTTCTTCTTTGTGATAGCTTGAACCAAAAAAATCATTAAAAATCATAGGAAATCGAAAAAATTATTGTGCGATACGGTTGGAAAGCTCTTGAAAATTTTTATCACTTGAACTAAAGAAATGGAACTTCTTCTGGACATAATGGTTGTTTCGTAGGCCATCTTTGGGACTTGTGTGATAAGTAACTCTTTACTCTTGAACATCCTTTGCATAAACTTTGATTCGGTCTTTAAGCTCACTTTAAGAAGAAAATCATTCTTAAAAGTATACCTTAGGCAGACACATGAATGTATTAACCTTTTATATTTTAAATGCATTAGAAAGAGATGTAATGCAAAATGCAATTAACCGCCCCTCTTTATAACCTATCACCTCACCAATAGACTTGGCTTTCTAATGTGGAGTAATAAAAGATTTAGGGCTAATTTAGCACCTAATATCGTCATTACCCCTATTGGTAACATCACATGAAAACAACACATTAGTTAGCATAATAATAATAATCAAGGAAATTAAGAAAGGAATAAGGATAATACCTTGAGCTAGATGTAGCTATCTTTTGGATAACCACTTTTGCTTATCAGGGATGAAAAGATGATCACTCCTTAATTAAAATTAAATAAAATAGACTAAGTGATATTTTTTTCTGGAATTTTGAGATATTAAAAGTAATTTATGCAAAATAAAGCTAATGAACTTTTCTTTTTTCTTTTTTTTTCCTACTCGTTGTTGCATTATCCTAACCCCTCCGAAACAAAAGATAAAGAATAACAGCAAAGGGACTCAGTGGTCTCTTGATGAGCACAGGTAAGTAATTGTTATTGTTACTACGTAGTAGTATGAAATTTAATTGAACAATATAATGGCTTAATTATTCTTTATTGTTTGGCTTTTAGAAATTGCATAGAATAATTATTGAATGTTAATTACATCACTTACAATTAATTATATTGATCATCATTAATCTTTAAATTCTTTAATTATATGGAATACAAATTTTAACTACTCGTATACAATAATAATCTTGATGAATTCTTGAACATAAACTATCATCAATGTTGTTTGATTTATTTCATCTGCTATACAAGTGTTATTTTTTTTAGTATTTCTTAAGAACCAGCCATGCCTAACCTCCTTCAAACCCTAAGCGTAATTTGCGGGTAATATTATTTTGATAAATTTTAAGCTTTAAAATTATAAATAATTTAATTGGAGAATATAAATTTTAGTTATGTACGAATGAATCAAGTTGATAAAGATAAAAGTTGGTAATTGAGAATCTTGTATGATTACAGACTGTATTTTGTTGGATGGATATTTGATTTTTTTTTTTGTTATTATTAAACTTTTAAACAATATAAATTTCTTCTCCCTTAAGATTTCATATGTCCATTATTGTCTCAAACACAATAACCTTGAATTCTTGATCATAAATTGATGATATGATTGTCTCAAACAAGATAAATGATTGTGAAATATATGGCCATTATTGTCTCAAACAAGATAAATAATTGTGAAATATATTTCGGTGAAACATGTTTTAATTGTTTGATCTTAAATGTTTAAATATTTTATATGGTTGATTATAAACTTGTAGTGATATTCAAGGCGTTTAAAAAGGAAGTTTTATTGTTTAAATTTTCCTGAGTATGGGATATTGGAAGGTTTATCTATCAGATTTATTTATTGGATTTTGGATTTGTGACTCTCACTATGCGGAGATAAAATTGAAGACTATGGGCTATGTATGACCTAGTCTTTCCCTTTGATAGCACTATGTAAAGGAGTTACTAGCTTGGGGTGTGTGCACATGTAGGTGGTAAATGATTTTAAAATGAGGATTGAACTCATATTCTATTATATTCGGAACTATCTTTGAAATATGACGATTGTGGAATTTTTATTCATGAGTGGTTTGAATAAACTATGATTTATTAAAGTCGGATCTTTCAAAAGCATGTTAAATTAACTAAATTGATTTTACATGTCTAGCATTTGTATGTAGTTAGCATTTTTTGGCTAATACCTATTTCTCTTTTGTTTTGGCTTGGCCCTACTTATCATTAATGATGAGTAGATACGTGATGGTGATCAGACGACGTGAATTATATGCTGCATTGAGAACGACGGGCGGTGATCACCTAGTTCAATTTAGTAAACATACTAGGGAAATTCTCAATGGTAGCCTCATGTTTTTGCTTTTTCTCATTGGTAGCCAACTTTTTTTTGGATTCTCAATGGTAACCTCCAACTATTTAAAAGTTGCAACCGTAACCTTAATCATGTTTTTTCGTTAAATTTCTGTTAAAACTAACTTTATTATAAACCAAGGTTAACTTTAAAAAAATATAATAAAAAAAAACCACCCCTCCTCACACAACCATTTCCCCCTCCACTACCGTATGCCGGTGCCTGGCTAAACCTAGCTCGCTAGCGCCTGGCCAACCCTCACCGAAAATTCTGTCCCAACACCACAACAACCACCACCCCGAGACCCCACCCATCCCTTCCACCCCTTTCCCCAAAACCTGAACCGTCCCTCCCATTTCCCCCAAAATTGATCAAAAACTTGGGAGAGAGCCTTAGATTCGAGAAACTGAACAAGATTTTCCTCTTCCTCGTTCAAATTTGAATTCACAATCCTTTTTCAATTTCGAAATTAGTATTAACATTTACAAATAATTGAGGGCGCGACTTGTGGTGGGTGAAGTAGGAAGGGGGTCGAGCCATCGAGGCTCATAGTTGGGAAATGAAGGGTGGAAGGCTGGCAGCCATGAAGGGAAGGAGAGAGCGAGTAACGGGTTTGTTGATCTTGAAGTTGCCGAAGATTTTGTGGCGGGGTAGTGGCGATGTATAGCTAACCTTAGAAATGGGGTTGCAGATCTCGAAGTTGAAGGGATGGAAATGGGTCTGTTGGTGAGTTTCCTATGGTAGAAAGGGGTTTGGAGGAAGAGAATTGTATGGGTGTGGCATGTGGCTGCCATGGCCATCTCCTCAAAGGAGATACAGTGAGGAGGGGGAGAGGGTGGCTGGGATGGTGGGTATTTGGGGGAAAAAATATCGTGACAGCCATGAAGGAAAGGAGAGAGAGAAAAATTAAACTTGGTCGCTACTACTATTATTATATATAAAAAAACCTAAAAAGTCAATCAATTTACAAGAAATTGGTGGGGAGCCGAGATACAATCTGGGCCCCACCCCTCTAGCTATAGCAAAGCCGATCAACATTCTACCGGTTGACTCCAAGGTAGACATTGGCCGCTTGAGGGGCTGATCGGTGTAGATCACCACCGGATGTGCCAAGAAGTATGGTTTTAACTTCTTGAATGCCATATAAAGAAAAAGGCCAAATTTTTCAACCACGGGGCACCAGAGTTTAGCATTTCTGAGTACATGGCTAATGAAATAGACCGAGAGCTGGATGTCGTCTCTCTCAGCAAGGAGAACAACACTGAGGGTATGGTCTGAGGCTGCTAAGTACATATATAACGTCTCTTTGGGCAGAGGGCTAACAAGCCTTGGCAAAGAGTGCAAGTGTTCCTTCAATTTCTAAAAGGCCGCCTTAGCATCATCCCCCCATTCAAATCTATTCTTTTTCCTAATTGCTTGGAAGAAGTAAAGGCATTTGTCACCTGACCGACTGAGGAATCTTCCTAATGCCGCCAGGCAACCGATTAGTCTCTGAACTTCCTTGAGAGTGCGGGGTGACTTCATGTCAATTACCGCCTGGATCTTCTCAGGGTTAGCCTCTATACCCCTTTGGTCAATCAAGAATCTGAGAAACTTCCCAGACTCAACACCAAAGACGCATTTCTTAGGATTCAACATGACCTTATGCCGCATGAGTGTGGTGAAGGTTTCTCGGAGATCAGTTAGGTGATCCATTTGTAGCTTGGATTTGACTATCATATCATCAATGTACGCCTCTATATTCCTCCCAATTTGATTAATGAAGACTGTATTAATCATCTGTTAGAAAGTAGCAGGCGCATTCTTCAAGCCAAACAGCATCATAGTATAACGGAATACCCCTGATCAGTGACAAAGGCCGTCTTCTCTTGATCTTTTTTCCACAAGGGTATCTGATGGAAGCCGAAATAGGCATCCATAAAACTTATCAAGGCGTGACCGCCTGTGGAGTCGACAAGACTTTCGATCGTTGGAAGCTAGAAACTGTCCTTTGCACATGCCTTGTTGAGGTCTGTGTAGTCAACACATATGCGCTAAGTTCTATTCGGCTTCTTTACAAGCATAACATTCGCCACCCAGTCGGGGAAATTACATGGCCGAATGAACCCAGCATCTAACAACTTTTTAACTTCGGCAGCTGCCGCCTGACTTCTTTCCTCGCCGTGATTTCTTTTCTTTTTCCGGATGGGCTTCTTTTTTGGATCCACGGCGAGTTTGTGGACAGCGAGATCCAGGCTGACGCTTGGCATCTCTTCCACTTCAAAGGCATAAAAGTCTGTGAATTCTTTCAGCAGAAGGTGCAAGTCTGCACCCAACTTCGCATAAGCAGCCATCCTCACCTTAACAGTTTGCTCTGGACGGCTGTCATCCAGAGCAAGATCAATGTGCTCACCAGCTGGTTGGGGACGGAGCTCATCTGACCGCTCCCCGGCCATTGATTGATATTTCTTTTCTTTCTTCACCACCACCAGCTGAGCAGTTTTTCTTTTCTTTCCAGCTGCTGGTGGGGTTGGGTTGGGATCCTTGACCTCTTTAAGGTCTATTGGCTCCTGCCCTTGGCCGTCTGGGGCCACAGTGGGCTTGACGGCTGAGAGATAACACTCTCGAGCTGTCTTCTGGTCTCCATTTAAGGAGCCAACAGAACCATCATCTTTCTTATATTTCAGCAGCATAAGGGAAGGGATAATAATAGCCTTGGACTCGTTTAGAGTTGGACGGCCCAAAATGATGGTATAGGCGGTCAACTCATCAACCACTAAGAACTTGACGACCAAGTGTCGCCCTTCCCTTTTTTCTCCCAGCCGGATGGGTAAGTCAATCCTACAGACTGGGTACACCATTCCACCCCCAAAGCCAACCAGGGGGTGGGTAACCGGGTGCATGCTGCTGGGCTTGTACTTGAGCTTCTGCAAGCACTTAAGGCTAATGATGTCTGACGAGCTGCCGGTGTCTATGAAGATCCGCCCAACCAGCTGATTGGCGACTTTACATTAAATGACAACCGGATCGTCATGTGGACGGCGGACGCTGCCCCTGTCCTTCTCAGTGATAAGGACATCTGGGTAGGTGGAGCTGGCAGACGCCTGCTCTTCATCAGCTGCCTTGTCCATCTTTCGAAGATGGCTCTTGGTGCCCCGGATGGTTGGGCCACCGCATGAGAATCCGCCTGCTATGGTGTAGACCGGATCTTTGTCAGTGTCCGAGCTACTAGTAGGCTGGGGAGTTTAAGACAACTGCCCAAGATTTTTCTTATTAGTCCCTTTGGACTTAGAAATGTAGGACTTCAACGTCCCTTTGTCAGCCAGACGGTCCAACGCCCTCTGCAAACTGAAGCAGTCGTTGGTGTCATGGCCAACTTCCTCATGGTATTGGCAAATTTTGATCTTGTTCCGTGAATGGAAGGAACTCTTCATTGGATTCGGCTTCTCTAGAGACAGTCGGTCCTTTGTCTCCATGAGGATGGAGTTGCATCTTTGTTAAACTCGTACTTGGGGACGTACAGTTTAGACTCTTTCTTCTTCTTCTGGGACGGCTGGTCAGAATCACTAACCGCCTAAACTTCTTTTCTCTTTTTGCTCTCTTCTTTTTTCTTCGCCGGCTGAGCAAACGGGCTGTCTTTCTTTTTGTCGGACTTCTTGGAATCTGACTAATTGCTAGGCGAGCAATGGTCGGTTGCTTGAATATGGCTTTCCGCCTCCTTCAGCACCGTCTGTAGAGTGAATGCCCCTTTCCTGACGAGGTCAAACTTAAAAGTTAACCCGTCCTTCAGACCCTTAAAGAAGTCTGTAGAAGCTACCTCATCAGATAGTCCTTAAATCTGAATTCTTATCAGATTGAACCACCTGACATAGGAGCAAAGCCCTTCTCTCTATCCCAGCTTAATGGTGCTCTAGTCGAGACTTGTTTTCTTCGTAGGGATGTTCATTGAGAAGTTGGAAGCAAACAAAAAGGCAAGCTTCTTGAAGCTATCAATAGAACCGGCTGACAAGTTGCCAAACCATTATTGGGCGATGCCCTTCAATGTAGCCGGGAAAGCGACACCACGTAGCATCATCCAACCCCTGTAGATACATGAGCTTGATGTATGCCATGAGGTGGTCTTTAAGGTTGGTGGTACCATCATAGGTACCAACCAACACATTCTTAACCTTGGCCGGTTGTGCCGCCTCGGTTATATTCCTGGTGAATGCAGAAGGCTGTTCACCAAGTCTGAGCAGGCGGAGCTGCCAGTTAGTGGCTGGACATTGTTGTATGCCGCCTGACCTCCATAGTAGGCCGGCTGCATATATTAAAGGTCGTATTGACCATACTGTGCCTGAGGCGCATACGGGGCTGACCCGATCATCTAAGGGCCAGTGTGGACAGACTTGCCGCCTGTATGGCTCTCATGTAAGGACATGGAATTCCTTACAGAGGTTTCCTTGAAACTGTCTAGAAAGCTCGAGGTAGAGGCTAACTCAGATAGCTGCTGTTTTCTCCTTCGCTCAATGATGTGCCGAGCATCGGAGGCTGATTTCTTGCTCCCACCCGGCTAATCCTACCAGGGGTTTCTCACTAGACCCTTCTGAGGCAAGAGGATCTTTGTCCAGTTAAGTTTTGCGGCTGCCTTCTCCTTGGGATGTGGAGTCGGCTGCCTGTCCTTGACCGGCTTTCTCCTCTCAGCAGAAGAGGTCTTTTTTGCCGACTGACCCCTACTAGGGACAACTTTGTTTTTGTTGATCAGATCCTTGATTTCACCCTTGAAACTAGTCATGAATTTCATGAGTTCGTCTCGGGTGACTGGGCTGATCCACTGGCCGTTTGGGTTTCCCCTTCTGGCCGCCCAGAGGGCCTGCTTGGACCCGCCCGGCTTGTATGGCGTTCCAGCTGTTCCCTGGAACGGATGTATAGTATATGGAAATGAATGAGCCATCCTTGGCGACATACGTTTCCACATTGTCATCATAATCCTCATGGTCTGTAGAGACCTCCAGCTGAGCTTCCGGTTGAGTTAACCGGCTGAATAACCGGTTGAGGATTGTTTGGATCAGGAGGTGGTACAGACTCTTGAACCATCTTTGAGGTACTCTCCTCACAGACGACGCCAAATGTTTTGGGTGATTTGTCCCTCGGGAGAGTTACAGCTCGAAGACTGGTCCGGCACGAGTTGTACTGATATGTCCATTTTATATAGTATTTTACCCCCGTCCCTTGGTCATAATTAGTAGTGTTTTTGGCTCTTTAGAGCCACTTTTATTACTAATATGTGTTTTCTAGTGTTTTCGTAGTTTTGGTTGAGTTTTGTAGGGAATTGCACCTTCCGACCTTACAAGCTTTAAAGACCTTCCGACCTTGTGCATAGAGTTGTGTAAATGTGAAAGTGTTGTTTATCAATGCAAGTTATGACTTGACATATTCTGAGTCGACTATTAGGTTGAGTGTATGTCTTTTTAACACACGAGTGTGTGAGTTTGGGAGGGCATTGTTCACATAAAGGGGTTGGGACGGAGAGCGATCGAGTACATCTTTTACTCGCCACATAAATGAGAGTTGAGTGTGTGAGCACTAGTCTTGAATTCTATATGCTCTTGTGGTTTGCTCTATTTGACAATTGTTGGGGAGGAAAGGTGATTAGATGAATAAGATTGATTGATGTTGAAGCATATTTGTTTGATTTACCTTGAATCGTTTGTGCTTGATTTTTATATTGCGGTGAGGCATGTTTTATATGTTCATTGATGAGCTCTTTGCTTAGGGACAAGCAAAGGTTTGGCTTGGGGGAGTTTGATATGTCCATTTTATATAGTATTTTACCCCCGTCCCTTTGTCATAATTAGTAGTGTTTTTGGCTCTTTAGAGCCACTTTTATTACTAATATGTGTTTTCTAGTGTTTTCGTAGTTTTGGTTGAGTTTTGTAGGGAATTGCACCTTTAGAGCATTTTTCCCGGGATTTTATGAAGCAACTACGAGCATTGGAGGAGCACGACCGTCGTTGAAGCCCAAGGCCGGCTAGAGCCATCGAGCCGGTGATTAAGGGCCCGGTATTTGGAATACCGAGGTTTGGACCGAGTATTCAAGACCCGAAGAGGAGATCCGGATTGGGCCGAGGAGTCGAGCCCAAACGAAGTTCCAAGCCTCGGAGTAGAGCCGCGCCCGATCGAGCAAGCTTAGGCCCGTTTGGGCGAGGTGCGCAGCAAAGAAGGCATCGAGTAAGGCGCGCCCGATCGTGCGAAGCTTAGCACGATCGGGCGGAGTTGCTGCGTGGGAGCACGAAGAAAAAGGCGCGCCCGATCGGGCGGCCCTTAACCCGATCGGGCGCGTGTTTCTGGAGGGCCTTGTTTGTCGAGCACTTAGTTTCTAATTAGGAGTTGTTAGTTTTTGTTTAAGTACGTTTTAGGATAATTATTTTTACTTACTCTTTCCCTTTTACTTTCTCTCTCTACTTGATATTTTCTCTGTCTAGACTTTTCTTTCTACCTTTCTCTTGTTCTTGACTACTTTGTAATTCCGCCGTCTTGGTACGATTTCTATTCTAATTAATTTCAGTAATTTCTTCCTTTCAATCCCTTATGACTTATTTTATTACTTTGCATGCTTTAGATTTAATTATGTCCGAGTAGTTTAATTCTAGGGTTTATGGGGATCCATAATTAATATGAAGGGATAATTTGTTATAATTGATTATTGATATTGCATGATAATTTCTTATTGAATTGTTTTAATTCTTTGCAATTAGATTATGAATCGAGCAGATGTAATTTGATTGTGAATGTTTAGCAATATTGAATTGATGAATCGAGCAGATGTTAATTTGATATTAAAGGCTATTTTCAATAGGAACTTAGATCTAGTAAATTGCGAGAGCCTGTTAGATCTATATTGGTTAGTAAATTGCGAGAGCCTGTTAATCATGTTATCTGTGCAATGTTGATTAATTGATTGTTATGCTTTATCCCGGAATAATAATTATTGGTGAACCTATGACCCTAGGCCTTCTTATTATCGACTTTCTCCCTAAACTTAACCTTCGTAGTATAGTTTCACATTACAAACAACAAATTGGTTACTTTAATAATTTAGATTATATTAATTAATTATGAGAAGAAAGACCAGTTTCCCTGTGGATTCGACCCTACTTCCCTATCTACTTTAGTTAGAGGATTTAGGTAATACTTTTGATTAGGTGATACGACTTTAGCCTGTCAAAATTTTGGCGCCGTTGCCGGGGATATGGTAGTGCACGGATCTACAAGGAGAAGACCAAGAAGTGGCATGACAAGAGGATCCTACCAAAAGAGTTTGCACCGGGTGATAAGGTTCTTCTCTTTAACTCTAGATTGAAGATTTTCCCAGGAAAGTTGAAGTCTAGGTGGTCCAGTCCCTTCACTGTCACAAAGGTGAACAAGTTTGGTTCGGTGGAGTTGGTGAATGACAAGGGTGAAGAGTTCAAGGTAAATGGCCAATGGTTGAAAGTGTATCATGAAGGTGCTACCATTAGAGATGTGACTAGTTTCCTTTTTTCTTATTTTTATTTTTATTTCAGAGAGGTGAGGAGAGTGATATTTACCATTTATAAGTGTTGTTGTACAGGTATGAATTTGACAGGTAAAAAGACTTAGAAAAATTTGAAGAAGAAAAGAAATCGAAGAAAACTCTAGGGCTTGGTACGGGCGAGGCTCGCCCGATCGGGCGCGCAAGTGAAGCAAAAAATCCGCGCGCAAGCAGAGCTGATTTCGCGGATAATTTCGCCCGATCGGGCGCATTTTTGTGGAAAATCGAGTGAAGGAAAAGAAATGTTGGGCGCAGCTCGCCCGATCGGGCGAGCATTTAGGCGAAAATTAACTTCGTGTTCGCCCCCGATCGGGCGCGCAACGGGGATTCTGGAATTCTGGAAGCTCGCCCGATCGGGCGCGCCATATGGCCGTCCCCTCTTTATTTTCTTTTCTCTTCTTTCTTTCCTCACTTTCTCCTTATTTCATCTTCTTCATCTCACTTTCTCTCTCTAAAACCTCCATTTTCAAACCTTCAACTCACACTTCAATCCAAGATCTCCTCCAATTCTTCCATCCAAACTAAAAATTCTTACATTTTCCAACTCCTCTCATCTTCCTCTACAATCTACACTAAATTTTCATCACTTTCTCTCAATTTTCACTCAAACCCTAAGAGAGAGAAAGCTTCAATTCCTACCAATTTATAAAGAAAATGGCATCCAAGAGGTCTAGAATCCAAAGGGGTGAAGGATCGAGGCAACAAGCACCTAGCACTGACCCGGAGTTGCAAATTCCGGGGTGGGAAAGGGTGGTCATCACCACCCAAGAGCAAAGGCAAAGGATGCTCAACCTCATTTCACGGCAGGTAATTCCTACCCGTTTTATTCATCATCCTACGCTTTCTAGACTAGGATTTGATAAACATGTTGAAAAATTGTTCAAAGGAATTGGCATGAGTGGTTTGTTCAAATTACACTATGATACTTATGATTATTTGACTTTAGAATTCATTTCTAGTTTTAATGTCATAAAATCAAATGATTTAATTTCTCATGTTCAATTTCGATTGTTTAATAATGATATTAGATTGTCTTTGAAAGATTTTGGAAAATTGTTTGATTTGAAATCCGATAGACCGATTGAACCACCCCAAGATAACATTACGTTTGTCTACCATGCCCTCACGGGGAATCCTAACTTGAACCTCCAACATGCCAAGGGCACTTGGATTCAACATCCCGTGCCAAAGCTTTGGCAACGGTTTGTTGGCCTTACCATCTTTGGGAGGCATGAACCGGCGAATGTGAGGAGAGATGAACTAGAGCTATTAGGGTCATACATGATTCCTAGGAGTGATAAGATTAACATAGTTCATAGGATGGCCCAACACTTCCAAAGGGTGGCCAATGCGGCCGAATCGGGTAGGTCTAGGGTCCCAATTTACTTTGGTGGGTTAGTAACCCACATAGCGGTCAAATACCTTAGTTGGACCCCTAGCGGTGATGGTAAGGTAGCCGGACCAACCCTAATGGACGCACCCTACTTAGGAGGCCTTAATTGGATCAATGTAATAGGGGGTGAGACTTGGTGGGTGATTCATAGGGAGTCGGGTAGAAGAGACAATGCTTTCACCTTGCCTAACCCGGCTTTGACCAAATTTGAGAAGGGTCTTCCCTCTTATACCTTTGAATTAGGGGACCAAGGGGGGGCCCAAGCACACCACCAAGCACCTCCCTCACCACCACAACATTTCCACCAACCATCACCCCAACACTACACACATGACATTCCCACTTCCTCAACCAACTACAACATCGACCCTAACGCCCCATATGACTTTTCGGCTTTTAGAAGCCAATTGGATCGGATAGAGAGTGGGCAAGGGAGGATGGAGGGTTTGGTTAGGAACTTGGATACTAGGGTAGGAGCCCTAGATGCTAGGGTTGGGGTTGTGGAGAGGAACCTAGGGCGGGGTTTATACCCCATGTATGATGATTATGCCCGTCGGGGGGCTATTCCCCCCGAATCACTTGTCCCCGATTGGTTCCAATATCCCCAAGGGGGATACACGGACCCAAGTGCCTACGGTACCTATGTGGACTATTCATCGATCCATGGATATGGGACCGATGCTCCTTTTGGTGGGCTTGGGGGGAATGTAGACCCTAACTATTTTGCAGGTGGTTCGGGTTATGGAGGTGGTGGTTCGAGCCATGGAGGGGCCGGTCCTAGCCATGGTGGTGGCGGCTATTCGAGGATGGATGAGGATGAGGAGTAGGTTACACTCCCAAGTCAATAAGGGCATTGCTTGATTTGGCTTGGGGGGTAATCTTGCGCTTGGTAACTCTCTTTCCTTTCTCTCTATTTACTTGCTTTCTAGTGTAGTTTTTATTGCTTTCTAGTTTAGTTTTATTGCTTTCCTTATTTGAAAAACACAAAAAAATTAAAAAATCAAAAAAATCAAAATATGTTCCAATGAATTGTAAATCATGCTTCCCTGTGCCCCTTACTCGAGAAAAATTGTTTTGATTCTTGGTATTTGATGATGAATATTGTGGATTTGTTGGTCATGATTTGAAGTTTGATTGCTTGGATTCCTAACATGCGTCAATTTTGTCCAACTACTTGTGAATATAGTGCTTGACTAGTTGATTTGGTTAGGAATGTGTGTTAGTTCCTGGTATGTCAATGAATTTGAGTATTGGTTTGCAACTATGAGTAATGTTTCATGATTCAATATTATGCACATGTGGAGGACGAAGGCATTTGTTCTTTTAGGTAGCCTTAAGATTTATTTAGATACATCTGTTCCCTTCTTGCTACCCATGTTGTTGCTTGTGCCCTTTTATTGTTTTTAGCCACATTACAAGCCATGTTTGCCCCATTGGTCACTAGTCCCAAGCTTGGCTTAGGGGAGCTATTAGTGAGTGAGGTGAGGGAGTTTGTAGTGTGCACATTATTTGCACAATTTGGGTGGGTTTTGAGAAGTTATTTGTTCTTGATCATATTTTTGTTTTGATGAGTTTAAAGTTGTATATTTCTTGAAAAAATAAAAGTGTGATGAAAAAGAAAAAAAAAAGAAGAAGTTCAAGAAAAAAAAAAGTGAGAATTGAGAAAATAAAAAAAAAAGAAAGTGAACTTCTAGAAAAAAAAAAGAAAAAAATTAAGAAAAAAAAAGAGCAAAAAGAAAAAAGTGTTTGATGTTCAAATTATCTAAGTGAAGGTTGATCAAAAAGAAAAGAAAGAAAAAAAATGAGTTTATTTCAAGTTATGAGTTCAAAGTTTGTTCTTCACTCTAGTCCATTATTATCATATTTTTATGAGTGAATTATGTAAGTATTGGGATTGATTTTTATGATTGGAGTATATTTGGTGGATTTGTATTGGAGTTGGTTATGTTGGAGATGTGTATGATCATTATTTTTGATCATGGGTTTATTTAGGATATGGCTCCCTTTTAGCATAGCTTTTCTCTCACATATTCCCAAATTTATCCTACCCTTTACCCTAGCCTTACATTACAAGCTTTAAAGACCTTCCGACCTTGTGCATAGAGTTGTGTAAATGTGAAAGTGTTGTTTATCAATGCAAGTTATGACTTGACATATTCTGAGTCGACTATTAGGTTGAGTGTATGTCTTTTTAACACACGAGTGTGTGAGTTTGGGAGGGCATTGTTCACATAAAGGGGTTGGGACGGAGAGCGATCGAGTACATCTTTTACTCGCCACATAAATGAGAGTTGAGTGTGTGAGCACTAGTCTTGAATTCTATATGCTCTTGTGGTTTGCTCTATTTGACAATTGTTGGGGAGGAAAGGTGATTAGATGAATAAGATTGATTGATGTTGAAGCATATTTGTTTGATTTACCTTGAATCGTTTGTGCTTGATTTTTATATTGCGGTGAGGCATGTTTTATATGTTCATTGATGAGCTCTTTGCTTAGGGACAAGCAAAGGTTTGGCTTGGGGGAGTTTGATATGTCCATTTTATATAGTATTTTACCCCCGTCCCTTTGTCATAATTAGTAGTGTTTTTGGCTCTTTAGAGCCACTTTTATTACTAATATGTGTTTTCTAGTGTTTTCGTAGTTTTGGTTGAGTTTTGTAGGGAATTGCACCTTTAGAGCATTTTTCCCGGGATTTTATGAAGCAACTACGAGCATTGGAGGAGCACGACCGTCGTTGAAGCCCAAGGCCGGCTAGAGCCATCGAGCCGGTGATTAAGGGCCCGGTATTTGGAATACCGAGGTTTGGACCGAGTATTCAAGACCCGAAGAGGAGATCCGGATTGGGCCGAGGAGTCGAGCCCAAACGAAGTTCCAAGCCTCGGAGTAGAGCCGCGCCCGATCGAGCAAGCTTAGGCCCGTTTGGGCGAGGTGCGCAGCAAAGAAGGCATCGAGTAAGGCGCGCCCGATCGTGCGAAGCTTAGCACGATCGGGCGGAGTTGCTGCGTGGGAGCACGAAGAAAAAGGCGCGCCCGATCGGGCGGCCCTTAACCCGATCGGGCGCGTGTTTCTGGAGGGCCTTGTTTGTCGAGCACTTAGTTTCTAATTAGGAGTTGTTAGTTTTTGTTTAAGTACGTTTTAGGATAATTATTTTTACTTACTCTTTCCCTTTTACTTTCTCTCTCTACTTGATATTTTCTCTGTCTAGACTTTTCTTTCTACCTTTCTCTTGTTCTTGACTACTTTGTAATTCCGCCGTCTTGGTACGATTTCTATTCTAATTAATTTCAGTAATTTCTTCCTTTCAATCCCTTATGACTTATTTTATTACTTTGCATGCTTTAGATTTAATTATGTCCGAGTAGTTTAATTCTAGGGTTTATGGGGATCCATAATTAATATGAAGGGATAATTTGTTATAATTGATTATTGATATTGCATGATAATTTCTTATTGAATTGTTTTAATTCTTTGCAATTAGATTATGAATCGAGCAGATGTAATTTGATTGTGAATGTTTAGCAATATTGAATTGATGAATCGAGCAGATGTTAATTTGATATTAAAGGCTATTTTCAATAGGAACTTAGATCTAGTAAATTGCGAGAGCCTGTTAGATCTATATTGGTTAGTAAATTGCGAGAGCCTGTTAATCATGTTATCTGTGCAATGTTGATTAATTGATTGTTATGCTTTATCCCGGAATAATAATTATTGGTGAACCTATGACCCTAGGCCTTCTTATTATCGACTTTCTCCCTAAACTTAACCTTCGTAGTATAGTTTCACATTACAAACAACAAATTGGTTACTTTAATAATTTAGATTATATTAATTAATTATGAGAAGAAAGACCAGTTTCCCTGTGGATTCGACCCTACTTCCCTATCTACTTTAGTTAGAGGATTTAGGTAATACTTTTGATTAGGTGATACGACTTTAGCCTGTCATGTACCTGCAAAAACAACGGAGACTCTGGGTGGTTGGAGCTCTGCCTTCGACGATCAAGTTAGTACTTGAAAGGGAGTAAAAAGGTGCGGAAATTTAGGTGGGATCTTCTCGGATTCCGAAATCAAGTGTTCTCTGTTGTAAGAGAATGTGGGGTTGTAATAATGATTGAACGTGTCCCAAAAATGGGGGAAATCTCCCTATTTATAGGGTCATTGGAATACGTGCTCTTAATTAGGTCATTTTGACCTAATTTAGCTGGGTTGCGCCGCATTGCGGCTTTCTTGGGATTTGGGCCCTTTAGGCCACCTTTTCTCCCATTTTCTTGGAGTGCCAAGTGTCAGTCCGATATTGGTCCATTTTGGACCATACCTTGGGTGACATGAGTCGCCCTCTTATTGGACCACGTGGCGGGTGTAAAATTACCCAAAACAGGTTTTATAAAAAAAAAGGATAATGAGTGAATAATTTATGTAAAAAATAAGGGATGTGAGTAAAAATATTAAAAAAGTGTGATTTGGGGTAAAACTAGGACCAAAATATTATGAAGTATTTCCATTTAATGAAGTGTTGCAATTAAAAAAACGACTGTTTTTAAGAAGTGTTTCACTTAAAAAGACCATATGAACTTATGAAGTATTAAAGAGAGATATAGTAGAGAGTAAAAGATTTATTAAAGAAATTATGATGCATAAAGTGCGGTCATAAAAGGAATATAGTGAAAGTGAATAGAGCTTAGAATAATGGATAAAAAGAGTGAGTAGAACTTAGAAAAGAAGCATATTACATTAACAAAAAGGCTACCAAGTTAAAGTAATTAATTCATTAATAGTGTAAAATTTGTATTCTACTTTCCAAGAAAAATAGTTTCCATGAAATTAACAACATAATAGATATTTCATTAAAAAAAAAAAGGCCAAAATTATAACTGTATTCAGTAAGCCCTGTGTTATGCTTCATCAATGAGACCAACTATTCTTGACTTAATCACAGGTTAAATAAAGATCATATTTTCCATCAAGTAACCAATTATCCAATATCATCAATTGCAATTTGCGATAATTGCCTTCATCTCTGACCTACAGTGACTCTGCTATTAATCTCTCTGTTACTGCTTTCGGAAGGCCCATTACACTGTCGGTTGTCCCAACCTGCACGAGTAAATAACATAATTTTCAACATAACTGCCCTTAAATTGCGCTACACAATTCATTTCTTGATAAAGATCCAACTAGTTGACAGCTTCAGTAGTTACATTCAAGGTGAGTGAAATGATCTAGTAGGACATCATGTCCGATTGATGGTGTTATGTCTGTGACAGGTTCTGTGACTTTGAATATCACCCTGGTACAATGATTTTATTTTTAAATGATTGCATATTTTGGACAAAGGTCAATTTTCCACATTCTTACTATATCATATAGAGTGGTCTAGGATAACTATTATTGAAGCAAATGCAAAGAGAGTGGAGAAGACCAACCACTTGCTTAACCAATGGTTTTATGAGAGGATGTTCAATTATTAGAGCACCAGCAACATGCAGTACTGCACCCTCTTCGATCTGAAAATTGGAAGGAAAGGATCAAGTTACAGGCAACAGGTTTTAAAATCATTTTCACACTATATCCGAAAGAATTTTGAGAGGCATAAGAAAGGATAAAGGACATTGAGGAAGGAGAATGCTTACAAGCTTGTCAATAGTATCATCTGGTATTTCATCGAACACAATCTGCAAAGATGTCAGAGCACATGTATTACGAAGTGCAGTATTTCATCTAGGAACTAAAGAATAAGGTATACAGCTATGGCAGTAAAACTGTAAAAGTGTCATGCGCACTTGTATCAGGTATCAGGTAGCATGCATAAATTGAAGTAGGAGGGCATAATTAACAAATGTGTTTCTAAGTACGAAAGGGTGAGTGAAACATGAACTTTCTGCCACAGTAGACTTCTTAAGTAGTGTTTAAAAGTGTAGCTACGGCTATTTGAAACATGTAAGCCTACAATGAAGATTATGAATCTCAAAGTTCATGTTTTTTATTTATTTATTTTTTTTATTTATTTTTTTTTTTAATTTTTTTTTTTTTTGTGGCATGAATGAATTTGAAATCCAACTAATGGTGGAGTAATTTTCTTTCATTTGATAAATTGAATATACGTGTACTCAATAAATATACAGATATAAAAAAAAACGAAAAAAAAATAAATAGTGGGTATTTTTCGTCTTCAAGAATAACCTGGATCTCAGAAGAGTAGATATACAAACATAAAGTTCACTTGTCTAAATCAAGAAGCTGCAACATGAACCAACTAAATTACAAACTAAATAGCCAATTCACAGCAAAATTTATTGAAAGACAAGGCAGAAACTCGCTATAACTGCTAAAACAGAAGAAAAAAAAAGTGATATAAACTAAACATTTCTTTTCTCTACAGGGTTGGGGTAGGCTAAGTTCGTTAATGGGGAAGACACAGATAAGTAAAAGGTTTCTGCATTTTTCTCCAGTTGAACTCACGAAGTATAAAGAGTATGTATCTTATCCAGATGATGAAGCAGGTCTCAGTAAATTAAATACTTTCAAACAAATCACATCAAAACGTACCTCCACTCTATCCCATTCCCCTTTCCTGAAACCTGTCTGAAGGTTTGTCACAAGAACAGAGCTGACAGTTGAAGCCTTCCTGCCAGAATAATCTGTCAATGAGACAAATGAGAAACCAATTTGAGAAACATGACCACAGATGGCGCTCTCCTGTTCTCAAATTCTATGTCACTATAACAAACTATCATAATTGCATAATGCATCTAAGTTTACATTACCAAAGTGGTACTCCTTATTACTTAGAATTTAGGATACCAGAGGAATGCACTGGTCAATTTAGAATACTTAAATGATAAGCATTGAGAACAAGGCGATGAAAAAATTTTCACTCACGAGGTGGTAGACAGCAACTGCACCATTTTTTTATTATTATTTTTTTGGATAAGAAACTGCAGCATTTTATAGCTGTTCATTCAAAGCACAAATTGCCAGCAATTGGGATTTGATTGTACTCATAAGTATGGATAACAGTCAGCAGAGCTACCTGATGAACTTTCATCATCTTCTCTGTTTAATACTTGAAAACCCATTGACTTTGGAAAGAACCCTTCTCCAAAGAAAAATCTGGTTCAGATCAAGTCAATTATTATTCTTCTTTACATTTGATAAGAATAAAAGGAATGGCAAACAGGATGGGAGGAAATCACATAGAGGCAGCAACAGGGGTTCAAAACTACAAAGCTATTTTACAATACACACCCCTCGTATATTCTCTCTTGATCAAACAAAGAGTTCGATTTCTAATGCTAATTGATCAAATACGCTTCTACAATGTGTGACTGTTACCAAGATCGTGACCATAGCTGTAATTCAACCTAGGTGAGCTGTTATTCTTATAGTTATTCTGCACGGATCCACTTCCGTAGCTCTAGCAATTAGCAAGGGAAGCTTTAGCTTACAAGAGTTACAATCACTGTGGGTTGACCAGTTCAGCAGTCAGCATCTACCAAATATCTCATCAAACTGATGACCACTTTTAGGGATGTCAAACCGGACCTACAATAGCCAGTGTTCATCACCAAACAGCCCTAAATCAAACAATGTGCCAGCAGCCAAATGGTGACCTTGTTATCAAGTACTGATTTAAAGAAGGTAATTTAAGCCCAAGAAGGAACACAAGTCCAGTTTTATAATCAAATTACTTTATGACTTAAAGATTTCACAAACAAGTAAACACATCCCAATTAACACAAATTGATAGTCAATGACACTTTCATAGGCACATAGAAACCTTTTAAATACTGTCGAGCCTCCTCTTTGCCAGATGGTTTTTCCCTTATCATGCCTTCATAAACCACCACCTGGAATGAAAGAAAATAAGAAATAAGCAACAATCCTCACATTCTCCTTAAAAATTAATTTGTCCACAATGAAATGAAGTGAACAGATGTTGGGAATAGTAAAATACGACCCACATTAGCTTAAGTACAGATGCTCATTCGGCTTTGCAAGATTGAAGGTACAAGTGAGATAATGTCATAATATACAATATAAAGACATACAGAAAAATAAGGATAGTGATACCAAGTTTTTTTATATTGAAGACTTAAAATTTGGAAGTTTTACTCTAGTTTTCAATTTCAATAATATATTATCAGAACACTGCTCCTTTTATACATCTTTTTTGCGAAGTACGAAGACATTGAATAAAAGAGAGAAGAACACATAACAGGTGAAAAGTGAGGAATTACTTTTACAGAAAAGCAGTTTCCCAAACCCAAGCCTGCACTACTAACATCCAAGTTACATCTTCATGTAACACCTTATAAGAGCTATAACCAACAGACTAGTTTGATGCTAATCAAACATTAAGCAATGTTGAGAGAAACCCTCAAAACATTACAGCTTTTCTATGTCCCAAGTTGAATTTCTCGCTTACAAGTAAAACGCAAAGAGCAATACTAAATTGTAGCAATTAAACAGGCCAAAATGTCTCCACATGGTCAAATCCACATTTAAATAGGAGAATATTATATAGCCACTCTATGTGAGACCAATTTTAGCCATACCACTAATTGTGCAGTTCTAAAATCTCTCCACATGGTCAAATTGGACACAACTCAACGCTAAATTCATTAGCTGATCTTAACTTGTTTATCTTATAAAAGATTAATGGGTATGGCTGTTACTTGGTATTTCTTGATACAGTACCCAGCTTGAGAGACAGAACAAAGGAGACATAGAAAGCCAGAGAAGGCCATATCCTACTTCTTCACAGTATTCCACGTACTGGACATTAATAGCTTCCTAAATTAGGAAACATGGCACCAACTAATAAATGCATAAGCTGTTAATCAGCAGATTGTGTATATAGGTTTCCAGATGCTGGGTTCTAAAGAAACCAAATAAAGTATGAATAATAAATTCTCTGCGAGAACATGAAGCTAAGTTAAATAAATATTGTGTTTCCTCAATAAGACTTTTATCTTATCAAAAAAACATGCTACTGCAGGGGTAAGCACATGGGATGTGTAAACATAGCCCTGCCCTAGAAAAGAGGTTTTGGCAATGGGCACTGAGATGAATGCATCTTTCAGTACGGGTTCGTTTGGCATCACTGTGGTTTTCTGTTTATAAAAATATATGATATATGTCATATAATGAATAAAAATTAGTCAAGCTTATTAAAATCATGAAAATTTTGAAAACTGATGACAGAAAAGTGAAAACACCTTTTTCTTGTTTCATGTTTTTGGTTTTCTGTTTTAACTGAAAACAAAAAACAATGCCAAACATAAAAGCTATGATGAATACTCAAGATGTGCAGGGATCTAAATTGTCAAGGACAAGTGCTTTCAGATTTTTTTCTGGCAAATTCAAAATTTTTGTTTTTTTTTTTTTTTTTTTTGACAAAAATAAATACAATGTCTCTAGTGTAGGAAGACAATGATGGAAATTAGAATATCAGATAATGATATTTTGACAACAGAAACTGATTTTTGCCTGAGGAAAGTTGCTGACTACAAGAATTACAACACTTTTGATGATAAAGACGACCAAGAAAATCTTATGCTTAGTATATATGACGCTGCCAAAGCTGTTTAACCTCAGAGGCTGGTCAAATCCATAGTGTGTGGGACAACCAATACTTGAAGGAATCATGTGCCTTTATTCCTTACATTAATTAAATGAAGTTGTCTTATGTAAAGATAAAAAGGAAGGTGAAGTGTCATATGACGTGGAGTCTCTCAACAATTAAGCACAGTAAGAGTGTGTCTGCGTAGCCTACATTTGACAAGAGGAAATGACACTTATGGCAGAAAAGCATTCTTACACTTTGCAAACACTCAATAGCTCAAGAGAGTGCCTCACCATTTTGCAGTTTTTGCTTGCTAATCATATTTAACTTGGCAAAAGTATCTATCCATTTATGTATCAGATATAGTTATCAGATATAGTCATTTGAAGATTCTACTTCCTGCATGTCTCAAAATATACATCATACTTTGAACACATTTTATTACAATTGTTTTTAGGTGAATCTCAATTTATGTTCTCAAAGTATCAGCTTTTATAATTTTTTCTAGCATATAATTGAAGTTAGAAATGGTCAAAATAGTGTGTTGGAAAACTTAAAAGTCAAAATGATGCAATGTATTGAGAAACAGAAGATGTATCTCACTACAACATATGCCCGGTGAATAAATTCCAAAAGGAAAAAACTATTGCAGAGACTAACTAGAATATGATCTTTAAAGGAAAAAGAAAATAACAAAAAAAAAAAAGGGAACTATTTATACTTGGTCGGCTGTAATTAAGATAGTGGGTCCAGCATCAGTTCTGAGATCACCATTGGAAGACTTTGTTAATGTGGCTTCTGCCTGAGAAGATATGGCGATAAATTAAGTAAATATGGAATCCACCACAACACTAACACAGCCTTTGACAACATACACAATCACTGTCAACAGAATATACTAACACTACCTTTGACAACATACACACTAAATTGTTGGAGCAATTTCTAATGCTATAGATTTGATAATGTTGCGGGACTTGCGGCCAAATTCCAATAGAAGGGTCATCAAACATCAAACTAGATGAATGCAATCAAGAGTTTACATCTTATTTCAACCACAAAGCTTAAGAAAATTAATAGCAAGTTACAACTAAGGATTAGCCTTAGCCTCTGAAATATGTCCATAAGATTGGTTGCAATAGCAGATTAGACAAGAAACAAGTGATAACATATCAAGAATTACAATCAGTCTGTTGATAAATCTATGGTCAGCTTAATTAGCTAATATTAAAATTTAATAGGGGAAATACAGGCACTGTGCTGACTTTAACCTCATTTGTACAGCATTCACCAAACAAATAACAGATGATCACATGTTGCATTGACCACAAGTAAATCAGCTCTCACAATGAGTTTTCAAAAACTTAGAGAGGATGCAAAAGTCACTGACAGATCGACTGATCAGTTGAGAGGCTATTTCTGATATTCTGATAGAGAATACAGAATTCCTATTTCTTTGATTTCAGTATGTATACAATTATTATAAATACTTTGTATGTGAGGCACTTAATATACAGAGGCGAAGATAATCAGCGATGTTAAACAAGAGAGAACTTGAGCAGCATTATTATAATAGAAAAACACAGCCACGATTAATGCCCCCAGTACCTATGACAACTGAATTGAAAAAGGACAAAGGAGACACATTTTACAGGTTGGCATCAACAAAAAAAAAGTATCACAGTATAGCATCAAAACAATTAACATCCTTATTAAAAATTCCCCTGCAAATTTGCAGTAAAAACATTAAATCTTCTTAATAAACCAGCTTCGCCCACTGCTATTAGCAAGCCACAGTAGCTTTCTCACTCAAGGATTCTATAATCAACTTGCAACACTAATTATGGAATTTTCTGATGTCTATGTAAACACTAGTCAAGAAAAGGAGAAAGATTGAAGGGTACAATGAAAGATGAGATGAGACCACTTATTTAAAATATTATGTTCAACATAAGCACAAAATGAGCTGCCCTTAATTTTGATATGATCATGATTCATGAGTAAAAACAGCCAAAAGTAGAAAGCCTGTATAAATTTTTAAAAAGTACATTAAAAGTGTTAAAGCACTCTCAGAAGACAAGCATTTTGCAATATCTGAATAAATGCGTGCATAACAAATACTTCAGACAGTAGGGCAGCACACAGATAGAAAGAAGAGAAACCATACTGTGTCAGCTGCAATGAGAAGCGTTGGCTCATTATCGTTCACTTGTTTATCAGCAATTTGAAGCTTTGAGATGACAGCATCAGCCTGAAGGATATCCAGAACTCACCATTAGGCTTGTACGAGTTGGCTTCTCAAGAAGAAATGTATTACACCGTCACAACTCTCTATATGGAGATTACGAGGCATGGTGCATACTATATTAAAACCACATACATTCACCAAAAATTAATAGTGCCTACAGGACTGAAGAACACAGGTTCAAACTCGAACAAGAAAAACAAACTGCAAGGCCTCATACTGTCATACATGATACATACACTTATATCTTATGCTAACGCTCAAGCTAAGTTACATTTTCTTACGCAAGAACAAATTTTGGAAATTGTTCATGTCAACCTCAAGTCAACTACAATTACAAGATGCTTAATACCTCCTCCATCTTTATATTTACACCCCATTTTTAATGCTCGGATCCCCTAAATGTATCCTCTATCTCATAATGGTCCTATCACTTTACACTCTCGTCAATTACATATGGTCCAATTGGTTTAGTCACCTGTCAAATTCCCCAAACTCTGATGAGGCATACAAATAAGGACAGAGGGAGTAAACTCTCTGTAAATAAATCATTAAATCAAAATGCATTGAACACGAAAAATCGCAAAGGGGTTTACTTAATCACTAAACTCGCAACGAACCACAACATATGAAGTTGCACAAACATCTCAAACTTAAATGGGGAATAAAGATTGCACCTTCGCCTCAGCAAGGGCCATGACCAAATCTTCCGGTTTTTCTTTGCGGATAGCCTTTTCATCAATATCAGCAGTCTGCAGGACAAACATAATTCTATACTTCGTATTTAAAAACCCAGAAAACTAATAACAAAAGCAGCAGATAATCAACTATGAATTTACCATAATTGTGAATTCATAGCCCATTTCCACCATTATTTCTCTTCTTGCTTTTGATTTCGAGCCCAAAATTATCTGCACCAAAGTACCAAACCCCATAATATGTGCATAATCACATACAAATTTCAATCAACATATAGTAAATGGGTTAATATAAGCATAGTATAAGTAACAAAAAAAAACCAATAGAAAATCTTCAAAATGCTACAAATTAATTTCTTCAAAATTCAAATTATTACTATAAATTATTCTGGAAAGTTGATAATCTAAAGTCCATATATAAAGGAACAAGACCCAGATAAGCAATTAATGTAGAGTACAAAGAGTGAAAATTTGAGTTTAATTACACGAATAATTCGAAAAATATAAGTTTGTTGATAAGAACTGAAGAACAAAGTAGCATAAAAATAAGTACCTTGAATGTGGGAGTAGCAGAATCCATCCTCGCTCAGTTGCTCTTCTTTCTGATTCTCTGGACAAAAGAATAAGGTGAGGGAGACGTCGTTAAGTCTTGGCGGATAGCACCTATTGATTTCTAAGCATATAGGATGACAATTTTGCAATTAAAAAGTACTATTCAAATAACTTATATTTTAGTGATACATTATACATGCATAATGGTACATATAGAGAGTCAGCTTTTTCCAAAAATTGAAACTTATAGGATGGTAAAAAGTACCACTACACTCGTAATAGTTCACAAAACGTACTATTCAGACAAATTATACTTTAATGGTACATTATACGAGTACATGCATAATGGTACATTATAATGTACCACTAGAGAGTCAGCTTATTCTAGAAGCAAAAATTGAATCAACGGAAATTACTTCCTTACCCTCCTATTTACATAACTCGCCCATAGGTGCTATGCGCCCAGACTCACTCGGAAGACGTTGCTAACAGTTTTAAATCTATAGGAAAAATGAATAAAAATAAGGGAAAATTTGCCAACAAGTGCTATTTATATGACAACTTTCAAGAACAACTATCATTTTTAATTTTTTTTTTTTTTTTGAAAAAACTACTAAAAAAAACACAAAATCTTTGACTATCACAAAATCTGGGGCACTATCACATACTTCCTCCGTTTTTTAATTTTCCGGCAAGAATTTACGGTTGGTGTGGCCTAATTTATAAAATTTTAATCAGTTGTGGTTGAAATATGCAGTGGCTAAATACAATTATAGGTAAATTGCTTTTAGTTTTGTATTGTAGTTAATTTAATTTCTCAATTTTAATTTAAATTAAGGTTCATAATTAAAAAAAATTAAATTTAGGGTTTTAAGAAAATTGAGGTATTTGGAGCAATCGAATCGTATTGTCCAATTTAGGGTTAATATAAGAGTCGTTTTATCATTTCATATAGGTTATTTGGTCGAAATTATATAAAATGAACCTCTCCAACCGGATATTCTTGCCGGAAAACCAAAAGTGGTAGTGCCACTCAAAGTTTTTGTGTTTTTATGGTAGTTTTTTCGAAAAAATAATAATAATAATAATGGTAGTTCTTCAAAGATGAGGTCATTTAAATGGTAGTTGTTAGCAAAATTTCCTAAAAATGATCCTAATTTTCGCTCGTTCGCTTAAAATTATGCCAACTTTGGATTATTTTTAAATAATCCAAATTTTAGGGGTCATTCGCTTTTATCAAGCCTATCGATCCCAAGTGGCTGACTGACCGTTAATCTATAAAAGTGGTTTTTTTTAGATTTAAGTAATACGTGACAGCACGAAATAGGTTGAAAATTTATTTTTTAAAAAAAAAATAAATAAATATCCCATATCCTACTCCCGCGCAACATCAACGATCACCACCACCATTTCGGCAGCTCCCTCCCTAAAGCCTAGCGCAGGTCCCCCCGCCCCACCCCCATCGGCGCCCAGAACACCCCTACCCTCGCTCCGGCGCTGACGACAGTAGCAAATTTCACTTTTTGTGATTTCATCATTACGAGTCTCGAGAGCACTCATGGGCCCATCGTACCGTTGGATATTCAAATTTGAGCACAAATCGAAGTTGTTGATTCGATTGGAAGCCGGAATTGATGTATTTAGCAGCCTAATTGCTACAATTGATGGTGGATTAGAGCAATTGGGTGGCAGATTGGTGTTATTGTTATGCGATGTGATGATGGTTGGCGCTATTTGTGGTGGCGATTTGGGCTCAATTTATGTGCTGCTGGGACGCTGGAGCTTTTGGTGGTTGGCGCTATTGGTGGTGGTTGTAGGTTGTTTGTAGGGCTGTTGTTGACTTGTTGGTGAGTTTGGGGAGCTAGTTTTTTTTTTTTCTTTTTGATTTTTTTTTTTTGATTTTTTCATTTTTCAACCAATCATGTGGTGAAACATGTCACCTAAACCTGTTATAACAGGTTATGTTATCGATTGGGACCATTTTGAGCGAATGACCCTTAAAGTTCCGATTATTTAAAAATAATCCAAAGTCGCGATTATTTTGAGCGAACGGATGGTAATTGGGATTATTTTTATCAATTTTTACTAAATTATATGGAGTGCACTGACAGGGTAAAGTCGTATCCCCTAATCAAAAGTAATTACCTAAGTCCTCTAACTAAAATAGATAGAGAAGTAGGGTCGAATCCACAGGAAAACAAGTCTTTCTACTCCTAATTAATTATTATAATCTAAATTATCAGGGTAACCAATGTTGTTGTAATTAAAGACTATACTACTAAGAATATGAGTAGGGAAAATAAAGTAGGGAGAAATCAAATATTAAAAGGCCTAGGGCATAGGTTCACTAATAAACAATATTCCAGGGTAAAATATAACAATCAATCATCAATTAATCAGATCATAAAGCGCTTTCGCTACATATTACAATCACAGAGTTAATTTACATGTATTAAATCTCATCTCTCGAATCAATCTTGACCTAACCATTTATAAATTACTCTGCCTATTGAAACTAAGCCTAAACATCAATTCTCATCTCTAAAATCTCGAATCAATATTGCTAAACTCATACAATTAAACCTGGCCAAATCTAATTGCATAGCATTAAAACAATCAATAGGAAATTAATTAAGAATTAACAATCAACAACCATAAATTACCCCTTCATATTATTTATTAGATCCCCATAAACCCTAGAAAGTAAACTACTCAGACATGATTAAAAATAAACTAAACAAAGCAATTAAACAAGTCATAAGGGATTGAAGGAATAAAATTACTGAAATTAATAAAGAAGAAATCGTTACGAATCGACGGAATTACAAAGCGGGGTCAAGAACAAAAGTAAAAGTTGAGAGAAAATCTAGAGAGAGAAAATAATCTAAGTACAGAGATAATAAAAGTAAGGAGTGTGTAAAAGTAGGTACTAAACTTGCTTTACAAAATTGTATTTATACTAAGCAAGAAATCCTAAGTTGAAACAACTTAATCTGGAGCCTAAATTTCTATCACATACACGCGCCCAGTCGGGCGCCACACCGCCCGGCGGGCCCGCCTTTTTGCTCGGGTCTCCCTTCTCGCGCCAGGTCGGGCGCGCCTCTGGGCGAGAGATGCTTCCTCGATTTATCCGCCCCGCCCGGCCGGGTGCGCCTTCGGGCGACGCACAATGGCACCGGGCGGTTGACTTGGGCACCTCTTGGACATCGATTGGGCTTCGATTCTTCGGCCCAATCCGAATTTCCTCTTCGGGTCTTTAATACTCGGTCCAAAATGCCTCAGAATCTCAAGTACCGAGCCCTTAATCACCGGTTCGATAACTCTAACCGATCTTGGGCTTTAAAGGATGGTCGTGCTCCTCCAATAATGCTCGTAGTCGCTCTACAAAGTCCAAGGAAAATGCTCCAAAAGTGCAATTCCCTACAAAACTCAACCAAAACTACGAAAACACTAGAAAACACCAATTAGTAATAAAAGTGGCTCGAAAGAGCCAAAAACACTACCAAGGGATCGGACGGGGGTAAAATGCAATTTAAAATAGACATATCAAACTCCCCTAAGCCAAATCTTTGCTTGTCCCTAAGCAAAGAGCTCATCAATGAATATATAAAACAAGCCTCACCCCAATAATCAAATCAAGCACACCCCAATAATCAAATCAAGCACAAACGATTCAAGGCAAATCTAATGAACATGCTTTAACATCAATCAATCTCATTCATCCAATCACTCATCCTCCCCAACAATTGTCAAATAGAGCAAATCACATGAACATATAGAATTCAAGACTATTGCTCACACACTCAACTCTCATTTATGTGGCGAGTAAAAGATGTACTCGATTGCTCTTTAACCCAACCCTTTTAATGTTAACAATGCCCTCCCAAACTCACAACACTCGTGTGTTTAAAAAGACATACACTCAACCTAATAGACGACTCGGAATATGTCAAGTCATAACTTGCATTGATAAGCAACACTTTCACATCTACACGACTCTATGCACAAGGTCGGAAGGTCTTTAAAACTTGTAATGTAAGGCTAGGGTAAGGGTAGGAAATATTTGGGAATATGTGAGAGAAAAGCTATGATTTAAGGGAGTCAAATCCTAATAAAACCCATGATCAAAATAAGTAATGATCAACATCTCCATCATAACCAACTCCAACAACAATCCACCAAATACAACTCCAAACAATATAAACAATCCCAACTCTTACAATTTCACTCATAAAAATATAACAATGTAGAACTTGAGTAAATAAACAAACTTTGAACTAATAAACTTTGAAATTTCTCATTGAAACTCAACTTTTTTTTTTCTTTTGATCAACCTTCACTTAGAACATTTGAATATCAAACTCTTTTTTTCTTTTTTTTTTGCTCTTTTTTTTTTTTCCTTAAACTTCTTTTTTTTTTTTTTTCATATTATCATACTTTATTTTTTCCAAGATAATTCAACTTTTAACTCAACAAAACAAAATATGATCAAGAACAAATTACTTCTCAAAACCCACCCAAATTGTGCAAATAATAAGCACACTACAAACTCCCTCACCTCACTCACTAATAGCTCCCCCAAGCCAAGCTTGGGACTAGTAACCAATGGGGAAAATATGGCTTGTAATGTGGTTAATAAACAATAAAAGGGCACAAGCAACAACATGGGTAGCAAGAAGGGAACTAATGTATCTAAATTCTCTGAATGCTACCTAAAAGAATGAACGCCTTCGTCCTCCTCATGTGCATAATAACGAGTCATGAAACACTACTCATAGTTGCAAACCAATACTCAAATTCATTGACATACCAGGAAATAACACACATTCCTAACCAAATCAACTAGTCAAGCACTATATTCACAAGTAGTTGGACAAAATTGACGCATGTTTAGGAATCCAAGCAATCAAACTTCAAATCATGAACAACAAATCTACAATGCTCATCATCATATACCAAGAATCAAAACAAATTTTCTCAAGTATGGGGCACAGGGAAGCATGATTTATAATTCATTGGAACGTATTTTTGTTTTTTTTTTTTCAATTTTTTTTTCTTGTGTTTTTCATATAGGAAAGCAATAAAAACTACACTAGAAAGCAATAAATCTACACTAAGAAAACACACCAAAAATAAAAGAAAAAGGGAAAAGGAAAGATACCAAATCCAAAAATCTCCCCCAAGCCAGAATCAGACAATGTCCTCATTGGCTCGGGAACTAGCCCAGCACTGCTAATCCTCCTCATCCTCATCCATCTGGGTGAATCCCCCTCCTCCGCTGCTACCTGCACCACTTGCACCAGAAGAGCTACCACCAAAATAGTTAGCATGAAACCCCCCCAGTCCCCCAAAAGGAATGTCCTAGCCGTACCCATGGAAGGAAGAATAGTCAGTGTAAATACCATGGGCAGTGGGATCCCTATCGTATCCCTGGGTGGAGGCTGGAACCAATCAGGGTAAATAGCATCGTCGGGAATGTTGCCCCGACGAGCATAATCATCATATATGGGGTAGAGCCCTCTACCCTAATTCCTCTCGAGGTACCCCAGCCTATGGTCAATGGACCCTACCATCCTCCTAAGGTCAGTATGGGTGCTCAATACGGCCTAGGGCCTGACCTATACTCTGAAGGTCCCAAACTAGGTCAGAGTTGACATGGGGAACGGAGTGAGACATGCGGGGTGGTGATGGTGGAATCTCTATGGGCTCAGTCTCAGGTGGTGGCTGTGGTGGTGGAACGAGAGGTACTTCCCCTCGGGCATGGGCAACTAAAAGGTCATAGGTGTAAGAATCCTGCTCGGGGGGAAAGGCGGTCAAGTCAGGGTTAGGTAGGGGAAAGATGGGCAAAGGCTGCTCAGTTCCTACCTTAATACACCAGTGGGTGATCTGATGGCCGTCTACACTCAACCACCCCAACTCCTCTAGGTACATAGCAGTCATGTAGGTATCCGGTCCACAGTTAGTCATACGGTGGGGTCTGGTCTCTATAAAACCGGCCTTATTGATGGCTATCCTAGTGATAATGCCACCTAGACGGATGGGGGTAGTGGCGATGTTGCTAGCGGTGGCATGCCTACCTAGGTGGTGGATAATATACCTAGCTATGTTAAGTTTCCCGAACCCGTACACATAATGGCCAATTACAGTAAGTTCATTGGTCTGACAGTTTTGGGGTTCGTTCCTACCTAGAAAGCAAACACCGGCAAATCTTTGCCACATTTTGGGGACAGGGTGATAAATTGGCCTAGCACTAGCACGTTGTGCGTTAGGTGGAGGAAAACCAGTTAAAACATTATACACATCCTCCATTTTATAATCAGCATGCCAATGTCGATCCAAATCAGGTTCCAAATCAAACAATTTACAAAATTCAACAAAAGTTAAAGTAATATTTCTATTATTTAACCAAAATATCAATTTTAGCCCATTTTTATGATTTTGAACAAACAAAGAAGATAGAAATTCACAAGTTAATTCACGATAAGTGGCATAATGCATATCAACAAATTTTCGCATACCAGTATCGTTCAAAAATCTCCTAAGATAATCAAATATACCTAAAGCTTCTAAAGTAGGGCGGTGTAACCACCGTGAAGGAATTACCTTTGGTGTAACCCTAAGCTAGTTTGGACGATTTTTTTTCAACCCTTCTTTTCTTCAATTTTTGACTAACTCTTTTCCTCAAAACTGTACCAAAAACTCATTAAATTCCCTTCTCTCTCCTCTCACAAGAAAAAGAAGAAAACGAAAACTAAAAAGCAAGAAAAATACGGGTTGCCTCCCGCAAAGCGCTGTTTATCTAGGTTCCGCACGACCCTCTTACCATAATGTGTCTCAGGGTGAACTGGAACTGATTAGGTATAGCAATTCAACCGCACCAATCGTAGCTCCCTCATGGTGTAACTTAATTAAGTCTTTGGCCATTAACCTTGAACTCATTACCATGCTCATCAAACAACTCTACAGAACCGAATTTGTTAGCCCTTTTTATAGTGAAAGGACCCGACCACCTTGACTTTAACTTTCCTGGGAAGAGTTTAAGTCTAGAGTTGAACAACAACACCTTGTCACTCTCTTTGAACTCTCTCGTAAGGATCATCTTGTCGTGCCATCTCTTGGTCTTCTCCTTGTAGACACGCGCACTATCATAAGCCATCAACCTAAACTCATCAAGTTGGTTAAGTTGAAGTAGCCTCTTTTCTCCCGCTAGCTTAGCATCCAAATTGAGCTCCTTAATACCCCAATATACCTTGTACTCTAATTCCACAGGAAGATGACATGCTTTACCGTACACAAGTCTATATGGAGTAGTACCTATTGGGGTCTTGAATGCAATTCTGTATGCCCAAAGGGTTTCATCCAATTTATCACTCCAATCTTTCCTCGATTTTGCTACCACCTTCTCCGGAATGGCCTTAATCTCACGATTGGAAACTTCAACTTGGCCACTAGTTTGGGGATGGTAGGCTAAACCTGTCCTATGGTAAACACCATACTTTTTGAGGAGGGTATCTAACTTCCGCTCATGAAAGTGGGATCCTCCATCACTGATTATGGCTCTAGGTACTCCAAATCTCGGAAAAATGGTCTTCTTAAAAAGCCTATGGACCACCTTGGTATCATTGGTAGGAGTGGCAATGGCCTCAACCCACTTGGATACATAGTCAACGGCTACAAGTATATAGCGATTCCTATTTGAAGAAGGGAACGGTCCCATGTAATCAACACCCCAAACATAAAAGATTTCAACTTCCAAAATCCCAGTTTGAGGCATCTCATGCCACCGCGAGATGTTGCCAGTCCTTTGGCAAGAGTCACAAGCTTGCACAAAAATGTCAGCATCCTTGAACATGGTGGGCCAATAAAATCCTGACTCATTTATCTTGGCCACCGTTTTGGTTGGACCATGATGTCCTCCATGAGGTGAAGTGTGACAACTATTAAGTACGCCATGGACTTCCCATTCGGAAACACACCTGCGAAATAATCCATCTGCACACTCACGAAACAAAAAAGGATCATCCTAAAAATAATGTTTAACATCAGAAAGGAATTTCTTTTTCTGTTGGTAGGACAAGTCGGGAGGTAGAGTACCACCCACTAAATAATTGGCAAAATCAGCATACCAAGGGTGTTTCTTTACAACTGCATACAGGTTGTCATCAGGGAAAGAATCATCAATAGGAAGAGAATCCTTACCCTCATCATACTTGATCCGTGACAAGTGGTCTGCCACTACGTTCTCTGCACCCATTTTGTCCTTTATTTCAATGTTGAAATCTTATAGCAAAAGAACCCAACGGAGTAGCCTAGGCTTTGATTCCGCCTTGGCTATTAAGTACTTCAGAGCTGCATGGTCAGTAAAAACAATAACTTTAGAACCAACAAGATATGATATTAATTTTTCTAAGGTATAAATAACAGCAAAAAACTCCTTCTCCGTGGTGGCATAGTTGACTTGGGCTGCATCCAAAGTTTTACTTGCATGATAAATAGCATGCAAAACTTTGTTCTTTCTCTGTCCGAGCACGGCTCCTAAAGCAAAGTCACTTGCATCACACATGATTTCGAAAGGGAAATTCCAATCGGGTGCACATATGATGGGTGCCGATATCAAAGCCTGCTTAATCCTATTGAAAGCCTCAAGACACTCGTCAGTAAAAACAAAAGGGGCATCCTTGAGTAAAAGCTGAGTTAGTGGTTTAGCAATTTTAGAAAAATCTTTGATAAAGCGACGATAAAACCCCGCATGACTTAAGAAACTCCTAACTCCCTTAACATTAACTGGGGGAGGTAATTGCTCAATCACAGAAATCTTAGCCTTATCTACCTGTATACCCTTATTAGATACAATGTGACCCAGAACTACTCCCTCTGTCACCATAAAGTGACATTTTTCCCAATTTAAAACCAAATTGCATTCTTCACATCTTTTCAATATTTTAGCGAGAGTTACTAAACATGCATCAAAAGAAGAACCATACACGCTAAAATCATCCATAAAGACTTCCATAATAGACTCTATGAAATCAAAAAAAAATACTCATCATGTAACGTTGAAAAGTAGCAGGGGCATTACATAAACCATAGGGCATTCTACGATATGCAACAGTACCATAAGGACATGTAAATGTAGTCTTTTCCTGATCTTCAGGGTGAATTGGAATTTGGAAAAATCCCGAATACCCATCCAAATAACAAAAGAACTTATGATTAGCTAACCTCTCAAGCATTTGATCATTAAAGGGGAAGGGGAAATGGTCCTTTTTAGTGGCGATATTTAATCTATGATAATCAATGCACATACGGCACCCTGTAACAGTTCTAGTGGGAATTAATTAATTTTTATCGTTTTTAATAACAGTCATCCCACCCTTTTTAGGAACCACCTGTACAAGATTTACCCATTTAAAGTCAGAAATAGGATAGATAATACCTGCATCAAGTAATTTCATAACCTCTTTCTTGACTTCTTCTTGCATATTAGGATTCAACCTCCTATGGGGTTGAATACAAGGCTTGTAATTTTCCTCTAGATGTATCCTGTGCATACAAAAATCGGGGCTAATACCCTTGAGATCATCAATACTGTACCCTATTGCCCTTTTGTGGGTTCTAAGAACCTCTAGAAGTTGGGAAGTTTGTGGGTCATCAAGTGCAGTACTAATGATCACAGGGTACATTTCCTGCTCATCCAGAAAAACATATTTTAAATGAGAAGGGAGAGGTTTTAGTTCAGGTTTCTTCACCTCTGCAGGTTTTGATTCTTGAACCAATTTTACTACCTTCTTACTCTCTTTGGGATCAAGTTCTTCTATGGCAAGAGCTTTTTCGATGGCATCTACCTCTTTACTCCAGATACTCGCATCATTTGCAGACAAATCTCCACAAAGTATTTCTTCCAAGGGATCCCTTGCAAGAACTTGTGGTAAGCTACCTTCACAAATATCATCCATTATATCTATAACATCAATCAAACAACAATTTTCCTCTAGCATAGGACCTTTCAAAACTTTCCCTAAATTACATGTGATATTATGGCTCATGCGGTATGGAGAAAAGGTCTACCTAATATAATGGGGATTTGTGTATCCTCAGCCATGTCTAAAACAACAAAATCAATAGGGATGAAAAATTTACCGACTCTAACAGGGACATCCTCTAAAATACCTAAGGGGTATTTAACAGAACGATCTTCCATTTGCAAAGTAATATTAGTAACTTTTAAATCACCCATATTTAATTTAGAACATATAGACGATGGCATAACACTTAGAGAAGCACCCAAATCACATAATGCTTTATCAATGAAGACATTACCAATATGACAAGGGATAAAAAAAACTACCGAGATCCTTTAATTTAGGAGGGGATTTATTTTGTAATAAAGCACTACATTCTTCCGTTAAAGCTACAATTTCTACCTCATTAAAGGCCCTTTTCCTAGTCAAAATATCTTTCATGAATTTAGCATATGCAGGAACCTGTATAATAAGCTTTGTGAAATGAACTGTTACCTGCAAATTTTTCACAACCTCCAAAAACTTACCAAACTGCTTATCCAACTTAGTTTTCAATTGACGATTTGGGAATGGTAGCTTGATTATAGGTTGTTTTGCTTCCCTACTCTTTTCCTGAGTTGCATCCTTCCCTGAGGTTGTACCCTACAATGTATTATCAGATATGTTAGTTTTACCCTATAGCCCTGCAGAAACATCAGGTATAACGGAATCAGGATTAGCAATTTTAATTGAATCAGATTCATCCTCTTTGGGCATAGGGGGCCCATCGTAATGTGAACCACTCCTTAGAGTAATTGCATTTGCATGATCCGTAGGTTGAATTCCTGTGCTGGTAGAGCTCCTTGCTGACGAGCCTATAGAGTAGAAGATAATTGGGCAATTTGGGTGTCCATGACCTTATTATGTGCTATAATTGAGTCAATCTGTTGGTCTCTACTCTCCATATACTTTTGCATATTAGTTAGCATCGCTCTAATTTCTGACAAAGCAGGGTCAGAAGATGTAGTAGGGGTTTGTGCTGGGGCTTTTTGGTTAGAGTGAGGCTGGTAATATTTCTGTTGTGGAGGGGGTGCTTGTTGTGGTTGTTGTGGAGGTGAAGGATTTTGCACATTGGTGCTCCGATAGGATAGGTATGGATGATTTCGGAGCCCAGGATTGTAGGTGTTGGAGTATGGGTTATTTTGCCTATAGGTTTGAAAGGCATTAACTTGCTCCATAGAGCTCCTGCAATCTTGCTCCCAACGTCCCACAATTCCACAATTTTCACAAAAAGCTTCGTTAGAATTATTAGCAACAGCAGAAACATTAGCAACAAAATTAGGAACAGTAGTACTAAGGTTATCTAGTTTTTGGCAAATAGAAGTAAGTTGGGCTTGCAAAAAGGATATTGAATCAACGTGGTGTTTGCCTTATTCGCATAGCCTCTAGAATTCTCATATTGGGAATTATGTATCGCCATATCTTCAATAACCTGACCTGCATCATCAACATTAAGATTCATAAATCTACCACTAGCCGCGGAGTCTAGAATCGTTCTAGATGCATTTCCTAATCCATTGTACAAAGCTTGACTTAACTGCCATTTGCTAAATTATGGTGGGGACACTCCCTCTGCAGATCCTTGAATCTTTCCCAACCCTCATATAATGCTTCATCTGGCTCCTGGGCAAAATTCTGAATTGCACTTCTCAATAAGGCTGTTTTCTCTACAGGGTAATATTTGTTATAAAAATTCAAAGCAAGAGTTTCCCAGTTAGTAATGCCAAGTGCAGTTCTATCCAAACTATTAAACTACAATTTAGCTTTTCCACATAATGAAAAGGGAAAAAGAATCTCCATGATCTGGTCTTGCGTAACCCCATTCTGCCTAATAGTATTGCAGTATTGATAGAAGTCTGCAATGTGAAGATTAGGGTCTTCACTCTTAGCTCCACTAAACTGCTTCCTTTTTATCATCGTTATGAATTGGGGCTTGATCTCGAATCGGACTCCCTCGAGATCTGGTCTAGGCGAAAGGTGTGGAAAATTCGTCAGGGACGGTTGCGAGTAATCGCTGATTTTCTTAGGTGCTGTCATCTCTGATTCTTAATCTGGAGGAACTTCTGAATCACTAGAATCAAATGGCGGATTACTAGGAATATCGTTACTCCCAGAACCTGCCAAGATTTGTCTATAAAGATTCTTTTGTCTATGGAAAGAGCGCTCGATCTCAAGATCGAATGGGATGTAACCTGATCTGGAACACCTGGGCATAAACAAAGAACTAAAAGACAAATATGAGAATTGCCTCAAAGAACTAACATTCTCTGAGGCAAGAGAAAATAATCTAGACTACAAAAACAATCAGAAAAAAAAAATTAAACCGTTTCCCCAGCAACGGCGCCAAATTTTTGACAGGGTAAAGTCGTATCCCCTAATCAAAAGTAATTACCTAAGTCCTCTAACTAAAATAGATAGGGAAGTAGGGTCGAATCCACAGGGAAACAAGTCTTTCTACTCCTAATTAATTATTATAATCTAAACTATCAGGGTAACCAATGTTGTTGTAATTAAAGATTATACTACGAAGAACATGAGTAGGGAAAATAAAGTAGGGAGAAATCAAATATTAAAAGGCCTATGGCATAGGTTCACTAATAAACAATATTCCAGGGTAAAACGTAACAATCAATCATCAATGCATTAATTAATCAGATCATAAAGGGATTTCGCTACGTATTACAATCACATAGTTAATTTACCGGTATTAAATCTCATATCTCGAATCTCGACCTAACCATTTATAAATTAGTCTGCTTATTGAAACTAAGCCTAAACATCAATTCTCATCTCTCGAATCTCGAATCAATATTGCTAAACTCATACAATCTAATTGCATAACATTAAAACAATCAATAGGAAATTCATTAAGCATTGACAATCAACAACCATAAATTACCCCTTCATATTATCTATTAGATCCCCATAAACCCTAGAAAGTAAACCACTCGGACATGATTAAAAATAAACTAAACAAAGCAATTAAACAAGTCATAAGGGATTGAAGGAATAAAATTACTGAATTTAATAAAGAAGAAATCGTTACCGAATCGACGGAATTACAAAGCGGAGTCAAGAACAAAAGTAAAAGTTGAGAGAAAATCTAGAGAGAGAAAATAATCTAAGTAGAGGGATAATAAAAGTAAAGGGTGTGTAAAAGAAGGTACTAAACTTGCTTAACAAAATTGTATTTATACTAAGCAAGAAAGCCTAAGCTGAAACAACTTAATCCGGAGCCTAAATTGCCATCACATACACGCGCCCGGTCGGGCGCCACACCGCCCGGCCAGACCCACCTTTTTGCTCGGGTCTCCCTTCTCGCACCCGGTCGGGCGCGCCTCTGGGCGAGATATGCTTCCTCGCTTTATCCGCCCTGCCTGGCCGGGCGCGCCTTCGGGCGAAGCACAATGGCACCGGGCGGCTGCCTTGGGCACCTCTTGGAATTCGATTGGGCTCCGATTTTTTGGCCCAATCCGGATTTCCTCTTCGGGTCTTTAATACTCGATCCAAAATGCCTCGGAATCTCAAGTACCGTGCCCTTAATCACTGGTTCGATAACTCTAACCGGTCTTGGGCTTCAAAGGATGGTCGTGCTCCTCCAATGCTCGTAGTCGCTCTATTAAATCCCGGGAAAATGCTCCAAAAGTACAATTTCCTACAAAACTCAACCAAAATTACGAAAACACTAGAAAACACTAATTAGTAATAAAAGTGGCTCGAAAGAGCAAAAAACACTACTAATTATGACCAAAGGACGGGGGTAAAATGCAATATAAAATAGACATATCATGCACATACTTTGATATGTGCCACATTTTTTTTAATCTTACACCACAACAAGCCATCTCTTTCCTCTTTCTCTTTTCTCCTTTTTTCTTCTTGAAGCCAGCTCACGCAACACCAACAACCTCTGCTCCACCCATTTTCTCTCTCCTTTTTGCCAAACTGCTACCAAATTAAAGCCTAGAATTGTAGTAATTGGGCGTGAATTATTGTTTCCGGTGAATTGGCGGCTGGAGCAGGGGTTGCTCGGTTATGTGTGGGTTGTGGTGCATTGGTGGTGAATTGCTGTTTGCGGTGCCCTAATTGGTTGTTTTTTATCGTTTTCCCTTGACTTTTCTAACTTTGTAAATTTGCAACATGTGCCCGACACGTCTTTTGAAGGCAGCATACTTAAAAGGTTGTAGGAGTAAGACACTCATTTCTGAGGCAAGAACATCTACAGGTTCACTTGAGAAATGTATAGTGCTTTACACAATTAAGAGATAAGTCCTTGTTGTTGTTTTGATTGGGGTTTTTTGTTGTTGGTTATTTTGATTTGAAGTAGGGTTTTAGGGTTGAAGGTTGTAGAGAACTTTGTTTTGGGGTAACTTGGTTAGGGGTTACTAGGTTAGTCAAGGGTTATTCGGACAGGGGTTACTAGGTTGGTTTGGGGTTACTAGGTCGGTCAAGTGTTACTCAGTCAGGGGTTACTAAGTCAGCTAAGGATTACTAGGTTGGTGGGGTTACTCGGTTAGGGTTTACTAGGTCAGTCAGTTGTTACTTGTGTGTTAACAGGCCACACGGTGTTACAAAGATATCGAATTTAGGCAAAGCGTGAGGGCTTGGGGCACAGTGTGAAGCAAGAAGAAGAGGTGGATGCGTGGTGTAGCGGGATGAGAGGAGGAGGGGACTGGTGCCGGTGGTGCTGCATGGAGGAGCAGAGGGAGGCGGTCGATATTGGGGGAAGGGGTTGAGCGAAATTAACAGTTTTGACGGAAATGGGAGTTTGTTTTTTTTTTTTTTTTTTTTTTTTGGAAATTAAGTTTAATTTAATTAAAACATTTTACTTAAAAGAAAATTTGAAAAATTAAATCAGGTTAACTTTTGAAACACGAAACTGATTTTTTTAATCATATTTATAGAAAATACATGTCAAAGATCGTCAATCAAAAGGTCGTTTTATTTTTGGAAAATCGTTGAAAGGTCGTTTTACTCCCGACAAATTGTATGTATTGGGAGTCCTTCTACCCAATTACACACAAGAATAATTGCATAGTTAAGGGCTTGAAAATTGAAAGTAGGCAAGGGCGTAAAAGTGGTCTACATCGGAGACGAACCTGAGCATCTACTGCCTGGTCGTGTCTTATTCGTAAGTCCTCCCTACTTGCTCCTTAATTATCTAGATTTATTATTGAATTTGTTGTTCCTGCTTAGTTTGATTGGATGTTATTTTGTCTTTGATTTTCATTATCTTGATCTCAACGATTGAACACTGAGTTTTTATTTGTATTATAATAATGAGTTTGATATTTATTCAATTCATATGATCGTTTGTTCAATTTGAAGGTTTGATCTTTGTATGTGTGATAGTGTACGATTACATCTATAAAGTAATAATTAAACTACGATAGATATTGTTAGACGCGTTGTTTAATGGTAAACTAGTGTGTAGTCCGGGCGTTGCACCGGGTTGCTACTTTAGTTATTCCTTGTGATTATATGTATTTAATATTAATAATGTCTTTTTTTTTTAATTAGACCTTGTGATTTTCAATTGTATACCTAGATTTTTATGTTTATGACATAATTGATAATTGGCTTAGATGGTTAAATAACCATCCTTCTTATAAGAGGTTGGGTGTTCGAATCCCCGGCCCTTATTTATCATCATTTTTTTTATATGAAGCGATATTGGTGACGTGGCATAATGATTCAGGTTGATTGAGTAGTGATGATGTGGCATAATGATAGAAGGAGTAGGTGACGGAACGTGGTCTACGTGGCACATAGACGTTCATAGAAACGTCGTTTAATATATTAGTATAAATTAGAGGGGAAAACTTAATTTAATTAGTGTCAATGGCTCATATTAATAATTTTATTAAGTGTATCATTGGTTGATAAAAGTTATTTATAGAGTTAGTAATGTTTTAGCAAGATTCTATGCTAAACCGAGTATTGAGTGAGACTAAAGGAATGGAAATAATAGCTAGCGTTGTGACTAATTTATCAATGATCAAACTTCAACTATGTTAGTTACTTATTTGTCCCATGTAAATAGAGATGATCATTTATGGGCTTGGAGGGCAAAATGGTTGGGCTCATAGTTCTTACTTTGTCCAATAGCCTTAATCTAGAAAACCCAAGCCCTTTTATGCGGGCTTGACAATTAGTCCATACCCGTCCTACTAAACAGGTTGGGCTTATCAGTGGACTAATGGACTTAAAATCTTAGTTCTAATGTCAGTGTGTTCTAGAACTTTGTTCTAATATTTTTTTAGCACTTGTTGTTCTAATTATTACAATTAGTCCATACTCGTCCTACTAAACAGGTTGGGCTTATCCGTGGGCTAACGGATTTAAAATCTTAGTTCTAATTTTAGTGTGTTCTAGAACTTTGTTCTAATATTTTTTAACACTTGTTGTTCTAATTATTATAAACACTAAGTAATCTTTTTATTATTTATGTTAAGATTGTTTTGATTAAGTTGTCTTACAAAATTCTTGATCACAAATGATAAAGAAATAAAAAAAAAGTCAAATCATGACATATGTTAGTGAAAAGTATGAAAGAAAATATATATAAAAAAAAAAGAAAAAAAAAATAGTTATTTTGTAGCTAATAAAAACTTAGAGTCCAATATACACTCTTTGTATTTTATTTCTATAAATTTGTATATAATTTAACTAACTAAAATAAATTATTAAATTCTTTTTTATCAAACGGCCCGAACAAGCTAGTCCGGGGTACTAATTTTGTTATATATGTCCGCCCATTTATATTAGCGGGCCGGGCCCAATCTCGTCCAAATAATCAAATTTTACAAAAATTGTTGTCTAAACCCGCGCATTTTGCAGGCCGGGTAGGGCGGGATTACCGAGTTGTCCCGTCCATGAACAACTCTACTTGTAAATATTACTCCCTTTGTTTTTTTTAAATGCATCACTTTTCATTTTGGGTTTTTTTTAAAAGCATCATTTCTATCTTTGATAACTTTAAAATATATTTTATTATTTCTCTCTCCTCTATAATACCCCTCCCAAATTCATTTATTTCTATTTCTTAGTTTCATGGTCCCTACTTATATAATTATATAAATCATTCTCTCTCACATACTCCCTCCGTTCCCAAATGTTTTTTTACGTTCGGAATGTTGCGCGGTTATTAAGAAATTGTAGAAATTGAAGTTAGTTTAATGATTGAAAATGTATACATATAAATAAAGCAAGAATGTTGCATGTGGGGGGGGGGGGTTTAGATAGTGGAATGAACAGCTTTACAAAAAAGAAAAAGCATGTGGGATGATCCGTGCAAATGAATATCAGCTAATAACATTGCTTGATTTATTTTTTCAACCAATCAACTAAGATCACACAGATTGCACACATTAACACCAATTTAAGTTGAGATTAAAATTTGAATTTCCCTCTAACACTTTTACAAGCCTCGAGAATTGGGTCTCCAACTCACCACTTTTGCTTATTTTTGTCTATTAAATTAACCAAATAAGTACAATATCACATGGTATTTTAAGGACAAAATGGGAATTAAATAAGCAGAACAAGGGCAATTCAGACCATATTTTATGGCTTAAAATAGTATAATCCTAAATGTAAAGAATAAAAAGAAACATTAAAAATGAAAACGTAAAAAAACATTTAGGAACGGAGGGAGTACTATCTATTTCACGGCCCACATTGTACTTCTATCAAAATAAATTAATCACTTACTTTCCTTACTTGCACAATATAGTATTAAGACCATTGCCATTGGTTGCCCTCCTTGGATGGTCATGAAGAGAGAGAAAATCCAAAAAAGATTAAAATAATAAAAGGGAGTAGTTTTTGAGGGAAATGGTGCATGACCAGGTCATGGCCATGCCCATTTGTGAAGAGTGGGCAATGCATGTATATGTGACACTTGTCCAAGAGATATTGGTGCTGGTTTTTTTTTATTCAATATAGATAGCTTTACGTGGGAAATTGGAGGAGGGAAGAAAGTGGGGTTAATTTGTTTGGGAAGTGACACTTGGCATCATCTTGTTTGTTTTGCCATTTTGAATCCAATGGTATGCAATTAAAGTAAAATATGAACGTTGTAAAATTTATAACGGTCATAACTTTTAAAATAAAAACTTTAAAAAAAAATTAATTATACCAACGACTCTAATTTTTTCCCCTCTATAAAGTGAGCATAATTTTGAGGTATTTTGACCCAACTTTTTTTTCACTATTTATTACTCCCATATTGCAAAATTTTATGGTAATCCAAGGTTAGTGGAATTAAAAGTTTTGGAGATGAATAACCCAAAATCCCAAAGGAACAAAATCCAAAAAAATCATCACAATTTCAAAATAATTCAAATATTCATCCCTCCTTTTTTAATCATCCTATTGATATGAATTCTGATTTAGAACCTAATTTAACACTATTTTCTACTTACGTTTCTGGAAATGTGAATTTCTCAAATCCAAATACTTTTACTCAATTCCCTCAACAGCCAGCACAATATCCAAACATCTCATTTAGTCAAGATGATTTTCCAGCTACAAATTGTTCATCTTTTTAAAATTTTCAATTATCTCAAGATGAATCCACATTTCCTATCTCACAACATTTTACTATGTCACAAGGTGAAACTGCATTTACGGGTTTTGATTGTTCATATAGATCGAACGCACCATCAAATGACAGTGATGATGAGGAAGAAGTTTAAGAAGTTGAAGAAACTGATAGAGCTAATAAAGGATATAATCATCTAGGCAATTGGTTTTGGTCAAAAGTTGAATAAGTAACTCTTGTCAAAGCTTGGCTTGAAGTTAGTGAAAATAAAAAAACTAATACCAACCAGAAAGGGGATGTTCTGGAAGAAAATTGAACAAATGTATGATAATGTTAGAATATATAAACAAAAGTGTTTTGAGGAAAGTACTGAAGGGGTTACATAAGAAGATTTGTTAAAGGTTAAAGGTTTAGAACAACTTAGATGCCGGTGGAGAAGGATAAACGCTTCATGCTCTCAATTTTGTGATTCATTTGCTAGTGCTCAATCTAGAAGAAGAAGTGGTGAGAATGATGAGGATGTTATGAAGACATCATATAAGATCTATGCTACCGACAATACAAAGACAAAGTTGATGTCTAAACCTTTCACGATCAGCATGCATGCTTGGGATATTCTAACTCAACATGCTGCATGGAAGCCGGCTGAAAATATTGTTGGCACTTGCAAGAAAAAGGAATCCACTCAAGGTAGCGACTCAAAAAGAATGAGGATCAATGAAGAAGGTAACTACGCATCATCAACAAACCCAGATACACCAACCAGTGGTGATATTGGGTGTTCTGGCTTCCCTTCAAGCAATGAATCCAGCAAAAATAAAGGTTGGAAACGGTCCATGCATAAACATAACATGACAAACGGATACAAAAATTGAACTTACAAGATTGAAGTATCGGAGAGAAAAGGAAGTAGAGTTGTTTCAAGTGGAAATGGAAAAGACTCAGTTAGAAAGGGAAAGAGAAGCAAGAAAGCAAAGGAAAATTAATATGGAGTTGTTCAAGCATCTTGATTCAAAGCCATACTTATCTGAAGCACATCAGTAGCTGAGGAATAGTTTTGTGAAGAAGTTATTTCCATCAGATTAGTTAACTATTGTTTGCTTTAAGTTATTGTTTTTAGTTCTAATTAGTTTATGTTTACCATTGTTGTATTTTTTTTTTTCCGCAATTAAGTTTAAGTGTGTTTAGATATTAATAGTTATGTTTTATTGTATTGTCGTTTTTAATTAATAATTTATGTTTACTTATTGGTGTTTTTTTTTAAAAAATTAAATATTTTATTTTATGAATTATTTACTAAAATACTGATGCATTGATGTACATATCACTACAAAAAAGTTTCAATTATTTTCTAAAGAGTATAGTGCATTGATGTATGTATCACTACAACAAGTAACAATTATTTACTGAAAAAACTGGTGCATTGATAATACACTACCTAAAGTATCAATATACAAGAATCTTTACAGACATGAATTATCACAAAATACAATTGATATGATTGCTCAATAGAAGACATTTATTGTTTTTAGCAATGCAATTATTGTGTGCACGTATGTGTTTTGATAGCATACATACACCATTGTGCTATAAAATGGTTTATATCAATTTACGTTTCATTCAACCTTCTATTCATTCTCAAATTAAACTATCTTTCATAAAATTTGTCTTCAGAAGAAACTTCTAACTCTTCTAATTCCTCTTCCAATTCTTCAAATTCTGAAAATGTTTCTAACCTACTAACCCAATTATCAAATGACAGTGATGATGAACGTTATGAAAGGCATAGACAAACAAATCGAGTTGTTGATCGAATGATGGATCAAGTAATGATGTCCAATCCAATTGAAATATATCAAACTTTAAATCAAATTCCGAGGGCACGAAGGAAACCTGTTGAAAGACATCGTGAAGATGGACAAACTCATTTATGTATGGAACGACTACTTTGTAGATCCTCCAGTATTCCCTGCACATCTATTCCGTCGAAGATTTCGAATGAGGAAACATGTCTTTTTTCGTATAAAAAACACTTCGGAAGAACATCATTTGTTCTTTCAACAGAGGCAGGATGCTACTGGTAGATTTGGTGCTTCAGCATTGCAGAAATGCACAACGGCTATGAGGTTAATAGCATACGGCACTTCTGCTGATTCCGTGGAAGAATACATTCGGATTAGTGGATCTCTTGCAAGAGATTGCTTACAACATTTTGTAGAATGTATTATCTCTTACTTTAGCGATAATACCTTAGGAAACCCAATGAAGAAGATTTGGTAAGATTACTGAGAATTGGAGAATGAAGAGGTTTCCCAGGAATGCTCGGATCCATCTATTGCATGCACTGGCGGTGGAAGAATTTCCCTCTTAGATTGAAAGGAATGTTTTTTGGAAAAGCCGGAAAGCCCACATTTCTTTTAGAAGCTGTGGCGTCATATGATCTTTGGATTTGGCATGGTTTATTGGGACACCGGGTAGTCGTAATGATATCAATGTTCTTGATAGATCTCCATTATTTAACGATGTGTTTGAAGGTCGTGCACCACCATTAACTATGTCGTAAACAACCACCATTACAATATGGGATATTACCTTACCGATGGTATATATCCTAGATGGGCAGCATTTATTCCCACCATATCCCTCCCACAAAACGAAAAAGAGGGTCTTTTCGCTAAGAAACAAGAAAGTATGCGAAAGGACGTTGAGCGTGCTTTTGGGGTATTACAGGCTCGCTTTGCAATAATAAGGAATTCCGCTCTTGCTCGTGCATGATGCATCAATGTTGGGAAAAATTATGATTGCTTGCATTATTATGCACAACATGATCGTTGAGGATGAACGAGATACATATACAACATATTATGATCCAACTAATTATGATCAAGCATCACCTCCATCTTCAAGCAACAAAAATAATAATGAACCCTTTCAAAATCAAAATAGTGAAAATCGAATTGCAAGTTTGGATAATTACATGTCTAATAGAGCTCGTATTCGTGATGAAGATATGCATAGAGCCCTAAAATCGGATTTAGTGGAACATTTGTGGCTCAAGTTTGGGGGTAATAATAGGCATAATAGTCTATAGTAATGTATTATTGCAATTTTAGCTATCTTTATTTAAATATCATGCTATTTTTTTTAAAGAAATGTTCTATGTATTGTTATATTTTTAAGATTTATTATCGTATTGTCAAATAATATGTTATCGTATTATCTTATCATTATTTTTACTTAATTAACGATTATTAGGTCACAATTTACATTAATAATGAATAAATATTAATTATGTTTAATTAATGTTGATTAAATACTGTAATCATTTATTATTAATTATTTAATTCATATAGTTATGGTGGGGTAGAGTAAAAGTAAGAAAGAGAAAATCAATAACCACAAAATTAGAGGGCAACCAATGGAAGGGCATGGTCATAAGTGGGTATGAGAGTTGGGCATGAATGAGGTGGAAGAGAGAGAAATTGATAAAAAATGTGATGACCACCATTGGCTTGGGCAATGGATGGCTATGCTCTAAAGCAAAATAATTTTTTTAAAACTTCGTGTAAATACAAGTGATGCATTTAAAAAAAACACGGAGGGAGTATAATAATTATAGTTGGTTTAGTTTATAGTTTATAGTTCATTTAGTGTATAGTTTATGATCTTTAAGCCACCATCCTATTAGATAATTATATAGTTGTATATTATGTATATTATCGTGGTGTAAAGCATATAATAATATATTAGTTACATTTTGGATTTTGGAATTTAATTACTCTCCTCGTGGAATCGACCCCTTTTTTTCTTCCTTTTACTAGTTATTAATATTTTTGGAGAAAAAAGTTAGGTTTTAATTTTGTACGATAAACGACACATATCTAGCGGAAAATTTGTGTACAACTACCCATATTTTGGCTCTTTTAAGAAATTTGTTAACCACTACCCATTTTTTGCAAAATTTTGTGAACCACTACCCACAAACGAATTCCGTTAAATTTCACCATTTGTGGGGCCCACTTTTTCGTTTCCCACCCATTAATTCATTTCCCAACTTAATTAACCCTATTCCTACCCAAATTAACCCCCTTTCCAACCTAATTAACCCCTTCTTACCCTAAGTAACTCCATACCTGCCCCAATTAACCCCCTTCCTACCCTAGTTAACTTCATTCCCACCCCAATTAACCCCTTTCCAAACCTAATTAGCCCCCTTCTCACCCTAATTTACTCCATTCCCACCCCAATTAAGCTCCATGCTAACCTTGAATTATTTACTATGATAAAGACACTATAAAAATTATGAGTAATTTGATATTAACTTATTGATACACATATTGATGTGAAAAAATATAATACTCCCTATATGCATTTTTACGTATTTTGTTAATTTATGAGTATATTTAATATAATGTTTATGTTATTTGAACCTGCTTTTATTATGACAACGAAGACAAATGAAAAAAGAACAGGAGGAAGTGAAAACGAAGACAAATGGGAAAAGAGCTAAGATGACAAGCACGTAAAATGAGGAAAATTTGCCAACAATTACCATTTAAATGACCACTTTTGAGAACAACTACCATTTAAAATTTTCTTTTAAAAAAACTACCACAAAGTCACAAAAACTTTGAGTAGCACTACCACGTTTTATTTTCCGGGAAGAATTTCCGGTTGAGAAAGCCTAGTTTATAAAATTTCAATCAATTATGTTATAGAAAACAACAGATTTTGATAGTTAAACACAATTATAGATCAATTATCTTTAATTTTGCATTATAGTTTATTTAATTTCTCAATTAAATCCTAAAATTAGGGTTTACGGTCAAAAAATTGAATTAAGGGCTTTACGAAATTGAGGGATTTGGGGCAATTGAAGTGTATAATCCAATTAAGGGTTAATGTAGTGCAATATTATCATTTAATTTGGGTTTTTTGAGGGAAATTTTATAAAATATGCCCCAAAAACGGAGATACTTGCCGGAAACAATAAATGTGGTAGTGCTACTCAAACTTTTTGTGTTTTTGTGGTAGTTTTTTCAAAAGAAAATTTTAAATGCTAGTTGTTCTCAAAAGTGGTCATTTAAATGGTAGTTGTTCGCAAAATTTCCCGTAAAATGAATCATGCAAGGGCAGGGCCGTGTTAAAGGTGGTCGGATTGAATACAAATATCCAAAAATATGCACATATACATAATTTAATCCTAGAAATCACATCAACAATCATAAGTTAGCACTGACAACGCTCATATCATCAAAAAAGAACAAAAAATAACACCCAATATCCCAATTTTCAACAACATTGAAAACCCTATTTCCCAAATTCAACAAAAAATCAAAACCCAAAAAAAGTCATCAGATTTGTTTAGGGGATTTTTCACCCTAGACACTTGGACCAATGAGGGGCTGCCACGTGTCAGAGGCTGGCAGGTCACCTTTGATCTATCCCCAGCTGACACGTGGCCTCCCCAGATATGTCCCCAGAATTGCGGCCTTCAGAGGCCCAATTCCCCAAAAAACACATTGATTGCGGCGCTGCCCACCTGCTCTAGGTCAGATGACCTAGGGGAGGGCACTTTTTCCCATGACCCTATAAATAGGGAGATATTCCCTCATTTTGGGGGCATTCACAATCATTTATTACACCCTACTTTCTCTCTCATCAGAGAGCTCCTGAGCTTGGAATCCAAGCAGATCTCCACCTCAAATTCCGCACTTTTTACTCTCCTTCAAGTTACTAACTTGAGCGTTGGAGGCGGAGCACCACCCAACCGGTGTCTCCATTGATTTTTGCAGGTACAGAGCCGGCAGGACCAGTCTTCGAGCTGTAACTCTCCCAAGGGATAAAAACACCCAAAACATTTGGCGCCGTCTGTGGGGGAGGGTACCTCAAGATGGTTCAAGATTCTGTACCAATCTCTAACTCTATTTCTCTGCGTCCGGTTACTCAGGCGGGTAACCAGGAGGACCTACAACCGGTAATTCAACCGGAAGGCCTTGAGATCCCTCAACCTCAGCCTCAGCCAGAGGTATTTACTGAGGAGGAAGAAAAAGAGGACAATGATGTGGAGACCTACATAACTAAAAACGACTCCCTCATCTCTAAATCCATTCGTTCCAGGGATCAACTGGAGTGAAATCAAGACCAGGCGGCCCCCTGGGAGGTCAGACGGGGAAACTCGGAAGACCAGAGGAGAAACTCCAGTCACCCGGAATGAGCTCATGAAATTCATGAACTCCTTCAAGGGTGAAATCAAGGAGATGATCAACAACAAGGCTGGCTCTAGCAAGAGTCCGTCGGCTAAAAAGACTCCCAATGATGGGAAGAAGAAGAAGCCGGTCAAGGACAGGAAGCCAACTCCTCATCCAAAGGAGAAGGCAGCCGCAAAACTTGACTGGACCAAGATTTTGATGCCCCAGAGACAGTCCGGCAACCCCAGCCGGAGGTCAACAAGGCGTCTGCCTTCGATGCTAGACATGTCATCAATCGAAGGAGACAGCAACAGTCTGAGTCAGCTTCTACCTCAAGCTTTCCAGACAGCTTCAAGGAAGCTTCTGCAAGGAATTCCATGTCCTTGCGTGAGAGTCGGACAGGCGGTAAATCCATCAACACCGAACCTCAACTCATGATGGCCTCAAGTTTATGCAGCCACCCCCATTCGGAGGTCAGGCGGCATACACCAATGTCCAGCCACTGGACTGGCAGCTACGGCTGATGAGGTTAGGCGAACAGCCGTCTGCCTTTGCAACAAATATAACCGAGGCGGCTCAGTCGGCCAAGGTTAAAAATGTGTTGGTTGGTGCTTATGATGGCACCACCAACCCGGAAGACCACCTGATGGCATATACCAACCTAATGTGCTTACAAGGTTGGGACGATGCCACCTGGTGTCGCTTCTTCCCGGCTACATTGAAGGGCATTGCCCAACAATGGTTTGGCAACTTGCCAGCCGGATCTATTGATTGCTTCAAGAAGCTAGCCTTCTTGTTTGCCACCAACTTCTCAATGAACATCCCTGCTAAGAAAACAAGTTTAGACTTGAGCACCATTAAGCAGGGAGAGAGAGAAAGGCTACGCTCATATGTTAGGCGGTTCAACCTGGTCAGGATTAAGATCCAGGGGCTGTCTGACAAGGTAGCATTTACAGACTTCTTCAAGGGTCTGAGAGACGGGTCGACTTTTAAGTTCGACCTTGTCAGAAAAAAGGCATTTACGCTACAGGCGGCCCTGAGGGAGGCGGAAATCTATATTCAAGCAACCGACCTCTGCACGCCTGGTAGCCAGTCGGACTCCAAAAAGTCTGACAAGCAAAAAGAGAGCCGGTCTGCTCAGCCGGCAAAGAAAAAAGAAGAGAGCAAGAAAAGAAAAGAAGTCTGGGCGGTCAGTGATTCTGAGTAGCCGTCCCAGAAAAAGAAAAAAGAGTTTAAACCGTACGTCCCCCGGTGCGAGTTTAACAAAGACTGCAACTCCATCCTCATGGAGGTAAAGGACCGGCTGTCCATTGAGAAGCCGAATCCAATGAAGAGTTCCGTCCAGTCACGGAACAAAAATAAATTTTGCCAGTTCCATGAGGAGGTTGGCCATGACACCAACGACTGCTTCAGTCTACAGCGGACGTTGGACCGTCTAGCTGACAAAGGGCTTCTAAAATCCTACATTTCTAAGTCCCCAGCTGGGGCAAAGAAGAAAAACAAGGGTCAGTCCTCCAAGACTACCCATCAGCCTACTAGTAGTTCGGATACCGACAAGGATCCGGTCTACACTATAGCAGGCGGATTCTCTTGCGGTGGCCCTACCATCTAGGGCACCAAAAGCCATCTTCGAAAGATGGATAAGGATGATGATGAGCAGGCGTCTTCCAGCTCCACCTTTCCGGATGTCCTCATTATTGAGAAGGACAGGGGCAGCGTCCGCCGTCCGCATGACGACCCGGTTGTCATTGAATGTAAGGTTGCCAACCAATTAGTTGGACGCATCCTTATTGACACCGGCAGCTCGTCGGACATCATCAGCCTCCGGTGCTTGCAGAAGCTGAAATACAACACCAGCAGCATGCATCCGGTCACCCACCCCTTGGTTGGTTTTGGGGGTGGGATGGTCTACCCAGCCGGAAGAATTGACTTACCCATCCGGTTGGGAGAAAAAGGCCAGGGACGACATATTGTCGTCAGATTCTTGGTCGTTGAGGAGTTGACCGCCTACAACATTATCCTTGGGAGGCCAACCCTCAACGAAGCCAAGGCGGTGATCATCCCATCTCTTATGCTCATCAAGTATAAGAGGGATGATGGCTCTGTTGGTTCCCGGAACGGGGATCAGAAGACGGCCCGGGAGTGCTATCTCTCAGCCGTCAAGGATACTATGACCACCGGCCAGGGGAAGGAACCAATAGACCTTGACATTGTCAAGGATGCCAATCCACCCCCACTAGCAGCCGGAAAAAAGAGAAAAGCTGCAGAGCTGGTGGAGGTGAAAAAAGAAAAGAAATAGCAATTACTGACCGGGTCAGAGGAGCTCCGTCCCCAACCGGCTGGTGAAAGTATTGATCTTGTTCTGGACGACAGTCGTTCAGAGCGAACTGTTAAGGTTAAGACGGTTGCTAATGTTGTTCTGGGGGCAGATTTGCACCTTCTGCTAAAGGAATTCAAAGATGTGTTTGCCTTTGAAGTGGAAGAGATGCCAGGCATCAGCCCGGATCTCGCTGTCCACAAACTCGCCGTGGATCCAAAAATGAAGCCCATCCGGCAAAAGAAGAGGAATCACGGTGAGGAAAGAAGTCAGGCGGCAGCTGCCGAAGTAAAAAAGCTGCTGGATAGTTATCCACTTCCAAAAATTGACAGCTTAGTTGATTCAACAGCCGGTCATGCCTTGATGAGTTTCATGGATGCCTATTCTGGCTTCCATCAGATACCCCTGTGGAAGAAAGATCAAGAAAAGACGGCCTTCGTCACTGATCAAGGGTTATTCTGTTATACTGTGATGTCGTTTGGCTTGAAGAATGCGCCGGCTACGTTCCAACGGATGATTAATACAGTCTTCATTAGTCAAATTGGGAGGAACGTAGAGGCATATATTGATGACAAGATAGTCAAATCCAAGCAGCGGGCGGATCACCTTGCTGATCTCCGAGAAACCTTCTCCACACTCAGGCGGCATAAGGTTATGTTAAATCCTAAGAAATGCGTTTTTGGTGTTGAGTCTGGGAAGTTTCTCGGATTCCTAATTGATCAAAGGGGGATAGAGGCTAACCCTGAGAAGATACAGGCGGTAATTGACATGAAGATACAGACTAGATTTGAATGGGGGGATGATGCTGAGGCGGCCTTCCAAAAATTGAAAGAACGCTTGCACTCTTTGCCAAGGCTTGTCAGCCCTTTGCCTAGAGAAAAGTTATACATGTACTTAGCCGTCTCAGACCATGCCCTCAGTGCCGTTCTCCTTGCTAAACGAGACGGTACTCAGCTCCCGGTATATTTCATTAGCCATGTGTTAAAAAATGCTGAACTCCGGTACCCCATGGTGGAAAAATTTGGTCTTGCTTTATATATGGCCTTCAAAAAGCTGAAGCCATACTTTCTGGCACATCCGGTTGTAATTTACACCGACCAGCCCCTCAAGCGGCCAATGTCTACTCTGGAGTCATCCGGAAGAATGTTAAAGTGGGCTATTGAAATGCAAAGTCTTGAAATCACCTACGAACCAAGGAAAGCAGTGAAAGGTCAGGCGTTTGCCGACTTCATTGTTGAAATGACTCGTCCGGTTCTTCCGGATAATATTGATCAGGTTTGGAAGGTGTATGTGGATGGGAGCTCTACAAAGAACGACTGTGGTGCAGGCATTGTTTGTGAATCTCCAGAAGGAGATAAGTATGAATATGCACTACAGTTCAAGTTTCAGGCCTCAAATAACGAGGCAGAATATGAAGCCCTGCTAGCCGGAATCCCCATGTGTAAGGCGGCAGGGGCAACAAAGATTGACGCCCATTCTGATTCTTAGTTGGTTGTTAGCCAGTATGAGGGCACTTATGAAGCAACTCATCCGGCTATGATCAAATATCTTCAGGCTGTCAAAGATGAGGCTGGGACACTTGAGGAATTCCGATTGAATCAAGTGCCCCGGTCAGATAACCACCCGGCGGATGCACTGTCAAAATTGGCATCTTCCGCCTGCCATGATACGCCTCGGTCAGTCTTTTGGGAAGTTCTTGAAAAAAGAAGTATTTATGAAGAGCCATTGGAATTCTAGATCGAAGCTCTACTTGGATGGATGGCATCCGGGCGTATCTAGCAGACGGTACGCTCCCTGATTCACCTCAGGAGGCAGCCATCATGAAAAAGAGAGCAGCTAACTTCGAGTTGAGAAACGGAGAACTCTTCAAGGCTGGATTTCTCAAGCCCTTGTTGAAGTGTGTTACCCCAGAGAAGGGGAAAGAAGTTCTCGAAGAGCTGCATGCGGGATTCTACGCCTCCCATATAGGCGGCAAGTCCCTAGCCGTCAGAGTCAAGCGGCACTATTTTTGGCCTACCCTTGAGGCAGACGCCAAAGAGTTTGTGAAGAAATGTGATAAATGCCAAAGGTTTGGCAAGCTAATACATCGCCCGGCTACTGATCTGACGACAATCCACAGCCCGGTCCCGTTTGCTAAATGGGGCATGGACATTTTGGGTCCTTATACGCCTGCGCCAGGCGGAAAACGCTATATCTTGGTGGTTGTGGACTATTTCACCAAATGGGTGGAGGCAGAGGCAGTTAAGAATATCAAGACAAAGGATGTCATCTCTTTCATCTGGAAGAACATCATCACCCGGTTTGGGGTACCTATGTCTATGGTATTTGACAACGGCCCTCGGTTTGAAACGCCTCAGCTCAAGACTTGGTTGGGAGATCAAGGTATCTCAAGTTACTTTGCCTCAGTCGGCCGTCCTCAAGAAAATGGTCAGGTTGAGGCATTCAACAAACTCATCTCAGACGGCATCAAAAAGAAAATTGAAAGAGCCGGTGGTTTATGGGCTGAAGAGTTAATTCATGTCCTATGGGCCATCCGGACAACTGCCAAGGGGTCAACCGGAGAAACCCCATTTCTCATGGTATACGGAGCTGAAGTCGTGTTGCCCATTGAACACTATGAGCCTACGCTCAGAGTGATGCTCTATGATGAAGAGGCAAATTGGGAGGCCATGCGGCTGGCATTGGACTCCCTCCCGGAACGTAGGGGCAATGCTGCCCTGTGACATGAGATATACCGTCTGAGAATGACAAGAGCCTACAACAAAAGAGTACACAAACGTCCTTTAAAATTTGACGATTTTGTATTACGAAAAATGGAGGCAACCGGTAGGGCCAATGAACTTGGAAAGCTAACTCCTAATTGGGAAGGCCCCTACCGGATTTATGAAGAAGTTAGGGATGGCACATACCGCCTGGAAACCCCAGACGGTAGACGCTTGCCTAGAACTTAGAATGTAGATAACCTGAAAAAGTACTACTTCTAAGTATTGTAAAGTTTTTTTTTTTTGTAACAAGAAGTGTTAATGAGAAATGCTTTTGTTTCAATTATTGTCCTTTTATTTCCGTCTGGGTTTACCCATACAAGTATTGTAAAGTTTAGTAGCAAATTTAATATGTGAATAACTTGAGGCCAATGGCCAGATAAAAAACTAAGTTTGATACTTAGTGTTTAAAATTAAAAGTCCATAGTAACACGAGGCCAATGGCCAGATCCTTAAGCTAGGCACAAAACCGCCTAGTAGCTATGCAGCCGGTCTCCAACTAGACCAGAGGCCAATGGCCAGATGGTTGTCTTTTTACAAATTCGTCTATCCCATCTTGGATGTAGGCGTCCGGCGACACCCCTCCGGGTGCAATCGTCGCAGAGAACAGCCTACCTGCTTGTTCTATGTACCCATGCAGGCGGCTAAGTTTGAACGGCTAAATTAGCCAACTCATTGCCGTCTGACCGAAACTCTACCTAAGAATATCTTGACCATGGAACTCCGGATGATCCCAGACATCAGCCGGAGTACTGTCATAAACCTATACTTAGGATTATTTCATCTTTAAGTTGCGCATTCCCCCCATTGGGGCAAAACTCTATTGCGTAATGGCTAAGTGAATACCCAGGCGGTTTGATACCGACTGGGGCAGAGGTTGTATGCCTGTTATTTGAACGGCTGTGTACTTGGTTTGGGGCAATCACCATTGTGATTGATTGCCTTACAAACATCTCATACTCTTTTAAGTATGAGAAGTTTCCAAGGCCATCAATCCTTTTTATAAGATTAAACCAACCACACAGCCGTCCAGGGGCAAGGACAGCCGGATTTGTACCTGCCGCATGCTTCTTATAAGATAGGCAAAATCACAAGTATATATGCAAAAGAGAAAAAAATTGAAAAATTGTGCAAGTATAAGAAAAACCGACTGAGTCGGTATACTTCATAAAATAGAAATTGGCTCAGAGGCCTAAATAATTGTTAACCGGAATCACATCCGGTGAAGAAATCATTGTTACCCGACCCCACGGTCGGTAAAAGATACACTGGTTACTCGGCACGCAGGCCGGAAAGGCAAAAGAAAAATAAAAAGAAAGGTTGGTTGGTTGGCATACTGCCGCTGAATCCAAGAGCTTATTTACTCTTGGGGAGGTTGCTGCTCCTGCTGCTCCTGATCCGGCTAGTCCTGCACCGGGGGGAGGTCCTCTTCAGTGTTCACAACCTCTTTAGGCTGGTTCTCTTGACCCTCTTCCTGCTCCCCCGCCTGCTCTGCTTCATCGTCAGAGACCTCATATCCCTGTTCTTCAGCCTAGACCTTGAAGCGAGGCGGCGCTTCCTCTCCCAGAACTTGGGCATCATACGCAGCTGTGGCGTAATCATACCTCAACTTGTAATATTCAAAATCCACTTCTGGGTAGAGGAGGTTCCAAGCCATCCTCAGGCGGGCCTCAGTATCTTTCTCATTCTCCTCGACCAGCGGGCTCTGCTCCTTGGCGATTTCCTCCTGATGCTGGTTCTTCAGGGTTGCAAGCTCCACCCCCAACCGGGAAACATCAGCCCGGAGTTGGGCATTTTCTTTGTCAGCACCTTCCAACGCCTTGAGATCAGATTCAGCATTCTTCAATTTTAGCTAAAGGTCGTTGGCCCGGTTGTTCGCAGCCTCGTTAGCAGTCGTCAGAGTCTGAACCAGCTCCTCCTGTTTCAACTCCACTGCTTTAATTGCAAGATCAGACATATAATATGCATGTTCAGCAGAGTTGAGATTTTGAATTGCCCTTCTTTTGGCGTCATTTACCTCTTCCTGCTTCCGCCTGAAGGGCACCCGGAGCCCGTCCACTCTCATCATAACCTAGATGAGTCAGCCGGGAAAGTCAGTACTCAATGCAATCAAATAAAAACAAAAGTCTAGAAGTTAAAACAGCTTACCTCCGCTAGTTGGCCCATTATCCGGTCAAAGTCTACTACCTGCAGACCAGGTACTGAGCTTTTCTCTGTCCGGGTGAGGGTCCTCACCATCCGTTTGGCAAAAGCCGGGAAGTCAGGTGCCCCGGAGGTAGCATCTGCACCAAAAGAAGTACTTGGTGAGAGGGAAGCAGCATATGCAGCATTCATCCGTCCCCAGCTACTCACTGAGTCTCCGGATGGGTCAACCTTAGTCTTGACTCTCATAAAGTCAAGTGGGTAAGGTATTTCAATGGTAGCCTTACCTTGAGTTTGGGGCTGCGGAGTTGAACCCTCCCCAGCCGCTGCAGTGCCGGCTGCAGCATCGAGTGGCATGCCACTCTTCGATGCCTCCTCTGAGGCATCCAGCATTTTGTCCCCCGTTTGCTTTGAGCTCTCGCTCAGAGCCTTCACTTTGGAAGGGGACTTGCCACCAATCGTAGGACGATCTGGTTTGGCAGTTGAGGTTGTCTGGGAAGGGGTCCTTCTGGGGATCTTGGCAACTGGAGTCTTATGAAGCTCCTCTCCAGTTCTTTTGATATGTTTGGAGAAGGAGCGAGGAATGATTTTGCCGGTGCCCTGCAAAGAGAAAAGTAAAACATTAGTAGCCGGCAAAAGTACTTAAAGAAATTTATTGAAAAAAAAACTTTGGAGCAGGCGGTCTTACCCCGCCTTTCTTCGCATCCTTTGCTTCCAAGGACGCTTTCTTGGCCATCAGCTGTTCCTTGCGCAGCTGGGCAGCAGGTTTAGCCGGTGTCTTTGCCGGGTCCACCATCCTTTTAGCTTCGGCTGCAAAAGTCAGACGGAACATCAGTCAAAGAAACATTAACAATTATTGAAAGCAAGGCAAAATTCTTCAAGTAAAGGGATCTACCCTGAGGAAACATGGTGCTAAGTCCACAGGCGGACAGGAACCTCTCATCCTTGAAAAAGTCCGGATGGGGGATCCAGTTTTTTGGTACAATTATCTGAGTCCCATCCTCCATGGGCTCAGTCGTGGTTTCAAAGAAACCCGGATCCATTATTTGCCGGCGGGCTTGTGCAGAAAGCTCCGGGAGGGCGCATTTTCTGCCAAGGAGAGCCGGCTATTTATTATACCGGCGTAGTGTCCGGTTGTGGTCGAGGGATGGGGAGGAAATCAAATAAAACCTTTCCCTCCAGCCGGACCATTTGGACACCTTGTCCAAAGTTATCTGATATTGGGGCAAGGTAGTGAGAGTGTACCAAGCCCCATGACCGCCTGGGGCCCTGCTCAAATAATGCATATGAGCAAAGGCCGAGAAACTAGGCTCTATGTTCTGAAATTAACAGGCGGCAATATAGCTGAGTATATTCCCCCATGAATTTGGAGTTATTTGCCATACCCCCAGGTCATACCCTTTAAGGATCTTCCTGATCCCAATGTGACGGGGGAACCGGAGGCCGGCTTCAATCACCGCCTCGAAGCAGACGAAGTAATTGTCTGCATTCTCTATATCGTCTTTCCAGGCCATGACGGCATCCGCAGGCGGAACCGTGATATACCACCCGTTTCCAAACGGGTGCTTCTGTTTGAAGGTTTTGAAGCTGCTCTTCAACAAGGCTCTATCAGCCGGCAGCATCCTTATTTTTCTGGGGTCAGGCTTGTCTGAAGTCTTTGCCGGCACCTTATAGTCAGCCGCAAAGTTCTCCTGTTCAGAGCCAGAAGCTTCTGACCCTGACCTCTCAGCAGCCTCATTGCCGCCTGGCCCTTCTTCCCTTTCTGAGGAGGAGGCGGCTTCCTCACCGCCTGACTCCCTCACTTCTTCTTGGGAGGGGGCGCCACTTTCAGAGCTTTCCTACTCATCCGGACTCTCATAGTCCTCCTCCCTTGTAACATCTTCAGCACGCACTCTTCTAGCGCGCCGGTGTCTAGGCTTAATAGCCGTTTGTTTAACTCTGGCAATTGTTTCCTGCACAGACACAGAGAGGGAGGGATTCGGGGATGAGCAAAGAAGATCCGATTGTCAGGAAAAGGCACCCCTGGTTCTAGACTCAGCCGTACCAGGAGACCGGCTGAGCGTCCTAGGCCGTGCCATGTGTGTGGATGAAGAGTCCATTTATTTTATTTTGGAAAACGAATGTATACAGGCGGAAAAAAGAATGTATACAAGTTAAAAGAAAATTGAAGGAAGGAAACGGATAGTTACCTTACTTTAAAAAGTTCTGAAAAATCTGAAAATAGCTACAGCCGGTGACCGGGTGTTCTTGAACGAGCACACGGGAATCTTGAAAGGGCAAGTACGCAACCGGGATCAGAGCACCTCTCTCTAAAAACTTCTCTTTCTCTCTCTAGAAAATGAAAATGATGAATGAAGTGAGAGGAGAGAGGGGGGGGTTAACTCATATTTATAGGCAGGTTAAACAGAAAAAATCACCGTTAACCCTAGCCGTTCTACTGTTCACCTCTCACAGGCTGACACGTGTCACAGGCACCACGTGGCCAGCCACGTGCCACCTGTGAGGGGCAAATGTTTAGGGGATTTTTCACCCTAGACACTTGGACCAATGAGGGGCTGCCACGTGTCAGAGGCTGGCAGGTCACCTCTGATCTATCCCTAGCTGACACGTGGCCTCCCCAGATATGTCCCCAGAATTGCGGCCTTCAGAGGCCCAATTCCCCAAAAAACACATTGATTGCGGCGCAGCCCACCTGCCCTAGGTCAGATGACCTAGGGGAGGGCACTTTTTCCCATGACCCTATAAATAGGGAGATATTCCCTCATTTTGGGGGCATTCACAATCATTTATTACACCCTACTTTCTCTCTCATCAGAGAACTCCTGAGCTTGGAATCCAAGCAGATCTCCACCTCAAATTCCGCACTTTTTACTCTCCTTCAAGTTACTAACTTGAGCGTTGGAGGCGGAGCACCACCCAACCGGTGTCTCCGTTGATTTTTGCAGGTACAGAGCCGGCAGGACCAGTCTTCGAGCTGTAACTCTCCCAAGGGACAAAAACACCCAAAACAAGATCAACTCAGATCGTCAAAATCCAACATAATTCATTAAAAAACGCTAAATCAAGCTAACACATCAAAATTCATAAATTAAATTAAAGATGATCATACCTCAGAGAAGAAAGAGATCATATTCTTTACCTGTTTTTATAATTTTTTAATGAAAATCGTACAAAATTGAGAACAAACGGGAAAGCAAGTTGAATGACACAAAATCATTTATCAAAATCAAGAGAGAATGAGTGATAGGAAGAGTAGGATAAAACGAGTGATAGCGAGCAAAAGCAGGAGAAGGACAGAAGGACAGAAAGTCACAAGGGAAAGTGGAAATTTCGTAAAATAAATCAAGAAAACAAACAAGAGTATGGAAGGAAGTGCACTTCTACTAAGCTAGAATAACAAGAAATGAATAGTACTACTTACATTGGGGTTGTGGATTTGAACCTACTTTAATTATAAAAAAAAAAAAAAATCTAGATTCGTCATTCTAAAAGTGGTCCTCATAATGCCAACCAATAAATATCTAAAATAGGCTGGAATTCACATGTCACGTATATTAAACTTATGCGTCAACCAACCCACAACACTCATAAGCAACACATTGAACTACATTCTGCCGCTTTTGGCTTATTAGCTTACTTTTATTATTATTTTAGTTGCTTTTAGGAAGAGGACAAGAAGTAGTAATGTTGTAATTACGACACTTGCCATGACTTGGGTGTAAGGAAGAGTTGTATTTGTAGTAATAGCATTGGAGGGAAAAATTATTCAGAAATTTGTATTGGAAACCCTTGGAGAGTGATGAACTCAAGCCATTAACCTATCTTGAAACCTTTTGGTTATAATATATCAATCAACAACAACAATCCCCTTCCATTTTTCCTTGTTTGCTTTCATTATCTTAGTCTCTGATATCGTTGTCTGTTGCAGTTGATATTAGAGCAGCCATGACCCCGTCATCTGGTACAAACACGCAAGCACGCAGCGCATTGAAGCATTGGAATGACATATGATCGAGGTTGCGTCGAAGTTGGACGGAGGAGAAAACTTTATCCACCAGATTCTGTCCACGACGGTTACGGAGAGTCTTGAGGCTCTCTAAAAGTCTTTGTCGGAATAATTCACCAAGCAACAAGATGCCGAGTCTCTGCGACTGAAGGGGAAGCTTAACCGATTTCGGGATGACCATAACCAACAAGCTGCTATGTTGAAAAACAACCAGTACAAGTTCTTCGACGAGATTCGAGGGATCATGAAATCCTTGAAGGATAAGCAGAAGAAGCCTATCATGGTGGAAGATGAGGCAGAGCAGTCCGACGTCGATGGTGGCAGTGGCAGCGACCCTAGGAGGAATTTCGGCACAGGATTTGACTGGGAGAGGGTGAAGGATTTATGTCTTTGTCGTGTGCAATTACTAGATGTATAAATGGATCAAATTATGGAGATAATAAAGTTCAAACATTTGGGTCGTCATTTTATCATAGCTAGAGGTACTAACGATCTTTGAAATAGTAAAGTAGGCCAAAGCCCAATTGGACGGATCCTATAAGGTCACACAAAGGGCCTAGATCAAGCATTAGAGGATGAGGCCCATCATGGGCTTCATCACTCTAGGTGGCCGGCCATAGGGAGGAATAAGGAGGTTTTTAGGCTTCGTGCCCTAGTCTAATTATAATAAGATTATAAATAGACTAGGTGCCTAGGGTTTGCAAGTAAGCAATTCAGTGATCATTTTGATTAAACCCTAATTAGCAAACACGAAGCTTAACCCTCTAAAACTCCTCTCTCTCTCTCTCACGGCTCTCCCCTCCTCCTCGGCGGCGCCAGTGGTGGTTCGTGATGGTGGTGGTTCGTGCGGTGGTCGGTTGTCCATTAAAGGTGGTGATCGCGGTTCTTCCCCTTCACTCGACCAATCTAGTATTAGTGGACGGCTCGTTCGAATCGTGTGGACTAAGTGAAGAGCAACGCTTGGGGCTCTATTCTCTCCCTGATTTGTCAATCAAAAAGCTACGTGGAAATCACGCTTCAAAGGTATAATTATGTGTCTTGTGTGTTATGCATGCAATCTTGGGATTAGGTGCTTTATGAATTTGATTCATGTTTTTTCTGCATTATATTGAGATTGCTCTTTCAATTAAAAACTCGACAAACCTTTGATATTTATGATAGGTCATGCCAAAGCTGGGTGTCATTTTATATCTTGGGATAGTTGGGGTAAATCAAGTAATACAATTTTAATTGGTTATGCTCAACAAGGTTACCTAAAGAGTTTGAAACCTTGAAGCAAAGGGAAATAATTTAACATGTAATGGTTATTTATTCAACCAAGAGTTACAAGAGTTGTAATCAGTAAAGAGTTTACTCACCTTGAAAATGTAATGGTTGATGATAGGGCCAATGTCCGGTCAATTGTTGCACAAATAAAGGATCTTGGAATCACTTAAAATTCAATTGGGATAATTTAGTTATTGAATAAAGTGTTTTAAAGTTACCTAATTAATTCGTTTATGGTACTTTAAATTTTAATTAAACATAATTTTTAAACTTTGCCTTATTTTGACTGGTAAGGGTAGTCGTAATCACAATGACAACAACGTTTACAATCTTGACCATTCCTTGAGAAGGATAGGTTGACAGGTGAAAACTTTTCCGCTTGGGAAAGGATGCTAAGGCTTGTTTAGAAATCTGAAGGTAGAGAGGATGTCATTGACACCCCATTGCCAGGACCTATGCCAGAAAATCAAACTGCGACAGAAGTCAAAAAGCATAAGGAAACCCATGATAGAGCTATGCCTATCACTTGCTTGATGATTGCTACCATGGATCCTAGTCTTCAAAAGCATTTTGAGGAACATGATACGTACACAATCATGCAAGAACTCAAAGCTTTGTTTAAGAAACAAGCTAGAGTTGAAAGGTACGAGCTCCACCGTGAGATTCTGGATTGTAGGATGGAGAAGGGTACCACAGTTTATGATCATGTTTTCAAAATGATCGGTGTTATTCAAACTAGGGAGAAACTGGGGCACCCATACAGTGATGAGATGGCAACAAACATCATTCTCCACTCACTTTCAGAAAGTTTCAACCAGTTTATCATGAACTTTAACATGACTGATGCTGCAAAGACTATGAATCAATTGCATGCAATGCTGGTTAGTGTTGAAAACCAAATCCTTAAGGAACCTAAGAAGGAAGTTTTTATGATTCAAAAGGGGGTTCAAGAAGAAGGGACAAAAGGCTAGTGCTAAAAGCAAGGGCAAGCAAGTTGCCAAGGCTCCTGAAAAGCCTACGACGACTCCAAAACCCAAGGCTATAAGTGAAACTGAATGCTTTTACTGCAAGAAGAAAGGGCATTGGAAGCGCAACTGCCAGAAATACCTCGACTTCATCAAGAAAAATGGAGCATCAACCTCAGGTACTATGTTATAAACATTTTAACTTTCACTAAGGTATGTGATACCAAGTTGCAGTGCTTAACATTGTTAAATGTTGCGCAGAAACTGCAAACAAGTGAGGCTAGCATGGAAATGGAGGTTGGAGGTGCACTAGAAGTTTTAAGTGGCCAAAAATAGTTTCATGGTTTTATTTTCTGCTTAGTTCATCATGATTTTAGAATAATTCCAGTTTTGATGAGATAATATTTCATTTTTTTGTTTGAACACTGATTTGGTTTACTTGGCTTGGGCAAGTGTTGATCCATGACCAAGGTAATAAATTCTTTTGGGAAGAACAATAGTATTGTATTGTTCGCCCTTTGGAAATCACTCCATACATTGTTGGAGTGAGATGCAAATAGGAATCATATCGCTTCCGACTTGAAAACCGAAAACTTAACCCTGTCATATTTGAGTTTTTTGTTCCTTCAGGACACAATTGTTATCTGTAATTTTGGGCCTAAGATCTTGGTTGGTAGGGTTGAATTTACCCTCCAAATCCAAAGAATTGCCGTAAACATTCTATTCCATGTTGTGTTGTCTGTCACACGAGTACACCTTCGGACATTACCATTACCACGACCATCTTAAACCTTTCTTTTTCCTTTTTTCCTTAACTTCTTACTATTATCTTCTTTCCCCGGATGAACATAATCTCTAAACCTATCATCATCCCTTGTTACTGCAAGTGCCTCGTCAACGAAATCCGGAGTCCAACCCAATAAGGATATCACCTCCTTTAGATTTTGTTGGAACTCAGTGTTTGTAGGATCTAATTTAAGGGCTTGTGCAAGATCCATGAAAGCTAAGGAAGGTTTATTAAGTTCTAAAGCCGCAATCACTCTTCTAAAGCAAGCTTTCACATTAGTAGTATCAAAACACAAAACCGCTGAACATAATTGACCCACTCTATCATAGTATTTTACCTTGATGAAACAAGCACCCAAGTTTAGATTAAGGGTCACATATATGCTCGAAAACAATATTTTATCCTCATCACTACAAACTAAAGCAAAGGACAAAATTTTAAGAGCAAGAGAGTATTTCGCAATAGCAGACCCTAATTGGTTTTGCTTGTAGTGATTGTTTCCCTCATCTTTTAAACCCTTAACAAAATTGAGAATACCAAAAGGATTCTCCAATTTCCCAACTAAAAACCCCAACCCATGAGAAGAGACGTCATTCTCTTCAACATGTGAAATACATAACATCCCTCTTAGTTCCTCAAAGCTAACCATTAAAACTTATACAAACTTATTAAAACACCAAAGACAAAGCTAAACTAAACAACTAGGCTTTCCCTAATTACACAAAAGAACAGACCATACCAAGACGATGAGCAGGCCGGCGATGAAGGAAACCGGAACTCCACTTCGTCGGTGGGACAAAGAGATGACTGGTGGCTCAGAGAAGACACCAAACTACCTGCGAATCTTGGTACAGGTCGCCAAAGGTACCGAAGAAGAAACCCCCAATTGAAACCCTAACCTACATATACTCCGAAAAACCGAAGCGTATGGATTGGTGGTAAGCGAACAAGGTCTAATTAAGCGCAACCCTTCAAAGACTGCCCGCCAGCGACCTTATAAGAGCAGCGACGCTCAGGTCACCGCCGGCAGAGGAAAAACACGAGATGGGGTGTGACTCTGTTTTGAGGAGAGAAGGCAGAGCTTTTCTTTTTTTTTAGAGAGAGAAAGTAGTCATGTAAAGATTGATGTTTGTTTTGATTGTTGTATCAAAAGAAATCATACCACCAAAAAGTGCATAAGTTTTTCAACATATAGGATCAACCTTTAAAGCTCTACAAAGTCTATCTTCTTCCTCAACATCATAGTAAAAAAAAAAATATGTAAGAATTGCTACACCATGAACATTCTTTGTAGAGGGGTGGAATACAATAATGATCTTATTATGGAATGACTGGATATCCGGGTTATTGCAACACATAAGGCAGGAAAATGTTGCCATAAGACAAAATTTGTAATTTTTAAATTTTATTCTTGATCATGGACCAATCCTTCTAAAAATTATCTCCTAAAAAAATCATATAAAATGGAAGCTTAGGCTTTAGCTTTTGAAGAAGAAAGGAAACTCATAGAGACTACATGATCACAGCCTTGTGAAGGTTGAAGAATAATGTTCATTGTCTAGCAAAATAAAAACAAAAAAAAAAAAAAAAAAAAAAAAAAAAAAAAAAAAAACAAGAAAAGTTAAGGAAGCTCTTAAAACTTGGTGCTTGACATACAAAAAAGAGCACAAAATCCAATGGGATGATTTCTAAAACACACTAATGGACTTGCAGGCTTCCTAGGATATTGTGGAGGACTTTAAGTTGGAGCTAAAAGGAGAAGAGATTGGAGTTAGTTATAAAGGCTAAAGAGAAATGTATTTACAAGAGATAAAGATCAAAGCTAATTAAAGAGGGAACAATAATGGGGGGACGACAGAATACTAAACTTCTTCTTTAGAAATGTCAAAGGGAGGAAGGCAAAGAATGAGGTACGAGCTCTGAAGCTGAATGAGAATACATGGATTGTAGAATCTCAATGTATCAAGGAAGAGTTTGTGAAGCATTTCAAGGCCATATATAAGTGTAGGATTCCTGAGTTGTAGGAGGGGATAAGCCTAGATTATGAGTAGTTATAACATATGTCTGCCCTATATTCTTTAGCAGATGATGAAATTAAAGCTGTATCTTTTGTATTAAGCCTTTGAAATCTCTAGGACCAGCTGGATGCCCCCCAATCATTTAGAAGCCTTTGAAAGTCATGGGAATGGATATTTGCGATGTAGTGCACAACTTCTTATCAAGTGGGTGATTGCTTAGATATTGGAATAAAACTTTCATAAGTTTGATCCCTAATAAGGAATAAGGGAAATGCCTGCATTATCAATCAGTTTAGACGAATTGGCTTGTGCAATACAACTTATAACACAAATTTGAAATGGCATGTGAATAGGTTAAAGCCAATCCTGAAAGATATAGTGGGGAACTTCAAAAATGCATTTGTCCTTGGAAGATTGTTGAGTCATAGTGCCATGATAGATCATGAGCTTATTTACTATATCAGAAAAAAGAAAAACTTTGATGGGATGTTTTCAAGAGTTATGAAGGTGGACTTGAACAAGGCTTATGACAAAGTAAGATGGGGGGTTTATTGAGAGTATCCTCAAAAAGATGTCATTCCTCGAAACATGGGTACAATGGATAATGCAATGTGTAATAACAGTAATCCACTCTATTTTGGTGAATGAAAAGCGCTTATCAGTGGTCCAAGCCCCTAGAAGGACTAAGACAGGGAGATCAACTAAGTCCTTACTTGTTCATTCTTTATATAAAGGTATTCTCGAGAAGTACTACTTGGATGCAGAATCAAGGAAAAATAAAATGCCTAAAAATAGGTCGGGTTGGTTGGGTTAATGACATGTCGTGTTACATTTGGGTCAAGTGAATAATAGGTCGGGTTTAATTCGGGTTTTCACGGGTTCAAACGGGTTAGGGTCATTCTCGGGTTCGAGTCAGGTTTAGTTCAAGTCAATAATTTGCGGGTTATAATCAAGTTGGGTCATTCTCATGTTTGAGTCGGGTTCGGTTCAAGTCAATAATTTGCGCGTTATAATCAGGTCGGTCCATTTCCAAGTCTGGTCATTCTTGGGTTCAATATTGAGTTTATCAGGGTTTTGGGTTGCTTCAGGTCGGGTCATATCGAGTTCGAATATATTTTTTGGTCGGTTTGTAACATATCGGGTTGAATTTCAAGTTAAGTTAATAACAAGTTGGGTTTAATTCAAGTAGGGTTGTTATGGATCAGACCAAATAGCTAGGATTTAATTAATTAAAGTATGATTGTGTTAAAAATTAGGCGTAGTATAGATTAAGGAAAAAAAGTAATCATACTGATCCCTTACTAGAGTAAAAATTGAAAAAACTAATAATCAGAATAAATAGAATTTTAGCAACTACTAATTCTTCCTTAATAGTACATGCTTTGATTTTTGATGATGAAAATGAAAAAAATATATAATAAAGAACAAATGAAGCAAATAAATCAAATAAATTAATCTATAATGGGCTATAAATCCTGTAATGCTACTTATATAAAGTGTAAAGTTAAAAAAGAAAATTGTTCTAAAAATGTTAGTGACAAGGTTTGATCCCTCGCCAACAATTATAGGAGCGAAAGTGGTTGACCACTGAACCATCAATGCACATATGATAATAGTGTTCTTTCATATATTTTTTTTAACACTAGGTTCGCCATTGGATTTAATGTTGGTTGAACATGGAGTATTATGCAAGCATGTGAACATGTTATTTGGGGCATGATACAAGTTGAATATGTGTGCATCATGGAAGTATGTTTTATTTTCAAGTATCAAGAAAACATGAATTTAATAAGCAAGAATTATATATGTTTAAAAGAGCTAAAATTAGAATTATATATTGAGTATAATTCATGATTTTATTTCTCACCCATATATTATTGGAGTTGAGTGCAAGAAGATAGTTTAATTATTTACTCACTCATATAAGTTGAGATTGAGTCAAGGAAATTTATTAGTACATCTTATATATGCATCAAGGTAGTACTAGTGCAATTTTGTGTACAAATCTAGCCAAAGAATCTTATTTAAAACAAATTGTATGTGCTCACCAATCAATTCAAGAATGAAATGGAAGTGTGTTGATTGTTGTTATGTTTATGATTTGTTGGTTGAAGTCATCACAAGTTAAATTGGTAAATTACGTAAAGTGAAAGAGAATACACACCAAAACTCTTGGAAAGTATATATCTTGAGTATGCATGAACATATATGGGGGGAGTTATACGACTTTATATTTGATCATAGCTTCTACAGGAGTACATGATGCTGTAATTTTTTTTTTTTTTTTATGTGCTGGAATTCCGTTACAAGTGTGGCATAGTAGGTGCCAATTGGGGTAGCTCCCTAATTGGAAGCCGAAAATTTTAATGGCCTATTTTTAAGGAAAGAAACCCGTTCAATGCGTAATCCAAAGCTATTAATCGATAATTAATATTGTTAGTTATGAGTCAAAAGTAAGTTGACTTGTGAATTGTATGGTGAGCATGTTATAATTATTTATTGTTAGGATGATCATGTTAGTGTGGTGCATATGTATTCAACTTTTGCCGATTCGTTTTTTGTGTTCGAGTTTGGATTTCCTTTGGATTGACCCTACTATGACCCATTTACATGCTGAGTAGAGGGGTTGAAATAAAGAGAAAGTGACATGTATTTGAAGCATGAAGAGCATGAAGGGAATGAGTGTAAAGAGCTATCTGTCATGCTTTCTTAGTGAATATTTTGAATTGTTGATTTATTATACATGGACTAACATTGTCATGCTTTATTTTAAGTTGGTTTTGGATGGGTCATGTTTGGATTGATTCCAACTTGTCAATGTTTTACTTTAATTATGTTTTGAGGTTGTGAACTCAAGTTATTTATTTTAAAAATTGGTTTTTAGTTTTAGAATTCTGTCGTGTGACTTTGTAAAATAGTCTTAGCCGTAATCATGGTGGCGGCCGATAATACTTTGGTTATTTCCAAAAATGAGTTTTATTTAGAGTATTATAGTATTTTTAAAGAGGGGCATTTCTAGGGTCGTATCACCTTTCCCCTACTTGATCGGCGCCGAGGCCGCCGACGCTCTTTTTCCAACCCGACCCCTTTCACTCCCCCCTCCCTAACGTCAGTCGAGACCAACCCAAACCTTAGAGAAATCCCGAAACCCATCTGAAACAACCAATCCCACCAAAATCACATTCTTTGGCCGTTCATATTAGCTTGAACGACCGTTCAAGGAGGGATAAAGTAATGGGTCAGCTATGTGGGAGGGGGCCGGTGGGGGTATGGTCATTGGTATGTTATGAGAAGGAGAGAAATTGGGTTAGGGTTTGGGGAGAGAAAAGGTTGGGTTTTGGGGCAGGGGTCAACGAAGGTTTGTTTTGAAGTATCGGCGGGAGGAGTTGGTCAAAGTTGACCGGAGGGAAGGGAGGTGCTGGTCTACGGTGGTCGGTGGGTTTCTAGGGTGTTTGTCAATGGAGGGGCTGGCAGGGGGAGCCAATATCAATGGATGAGTGAGGGGAAAAGTATTTTAATTCTTTTTTTTTAATTAGTTCATGTAAGTTTTTCATATGAAATGTTAAGTATATTAGTTAATTAGGAGTAAATTAAACTATTAATTGATTTTATCATAAATAAAAAAAAATGTTAGCCGGTTATCTAGGTTGGAGGTAAAATATCTTATTTAAAGCGAATACTCTCTAAAGTTTGTATTATTCACAAAATAATCAAAAGGTTGACTTGTTTTTAGCTGGTCGCTCAAATGTTGTATTATTTTTGATAATTTTTCCTATGATTAATGAGGCATATTTGAAGATGGGAGTAAGGGATTAGGAGCATGGTTCATTAGCTCAAGAGGTAAGCCAAGGAAGCAATCATGAATAACTTATAGTTCATAGGAACACGCACATAGCAAGAGACTCTACTGGTAACAATAGTTGGAGTTTGAAAAAGATTGAAGTATGGGCAAGATCATGAAGGAATAGGATGAAGAATCTCTCATAGAACGAGTTTTATGGAAGAAGGTAAGGAGAAAATTAGGGGATGTTCAACCTTACAGTGTGAAATGATGGCATTTCAAAGTGGAATAATGGTTGGAAAAAAATGGTCGAACGAGATGAAGGTCGGAACAGATAGTAAATCATGCATAGTCGCGCTTCAGAACCCAAAATCTGCACCAAAGGAACTGAAGAACCTAGTGGACGACATCCTTGACTTATACCATGATCTAACCTATTTCTGTTGTTGTCATGTTCCTAGAACCAAGGTTGCTAGAGCCCATACCCTTGTCACAGAGGCAAGAAAGGGGGTTTAGATAAAGATTACCCATGACCTATGGTAGACAAGATGTTCCAATCACTAGGTTATTTGTAAGTTTTATCTAAATAGAATATACTTTATATTCTATTTAGATAAAGATTTACTAACTTTTTTTTATTTTTTTTAATTAAGCTAACCACTGGGTCTAGCCTCTGCTTTTGTTTCCCTACTACCAAAAAAAAAAAAACACTATTTTTTGACAAACAACCTAGTGCTTGCGCACAATAGCTAGTGTTAAGTCAAACAAGAAGGCTAATGCATAGTAATCAACTTTAAAGGTTTAATCTTGGGAAAAAAAATATGTGGGACATTTCCCAAAGTATTTTAGATTTTCCAACTACGGCCAAGAAAGCAACAAAATTTTACGAACCCATGTGATACTTGCAACCTAGGCAACACATGAACTTAACAACTACAAACAAAATCATATATATACATTGCAAACATCTACTTCGTAGCAACAAACGACGTAATATTTGTGTACAGAACTACTGTCATATATATTAGATCCGACATTCAATTAAGATTGTATAACTGCCTAGGCATGACTGCTCAAACCACGAAAGATCTTATCTGCGTGTGCTGCAGGCACATAAACTGCATCCCGTAGCTCGCTACGAGTCCTCCCATATAATGTATAAATAAGCACTCCAATCATCATCCATACAAGCACTCGAACCCAAGTGGCAGCCCTAAAAATCATAAAACAAAGTTGGTATAGAGTGTATAGCATAGCCGGCCAATTGACCAAATTGGTAAATAAAAAAGATCTCTAGTGACAAATTGGTAAAAAAAATATGGTAAGAAAAGTTAACTCCAAGCGGCAATTTGGTAAAGAGATAAATCTCAGGCGACATTTAGACCAAAATATCTAATTTTTTTCCGACAAAATCATCAAATCTTCTACTTCAAGTCGTTATTGTATTTTTTATAGTTATTTATGCCATTTTAAAATTTAAATTAATATGTCATCTCCTTTTATTTTGCTATATCCCGATATCAAATTTATTTCCAACCCCAAAAAAAAAAAAATCGATAATAAAAGGTATGACACTTACCTGACAATTAATATTTAAACAATACTTTTTCTTCAAATTGTTAATTCCGAAAAAGGGGTTGGAGATTTAGGTAAGATAACCACAAAAAACGAATTAAATTAAGCATTTGACGTACACATACCATACACAATGATGAATGGTACTCATGATTGGGGTTGAGATGAATTATCATGGCACTTGACGTACAATTACCCACTCTCATGAACAAGCTCAATTGATGATCTTGCACCAAATGATCCATACTAATGCATGTTGAATGAAAAACCGGACATTTCAGGTAGAATTATAGGAGGTAATGTCAAAATACACTCACCCAAGATTCACCAGCAAATACATGTTGATGAGAATGGAAGCAACAGGTAGCATAGGAATCAATGGACAGATGAAACCTGAAACAATTAACAGTACATGCCATAAGTGCACAATAATTTTCTTCAACGAGAGCCAAATACAAGGTTATAGTACCTCCTAGTGGTAAGTTGAGTGTTGACAGATTAAAACAAAAAATAATTTCCTCGATAGCAAGGTTATAGTACCTCCTGTGTGACCAAAGCTGTGCCTCACGTCATCTTGATTAATACATGAGAGAACAATCAAACTGGATATAAGAAGTGCAACGCCCACCACAAATAATGTGAAGCAGGGTATACTGGAGAAAAAAGCACCAAATTAAGATTACAATAACATCAAGTTGATATGTATTTCAGTTCATATATTACTGGTCCAAAGACTCCAAACATTGCAATTAGCCTTAACTCTTTTTGTTACTGGTATATTATAATCTTTTCAATTTATCATTTTATGCAGAATAGGGGCACAGCCCTAGAATATGAAGTTTTCATGTACAACTCTCATGTTCCACCATATAAGCCCTAGGCCCTTATTAAAGAAAAGTACATGGGACGAATCCATTCAACAAAGCTATAAATGAATTTCTCCACTTGATATAAAAGCACTAGCTTTTGTTCAAGAATCATCTAACTTAACTACACATCTCACACATTAAGATTTAAGAGTGCCTTTAATGATCCTCTTCTCTCATTTGAAAGTGTTGGGTCCGAATGCAAAAGAAGAATGAAGTGTAAGAGAGGTGCAAGTAGGCTAAGGAAAGAAGGCATTGAATTTGGCTGGTGTATTGTTGTTGACTTGAAAGCTGCATCCTGGATTGCACGATATTTGTTGATTTTGCTGATAAAATTTTTACAAATGGCAGCCCAAGGACATGATGGGGTTTTTCAATCTAAACCTTCCATATCAAGCATAGGCATCTTGGTGATAATGTATAACTAATTTTTTTATCAATTATGTATACAAAAGGAGGCATGTGTATAAGAAATATTTATCAAATCAAGCTAAATTGACACAGTAGATCTAAGATCATTAACTGAAAAGCAACAAACGTAAGAGAAATTCCAAGATAATGCCACGTAAATTAATAGAATCGCATACAGGTTACCTTATCCCTCTAATCAATATAAACATTGAAGGATAAGTGAATTGCCTACATCTTTGTTATGCTACAGAGAAAGACTAATAAACCATATTCAAGATGTCAAACCTCTCGCCCCCAATTCCAAATTACAAACCTGGTAAGCCCCACGTATGAAGCTGCAACTATGAGAAGAAACGCCCCCAGACATGTAAGCATTATGGCCCAACCAGCAATTTTCCGCCTCTTCTCATCATGTGCATGTGAAATAGCTGAAAGTAAATAAGAGTATTAACACAATAGCAATAACAATATTTCAAATAAACAGGCTGGACATATGACTTAGTACATTTAAAGAAAATTATACAACAAGGCCAAACATTAGTAACAATGTACTGAAATCTTTATGGTAGCAAGTTGGTTTTAGTTTTAGACAATAATCATCAACATATTAGAATAGTTTACGCATAAAACTTAGGTGTTTACAAACAAAAATATTAGCAGCACCCATGAGATTAAATTTTAAGCTGAAACTGCTGCCTAAATTTGTCTATACTTATACTTTGTATTTGCTAAAAATTGCAACACTTTCATTTTTGGTATCTTTTACAGCTTTACTCATACTTGGCTGAAGCAAGAGCTAAGCTCAACTGCTTGTTAATGCCATGTTAATGTCAATTATAGCAAGAATAGAAAGATAGAGGAATTGAATTCTTTTAAGGATTCTTACAATGACTAAAGGAGTCTTTCCCTTTTTTTTCTCTGGAAGATGAGGTTCTCCTCTATATAAGCAAGTACCAGTTAAAACCAATCATAAGAACTCTTCTAACAAACAATCGCTAGAATTCAGGGACATAGACGATCAAAACAGAATACCAGGATGTCTGTTGCTAAACTTTGGAGCTAAAAACAGTTTGGCTTCTCTGCTTTAACCCCCTTACAAATCTATTATCATTGGCCCACTTGTTCTTCCTCACCCCGGCCCCCTTCCTAAGTTCCTATCTTAAAAAACATTTTTATTGTATAATCACATGGGTTAGCAACCAATTTGTTTTCTCTCTCCTATTGCGCAAACTATTGAGCCAACGCAAGTGTTGCAATTTTAGTGTAATGGAGGAAGTATTCAATAATTATGTTAATGTTATGAAGCTTGTTTCCATAGCTAAAGGTTCAACATGATAATAACCTTACTATCATCAAGAGGGGCACCAATATTGAACTGTCCTTTTCTTCTCTTCGGAATAAAATATTTGGTTATCAAAATTATTAAGGCCTTCAGTCTTACTAATTTTGAGAAAATTCTAAATCAAAGTAGAATATTCTTAACTTACTACTGCATTCAGCTGACTGCTTCAAAATCAGAGGATGTCCAGCAGTTAAGTTCCCATGGTGATGTAGCGGTTGAATTTCATCGTTGGAGGTGCCAACTTGCTTTTCTGTACTTTCCCCATCAAACTCCTCAACGATAGCACTATAATCCCATGAAGCCACACATGTTGACTCCAGAAGCGATGATGGAAGTGGCACCTCATCCGGGGGAACATATCTGACTATAAGTATAGATATGGCAACAATAGTGAAAGACAAAAGAGTACCTACACTGACCTGCATAGACGATACATATCAGGAACTCCAAATAACATATATAAAAAATAAAAAAATAAAAAAATAAAAAAAACTCTTATTCCAGTTCTGTATGTGAGCCAACAAAAAGCGTCGAAAACAGTTTCATTCTCTTAAAGAGCACGAAGGATCAGTATTCCAGTGTGTTATCTACAACACCACTATATTTCTTAGACAAAATTGTGTATCTGTCATTTGTCCTTTTACTCTTTTCCCTCCTCTCCTGACTTCTTATCTTTTAAAATCCCCTAATAAAGGGGTGCATAAAGAAACTCTCTCTAATTTTAGTACCTAGTAAATATACTCTCACCATGGTTATTAATTTATCATGACTACACATGCTCCGCATCACAACTCAATATTAAGCAAACGATATGATAAAGGAGAAGAACGAAAATATGCTCTCTGAAAAGCTAAATTTGTCAAGATTTCTACCATATTAAACAAGATCAAATGAATTCTGCATACTGAACTGACATTTATCCTCAAAACTATCTAATGTTGCACCAATTGCATGTTTATTAAACAAACATAATAAATTACGAGCAAAGTAGTGATTAATCTAATCATGATCTGCATTGCTATAGTATTTTGGTATGGTCAGGGCAGTTGGAAAGCGGAAAAAGGAGGAGTGCCCCAACTTTTCTTCTGCTATGAGACAAAGGAAAACTATTATCGCCATTGAATTGAAAGCAACCATGTACTTGGTTTCTAAATCAGGAAATAAAGACTTCAGTTTTTATTTTATTTTTCATTATTTTTTTTTATAGATATCTACAAAAGAAATATGCATCTTTAGGCCCAACTTAAATGCCTAAACAACTGTAATATTCACCCTCCTTATACATTTATTTCTTTTATTTCTAAGGAGCTCATAATCTGAGGGAAAAGAGGAGACAGCTGTACATTATAGCGTGCTCAATCGAAGAGTGGGATGTGATGACTATGTCAGCTACTACATGCCCTTCTTGGAAAGTTATAGCATCAACGTCCCCTGTTCCATCCATTAGAGCATATTTGCGAGTTATGTGAACACCAAGAAACATATTTCCTTTCAAGCAAGAGGCTATAACCTCAAGAGGAGAGTCTGTTCTGTACACCCAGGTAATTTACTCATTAATTTTTGCTCATTTATTAATTTTTTTTTGCTCATTTATTAAATGAGCAAAATTTAATTAGCAAATTACCCGGGTGTACGGTACACCCGGGTGTATATAACAAATTCTATCTCAAGAGATACTGTACATATTTGTCACCTTATCAACTTAAAATCATCATACAAAATTGGACAGAAAACAACACTATAGCAACACAAGTATCATTAAGATTTAACATCACCAGCTGTGAACATACTTTAAAGTAAAGAATGAGTCTATCATTTATCATTTCACCATCTCACTCTTGCGCTAAACGAAACCCTTCAAGATGTATTATTTTAGGAATTAAAACATCATTAAGAAAATTAACTAAATAAACATGTGACAAAGGGGGAAAAATTGATAATTCTACCTATAAACATCTGCTAAGCTGATATAGAAAGCTGTAAATTTATACCATTCCTGCCAGCTGCGAAACATCCATGAAGAATGCCAATATTGCAGCAAAAGATCCAGTTACAATTGTACCCTTCACAGGAACTTGTGTATGTGGATTAATGTCTGAGAAAAATGCGGGTAGTAAGCCATCTCTAGCCATCGCCATGAGGACTCGAGGCTTTAGAAAAGAAAATTCAAAATATATGTTAATATGTAAGTCAAGCGAAAAGGATATCTCCATTCACAGCTAATTTTACTAAATATTCAAACTAGCTTATAAATAGCTCTGAACAGAATAAACTCTACTGCAGAACATTGGATAGAAAAGAATAGCTGGCATAGTGGGTAACCCCCCCCCTATATTTTTATTTTTTTTGCCCCATTGTATTTTTGGTATCAAAGTTTGAAAATTTTGACCATAAATACTCAGTAATCTCTAAGAAATAATATAGTCAACTGATACCTTGTCAAATTCGTTACAAACATCTATTTTATGAACATCAAATTTTTATAATTTGTGCGCATATAAAATAGGAGATATTTATGTTTTAAGGAGTACCTTGGGGAATATGAAAAGTCAAAGGGGAAAATAATTAGGGACAAAAGGAGTAGTCATTTCTCTTAAATTTCACTTACATGCGATAATTTTGAAGCGTTTTATTGTCACATCAATCATCCTAGGTAAAGCAATCTGATGAGCTAATCAATAATTGAATTACCATAATAGTTTAAGACTTTAAGTACTCCTTTTGTTCTTTTTGGTTCGACTCACTATACAAATTAGGTCATTCTTTTTTGTTCTACTCACTTTTTTAGTTTATTTTACTTTTGGCATAACCCTTTTACTATCTTACCCCTTCCACCCCCAAATAATTACATCTTTCCATACTCTCTCTTACTTTATTCACCTTTTTCTTACACAAACCCACCTTTTTCCATTCTCTCTCTTACTTTAATTCACTTTATCTTACACCCACTAACATTCTTCAATGTTTTCTTAAATTACATATTTATAGTAACTGAGTAGAACATAAAAGAACGGAGGGAGTAGTTATCTTCTGATATCACCCCAGTTCAATTCTTGTTGCGGCAATTTCTGCAAGATTGACTTAAATGAGTCTTGAAGTAAAAGATATAAACTTTTTTTACGCACTGAGCCTTAATAATTCCTGTGACAAGTTTTCAACTACTTGTGGTAATTAGAAATTACCTGAAAGCCTCTTTATTTAAAGCAAATACATCACATTAATACATACATTATCTAGGAGATAACCTACTTTTCAGTTTTAGCAGAGGAAAAAAAAAGAAGGTGGATTTTTCAAAAAATATGTCAAGTAACCTGGTGAAATAGTGTTATTTTGAATACAACCTCTCACATGTAAAATCATCCATGATAGTTTATTGGATAATGTTCTAAGTCTAAAATAACCTTGATGATAATGACAGTGTAATGTCAGCTATCTCTTAAAATCTTTAGCATATTTCTCCAAACCATCACCATTCTATTTCTTTTTTTTTTTTTTTTTGGTCTTTTTACATTAAAAAAAAAAAAAGTGACCATGTCACATTGATTGATCCTAATATAAAGCTATGTTCAGGGTAAAATATGTAAACATTTAGGGTTATCCTAGACAGCATACCAAATTCCTTCTCTTTTCTAATATTCAGGAAAATTTGTAAACTACTACCTTAAAAAGAGGGCCTTTGTGAATTACTACCCCTAAAAAAAGTTGTTAATTACTACCTCTAAAACTGATTAATTCTAGTAACTACTACCTTTTCCCTTAATCAGCCTACTTAATCATTTAATGACATCATTATTTCTAAATAGCAATTAATAGCTTTTAAACCTTGATTACTTAGATAAACCCTTGCACCACCACCATTGCACCACCTCCGGCAGCCCCCTCATCGTGAAACTTGTTCCCCTTTCGACCCCCCACCGCAAAAACCACCCCTCCCGTTCCCCCACCACGAAATCCAATCTAATCCCCACTCGTTCCCTTGCCACGGTTACCACCTCCCTCCCGCTTCCCACCACAATTCCCATCCCCACCCCTTCCCCTACCATGAAACTCATCCCCCTTTTATTCCCCCACATCGCCCCATCACATGGCAGGGTTGGGTTCCCGGGCGAGGCTTGGGGGAAGGGGAGAGGTGGTAATCGGAATTTGGGAAAAGGGAGGGGGATGGATTTTAAAGGTTGGGGCAAAGGGAGGGGCAATAATTGAGGTGGGAGAACAGGAGAGGGTAGGTTTTGTGGTGGATGAACAAGAGGGGGATGAATTTCGGGGTGGGGGAAGCAGCCGGAGGTAGTAAAGGGGAGTTGCCAGAGGTGGTGTTAGGGTTTATACAAGTAATTAAGGTCTTAAAGCTACTAATTACAATTTCATTAAATAATTATGTCATTAAAATCTTAAGTAGGCTGATTAGGGAAAAAAGCTAGGATGCACAGACTCGGGTACGGGTGTCGGACTCGGGTACGGGTCCAAGTTTCAGACTCGAAAATTTCTAAAATCAAGGATCCGGGACACGTTTTAAAAGAGTCTAAATTTAGGATATGGACTCGGGGACACGGTGTTTAATAATCCATATATATATATATATATATATATATATATATATATATATATATATATATATATATATATATATATATATATATATATATATATATATATTTGATAAAATAATATATTTTTAACCAAGGCATTAACATACATTTTTGATATTAAAAATCAGAATAATGGAAATTTTAACTATATTACTGATTGTAAAATCTTAATACATAAAGTTGTAGTTCCACTTTTTTAGAACAAACAAGAAGGGAAAAAAACAGAAATAAAACATCATAGTCTAATGAAACTTGAACTTAACCAAACAAAAAAGAAAAGAAAAAAAAAACAGAATCATAGCCTAAAGCTCTAGAACGTCAAAAACTCCACTTATTCATCATCTTCAAAAAGTTCATCATCTTCAAAAAGTCCATCATCTTAGATTCTAGTTCCCTTGCTCTTCATCATTAAAAAATCCATCTTCAGTATCTTCAAGAAATAAATTCTCAAAACCTTCAACATACTCATCATCAATAAATAGTGAATCTCCACCTAAAAAATAATGAAAAAAAAATCAGTATTCCAAAACTAAACTAAATATATTAATATTTGTTGAAACTATGAGTACTTTAAAATATAATCTGAAATACTCACCGACATCCCAATAACTAGATGGACCTCTTTTGTACTCTTCTTTCTTACTAGACATCATTCTTAAATTGGTATGGACATAGACAAGAGCTTCCACTCTTTTTGAAGTTAGCCTATTCCTCGCGATGGAATGAATATTAGAGAAAGAACTCCAGTTTCTTTCACAGCAGGAGGAAGATGCAGGTTGTGATAGTAATCTGAAAGCCAATGCTTGCAAAGTTGGTGTTGATGAACCATAACTAGCCCACCAACTCAAAGGATCTTCATGAGCCCTAGCTTCCATTACATGATGTTCACTGAAAAAGCCCAATGTCCCAGAGAATTGTCCAAATTCAGCATAAACTTTTCTAAGATCAGCAGAATTTTTGAATATCTTTTTGAAACACAAATCTCTGTTTTGAGATACTTCTCGATCAACATTAGGTGCAACCCTTGGAACCAATGCACTACCTCCTTGTAACCAAGACTCACTATAATATTTCGGAACTAATGAATGAGCCATACAGTGAAGGGGAGTATTACTTTTATTCCATCTTGATACCAAAACACCTTGAATAACATAAAAAAAAAAAAAAAAAAAAAAAAAGAGGATTTTCCAGTAATTCTATCTAAGCCTTCTTACTCATAAATTTTCTCTCTAACCTCTTCAATCATGGTATCCCACATGTCATATATTAGATGCAAACATGGAGTATCAAAATCAGCTTTCTTCAACATATTATTAATGGGGGCTGTAAAACTCAGAAAATATTCAACTTTGTCCCACCATCTATCCGAAATCACACATTCCTTAACCTGATCAGCCTTGCTTTCTAATTGTGTCTTCCTAAATGTTTTCCATTCAACATCTAAAATCATTTTTTCAAGAGCATTTTTTGTTTCAAACAAACGTTCTGCCATGATAACATGTGAGGCAAAACGTGTTTCTGCTACTATAAGAAGTGCAAGCTTTGAATATTTTTGAAAAATAGTAAGGGCCTTCTGATGATTCAAAACAAATATAACAATGGCATCACAATCTGACAGTAAGGAAGAGATCCACTTACAGTCATCATACTGGCTTGAATTGGCAGTGGGCTCGCATATGCTTTTGAGTGCTAAGTTCATACTATGCACAACACAAGGCGTCCAAAAAATGTGAGGATATTTTGCTTCAATTTTTTCACCTGTTGCTTTGAAGTTCCCAGCATTATCAGTGATAATGTGCACCACATTATGAGCACCTTCCTTGTCAATAACCTTCTGAAAAAGACTAGCAACATAATCTGCATCTTTTATGTTACCACTTGTGTCAAAAGCTTTGAGAAACATTGATCCTCCACCCGACACTGCCATCACATTGATGAGAGGCCTCTTTTGTTGATCAGTCCACCCATCCGAGCATAATGATACTCCCTTCTTCTTCCAAGAATCTCTGAAAGGCTGATTAAGAGTATCAACATGTGTTACCTCTTGCTCAAGTAAAGAGAGCCTCAGCCTATTGTATGGTGGAGGTAGCCAACCAGCACACTTACTGTTCGCCAATTTAAGACAAAACTGGCGAAAGTAAGGATTCATGACTAGTGAAAATGGAAGTGCGGAAGCATAAATCATCCGAGCACATTCCTTATCTAACTCATCTCTGTCAGCAGCGTTAAAACAGAATTCCACACTTCCCTTTTTCTTTTCCGGCTGGATTAAATCAGTACCCGGAGGGAGGGTCACATAATCCAATTTCCTCTTTGATTCATACGCTTCTCTATTCTTCAAATTCTCCGCCTTTTCATGCTCTTGCTGCAATTGTTCCCTAACTTGATCGGACATACCCTTACATCCTTCGACACCTTGACCCGACAAACATAAGAGATGGGCTTTCACTTTTGAGTATGAACCAGTCACTAATTTGAGGCAATAGTTGCAGGTCCATTTCCTATTACTACCACTAGTTGCGTTTCCGACAACAGTTACATGATTCCATAATGGTTTGTCATCGAATGATGAAAATTGGTTAGGACTAGGCCTTTTTGGTGCTGAATTTCTTTGGGGGTTAGGCGTGGAGGAGTTTGGTGAAGACATTGATACTGAGGAATGATGATACAATTGGAGAAAATTTCAGTCGAGGTGTGAGAATTTGGAGATCCATGGATATCGTTTAAATAGTATGAGTACTTGATAGCTGGGGAGGCTAAAGCTGAGAGAATTGTAATCGACATATTTTGGGAGCAGAGGAAGCTTGAATGTGATTGTTTAGGGAATGAATAATTTTAATGGGAGTAGTAGATGGATGATAATGATAGTGCTTTGGGAGGATAAACTTCTCCTACTTGATATACGTGTAGGACATTTCTTTTTATGTATAATTGTATAGTACTATCTAATATGTAGTACAACTTTTTAAAAATTTGATTAAGTTATGATAAAATGATATGTATATGGCATGCTCATAGATTGAATAAGTAATTTAAAATTGTTTCAAAAAAAAAATAATGTAATTTAAAATTTGATTAAGTTTATGATAAATTGATAAATTTTAAAAATGTAATATTAAATTTGATAAATTGATATTAGTAGTCTTATATTGCATAATCATAGATCAAGGATCAATGATCCTTACAAAATGATCATAACCTACGTAACGTTAAGTGTAATAAAACTTATGATCTAATGATATTAGTCAACCTTATATGTTATATGGCATGATCATAGTTGAATAAGTAATTTTAAATTTGATTAAGTTTATGATAAAATGATATTAGTAGTCTTATATTGCATAATTATAGATCGAGGTTCAATGATCTTTACAAAATGATCATACCCTACGTAACGGAAAGTTTAATAAAACTTATGATCTAATGATATTAGTCAACCTTAAATGTTATATGGCATGATCATAGTTTGAATAAGTAATTTTAAATTTGATTAAGTTTATGATAAAATGATATTAGTAGTCTTATATTGCATAATTATAGATCGAGTATCAATGATCTTTACAAAATGATCATAACCTACGTAACGTTAAGTTTAATAAAACTTATGATCTAATGATACTAGTTAACCTTATATGTTATATGGCATGATCATAGTTTGAATAAGTAACTTTAAATAAGTTTATGATAAAATGATATTAGTAGTCTTATATTGCATTATTATAGATCGAGGTTCAATGATCTTTACAAAATGATCAAAACCTACATAACGTTAAGTTTAATAAAACTTATGATCTAATGATACTAGTTAACCTTATATGTTATATGGCATGATCATAGTTTGAATAAGTAACTTTAAATAAGTTTATGATATAATGATATTAGTAGTCTTATATTGCATGATTATAGATTAAGGATCAATGATCTTTACAAAATGATCATAACCTACGTAACGTTAAGTTTAATAGTTATGATCTAATGATATTAGTTAGCTTAGCTTAGTTTATGATGAATTATAATGATCATAGCCTATGTAACGGTTTAGGGTTTAGGGTTTGGGATTAGGTTTAGGGTTAGGGATTAGGGTTAGGGTTTAGGGTTTAGGGTTTAGGATTTAGGGTGATTAGGATTATTTAGGTTTACAAAAGTTATCATAATCTATGTTGGAGTGAATATTATATAATTAATCTTAATAATTCGAGTGTTATATTAATTAAAAATTAGGTCTTTTTTTTTTTAAATTTTACAACGAACGTACACTTGAATGAGTAAAAATAAGAAGGATTTATTAAAAATTAATTTGAGCCTACATATATAACAATATAACATTAAACGTACATTTGAGTGAAAATGAAGGATTTTGTTTTTTTTTTGTTTTTGGTTTTATTTTTAATAATCCTTTAGAATTTTATAATAGATAAAAATAATTATTGAAGGTCGCAAAGAATTAACATTTTTTTCAAAGAAGAAAATATAATATAATATAATATAATGTTGTTTCTCTTAATCATTTTATTGTATATATAACATTTTTTTTGCAAAGAATATATATATTTTTCTAACAAATATAATACGTAGTATGTATTTTTTTTTAGGAAAAGAAATTTAATATGTATATAAATTACTCTTAATCATTTTTAATTTATTTATAATTTTATCGGATTTAAATTAATGGTTGACCTATCAATATTTCAAAAGATCTTATATATATATATATATATATATATATATAATAATTAAATTTTTTGATGCTCATTGTTACAAATTTAAAGGTCCCCCCCCCCCCTAATTTTGCAACATAGAAAGTATATTTATCATTAACATCCCTCTAATTTAAAGTTTTTCCCCCTAATTTTTTCTGCGAAATAGCAATGTAGTGTAATTTTTGTAAAAAAAAAAAAAAATACTATGATTATTCTAATTTACGTAGTGGTAAAATATTTTGAAATGTTAGGATTTCTTTTGAAAAAAAATTGTCATTTATACCATGATTTTTAATTTATGTCGTACATACTTTGTATCTATTATATGTAGTACTAGATTTTGTAATGTTATGATTTCCCTAGTATAAAAAATTCTTATCATTTCTATTTTTTTTTTTAAAGAAAAAATACACTATGATTTCTAATTTATGTAGTATATATTTTGTATTGTTTATGTCTAATATTAAATGTGTGGTAAAAAATTATACAATGTTATGATTTCTCTAGTAAAAAAATAAATTAAAATGTTATCATTTCTAAATTTGAATTTTTTTTTTTTTTTTTTTTGATGGAAGATATACATACGTTGTATCTAATCTTAATTACATTGTACAAGATTTTAATTATTATATTATCTTTTTTCTAAAAAAAAAATAAAATAATATGATATCAAATTTAGGTACTTTGTATCGACTGTAAAAAAAAAAAAAAAAAAAAAAAAAAAATAGGTACTTTGTCTCGAATCCTAAGTCTTAAATGGTTTCAAAAAAGAAAAAAAATCTTAACTCTTAAATATGTAGCCAAGAATTAAATATGATGATTTCTAATTTAAATATCCAAGTTTTTTTTATTATTTTAAATGATAAATATATAACTATCTAATCTTAAATAGGTAGTACTAAATTCCTAGGAGTACTTTTTTTTTTTGAGGAAAAGGAAACTAATAAACAAAATGACTTTTCAACTACACAATTTAAAAGATATGGAGTATGTACAGACTAGCATGTTGAAAATAAAAGGAAAATATTTGAGAATAAAAAGGAAAATATTAATAAAGAATTGAAGATTACACTTCATTAAATATAATTGTCAAAATTATAATATTATTAGATAGAATTGTAGGGTTCCCTCAAAAAAAAAAAAAAAAAAGATAGAATTGTAGGGTTCTTCACACGTAGTAGAATTGTAGGAAAATGTGTTACTTTATTCTACTGTAACACCTAGTAACTAGTAAGGCATCTAGGGTAAAAAAAAAAATATTATAAAATAAATGAAAATAATTAAATGGGCATTTACTGTTTTCCACTTTACCAAAGCTTTACAGCTGTCTTGGGCTTGGATAACTTACTGTACACAAAAAAATACAAATAAACACAAAAAAAAAGCTAAAATTTAATCTAAAAAAGATGCTTCATCTTCTTCCTTTGTCCTTCATCTTCTTACTGTACAAAAACTGAAAAAAGACGCTTCATCTTCTTCTTCATCCTACACAAAAAAATACAAATAAACACAAAAAAAAATGGCAGCCCTTATGGAGGAATCCAGGTCCGACCCTTGGGAAAACTCCGCCTAATTATGTTTGTTCAAAATTAGGCGAGTCCACTTTCTCTCCCAGGAGTCCGACTCGTATTCCGTGTCCGCACCGGGGTCGCGTCGTGTCGACGCCGGTATGGCTGGGTGGTGGGCCGAGTCCGTGCAACGCAGGAAAAAAGTAGTAGTTACTAAAATTAATTGATTTTAGGGTTGTAATTAACAATTTTTTTTAGGGTAATAATTCACAAAGGCCTTTTTGAAGTAGTAATTCACAAATTTTCCTTATATTTATGATGTTTTTTTAACTAAATATACGGGTTTATCTGAATTGAACTATTTAATTAAAAAGGATCTCTATTGCAAAATGCAAACAAGATAAACTTTTTTGGGAGCATGCATTCTTTTTTACAAAATTGATATTTAATCATACGATAATGTTTGCAAGATATAGCAAAAGAATCAGAATGAACATCTACAGCCCATTATGATTGAAGAATTCAACTCTAATTGCTTAACCCCCCCCCCCCCCCCCCCCCCGAAAAGGAGAAACAGCTTAATAATTTTATTTATTTATTTTTTATTTTTTTGATATGATTGGAGTACCCACAAGAGCATCATCTCTTCAGCTCATTGAATTTGACTAAAACAATTTTCTATGATGTACCATATAACTTTACCTGTGGAAGAAATGAACCCAACAGAGATGCAAAGAGGGCTGTTGATGCTCCAATCGTGATTATATACCTTTACATAAATCCACATAAAACTTATCAATGCATACAATCCAAAGTCAACTACAATGGAAGTATGGAACAGTGATTTCCCAAAAATGCATAACAAATTAACAAGTAAACACGCATGGAAGGGGTATGATAGCTTACGCTGCCCATTGCATCCCTTGACTAGAAAACGCGGAGGAAATAGGAGTGTCCGGGTCAAGATCATAATACGGTATCAGACCAACAACAACGACAGAAACCAGCATGTACAATGCACAGCATATTAACAATGAAAAGGCTATACCCAACGGCAGATCTCGCTTCGGATTTTTCACCTACAAGGTGAAAGCTTAAAGTGAAAAGAAATACATCAAAATGGGAGTAGAATCAAGTCAATGACTAACTTCAAACAGAATAATTGGTCTGAAATGAATAACATATACCTCCTCAGCAGCACTAGCAACAGCATCAAAACCAATATAAGAGAAGAATACTGTGGCAGAGCCGGAAAGCACTCCATTAATGCCAAAAGGAAAGTACCTAGATATAGAAGGAAATGAAACAATCAATGGACTTACTAATTTACTATCACAAGGGAATTTAAAATCATCCCAATATGCAAACCATGGTCCAAGATCATTACCCTTTGGGAAGCTCATAGCCAACCCATCCAGTTTTGAAACCTAAAGTATCCCCCAGCAATTATAATAAAAAGCATAGCACAGACATTTGCCGATGTCACAACAGCTTGTGCAAATGCACTCTACAACATCAAGTGATCCAGTTGATTAAAAAAGATATAGTAAAACCTCAACAAAGACAAATGAAAAGCGCTTTTTTAAAGTTAAAAGAATATGGAACAATGAAAAGCAGTACCTCTTTAATACCAAAACACAACAGCACGGTGACAATAATAATAAGAATTGCCGCACAAGGGTCAACAACAACATCAAGAGCAAGAATATATTGACGACTCAGATAAGAAGGTAGCCTATCACTGCTGCCAAGGAGCAAGACCTGATAAAAAGAAGGGCTATAACCAATGAGTAACAGCCATTTGAAAGTACAAAATGCATAAATAAAGCAAAGGAACTTTGTTTAGCTCCCTTTAATGAAACATTGACTGTTTGAACTACCCATATAGATATTCAAGCTACTACAGATCAAGGAGATCAAAGCATAATGGGGCTGTAGAAGATTAAAAGGAGCACAATGAGGCATATCTACAGCATATTGAGAGTGCATAAAGTGTCGTTTTTCGTTGTTATATTTTATAAAATATAAAAAAGAAACTGAAGAGAGACAGAATTTTGTTTACCCCTTCTATGTATCCTTTTGAAGAGAATAAGAGTCATTATTCCTTTCCAATACTTACCAATCTAAAACACAAACCCTAACATTAAACTCAAGAGCAACAGTCAAGCACCCAAAAGCATTTGAAGTAATAATGTGTGTGTTACTTGAACAAGAAATATGGACGAAAAAAGTTGCAAAAAAAAAAAAAAAAAAAAAAAAAAAAATCTAATCTGGCAGCAAGATCAAAGAGATGGTAAACATGACAAGAAGATTCCTGAGTACTTCACCAGATTTGGAGATATGCCACGGGCGATTGCAGCTCCCCCAATTGTATACTCTAGCATCAAAGCCCAGCCAATCAACCATGCAACCCTGCAGGTTGATGAAAGTTATAGTGTCAATAGTATGCATAAGAAATTAATTGCTGGCACAGTATAGTAGTTAGGTTAAGACTTAAAATATAACTAATTTTAAAAACTATAATTTGAAATTACTTGTAAGAGATCTGCCATCCTCCTTTGAAGTTGTATTCAAAACAAAGATAAAGAAAAAAAAAGTAAACACTAACTTACTGCACAAGGAGCCCATAATAACAAAGAGACTTACCCTTCTCCAACACATACATAAGAGTAATGATAGGTGCTGCCAGCAGAAGGACACCGACTGGCAAGCTCTGCATAACAAAATGCAGAGAGTGCAGCAGCTATACCAGCAAATAGAAAGGATAGAGTCAGGGCCGGTCCAGTATTCTCTCTGGCGACTGTACCAATAAGTATATAAACTCCGGCTCCAATGGTTGTGCCAATTCCTGAGTATCAAAAAATTAGTTAAAAGAAATAAATACAGAATAAAGTACTTCCATATAGCTAGTAAACCATTGACATACAAAAATAAATGAAAATGAGTTGGATACAAGCACAATAAACCAATAGATCAGGCAGTTTTAAGCTAGAATCTGGTGATGGGGATAAATGAGTGCAATGTCTAATGTATTCAAGATTTGAGTATCAGTAAAGTATCCAATTTTCCGAACTCTTAACAAATTACGACACTTAGACACGTAAATATCAAATAAACCTGTCAAAATCACCACATCACCAAAATATCGGTATTGACATAACTTGGCAACTTAAACCCAAATGTATCCAAACCCATACATCCCAAAACAGTTTGTGATCCAAAATCACAGAATTCAATGCAATGAAGTGAAAGTTATGAGAACATTTCAGCAGGAAAAAAAACCAAAAAACTTCATCTATTAGTATCACTAGATTAAGCATGATTCTTATTGGACATTTTGGATTTGTAATACTACATGGTTAGCCTTGGCTATAACTGACTGTTTAGCATGACTTGCTATTTGGAATAGAAAGGACGTCCAAAGTCTTGAACGGGCATTGCTTGAACCAAACCTTAAGTCATCTGACTAAAATGACCTTGCCTGAAGTTATTCCACTCAAACCTGACCCTACCGACCTATTTGATAAATGTAATAGTTAGTATTGTAATTGAACTAAAGCAGACACAATTCTAAGTAAAATAGCAAAATTCAGCCTTGAATCAAAACATAAAATCAATCTTTGTGCCCAAATTCGAGTAACTTGGTCATGACTATAGTGAAAATAATGCAACCCCATAAAATGAATACCATTCCTATATGACCAACATTAGCTTATTGACTATTAAATAAGATAATTTAAGGTGTTTGGTGGGAAGCTTATTTAAAGAGCTTATTCCACTAAATAAGCTCTTTTTGAAAAAGCTCATTTTAGGAGCTTTTTCAATTAGCTTATTTCATTAATATATATGGTGAAATGACACTGATACCCCCAATTAATTTAAAATCCTACATAAACTACCTATCCCACAATTAGCTTATTGGTCATTTCACATACTCAAACAACTTTAAGCTATCAGTTATTTACCAAACACTTTCATACAATTAGCTAATAAAATAAGTTAGTCAAATCAGTTAATACAATCAGCTAGTCAAAATCAGCTTCAGCTTTAAGCTATTCACCAAACACGGCCATTAACTCTCTCTGTGTATAAAAGTTGCTAAGAAGTTCCAGAAAGTTAATGGTTTAATAGATAATTCCTCCTTAGTTGACATTTTTTTCTTTAGGCATAATTGTCAATGCATGATTTCAAACATTAATATCTTCACTTTCTCACTTATCAATGGACAAAATTATATATATACGTTGACATGAGTCTAATAAGATTCCACATGATTGGTTTTTCCTAACTATAAATCACTAAAGAAAGTGAAAAAGTAATTTATATGTATAGCGTCAAAGTCAAAACATGTTAACAAAGAGTACGAAGTAAGAAAAACAGAGAAAGTATAGAGCATCCCAAAAACAAGATTGTAAAGTTAATGTTCTTATATACTAAGTATAAACTACATTTACTGCACTAAACCAAATTTTGTTAATCTAAAGCCATGTTCTTTTCACCTTAAAAAAATAATATTAAGTAAAAATAATTTCAGTTCAGTAAAAATAAGTTCAGTTCAGTAAAATTAATTTCAGTTCACTAAAAATAATTTCAGTTCAGTAAAAATAAGTTCAGTTCAGTAAAATTCAGTTTTCTTAAAGAAAAATTATAATAGAAAATCAGTAAAAATAATTTTAGTTCAATAAAAATAATTTAATTTCAGTAAAAATAATTTCAGTTTAGTAAAATTAAGTTCAGTTCAGTAAAAATAATTTCAGTTCAGCAAAATTAGGTGAATCAAACAGGGCCTAAATTAAAATTTATTAAATTGAATGACAGAATATATGCTCTTATAATAACAACAATTAACACCCTCAACAAAATGATAATACATCAAAAAAATTCACAGCAAAATACACCCAGTAAAATTTAACGCAATTGAAATTAAAATACATTCAGCAAATTCTAAATATGAATAAATAGATAAATAAATAAATAAGAAGGAATTTTACCAATTTGAGGAACAGATAAAGCTCTAGCAAGCGTTGGTTGGCCACTTGTAGAAGAAGAATTGTGATGAACAGAATCAACTTGTTTTCTTCTAATCAAACATTTAAACCAATTTCCAACATAATCCATCTTATCGAGTTTATACAAAATTAATTATGCTCATACAATTATCAATCAAATTAATGAATACCAAATATCTTTTCCAAATTTAAGGTTTAATAAATGAAGGAATTTATTTCACATCATCCAAATCCGGACCCGAATCAAGTAAATCAAATAATTTTCAACCGAATCCAAATTTTGCCAATCCTTATTTCCCACATAATCCAATTAATTTCCATCCAAACCAAATAAATCCGAATAATTTCCAAACTAATCAGAATTTTAATTTCCCCCCAAATTTTCAAATGTATGTGCAAAATACGGGAACTCGTCCGAATTTTCCAAACTATCCAATTCAAAGAAATCCAACCCCACAACAAAATTCTGATTCTTTGGTAAATGGGAATTTAATTACTCGTACTTGTTCTGAAAGTGTTGGTGCTCCTGAAACTTCAGAAGATTCTGAGAGCACTAAAGCAAGCAATGTGGCCCAGAAAAATGCGATTGAAAGTAGTTTAAGAAATATAGTTAAAACATATGGTGAGCAAACTCAAGTCCTGAGTCGTATAATTGAATCCAAACTTGAAAGAATGCGAATGCGTGACTACTTGTATAATTATGATAGTGATTCTAATTCAAGTTCGAGTTCGAATTCGGATTTTATTTGGGATTTTATGGTGTTCAATTATATAATGGATTCCCAGATTGATGAAATGATCCGTGGTTTAGTAAAAGAACACGTGATACCGATGATTCAGCAGCAAGGTTCGGGTAGCTCCGATGACGAAGACGAGGAGAATGATGAGGATGAGGATGAGGATGAGGATGAGGACGAGGGCGAGGACGGGGATGAGGAGAACAATAGCAATAACGCGGATGAAGAGGGCGAGGGCGAGGATGAGGACGAGGACGGAGATAATACTTCCTCAGTTACTAAATAGTTACACATTACATTATTGATTCATAATTTCATATCTACTCATTTTATGAAGGTCAAAATTTAAAAATATTGACTAAGGGTAGGTAAGAATGTAAGATGTAACCAATGTAATTTAGTACTCGTATGTTAGATTGTTAATCGTAGGTTGTAGTAATCTAATTCGAAGGTTATTTTGTATTGCGCTATGTAACTGACAAACTTTCTCAATTGTTTGTGACTTTTGTAAATATAGTTTGCTTTGTTTAATCTCAATCTTAATTACGGAGTATATGTATTCTGTATTTATGAATCAATAATACATGTTTGGTTTGAGATTATAATATAGATTGGAAATGTGCACTATTGTGGAGTACAGTAATGTATGATAAAATTTAATTTGAATACCTAGGTTGGATTGAGTCAGTTTAGTGGTAGGACTACAAATTAATTGACAAAAAGACAACCTTAACTATGATTCAACCCATTTGTTAAAATTCAATATGTCTATAGGAGATTAGGAGGAATATGCAAATTAACAAAAAAAATCAACCTATTTTCTATGTACTAAATTCAAGTTCAAACGAACTAAGTAAAATAATATACAGCGATTTATAAATACAGAATAATATAATCGCGGTAAAAACCTTAAAAAATAATCTATGCTATTTAAGTCACACTAATAATATTGATAATATCTCAATACGTCAATAAGTAATGGTTTGTGTTGGGTTCAGATTTAACATTTACTTCGTATTAAGCCGTTGAAACCTTGGCCCAAACTTGTAAAATTCACTCCGAATTTGCAATTGCGTGGAGCTATTTGGTTGAGAATTCATAAACTAGACTACTAGAAGGATCAAATTAGAGCTGATTTTATATGTATATACTCCCTCCGTCCTCTTTTGATAATCCCTTATGAGCAAATTTTAGTCCCAAAATGTTCACCCCATTTGCCTTTTCCAACAACCATTATTATTAATTTTTTACCAAAATTTCCTCCAAATTGCAACAATACATGTGCAAATTTAAATTTTCCATATAAATTTTGTTTTCCCATGTACTTTTATTACTATCTCTCTCTACTTTTTTGCATACCCAATGTCAATTTATTTTTTCAATGTAATTTTACTATTCTTATTTATGTTTATTAATTCCCGTGAAAAATGCTCATAAGGGACTATCAAAAGGGGACGGAAGTAGTATGATATATCAGGTTGATTATGGTGTCTAAAGTGGATTGGCTTTATGAAATGACTAAAAAAAAAATATTTGAGGTGAAAAGGAGTTCAGGACCATCTTTAAGCTAAGGAGTTCAGGACCATCTTTAATCATCTAGAAAATAAAAGTTTTAATTTTGAAGTTAAGGAAAATGCATACCCGTGCAATGGTGTAGATCTCGGGGTAGCATTTTCAGAACTGCTACACGACATCGACGAATTCGAAGCAATCGCAACACCATCAGGAGATCCTAAATTCCACTCATCATCCTCATTCTTCACCTCAATCATCTTCATCATCCCAAAAACAATAATAACCACTACTAATTCGTCTAATTGATCAAATCATACAAAAATCACAATGATAAACAAAAATCTGCACTAAAAATTGGAAGAATACAACAAGAATTTGAAGAATACAACGAAAACATAAAGATTCCAAAAAATTCAGGTTCACTGAAATCATAATAATCACAAACTCTGTTTCTTCAGTAGATATTAATTAAAAATTTCAATCAAAAATCAGTATTAAATGCAAAAATAGACAATCAACGTATAAATTGAATTTAATAAAAACAACCTCATTGATAATAAAAATTCCTCGAAAACCGACACAAAATTCATCCGTTACCAGTTGACAAAATTACGAATATTTCCATAATCATACAAATTAATAATTCCACAATGTTAATGAATTAATTTTGGAAAGAACTAACCTCAGAATTCTGAGAATTCGTAACAGATAGCTAGAATATCAAATTAGAGAAAAAAGATAGATTTTTTTTTGTTTTTTTTTGGGAATTAGGGTTTAGTTTTTGGGTAGAATGAAGTAGCGGGAAAATACATGAGAGAGAAAAAAAATAAGGAGAGAGAAAAAGAAGTTTTAACGGGAAGTGTTGAATTGAGGAAGTTCAATTTGGGGTCTCTTTTAAATGCTTTGCCTTTTTTATTTTATCTCTCCTATAACGAAAGCTTACGTTAGAAGTTACTACCCCACAGTCCACAGTCCACAGTCCACAGACCACAGTCCACACTTTTGTACTCTACTCCGTAACGTTTAGTCAAGGGCTAGCCGCTCATAGTCAATACTCAATACTTCAATGCTACGAGTGGTGTATAACTGAGGACATATGGTTTATAACTATGACCTTGTTTAGCAATTGGATGATGGCTGTTAGCTGTCGGCTGATTTGATTGGCTGGTTTGACTAGCTGTTTGTATTAGCTTTTTTGTTGGCTATTTGTCTTTTTATTAGTCTAAAAACATATTTTGTACAATTTGTTGTTGGATGTTATTAGTAACTTAGGTAGCCAAAAGCTACTCCAAGTAGCTTTTTCATTTTGGCTTAAAAGCCAGCTTTTCAGCTGACTGAAAAAGTCATTTACCAAACACAAATTTTAGATGTTTGACCAAATGAAAAAGCGAAAAGCCAATAAAAAAAACCCAATGAAAAGTCATATACCAAACAAGCCCTATAAGCAAAATTTTAAGATGCACCATGGTGCACCTAGAATTAGGTGTACCACGCCTATACTTTTGAATATTTAGTAAAAGCATTTGAACAATTGCAAATTTTGAACATGTGTAAAAACATTTGAATATCACAAATTTTGAACATTTAGTTAAAAAATCTGAACAATAGCAATGCATCACGCTTATACTTTTGAACATTTAGTAAAAAAAATCCGAACAATCGCGAATTTTGAACATTTAGTAAAAAAAATCTGAACAATCGCAAATTTTGAACATTTAGTAAAATCTGAACAATCGTAAAAATTTGAATCATAAAAAAAATCTGAACAATCGTAATGCACCACACCTATACTCTTGAACCTTTAGTAAAAAATATGAATAATAAATTTTTTTGAACATTTAGTAAAAAATATGAACAATCGCAAATTTTGAATTATTGCGAGTCAGACAAATTTTGAAAGAAGTTTATATGACTCGTAATAATTCAATAGTTTTTGTAATATAAACTGAACATTTACTATATACAAAATGAACATTTCTTTATAAAATATGAACATATAAATTGCATGTTTATGTTCAGCTTTTGTGACGTGTTCATATTTTTTTTTACTAAATGTTCATTTTTTGTAAAATGTTCAATTTTTTTTAACTAAATGTTCAAAATTATCAACGTGGTGCACCTATAAATAGGTGCACCATGGTGCACATAATACTAATTGAGCCCTTTAACTCTATAAGAAAGGTCAAAAATGGACCTAACTCGAAAACTTGCCAGAGAAACATGAATACGGATTAATGAATACTCTTATAAGAATATACATTTACAGATAACGAAGAATATATATTTATAGATTACGGTGTATATACAAAGTACTTTTGTTTCAATTTTACATTTAATAGTTTAAATTTTGGAAATTCTCAATGGTAGCCACGTACTATTGCTTATTTTCAATGGTAGCCAATTTTTTTTTTTACTTCTCAATGGTAGCCTTCAACTTTGTAAGAGTTTCAAACGTAACCACATCTACTTAAAAACGTTAAATAATTGTTAAGTTACCTACAGTTAAGCAAAATAATTGTTAAATTTGACTACAGTTAAACATTTTCTCTTTCCTTCCCTTCACCTTCATGGCTGCCACTCATCCCCATTCTTCTTCATCTTCTTCCTCCCTTCATGGCTGCCATAGTGCCATCCCTAACTCTTTCCTCTGTTTAATCCCACTAGCACCGACCAACCAACCGCCACCCATTGACAATTCTCCCCTCCTCCTTTCAAACCCATCCCCCTTCACCCTCCCCTAATTGAACTCACGATGATTCCATCAAACTTGGTGACGTTAATGGTAGAACCTCGCACACGACCATAGTCATCGTCTTGCAAAATATCCGCAAAAGTTGATCGCCTAAACGAAGGAAGTTGTTGGATAGCAACCCAAAGAAGGTTGTCTTCATCTTTAATTTAGCGATTGTTTTGAAGTTGGAAATTAGGGCTTGATTGAGTTGAAGTTTGATGAAATTGGGGAAATTGATTAAGAAATTCTACCATTTGCAGACGCATTGGAAACGTAGAAGTGATTGACGGGTTAGTGTAATCCCCCGTATTTATAAATATATTATAAATGAATTTTTATTTTATTTATAATACTTATATGTGTTTTTCCGGGATTTAAGTTTTAAAGTTCCAAATTATTCTTGGGTTGATTATTGATTTTGTTCTAAAATGATTTTTAATTGTCCATTCTACAATTTATGCCATACTTATTAAACAAAGCTAGCCCATTTCATTTACCTATTTGGCCCATTAATTTTATGAGCCCAATCTTAAAACTAACCTTACACCACTCTCTCTCCTATAAATACCCCATACATCCCCAAATTTTTCCCCACACAAAAGGTTAGTCTTATTTTTTCCTCTTCTTTATTTTCTTTATTTTATTTTTCCTTTATTTTATTTTTCCTTTATTTTTTTTTTTCTTTTCTTTTTCCTTTTCTTTTTTTTTCTTTTCTTTTTCTTTTCTTTTTCCTTCTTTCCCTTTCCTCCTCCTTCACGTGAGAAACCCCTCACTACTCACCACCATTGCTGCCACCCCCAACTGCCACCTGCTGCTGCCACACCGCCGCCCGCTGCCCGCCGCCGGCGACCCACCAGCGGCCCACCATGGCTGCCCTTTCCTCCTCCTCTTATTTTTGCTCTACTATCTTGTTTATTATTAAATTGTTTTGGGTTTTGATTTTGTAGTATAAAGATTATATTTTTAGTATCAAATTCATGTTTTTGATAGCTTAAACTTATAAATTTCAGATTTTAATTATGTTATAATTTTCAGATTTTATAATTTATAAACCTAGGGTTTTAATTTAATCAAATTGGGATTTTAGGGTTCTAATGAGCAATTAATTTGGGGCTTTTGTTCCTATTGGATTTCTAATGCATAATTAAGCATAAAAACATGTTTTTGATAAAGTTTTAAGGACTTTTAATCTAATTTATATTGCTGGAATTTTGGTTAAGTATTAATTTATTATTGTTGGGTGTTTTCTAGGAAGTGATTTTTCTCTAGGAGACTTTTAAGTAATTAAAAGTGGCGCAAAGAATTGTTTATACGAGGTACGTACATGTCTACTTCGTTGTAAGTAGTATCATGTTTAGGTACCAAAAGGAAAGAACTTAGTTTCATGATTAGAGAACATTTGGATGGAAATTGTTTGGTTATATATTTAATTAATTCATGTATTTATGTTATGAGCATGTTTTGGTGAATTAATTATTCTTGTATGGAATTATGGATGCAAGTATGTTGAATTATATTGGATTAATTGTTTGTATAGAATATTGATACAAACATATTTTATTGGATTGGTTTGTTAACCACATTTGGATTATTAAAGGATTGGAATTGAATGGTTTAAGTGGAATGAATTTATTAATTATTCCACAATGTCATTATTTATTTATTTATTACTCAATCATGACTTGTTAGTATGTTGAGTAAAGGTGGTTTATTAAGCCGAAATGGCTAGGTCGGTTGACTATGTTCAACAATTTTGGATAATTTGGAAGTTTAATTGGAATTAAAGGTCAATTTGTGATGTGATCACCATTGTCCTAAATAAGATTAAAAATGAATTGATGTATGATTGTTATGTATGGTCTTCTTGAATGAGTCGGCTATTAATTAAAATTGTAATCACGTAAAGTGAAACATGGATGAGCAATAAAACTCTGGAAATCGTGCACTTCTAGAGTATTGACAATTATGGGTTGGGGTACACGGTGGTAGCCCGTGGCTTTTCGAGGCTTGTTTGATCAACATGTCCTCTTCTCTTTTGGTATTTACATTTTATTTTATAATGAAAGTTAGATGGGATCCTAGACTAACTTTGTGAGAATGGAGTCGCGCCCATTCTTGCATCGCGCTAAACTTTTATTTCAAATGGTCATTTGGGACCAAAATGATTTGGTGGATTGGACAACCTGGTCTATTGCTTACTCCAAATTAAATTAATTAAATTAAATATAAAGAGTCAATCGTTTGAAATTAGTTAGTAAGTAAGTTGAGTCAGTTGAATTGTTTAAGTGTGGAGTCTTGATTAAATAAATTTGTGTTATATGTTTATTTACTTTAATTAGTTGAGCATGCTAGGTTTTGTCCGTTGAAGCTTGTATGTACTCAGCTTTGCTGATTGCGTGCTTTTGTGTGTGTGTCCTTCTTTTGGTCATGGCCTTCGCCTTTCAATGACCCTGTGATGATCCAATTATTACACTCGTATTATTGGGGAGCAGTATTGCACAGGTTAGCTTGATGATGTGAAGTTCGGGGATTTGACATACGCATTGTCAAGGGATTGGTGTGATTGAGAGTATTCGTTCTTTGTGTTGAACTTATTTATGCTTTGCTATTTCGTTTATGTTTTGGACTTTGATTATTGGTTTGGTTTTAAATAAGGGCCTTACATGGTTCCAATTTGTAAGCTTTGACTTATTAATTTCCTAAACTATGTTATTTTAAAGACTTGTGTTTGATTTTCCGCTGCGATACTTTGATGAAGCCTTAACGTTTTAACACGTGGCGGTAACATGTCAATGGTTCTCCACTATTTTATAAAAGGGTTAGTGGTTTGAAAAAGGGAGAATTATTGGGGTGTTACAGTTAGCGTGATACAATTTCGGCGGTTACTTCGGTCATGAGTATCGCCATTGTTGCCTTAGCTTGAGCTTGAAAATGTGGAGTGTGGAGGGCTGTTTTATTTTTTATTTATTTTATTTTTATAATATATTTATTTTATATTTTATTTTATTTTTTTAAGAAAAAAGTTAACCTTGGTTTGAAATAAGGTTAGATTTAACAGAAATTTAACGGAAAAACATAAATATGGTTACGGCTGAAAATTTTAAAAAGTTGAAGGTTACCATTGAGAATCGAAAAAAAAAATTGGCTACCATTGAAAATAAGCAATAGTACGTGGCTACCATTGAGAATTTCCCTTTAAATTTTAAGTTTACCAATGTTTACTCAGAACAATTGTTAATTTAAATTTGAAAAATGCTATACATTTCAGTTAACAACTTTTATCTAATGACTTAATGTACAAAACTACAATTAGGTGAAACTTTGATTAATTGTGAAAATCACGTGAACTGAACATAACGTTATAACCCTCAAGATTATATAAAATATTTCTTAAAAAATGGAAAAGGATTATTATTTGAATCAAGTTATCATTTTACTTCAATTAAATGTGCATAATTTTGATCTATAAGTTTGTTTTTTCTTGGGTAGATATCAAAATATGTACATTTTTTGTTGGTTTGGAGAAGGATCCTATCAGGTCGGAATCTTTCACAGGTCCCTCCGGCTCGAGTTAGCAGACTAGGCACTTTAGATGTGGATAAGAAAGATAAGAGTCCCTAGTCCCTACCCAAAATTCCTCTAGTGGGGTTATCAAAAAATGTACATTATATTCAAAACATAAGCACATCAAATTTGAGTTAGAAATAAATTGCACATTTAATCAAACAATATGCACAATTAGAATGAAAATTTTGCACATTATCTTACTCATTTTATGGATCTATTCATTTGAGTTGAAAATAATGTGACAACTCGACCGACTTAATTATTTAACGCATACAGTGACAAGTAGAGTTAGTACCATTTTTCAGTGAGGAAAAGTTGTTCCGCCTATTAAATGTGGCGGTTGCTTTATTCACTAAGTTTCTATGCTACCAATAGAGACTAATGATATCTTGAGTTCTTGACATAGTAGTTAAGATTAAGGTCATGTTGCTAGCGTTTTAGCCAGGTCAAAACATTATTAGGAAAAATAGTGTTTGGTAATAGTGGTTAGTAGTAGAGATAGAATTAACTTTCAAACATAATAAAAAAAATTAGCGCTTGTCAAATTCTAATTATTATACTCCGTATAAACAATATTTATGTTTTTTTTTTTTTTAATTGTATAATGCTATTTCAACCACTATTTTTATTAGGCGCTCGTATTTTTATTGTTCTTTATTAGCTAAGTTCTATCAAATACTAATTGACAATCACTCATTACTCTTAAACCTACCAGATTTTCGACCGCTAAAAACTATTCGCAATCGCTAGTTTTTTTCGATCAAGGCTTAACAGTTTGTGTATGATAGGTCTCAATCTTCCCAATCCCATTTGCAAATGGTAACTTAAATTGCCCTTTTGGCTTATTTGCACTCACACACACCCCAACCCCCCCCCCCCCCCCCCCCCCCCCCGCCCAAAAAAAAAAAAAAAAAAAAAAAAAAAAAAAAAAAAAAAAAACATGGTTAGCTGTAGGGTGCAGTTTATTTGAGCCGTGAAAGTTTTTGTAGTTACTACTACATAAAATATTGAAAGTAGTAAATGATAGTCGTCTAAATAAATCTATAGTTCAAAATTTCAAGGCATTAATTTGAATAATTTATGCAACTTTAGTATTATATATCTTTCAAATTGAGATAATTAAGCATTGAATACGAGTATATATTAGTGATACTTATCAACTTGAGATTCTGTTTCATATAAATTCCGAAGATAATGATACTGATCAACATGAGTGTTTTTTTATAATATATATATATATATATATATATATATATATATATATATATATATATATATATATATATATATATATATATATATATATATATATATATAATTCGGAAATTTTTTATCAGTTCCGTTTTGCTGTAATTACCAGATTCATGGCACGAGAGGATAGAATTACGACTTACGAGTAGCTTTTATTTCAGCAAAGCTGTAGTGAATAGTGATACTGCAAATCAAAAGCTTATTACTCTTTCCCCTTCTATTATAATGAGTGCAGTAAATCAAAAGTTTACAAAAGCTTGGAAGATTGGAGCAATAGTTTTCTTGTTATTAAAACAGAAGATTCTAATACAATTGAGAAACTGAAGGCATGCTTCCGAACTAAGGCTGGGCCTTTATGTTCCAAATAGAGAGAAGGATCAAACATCATGGAACTTAGATAGGTACAAGATTAACTACATAAAAAGCTGTGATTGTTAGGGCATTCATACCATGTCAACTCTGCAGGAGGATTATCGGCTTCAGGAACTCATAGATGGGCAATGAGCATAAGCTGGGCAAGGGTTATTCAATCTAGCATAGCCAATAAGGGCTCCGGCCATACATCCAGCCAGTTGTGTATTACTGTTGTAACCTTGCATTGGTATGAGCCCTTGTTTAACAAGCTTTCTAGCGCAGTTGTCTTTGGCACACGAAATGATCTCTCGTGGAAAAACTGGCAACTGGCAACAGTTCATATTTTTGCTAGTATTTGCTGTTGTACTTGACTTTCTAGAATTGAGATACAAAATAAAACCATAGATTTACGCAGCACCAAAACAATTAATACTTCACAAAACAAAGGAGCATTTTCCAAGAGGTCACCCTGTTCCTACATCCTTGTTCTTCAAGGACATTGTGCAAAGATCTTCTGTAAATGGATATACTTTAATTGCAGAATGTGGACTTGTAACCATGTCCAACAATAGCAATAACCTCACTAGTTCAAGCATTCCGTTTCACGCACCTCATCATGTCAACGAATTCTCCAAATACTGTAACAAGAGAAACGGTAATTCAGAACCAATAAAACACCCATCCCGCCAACATAGCAACTCATGCATTAAACTTGATCTATCAGATGCTGAAACTAGAAACTACATGATAGAAATTATAAACACGAGACATGATACCAAGGTAATGTTGCAGAGAGATTGAAATGAATCAAAATATCTTAAATGGAAGCTGTAAATACCAGGGTCTGAATCATGGGGTCCTGGTGATGCTTCAGGGTGATATTGGAGAGACATGATATTCTTTGACGGAAATGCAAGACCAGCACAGCTTTCGTCATTAAGATTGATGTGTGTCACTTCAATTCCATCAGGAAGTGATGCAGGGTCTACTGCATAGTTGTGATTCTGTCACATCATACATAAACAATCAAGATTATTCATTCAATCTTTAAGTTCCACCATTACATAATTACAGGCGTTCTAAATTCTATAAAAGAATATGCTTATCCACCTATCCAGAAACTATACAATATGTCATAAAGATCAGTTGCAAACCCAAGAATATATTAGGGAAGCATGTTGGGATATCATAACACAAATATTCATATTCTTCAAAGTGTTAAAAACTCCGCACTTCCACTCATATATCAGGAAGTTCCTCAGCAAGGAAATAGTTTCAAATTTTCAAAAATTAATGATACATAAACTACTAGTGAGCAATTATTTTGTGGAGCCAATAGACAGTTCTCTAAACATCAGTAAACAAATGAGGAGTATGGGAACACAACACAAGGAATTATAAAGATGAAGCCCAAAACTAGGAGGAAAGATAGCACATGAATAAAATACCTGTGAACTAATTTCAACCTGACCATTTCTGATATTGCGAACAGGATGATTTCCTCCATGATGACCAAACTTCATTTTATAAGTCTTACCACCTAATGCTTGACCCAGCAATTGGTGGCCCATACAAATTCCGAAAATCGGTACTTGTCCAATTAATTCCTTCACTATATCAACAGCATATGGAACTGCTGAAGGATCGCCTGGACCATTGCTGAATAGAATGCCATCTGGTTGCAGTTTTAGTGTCTCTGATGCTGGCCATGTTGATGGAACAACAGTAATTTTACATCCATATGATGCCAGACGCCTCAAAATGTTATGCTTGATACCAAAATCATAGGCAACCACCTTCATTTTGAAAACACGGCCAGACAGAATTGGTCAATGAGATTTTACAACCAAATACAGGGTCAATACAGGAGTAGTAGCAAAGCACAGACCTTGAAAGTTTCTCCAGGTCTCCCATTTGTATTGAATTCCCAATCATTGCCAGTTTTGTCAACCCACTCATAAGGAGCTTGACATGAAACACCACTTATCAAATCAACACCTGCAAAATTATAATCAGAACTTAAAATCACAATGCTTAGAAAGCCTAATCTATTTTCAACACTAAGTAAACATTACCAACAATGTCCCAAGAACGAGCCATTTCTAATAACTGGTTGTCTGATTTTGATTCTTCCGTGCTCAACACGCCAATAAGGCTCCCATCTTCCCTCAATCTACGGGTGATAGCACGAGTGTCAACATCATCTATTCCAAAATAGACAGTTTTGACAGAAAGTCAAAAGGTGAGCAAATGCAAACTGACTAGATGTTCTTTGCCAATCAATATTTTCACAATTTTGGCTTTTAACTTACATATACCCATGATGTTTCTTTTGGATAAATAATCTCCAAGTGTCTCAACACATCTCCAGCTTGAAGTGCTGCAGAAACAAGAAAAAGATAAGCACATATGGAAAATTTCAGATAAGCAATTACCAAGGTAATCATGAAAATAATCCAACCTGATGCTTAAGCTTCTAATAACCAGACCACCAAGAAAGCATTGACTTGATTCTTGATCATCTGCAATGATTGAATCCTAATCTAGTTACACATCTTTGACAGATGAATTGGCAACAATTGTAAATTGTGTTGCACAGAAATGGAAACATGTAAACAGGATGTGTAAACATAGTGTATTGAAAACAGATACATCAGTCCTGTAATGCTATTCCATGCATCGGAGGAAATAAACATTACTCACCAAAATTCACACCGGTATTCCCTATATGAGGGTTAGTCATCAGTACAAACTGGCCAGCGTAACTAGGATCAGTTAGAATTTCCTGATATCTGAAATATAAAACACTTAGACAACAAACCAAGCCAAGGGTGGACGCAGGTAATAAAATATCAGCAACTTAGGAACTTTTAACAGATGGGGTTCGCTCACCCAGTCAATGAAGTATTGAAGACCACTTCACCAACTTGCGTCCCAGCAGCACCAAATGACTTGGCCTTCCAAACGGTACCATCCTCTAGCACAAGTCTAGCATCTGATACCTTCCATGGTCTGCCTCCTGACCCTGTGGCTTAAAAGAAATGATGTTGCAGATATGATTATTGGACAGAATACTGGAAAAGACAGAAAGAGCAGTAACAACCTAAGCATTTATGAAACGTATTCAGTTGGCAACAGTAACAAAAAATTGACAAATTATCAACCTAAAGTGTGCGTTGAGGTCATTTAAAATTACAAACACAAGCACACACAGGGAAGGGGAAGATATGCATTTCCATCTAAGCCTCATATAACTGAACCAACACTTAAACAAACGAAAAAATTAGTTCCCATTTTCATGTGAAATTGACCACAACAACCTAATTAGTCCCATCGCCTAAAAACTTCCACCACAACAACAGTGTCATCTGGCATTATCAGCTAATTGAAGCTGACTCAATTTTTATTAATCTCAAAAATGTGAGTAATAAAGTTTCATTCTTTTGGCCTACTAAGGGCCTGTTCACATTTATTGAACTAAGATGAGCTGATTGGAGCTGAACTGAATTGAACTATTGTAACTTATTGATCAAAGATATAGATTGCATTTGTCTCTTATCAATAGTTTACTAATACTGAACCCACTACAGCAGTTATAATTCGAAGTAGCAAACTAGCAATTACAAAACACTCATCTAGTCCTTTACTTAACATAGCATTAGCAATGTTGGTCAGCAATAAGCAATACTAGTAAATCAAAAGTAACAACTAAAAAGCAATAAGTGACATGTAATTAAACAAAATAATTCAGTGATTCTTATTATTGTATCTATCCTTCAGTCACATCGCAATAGAACAACTTAGCTCATAATGAAAACTACAAATTTATGGACATCGTTGCAATCACTGACATATTACGCTTACCTGAAACAGCAGCATTTTCGGTGAGAGAAACAGAGCACTTGACCCTGAAAAACTTAACATCTCTTTTTTGAGGAGAACAAATTCCCAAAGGAATTGCCACTGCAAAATCCATTGCTCTACATGCCATTTCTTACTTAGTTTTTCCTGAACAGAATTTTTGACAATAATCAAAATGGGCATAAACAACACAGCAAATTATTAATAACAACAAATTTCAGGTATTATACTAAAAATCTAACAACCCAATATAATCTTTTACCAAAAACCCTTAATTTATCAGGAAAGTAAGAAAGAGAAATTTCAATTAAAATTGAGAAATTAAACCTTTAAATCAAGCTAAAAACGAGTAAAATGGAAAAAAGAGTAGCGAGAGAGAAGAGGGTGGCGGACATACGACCGGAAATGAAGAGCGGGGCTTAGAGGAAGACGGTGTGGTGACTGGTGAGTGTGGAGCAGTACTAGTTAGGATTTATGCAATTTTTTTCTTTTTAATGTTATGGCAGGAGGGTTTTTCTTATTCTAAGGCTACCAATCTCAACCATTCATTTCTTTCAACATGCGTATGTATTACTGTACTCCCTAATTTTAAGGTGTTTTTTGGTTAACCTTTTCCCCTTTGAGTGATGCTACACATACAATGGTTGTATGTGTTAGCCACATACAATATCATTGTATGTATGTCACGTCAGAAGGGAGGAATAAAATATGAGGGAATAAATAGGAGGAAACAAGATGGGAAAGTGACCCAAAATATAAATCAATCAAATGCTGCCAACAATGGTTGTATGTGAGGGGCCCACAAAATTCATGGGAACTTGTAGATGGGGTAGTTGTTTGGTTAACAATAAAAAGAGAAAATGGAGGAATTGAAAATTCATGGGAATTTTGACTTCTCACAAAACATGGGAAGTTAATTACCTACCTCTCCTTTGGTCACTCAAAATTCTCATGAATTTCAAATTTCCTTATGACAACCAAACAACTTAATACTATATCCTAGGAATTGTTTGAAGGAAATAAATTCCCATGAAATACAATTTACCATAGGAATTTAATTCCTATGTTAACCAAACAAGCCCTTAGTCAATCTTAAGGACCAAGTATAAGGGAAAAGTATTGGCGCATAAGACATAAGTGCCAATGAAACAAATAGGATGATATTTTTGTAAATAATGGACATAAGATAAAAAGTGGTGGTGCAAAATTTGATAGTAAAAAATACCACTACACAGATAATGGTACAATATATGTACCACTGTATCATTAAGGGGGGGGGGGGGGGGAAATAATGATAATAAAAATCTCAAAATGCCTTCCTATGTGCTTGTGAAACACATGGGCCCTATACGCCTAGATATAATAAGTATTGCAAATTGCAATGCTCCCTCATTTTTTATACGGTATTTTTACCTAGTAATCTTGTGTAACTGACTATTTCAAGTTGTGCCCTTATTTTCCATATTACACATGGTACCCGTCAGTTATAATTGTTTAACACCCCATGCCATTGTCGTTAACTTAACTTAACGTTATAAGTAATTCCGTTAGTTAATAGCTAATTAATTTTTTTCCCGTATTGTACGTCAGAAAAAAGTTGTATTAAGGTTTTAGGGGTCGATTTATATCCTAAGGATCCAAACTGAGCTCGAAATTGGCAAAAAAAACAATGTAAGTGTCAAAAAAATTATGATATGAAAAATGAGGCACTTACATACGTTATTTTTTGCCAATTCCGAACCCAATTTGGATTCATAAGAACTAAATTGACCCTAAAATCTTAACGAAATCTTTTTCAACACGCAAAGCGAGAAAAAAAAAACTTAATTAGCTCACCACTAATATAACTACTTAACGTCAGGTAATCGGCAAAGGCATGGTGCGTTAAAAAAGTGAAACTAATGGGTATCATGTATAATATGGAAAAATAGCGAGCACAACTTAGAAAAGTTACTTACACAAGACCACTATGTAGAAAACCCTTTTTTTTTTTTTCTTTTTTTTTTTTTTTTTAAGAATCCTCCCTCAAACCCAAGACCTCCCTTAAACTATATCAATTTGCTTACCACTTGAGTCAACTCTTGTTGGTATCCTGTTAACCTTGTATTTTATTCATTTGACAAATTTATGAATGTAACCTATGAAGCATGGATTATAAAACTGTTTATGCCTTGCTAAAAATATCACAGTATCAGTATCAACAAGGAAAAAGTGAAAAACAACGGCTATATTATCTCATTCTTTCAGTCACATACAAATTTAGTTTTCCATTCTTTCACTCACTAATTCACTATACAGTATACACGCCGCACGAAACAACCTCAATGTCAAAACCCTCTCAACAGACATCTCAAGATTCTCAACCAACAAATCCTCAACAACTATCCACTTCTCCAACTAATCAACCATCTACTTCCACCCGGAATTCAGTTCAAGGTAATGCTCATCAAACTCAAGAACAAATCAATCATTTGCTTAAGGATATGTTGAAGGATTATAGTTCGAGTTCAAGTTCAAGTTCAAGCTCAAGTTCTAGTTCGAGTTCGGATCAGATCCAATTTTATCCAATAATAATAGCATGATATCCAAATTTAATAAGTGGCACGACCAATCAAGTGATAGTCGCAGATTTAAACGTCGTCAAATTAGCCGAAGGATGGAGAATTATATGATTGATGTTATGAACCAACACGTACTAGCATCAATGTTACAGAAGCCTAGCTCGAGTTCTAGTACTAGTTCCGATGACGATGAAGGGGACGAGGATGAAGTTAATGGTCCGTATACAAGTGAAAGGATTGATGAAGATTGACATTAGCGTACAACCAGAGAACCAGAAGTTTAATAACTAGAAATTATGTATTTGTGCATAAGGGAAGCATATTTTGGGTCCTGTGAAAGTTTAGTTGAGATCACTATGTAGCAAAAGAGTAATGTTCAGAATTTGGAGAACACCTGATGTACTTGTTTACGACTTTAGGTGTGTTGTGTCTATTAGTCGTTCTATGTACTCATATTGTAATCTATGCATTTGGTCGTTTTGTACATTTCACAAGTATTTTTGCCTTCTGGTTAAACTTAAAATTAATGTTTGAATTTACAATTACAGTTACAATTATTTATGATTTTAGATTTTCGTCTTAAACAATAAATGATTTATGACTATGTAGTAGTAGTGTAGTAACTATTATTTTTTGATAATTGTAAAAAGACATGCCTTTTTGGCAAGATTATCTATTTTCTTAAGCTGCTTCGGCCAAACAAGAGTGGGATTTGAAGCAAATAATTGACATCATAATCCTTGAGCATCATTGTATCAGCACCTACTGCCTTGTTGGTGGAAATGGTGCTACTATCTGTTGAGTTTGGATTTGTATCCCAACACCGAGCTGTTTTCTTTGATGTCTTATTAGTATTACAGCTTCGTAAAGAAATGTAGACTTGGGAAGTTAAGTTCATTTGCGCTTGTGTTAAGAGGGTGGTACAAGGTCCAAAGACACGTGCCCTAGTACTATTTAAAAAAACGGAGAAGATATCACTAGTTTCAATAGACTTTAGTTCACAATTCCTCATCAACCCTTTTTATTGAACTAAAATTTGTCGGTTAAGGTGTAATGGGTACGAGTACGACTTGTACAGCACATTTTTACATAGATCAACAAGAAAGCTTTACTGATGCTATCATGCTCATGCAGTCATGCTACATAGCGCTGAGCTCACAGCTTTTCCTCCAACACCAAAGATTTAGCTCTACTGTTTTCCAACGGCCAAAAAACAAACATTGTTTTGAAATAAAATATCAACGGCTACATTTTCTCATTCTCAATAATTTTTAAAAAAATCCACTTTCCTTTTTTAATCAGATATCCTACTCCCTGGATTCTGCTGCATTCTCACAAGCTCATCTCAAATATCTTTCTCATTCAGCTTACTCTTCATTCTTCAACCCCTAAACATGAATCCAAACAATCCGAATCCTCGAAACACTCCAAATCCACAAAGAACATCAAACAATTCCCAACTTAACCAAAATTTTAATCCCCAACCTAATTTTCCAATGTATTTGCAGAATACTGTAAATCATCCCAATCCCAATTATCCTCATTATCAAAACTCAATGTTCCCCAATAACTCCCAACCAAACCCAACTTTAACTCCCAATCCTAATTTTCAAATGTATATGCCTCCTTATTATTCTTATTTTCCAAATCATCCAAACCAAACAAATCCAAATTATTCCCAATCTAATCACGATTTCCCTAATTTGAATTTCCCATATTATCCTAACCAAATAAATCCAATTAATTTCAACCCAAGCCAAAATCTTCCCCATCCAACTTTCTCACATCTAGGCCTGAGCACGGATCGGATATCCGATCCGAAAGGGGATTTCGGATCGGATATCCGGATCCGAAAGGGGATTTCGGATCGGATATCCGGATCCGAAAATTCGTATATTTGCTATTTGTATCCGATCCGAAAAATTTCGATATCCGAAAATCCGGATATCCGAACTTTTCGGATCGGATATATCGGATATCCTATATTTGACTACTTTGATTACTAGTTGTTTTGAATGGCAAAATTGATTTTTTTTTAGTTTTTTTTTCCCATTTTATCCTCTTGTTACTCACAACCTGAACAAAGAGAGATAAAATAAATGTGTAATTATCCTATTAAAAATAATTATCCTATTAAAAATAAAACTGATTCACTTATTTTTTATTTTTTTTTCAATCACAAGTTCTTTCACAGACTAATTTAAATCAGCAATTCAGCAGAAGTAGGAGCATAGGATGACAGATTGACAGGAACAGAAACATAATGACATTTTCTCACAAGATAACAGCAGAAAATTAACAGTTCAACAACACCATAACAAATAATATGAAACATTAAGTAATCTACTAAATACTAATCCTAAATTCCTATAATCTATATATAATCTTTCTGTTCATTTTGCTAATTCTATGATTCTATCTATATCAGTCATTATCATATTCACTACATAATTATTAAAAACAAACTAAGAAGATACTTTGATTTTATACTTGAATCTCATAACTAAGATTCTTAACTAATGGTATAATATACTGATCTATAATTCTATATGTCAGTAGAACATTGAGTGAGTGAGGGTTACCTTGGTGGAGGAGTGAGGGGCGCCGCTTCTGGTGAAGTAGTGAGGGGCGTCGCCGCTTCTGGTGGAGGAGTGAGGGGCGTCGCCGCTTCTGGTGGAGGAGTGAGGGAAGATTGTGGTGGTTTTGAGTCTTTGAAGGTGGTCGGAGATGGAGAAAGGAGTAGAGAGGATTAGAGGAGAGATCGAGATTCGTGAGAGGAGTGAGAAACTGAGAAGACTAACTGAGAAGAGAGAGGCGGATTTGAAATTAGGGTAAATTCACTAAGTTGAGTTTTTGTTGGGCTTGGGCTGTTGGGCATATGGAAAATATTTGAACTTTAAAATATGGGTAAAAAAAAAGTAATTTTCGGATATCGGGTCGGATATCCGATCCGATATCCGACTTTATTTTCGGATATTCGGATAACCGAAATTCAAATTTTCGATATCCGATATCCGAAAATTTCGGATCGGGTACCCGATCCGAAAATGTTTTCGAATTGGTTATCCTAAACTTTCGGATCGGGTGCGGATCGGATCTTCGGATTATCGGATAATCAGATAGTTCTGCTCAGGCCTAGAATTTAAAGAGATAAATTGATGGTTTTGGTGTGCCGCCATTGGAGAATTCTTTAACTCGAATAAGTCGAGTGCAGGTTTTAGTAGGAAATGCTACTTCCCTCAGAAGTATTAAAAAATAAATAAATAAAAATAAAAAATAAAAAAACATATAAAAAAACAATTTAAAATAAATTTGTTAGTTTTGTTTGTGATGTGTTGGTGTGTATTTGAGTTTATCCAAGTGAGAAGGCAAGTACAGAAAATATAAATTTATCAATTTCAAATAAACTTTAAATAATACTACGTATACGAAGTATTATTAACAGTTTAACACTATTCATAAAAATTTAGTAAAGACTTATCTTTATTTATTTATTTTTTTTACACATATTTATTATTAGGAAGTTTATTTTTAGTTTACACCATTCTTTTTTGGATAAATTTTATTTCTTACATTTACTAGTGCACTCCACTTGCTTTATCATTCTCTCCTTAACATATGTGTCTAAATTGAACGTACGTGTCAACTAAATAGAATCGGAGGAAGTATAATATATAAAGATAAATGTGTAAATAAACTATTTAAGGGGTATAATTATCTCTATACTATTTAGAAGAGTTTAGTCATATAATACAGTAAGTTTTGAATAAGTCAAGACTTTAGATTTAATTTTTTTTTAATTTGAACTTAAATTTAACAATTTTAATTGTATAATAATATAAGGGTAACTTTTAATATTTATTTCAATAACTTTAACCAATCTTACAATAAATAAAAATCAACCTTATTCAAGATGTTATGAATATGTTTTTTGTACTTGAATAAACATATCTTATGAGTTGCGTTAAAAATAAATAAATAAAGCTTATGTGTTTGCTTTAACCCTTTAAGAAGGTTCATGTTCTATTTGAAATACTGAGGAACGCTCGATTTATGAATTAAGGGATGCCTGATTTACAATAGGTACAAGGTGGACAATCCAATATTTGTCTTTTCAAAACAAAAAGATAACATAAGAAATTCAAAAGAATCAAATTTTGGATAAGAAAGCAAAGATGGAATTGAGATACACGAATCTTGCCACTTGATAACGAAATCAATGTGGTCGATAACTAGTAGCTCTTGTACACAACAAGATGCGTGGAGACATATACTTGTACAAGCTACTCAGAATAACTAAAAGAATTAAAATACAATTACTAAACTACAAATCAAATAGAGAATGCTGGGAAAGATCAACAACTTAAAACCAAATGCGAGAATGCTGCCATCAGAGTATTGCGCTGATTGTTGAGCAGCAGCACCAAGTGCAGTCCTTCCCTAAACAAACTGATAGATGGAACGTCATTAGAAGAGAGAAATCAAGGAACAGTAGCGATAATTATAACAATAATGAAGTTAAAATAGTATCACAGATAAAAAAAAACCCTTGAAAAACAGATTGACGAAGGGTGTAACCAGTCACCCCTGTCTCCCAGACGATAATTCATACAGGGTATAACCACAGGAAGGTATAACTATCGAGTCAGCTACTCAAATCTCTTTTTTTTTGCAATTATCTAAGGGTTCTTTCCTGATACTTTATGAAACAGAGTATAGAATTTTGATGCAGAGACATTGATCAGTCACTGATATGATAGATTTCATGTGAAAAACCAGGACCAGAGTTACACATTATCTGAAAAGAATATTTTATCAAAAGAGCAGATTCCAACTCATATCAATCCCTTCAACCCAAACACAAAACACACTCAGATAATCCTATTTTGAGACTGGATGATTTTCAACCTTCTCAAAAGTATCTACTCGTGTACCACTGTGTCACTACTAGAGAATAACCTCACTTAGGAAAATCAATTGGGGTCTTTGATTTACTCCTTTTATCCCATAAAAAACTTCTTATAACTCTTTAATGCTCATCCCACAAAAAACTTCTTATATCTCTTTAATGTTTGGCCCACAAAAATCTACCAGTATTTGTTTTTCCCTTGAATTGGATCCACTTAATATACTAATGTTTAACTTTCCCTCCTATCTTTATTTATTCATATACTCACCTCGCCGCAAGGCTCATTTTTTGTTTTGCGTGGACATCTAAAACAGCTAGTGGTGGCCTCGAGGTAGGTTTGTTTAGAGGAAAGAAAGTAGAAAGATAGGTTTAAGATCACTACTCCATTAAAGGCATTACAATCTTCTAAGTTTTTACAATTATCTTCATGTGCAAGCGAATGTTCTGCTGAAATTGAACATATATGTAAAAGTTCTGTTATCAGAATCCCATTTATTGATAAATTATGGTCTAGGAATACGGAGGTTAGTGAACCTAGCTATAGATCATCTCTTTCGTCATTGTGATTCCGCATCCACAAAATGGGACTACAAGGCTGATGCTTCGACTCCTTCCATAAAAGAGATCCAAGACAAAGATTGCACCTGTTTATTCAGAAATCAGGATGGTCATGAGTGTACCACAGTTATCTTCTTCATCATAACTTTATGGAGTACATTAACAGCTAAATAGTAGTTGGTTTTTAGAGGCTATCAACCATATTTCTTGGGTACAATGGCCATAATTTATAATTATTGAGAGCCCAATAAAAGTTTATGCGACTACTAGATTAGTTTTCTTCAACATTAGAATCAAGGATCCACCATTCGCTCAAGTTTTAATTGCAGCTAATTTAGGAGCTCACAAATTAGGTTGCCCACAAATTGAGGTTGAAGTATTCCGAATCATATAAGTGGGACACTAAGATTGAAGTAGTATGGATATTCAGCTTTCCTTACAGGTGATTGTATAGGAGGATATCAAAGGTTTGACACTACCATACACTGTCTACACTTCTGCCTGCCTATGGAGTTTAATTTGGGATAAAGAGCAGAATTGTACTCATGCCTAGATTATGTGATTCTGCTATTTGGTCAAAACTCATCTGCATTGCAAAACAATTCAAGTGGAGATACATTGTTATTAAGCAGACACTATAGGTTGCTAATTTTCAACGGTGTTGTGTTAGGAAAGTGTCCTGTCAACATGCTCATATAACTCATGAGTTAGCAAGCTATACAGTACACATTACACAACAATTCCTTTTATCTACTAGAAATTTCATTCAGTATCTGATGTAATAAAAGACACTTCATGTCATATACCAACCGCTTTTTCTAAAATTTTAGTACATTAAGGCAATCACTTATAAACAGAAATTTGTCATGACAACAACAACCATCTAAATATAGTAAAGCATTTGGATAAGAGAAACAGAGAATAAATAGAACTCAAACCTAAGCAATAAACTACAAGAATTAAAATACAAAAGCATTATTAAAATGTGTAAACAGGAGAATCAATATGGAATCCACAAATTAAGGCGACTAACCTGAGGTATAATTGAGATCTTTTAGGAACATTCCATGAGCTGCCTTTTAGATTTACTTCCCACATTAGAATGAAAGATCAGTGTTCAGCTGCTTAAACATGACAATTTAACCAAAACTCATTTCGTAAATACGTTGATTGCTAACAAGTTCTGCACATAAATGAAAGCAAAGGACCACCAACAATAGAACATAAATGATTCTGTTTTTTTTTTTTTTTTGGGAGAAGACTTTTTTTTTTTTTTGGAAAGACTATGTGATCACTTAATTAATACTCCTTTCATTATAATTGTCTTTTATGATTATGCACATATATAAGTCAGGCAATAGCCGCAATACTATAACATTCAAAATTGACATGTAATCTTGCATTGGTATCTTTAAACAGAGAAGTGAATTACATACGAGTAGATATTATCAGAAACAAACATGGAATTAGAAAAGAGATGTGGACAGATAATATTAAAAGGAGGTATAAAAATACTAAAGGGTAAAGTTTAATTCAATCAAGCCAAGTTGTATGCAGTAGGGCAGCACAAATCCCAATTCAGTAAACACTTGTCCATCCCCAACAACAGTACCTCACTCTATGACGTCTCATTTCTGATTACTGAAGTTGAAAGCAGAAATTAGCTTGCATGCATAAGACAAGAAAAGCAGAACAGAATGGAAAAACATATTAAGGACCCACACATGCATTCAGCTTCGAAATTAAAACATTGCTTTATGACACATTTTAGCTAGAATCTGATAGAATGTAGGGTTAATGTTAACTTATGACAACTCCACAGGAATCCATAATCAGAAAACTATAAAGGATGAAGTTCTGGGGGAACTACTACAACGATTGGCATAAGCAAGTCTATGAAATTATAAATCCAACAGGCTAACCTCACACTAAATCAGACATTAAAAGCGGATTAAAGGGACAAAGACAAAGAGTTCTTACTTAGGTTACATGTTATTGAACCCCAAAACTAAAGACATCCTTTGACTCAAAGCAGGCTGAGAGTACATTAGTAGAAGACTAAGAAGCAGGAGTGCAAAATATTGCTAAACAAAAGGCTGTCAATCGCACTATACAGCATAAGAAGTTAAAAGCACAAGGTAATAACCCAATAAAACAACACCAAGTTCTAAATTAGAATGCTCCTACTTTTTTCTGGGGGATATCCAGTACACAATGCTTAACGATAGTTGCCACTTTGCCTTATGATATGCATAACAATACACTATAGTGTTCAAACTACCACAATGCTGTGATTTGTGTGCTACCCAGAGCATAAATGCATAAGCATACTTATCATAATCAAGCAAATTGATAGGTAAGCACATTGGATCTCCCCTTACGATGGGGCTTTAACATTTTAATCAATTTGTGACTAGAAAACACCATGTAAAAAAGTTAAAACAGTAATGATATATAAATTTACCTTCAAGATATTAGAATACCACTATCTATATGGACATTCCCAAATTGTTGGAGAGGGAAATAATTCACAACCCCATAGAAAAAGAGAAATACAGGTTTGAATATAGACATTACATATCTTCATCATCATAATCATCAATCTCAGAATCTGACTCATCTGTTCTAGATCCCATTAAAGATTTCATGTCAAATGTGGGCTCTGGCTCCATCTCCTCCATGTCAATTGATTCATAACTCATTCTTTGTTCAAACTTCTCATCTGAACAATTCAAAAGCCATGAAAGGGAGCATTTCAATCCTTTTTTCGCAACTTGCTGATGCCTTGGCTTTATTGTGGACTCCAAACCGTACGTGAAGAAGGCGGGGAAATCAACCAAGTCATCCAAAGGCCTTGACATTTCCAATTGAAAGTAATCAAAATTCAGCTTCATAATATCCAGATTCAGTGCAAGCAACTGCGGATACCCGACAACCATCTTTTTAATCTGTTGTAAAGAGAAACCACAAAGTTTGAGAAAATCCACATGCTTCACTATTGCTGTTTTACTAAGACTTATAGCTTGTGGCATCCTCTCTATGATTTGCCCAAAGTCCTCAGAACCAAGATCGAGGATAGAATTGAATGACGTTTGTTGTGCGGAAAGCTTGGACTTGAGATCAATTCCAATAATCTCAGGATATTGAGCAATCATTACAGCAAGTGACTTTTCTCTGACATTAAATTCTAAAAGACATCCAACATTTGGTTTTACCCTCTCTTCTAAGTCGAAACCAAGGATGTGAGGCCTTTTCTCAATCAATCGAGCAACAGCTAAGCTTGGAATGCCTAGACTTCCAAGATAGTCAACAAAAGGTTTGATAACACGGCCTACTCTCATTCCTAAAATCTCTGGGTACTTAGTCAAAATCCCACCAATTTCTCTTCTACCAACCCCAATCCCGACCAAATATGCGACAGATGTGCTCATGGTCCCTTCAAGCTTAAACCCTAACAGCTCTGGATATCTCTCGAGAACACGAGGAATATCAGGTTGTTTAATATCCATTCCTTGCAGATACTTAACTACAGGCTGAAGATCCACAACAACACTAGCATGAAGTACCTGTGGGTACCGTCTTAAAAACTCAGTTACACTAGATTTTCGAACACCTAGTTTTCCAAGGTAATCTAGCACCGGAATCATATTCTTCTTCACACTGCACCCAAGAACAAGCGGATAATTATTAATATCCTCAATCATAAGCCCCAACTTGTGGAGGAAATCCACGCGTTCCCTCATAACATCAACCGTAACAGGCAGTTCTAAACCATCAAGTTCATCAGGCACAACACCAATCCCCCTCAAAAACTCGTAAACCTGGGCTCGATTCTCTAATCTCTGCTTCTTCATATCACTTAAACTAGGACGTAAATACAACGACGATGATGCACCCTCTTCTTTCTTCTTCACCCGACCCGAGTACGGTTTCGCAGCTCGGGAGCTAGAATAAGATCTTTCAGCAACCGAGTGCTGAAATCTAACCTTAAACCCAGGTTTATTAGATAATGAATTACATGGTAATGGAAGGAAATGTACTTTTCCAAGTCTCAAAGTTGGCAAATCCAATTGTATTAGTAAGAAACTAGGTTTTGCAATACCAGTACAACCTCTAATATTCATGTTTTTGTATAACACACAAATTCAGTTTAATCTGCAAATATAACAAGAATAACAATCAAATATTAATTCAAATTCTTCCCTAAAATAAATAGATAATATACATTTGAAACAATTCCCATTTCATCAAATAAATTCGCCATTGTTGTATTGAAAATTTATTCATGCTTGCCAAGGTAAATATGAATGAATGAATTAGAAAGAGATAAGAATTGAAAGAATAAAAGATAAAAATTAGTTACCTAAAAGAGTGATTCAATTCAATTTCTGAAATAAAATTGAGATAAACCCCAAATTGGTTCCTCTTAATTTAATTGTCAAAAACTGGAAAATAGTGAGAAAGGAGGGTGGATGCCCTTAGCGCTTTCTCGTTTAGCTGGTTGTTCGGGGAAATGGTAGTGTCAAGTGAGATTGTGAGAGTACACTCCCTACTTAAGGGTTTGAGATTCTGAATGGAACAGAGCAGATTAAATTTCAAGATAGCACAGTAGAGTAGATTTCAGCATGATTACTACTACGTTATGAAATATATATATTTGGGTTAAGTCTTGGCGCATAGCGCCTATTGATTTCTAAGCATATAGGATGGCAATTTTGCAATTAAAAAGTACTATTCATATAACTTATATTTTAGTGGTACATTATACATGTATAATGGTACATTATATGTACCATTAGAGAGTCAGCTTTTTCCAAAAATTGAAACTTAAGGATGGTAAAAAGTACCACTACACTCGTAATAGTCCACAAAACGTACTATTCAGACAAATTATACTTTAATGGTACATTATACATGCATAATGGTACATTATAATGTACCGCTAGAGAGTCAGCTTATTCTAGAAGCAAAAATTGAATCAGCGGAAATTACTTCCTTACCCTCCTATTTACATAACTCGCCTATAGGTGCTATGCGCCCACATTCACTCATATATTTGTGGTAATTGGTATACACTAGACCCTAGTGTAGGTAGGGGTAGTGGGGTACCTACACCCCCCTCTAAACTTATCATTTTACCCACATCCCATAACCCACTAACCTGCAGTAACTACCCACCAAATCATTTTTCTCTCTAAAACCTTCTTCTTCATTTCTCTAGACTTTCTCTCTCATCAAAACAAAAAATCTGAACCAAAATTGCTTCAAAATACTACGAAACTGCTTCAAAATACTTTGAAATTGCTTCAAAATACTGCTAAATTGCTTCAAATGTCTACATTTGCGAAGAAATTCAACAATCGCAAAAACATTCACAGAAAGAGTAAGTAATTTTACTACAATTTTTTGTACGAACCCTAGTTTTTCTATTTTATTTTGAAATTACATGTTCAGAAACATAATCTAACTTGATTAGAACTATTTTATGCAAAAATCATTAAAATGTACTATATTTGTGCTGTTTTTGTAGAACCAAAAAATATGTTTCGAAGTAAAGAGATAAAAAGAATGATGATTCAGAGAAGAATCATGTTCGTTGAACACAACAAGACAGATTTTGAAGAAACGTAAGTATTATTTCAAAAACCTATTTAAACAAGAGTAGAAATTTTTTTTTAAAAAAAAAACAGCGAACAAAAGTCTCAAGTTGTAGATCTAGAACTTTTAAAAAATATTAAAAAGTCTCATGGTATAGATGTTAACATTTCTACGATTTCGAGGTATTATATGAACATATACTGAATTATAATGTTCATTTGTATATTTGAATTTAGGAAAAATACACTTTAATAATCCCAACTATGTACGATTTACCTACAATAATCCCAACTAACGTTTATTCTACAATAATCCCAACTATTGGGTCAGTTTTCCTCCAGCAGTCCCAAAAACCGGTTACCTGTTGAAATGGTAAGCTTTTTTTTTTGGTTTTTTAAATGCCACATGTCAACACATGATTGGCTTAATTTAAAAAAAATTAAAAAAAAAGAAAAAAAATAGCAAAAATAATCCCAGCCACCTTCCTCCTTCAACCACCTTACACCCACCACGAAACATGGCAGCTCCACCCCAATTCTTCTCCCAACACCGCAGCTCCGCCGCCGCCCACCATCGCCTGCCCCTTCCGACCAATCGCAGCCTCACACTGCCGCTCCATGCCTCTACCGCTCCCCTTCCTTCTTCCTCCTCCAATCTCAAAAACCACCAGTCACCCAAAATCGCAAACCCGCCCCACCAACCACCCCTTCACTCCCAAATCCGACCACCGGGAGATCGACCATCCCGAACCCCAGCCCCGTAGCTAACATTCGACCACTGCCTTCAATCTCGCAGATTCAGGCCTTGACGAATTGAAAGCAACGGTGTCGTGAGGAGTGGTTTCCGGCGAGGCGTCGCGGATTCAAGCTCCAATCAGTTCACGGGTTAGGGTTTCGGGCCGATTTGGGGGGCCTTGGGGCTGCTGGTGGTTTCACGGGCAAGGGCGGCTGGTCGTGGGTGCTGCTGGTGCGATTTAGGTGGTGTTTCGGGGGTGCGGCTGGTCGTGGTGTTTCGGGGTGCGACTGATCGTGGTGTTCCGGGGGTGCGGCTGGTCGTGGTTAGGGCTGGAGGTGGTGGTTGGGCGGTAGGAGGTGGAGGTGGTGATTAGGGTTGTCTGGCATTTTTTTTTTTTTTTGGTTTTTTTTTTTTTTTTTTTTTTTTGTATTTTTTTTTGGAACCACTCACATGCTGACACGTGTCAAACAACCTACAATAATAGGTTGTTGACTTTTGTTGACCGGTTTGGGACTGCTGGAAGAAAACTAACCTAATAGTTGGGATTATTGTAGAATAAACGTTAGTTGGGATTATTGTAGGTAAATCGCCCATAGTTGGGATTATTAAAGTGTATTTTTCCTTGAATTTATTCGTGTTTATATTTGACTTTATATGCCTAAATAAAAAATGTTCATTTTTATGATACGTTATGCACATTTATGAAATGCATAAATATTCATTCATTTGAGTTGAGAAACTGACTTATTCATTCTATGAAATCTTTTGATCATTTATGAAATTCATAATGTTCATTTACATATAAAGTAATGTTCATTTTAAAATATATGTTAATATTAGTTCATTTCAGTTTACATATATATATTTATATGCCTAAGTGACGAATGTTCATATCTTTTATACATTATGCACATGTGTAATTGATAATATTCATTTGTATGCATTAAAACTAATATCTTACAACCAATCTAGCTATATTGTAGTGATGTCCAAAGTTACACATATGATATAAATTTGCACATGGAATTGAAGAATATGTATTTGTTTTGGAGAAGATAAAATGGCTTAGCAACGCTGATTATACAAACTGCGGAGTATATATTATGAAGCATATAGAAACCTTCACTACTAAACTTAATGAGAGTTAGATTTGTGATTTGAAACCAAACAGTGCAAAAGTGATAAATGTTCAATAATGTAAGATATATTGTTCATTTATAAAGCAGTGTATATAATAATTAACATTTGTTAATTCATTTTGTTCAACAGGTGGACCAAATTAGGAAGCAAGGATGCGGAACTTATACTATTTGAAGAAAAACACTAATTCTAGGTTAAATAGAAGATAAGAAAGAAAGTTTGCAAAGGAATGGTACATGTTTTATGTTCATTTATGAATGTGTATATGTTCATTTATTATATATAGTTTTATAGATGTTTTTTTTGGAGGAAAATAGACTTATAGATTTTATTTGTTAAAAAAATTATTGTAATTGATATTTCATTTTAATCTTTATTTGTATGAAAATATATATATATATATTTTTTAGGTTTTATAAATTAGTTGTTGGTTCTTTACTTTTGTTCATTTTCAAATTGATAAATAATCATTTACATATGTTGAATTTTAAAAAAACAATATAATATACTAAAAAAGTACTATATAGAAATAATAAATTCTTATGTCTTTAACACTTGAAGAACTTTGAACAAGAGCACCTTGATCATTTATTGGAACCGTGGGAAGAATAACTTAAATATTTGTTGATTGAACATTTCTGGAATGGGGTTTGAACATTTCTGGGTTGAAGTTTGAACAATCCTGAGTTGAAGTTTGAACAATGCCAAGAACTATGGGTGGAACAAAATAACCAGTTTGAGATTTTGTAGACGTACTAGTATGAATTGGAACTCTTAGATTAATTTGAGCATTAGTTTTAACACCAACAACACCTTTATATTTGTAGAAACGTTAGAACGAGCTTGAACAACGAAAACACCTTCAACAACATTTAAATCCTTCGCCTGCAAAAAAAAAAAGTTGATTGATGATCAATATTAAATCAATAAATGTTCAATTACAAATACTTATATACACATATTAGAAAACAAAACCTTAGCAAAAGATGAAATATCTAAATTATCAGATATGCTGGATTGAAGAGTGCTTTCAATATAAGCCTACACTTATCATAACACTATTATTCCTACACCTATCATCTTTATAACTCTCACTACAACAAACAAATAATAAAAAATGAATTGTCTTTTCTCCTCTTACTCTTCCCATTTCGAATTCCAAATTCGTTCCTAAAAGCATGTCCGTTATACATTTCAAAAGCTTCTTCTTCAGATTTAAATTGTTAATTCAAACTTAGCTGCTTCTTCATCAACAATATCACCCTTTCTTTTTTTTTTTTTTTTTTTTTTTTTTTTTCTATTGCACACATTATTAATACACAATTATAAGTGAACATAAAGGGTTTCAAAAATGATCAATAGTTAATACATAAAATGTTCAATAACGAAACTGCACATGTTCAATTTGAAAAATTTAAATGCATAATATTATCATGAAAAAAATTGTAAAAACAAATGATCAATATGACATTGAAAATGAACATAAAATGTTCATCGTCATCACAACAGAGTATTAACAATCCAAAAATGTTCATCATCATCATAATCAAAATATCAAAATTGAAGCAATGAAAACATATAACACATACATTGAAGCAACAGAATCGAGTACAAAATTATGTAGAAATAAACAGAGCATCCACATAACACGGTATTGATAATCAAAAAGTACAAAATTATGATCATACATTGTTGAACAAACGAATCAATCAATCGAACTTCAGATGAAAACACACTTTCGAAATCACGATCGAAATCGGCAGAGGAAGAATTAGACATTGATGATCAACAACGATTATCAAAATCGTAAAAAATAAACTGGAAAATTAGTATAAAAATCAAATGAAGAAGATGAATTGAGCAGAGAGAATGAAGGTACTACAATCAATTGAGGAGAGAGAAAATATATGGTTTATAATCATATATATACATACCTTGAATGATAAGAAAGGAAGGAATTAAAAAATAAAAAATAAAAAAAGAATCAAAGTTGTTCGTGAGTACTACCCATATTAGCTACAAAACGATGTAGTTTTGGGGGGGGGGGGGGGTGGGGGGAGGAGGGGTAGGTAGAACATCCTACACTAGGGTGTAGGGTAAAATTTTCATATTTGTGGATGTTGGGTATCATACATATGACCCAATTCTTGAGAAGCCCACCTTCATATTGATATATCGGTGATAATCAACCTTCTTGATTACTCTTGATTTCTCTATAAATTGCCACTTGCAACTTTATCTAGAGGTTCTTACTATCACCGCCATTTTGTCCACCGACTCCAAAAAACTATAAATAGTTGGAGTGTAGCTCATTTCCACCAATCCAACAAAAATATAAACTTTGTCACTCCACATACAATTCCATACTACCCATCCTGAGTACTAAACTAATAACCTTATTATACTTCCTCCTTGTATAATTTCACTATTTATTTTTCATACTCCCTAGTGAGTTTTATTTGTGAGAGTTATATATTGTAATATTTCTCACCCTAATACATTAAGGTCTTTATACTCTCATTTTAATATAGTGGATTTATTTTCACTGAGCTTGTTGGGTGTTATTTTTAGCTCTTTATACAATTCTATCATCATGGATCTTGAGAATTTGGATGTTAAAATTGATGATGAGGATAAGGCTGTGTTATTAATTGTATCCTTACCTCCCTCTTACAAACACTTCAAGGAAATTATGTTATATGGTTCCAGGGAAACTATTTCTTTTGAGGATGTAAAATCACACTTACTCTCAAAAGAAAATTTTGACCTTGAAGTGCGTGAATAATGAAGATAAAGCCGAAGGGCTTAATGTAAGAGGGAGATCTCATGAAAGAGGTAACACACATAAAAAGAAATTTCAATCTAAATCCAGGGGACGTAAATCTAATGTCACCTGCCGCTACTGTAAGAAACTGGGGCATGATGTTTCTGAATGTTTTAAATTAAAAAAATAAAAAGGAAAAAGAAGAAAAATATAAACAGACTTAAAAATAGGCCGAAGCTAGTTTTATTGAAACTGACTCGAAAGGTGACTCAATGTTACTTGTAATTTCTGAAAAGAAGGGCTTTAATGAATGGATTCTTAATACCGGTTGCACCTATCGTATGTGTCCTCATAGGGACTGGTTTACCACATATGATTCTGTTGATTGTGGTATTGTCTTAATGGGAAACGATGTTTCCTGTAAACATAGGTTCAATCAAAATCAAGAGTCATGACGGCATTGTCAGGACATTGACTAAGGTTCGTTATATTCTTGATTCAAAACACAATCAGATCTCACTGGGTACTCTTGCGTCTCTTGGATATAAATTCTCGGCTGAAGGTGGAGTTTTGAAGGTCACCAAAGGAGCCCTCGTTGTCATGAAAGCCACAAGAAGTGGCAGTTTGTATGTAAGTTTAGCTGTCGTCTCATCATCATTTTCTTATTCTAATCTTACTCAATTTTGGCATAAACGCCTCGGCCTTATGAGTGAAAAAGGAATGGATATCCTGAGCAAACGTGGACTTCTCGGGAATGGCTAACAAACAAAAAAAAAACAATGTATGATTTTTATCTAAAAATCCGAAAATATTAACCGGAAAAGGGATTGAGATAGAAAAGTAAGAAAACACTGAAAACTGATGGAAAATATTTATGTTGCAATGAGAGCGTCGGTGAGTGAGTTTGATTGGCAATACTTAGTGATCATATTAAAGGAGAGATTATTTAATAAAAATCACTTTCTTAATTAATAAAACCTAATTTCTAATAATCTTAATCTAAATAAGTATATAATTTGAATAAGTGTATATTTTAAAACTCTACAGAATTAAACAAGTGTATGTAACTCGTAAGTATCAACTTTAGGATCCTAGTTGGGCATAAAATTGAGTCATCAAAACAATTTCACTTTTAATTTTTTTTTTATTTTTTTTTTTTTTGTTGTTGCATCATTTTATAAAAACAAAAAATGAAAAACTATGTGATGTGAAAGATAGAAAGAATTTATTAACGGAAAAAAAAAAAGTAATCTATCTAATTTAAAACTTCAATATTTCCACATTTCCATTCAAAATTGTTCAAAAAATAAATTAATGAATAAATATAATAATAAAATCTTGGTCCTATACCAAATACAATATCTTCAATTGGATAAAACACTATCTATAGTATCTGATTTACTATAAAATAGCATGTACATTGTATACCTATTGTCTTGTTGAACATGGTTTCCTATGCCATAGAGATTTCTTGAATGGGGATGTAGGTTGTTCTAAAGACTAAGAACACCCTTGGTAACAAATATTGTATACATTTGACTGTACAAGTCGATATACATTATTGCCTATGATTTTTCCAAATATATATGCACATGATAGCAACAAATCGACAGGCAGTGGTTCTCCCACCCCAGCAACAATGAAATGAAATTCACCGGAGAAATTCAGGAAAATTCTTTGTGACAGTGTGGCCACTGGCCAATAGACAGGATGAAACTAAGAATAATTTGATTAGGGGGAGTATACATCTTCGGTATGAGTAATTGGCACATATGATGCTTCCAACAGTAAGCTGTGTGTTCGGCCATAGAAGAGGTAAACTAAAGCTCCTAGAAGCAGCCATACTGAAACACGAATCCAAGTCCCGATGCTGCCAAAAGTGAAATCAAAGTCAGTTCCCTTATAAGCATCTGAAGGAAACCAATGATGATTTGCCATAACTAAGCTATATTGTGAACATCAAATTGATCAGAAGACTCACCCAAGATTTATAAGAAGGTATGTATTCAAAAGCATACAGGCAGCTGGCAGGTATGGAACAAATGGGCATATAAAACCTGAAGACAGGAAATACAAAATTCATGGGAAAAAAAGAACTTACAATTGTCAGATGAAAAAAAAAAGAAAAAAATATCATGAAATAGATCAAGCTCTAAAGTTCACTTTTAATATTGCTAGGCCTAGCAGGGTCAGAGATGTCGTGATAGGACATTTGTGGTTTACCTCCTGTGTGTCCGAATACGCCTGCTGCATCATCTTGACCTAGGAATACAAGGCCGGTTGTTCCTGCCAAAAACATAGCACCACCAATTCCACAAAGTGTGATGCGAGAGGAGCTGGCAGTACATAAACAAAGAATTACATCACAGACATAAGATAATAAATCATGTGGCATAAGAAAGATCCTTCACCATAACACAGAACTTCTAAACCATAATTAGCCCTCTTTTTTCAGTACTCGACACAATTTATCTCCTACACCATTCCCATTATTAACAGAACATAGTAAAGGGAACTCTAAATTGCTACATTTAAACTTTGAGACTAGATCAATAAATTGACAAACGTATCTTAAATATAACAGCATAGATTCAGTAACTCATTGAAAAAATTAGTAGGATAGCATCAACCATCATGTACCAGCTTGTGAATGGCCAAAGGAATTACTCACTTTGTCCTAAGTTAATCTTCTTGTTTGCTATTATGTATAAATATTTATAAAAAATGGTTAAATGTAAAATAAAATAAAATAGAATAAAAGTCAAAAGTGAATGGAGAAAAAGTTTTATAAAAGTGATGAATTGGAGATAGAAAAAAGATAAATTTGACGGAAAGAGAAAAGAAAATTTTACGAAGTATTCATAACTATCATAAGGAAAACAAGAAGATTAAAATGTAAAATGGGACTCCTAAAACAGAAAACAAGATCGTAATGAAAGCAAATGGATATTAAAAAAAAGGTTTTATGATGACAATAAATGCAAGATGAAAGATAAAATTTCTTTGTCTGCAGGAGCTACACAAAATTACATATCCATCGTTCAACAGCCAAGCTGATTACTCTCTGTCCTTGCCTCTTTCGTACAAAGTATTACTTAAAATGACATACTTAAAAACATCTTAAGTATACTAGCTTAAAAGGCATATGCTTCCCCATCAATTCAAAAAAAAAATAAAAAATAAATATATAATCAATTTTAAAAACGAAATACCTGGGAAGGAATGTTGCTGAAGCCGAAGATGTAAACACAATGACACCTATGCAAATAATAGTTAACAACCATGCAGCCAATTGTCGTCTTCTCTGCCCCTTTTGGTTGTCTGCTAGTACAATAAATTCAAAATATCTTTAGGAAGAATGTGAAAGTGAATTGGTCAAACATGCCTACATTTGCTTCATGAGCCTACTATAACCTCAACCAATAGGACTAACACAGCCAAAGCAAAGTATACAATGCAACTTAGAGGTTCATTTATACAGCTTCCTCTGTAGCTTCACATGAAAAAAAAGCAAGGCTTTTCATATGGATCTTATTTGTTGGTTTTTCTCCTAACTAGCACTAGTGGAAAAACAGATCATACAAAATGTGTTGTTCTTTGTGCTCAATTGTCAGGAAAGGCACCTCAACAAGCACACACACAAATAAAGGGAAAAGAAAGAACTTGACATGGAAAGCAAACTCAAGTAGAAAACTGAGCAATACACTTGAAAGCACTGCCTCCTGTAGTATTGTTATTACCTAAATTTGGTTCTTGGTCAACAGATGCTCCATGACATGGGTCTCTTTTCAATATTAAGCCTCGACAATCATCCCCCGATGAATTAAAAGGATCTTTGACAACTGCCTCATCAGCTCCCTGCATATTCTGACCATAGCCACCAGAAGAAGAAGAAGATTCACCAACCGATGCTAGGGGATGTACTTCAATTGGTGGAACATATCTGATCACTAGTACCGATAATGCAACTGAAGTGAATGCGAGCAATGTACCCACACTGACCTGCATTCAAAAATCAACATGTGCTCACGAGCCCAAATTATAATTCACCACAGGAAGCATTCACATCTTTAAATTGCCTTGTAATATAAACATACCATTCCAGCCAACTCATCCACGTCCATACAGAATGCAATTACAGCAGCAAGAATACCAACTGCAATCGTTCCCTTCACCGGAACTTGGGTCCGTTTATCAATAACAGAAAAGAAGGATGGTAACAAGCCATCTCTAGCCATGGCCATCAGAATTCGAGACTGGACAGATTAGCACAATAACTAATTAGCATAGTAAAGATAATTCTGCTTAACTTAAGAGTCATTTCGAGAAATGACCCTGACATCTAAGCCATTTCCTTAAGTTATATTGAATTAGATAGAAAATTGATACATTGATTTAGATAGAAAATTTGACATCATTTATAACCATCGGCTGCTTAAAGTTCCACCAGCTTCTCTCATCATCATCTTCTTATATTTCTCCTCATCTTCATTTGATCCCACCGTCCTCTCTTCTCAGCCGCCAACACCCCCATTACAACCATCACCCACAAACATTTCCTTGGCTCCGGAGTCGGGTCGTGTAAGCTTGGAGTTGGGATTTTTATTTACTGGTTGGGGCATTACCATTTCAATTGAAAATTGCATGACCAATTGACCTTAAACAATTTTTTCTTCTACATAGTATTATAAATGGTTATACTTTAAAAAAAAAAACTATAGAAGGATAACGAAATAAGACTTAGTTGTAATCAAATGCATACCTGAGGAAGAAGAGACCCCATCAATGATGCAAGCAAGGCCATAACTGCTCCTGTTGTCACTATTAAACTGCAGTTGACAACCAAAAAACAAACCAAGTCAATCCCCATTCACAGTTATTATTCTCAGGATATTATAAATGAATGTCATAACATAGACAACAAAGGGATATAAAACTTACGCTGCCCATTCTACGCCATACACAGAGAATGCAGATGAAATCGGGGTGTCCTTATCCAAATCATAATAAGGAACTAGACCGACAATAATAAAAGAAAGAATCATATAAAGTATACAACTCAAGAATAACGAGATCCCTATTCCCAAGGGTAAGTCTTTCTTCGGATTTTTAACCTGCACCACCAATATCCAAGGAATTCAAAAAATAATAATAATACAATATATACTATATGTATAGTTATATAACGGTCAATCATAGCCTGTTGAACAAATCAAAAGGTGTAATTTCAGCCTACCACTTTTCATATACTTGAATCCTCTAAAACATTCAAATCAAAAGTATTTAAAAATTAGAAGTACTATCTATTACCTCCTCGGCAGTGGCAGTAACCGAATCAAACCCAATATATGAAAAGAATACAGTTGCAGATCCGCCAAGCACTCCGTTTATACCAAAAGGTAAGTATCTAAATTAGACAAAGAGCTCAAAATTAACAACTGATTTAGTTTAGAAATCACATTTTTTATAACATTCTCATAAGGAAGCTACTTACCCATTCGAAAGTTCATATCCCACCCATCCATTCTTGAAGGCGAGGTACCCACCAGCCACAATAACAAAAAGTAGTGCACAAACATTTATAGATGTAACAATAGTCTGAACCAAGGTACTCTGGAACCAAAAAGAAAGAAAAAAAAAAACACCCACATTATTACTGAAAGAAATTAATGATCCTTAAATTTTGGGTTCTAAAAGAAAATTAGACAAAGCTGCTGATTGTCTGAAATAGTTTTACACATACTTCCTTTATTCCAGTGCACAAGAGTATTGTGGCTATGATGACCAAGGCTGCAGCACATGGATCAACTACAATGCCAAATATTGTATGACGTGCAAGGAATACTGGCAGATTCCCCTCTCCTCCAAAATATAAGGCCTGAAACCATAGCAAAACCTAGTATAAGAAAGCAACAGTATGCTTTCTACGTCTGGTGGAAGCAAGTCATCCTGCCTTCTTACTTTTTCTCCCAATATGTAGAAAATAAAAGTCTATGGAGCCTATATTAATAAAAGAGGCATATTTCTTTAACTTATTCCCATCAATCCATCATTGCTTAAATTGTTGATATGAGTCCCTAGATGTTCTAGCACTGAAAATTCAGTACAAATACCAAATGATAGCAATTTCTGCAGGCTCTAACTCCTTGAATCTTGAAATATGACTGGATGTCTCAGTGACTAATAACCTAAATATTTTACTACTAAAATGGAAACAATGCTTGTTTGGTGTGCAGTAATGCAAACCAACATAACTTAGACATAATTCACATAAACATGAAGAAAACAATGCAATACCAAATTTGGGGAAACGCCACGAGCAACAACTGAAGCACCAATGGCATACTCCAGTGTCAGACCCCAACCAATTATCCAAGCAACACTGCAATCAATTATAAAATATACCAGTTGACAGTCACATATGTAGAATAGCAAGATCTAACACATTAAAAAGGAAGGGTTCATCAAAAAGCACATAGCCAAAGCATCTCAGGCCTTATAATTATTATCAGACAAATAATGACTTACCCTTCCCCAATACATAAGTATGAATAATGGTAAGCACTTCCAGCTGAAGGGCAACGGCAGGAAAGCTCTGTGTAGCAAAGTGCAGACAAGGCAGCCGCTATCCCAGCTATCAAGAAAGCAATAGGAAGGGCAGGGCCTGTCTGTTCTCTAGCAACAGTTCCAATGAGGATATAAACCCCAGCACCAATAGTGGTTCCAACACCTGCAGCACATACAAATTAAATGTAAATCAGCATCTAAGAATTTAAATTACTACTGAATACTTCAGAAAGAGAGAGAGAGAGAGAGGTGAAAATAAATATCCAGATACATTTACGTTACTCATACTCTTCACTTTACCTCAAATATTCATGTTGGATCCTAAACATTCGGAAATGGGTAGAACACTTAGACCTTTCATTTTCGATCCTAATCATAAAATGTTTCCACAAAAAGCTGAGTCGGACATGGGTACTTGAGTTCTGGCAACTTAGTAGATAAACAAACCTCTTGTTATCATAGTCTAAAAAGACATCTAAGTGTCTCTTTTGTAGGCGATATATTTTGGAAGAAGACTTCATCTAATAATGGAAATATGAGTAGAAGTGAGCTCTAAACAAAGGAACTCACCACTAGCTAACAACATTATCAGCTACAGCTAGCTATGGGCTAGTTCATACAGGCTTGGCCATAGTTCAGACAGGCTTGGCCATAGTTCAGACTTCAGACTGGTATGTGCCACAAAGTCCCCAAAAGTTGGCATGTCATGGATAAGGCAGTGGGCCAAGGCTAGTCCTGGCCAAAAATAAACTGGCCGTGGACCTTGTTTATGCCGGGCATATGCACATTAGCTTCTTCAGTAAAACAGATTTACATTTGTAATCAAGTTTAGCCAGGCAAGGCCTATTGTGCATTGATCTGGTTCAGGCTGAAAAAATTGAGCTCACACTTGCGAACCACCGCACCAAGACTGAACTTGTGCCATATCTCATATCTAAGCTGATTCAGTATCAGGCCTAAATTACTAATTTAGACAGAATGAGTGACCCCGTGAAGAATTTCTAGCTTCTTCTGGAATCATATTTAATTTGAATAACTGCTTCAACTATGCTAGGCCTATTGTGCATTGGTCTTGTTCACACTAAATTATCAACCTCGAGCCTGTGAACCACCCCACCCTAAGACTGAACCTGTTCCATATCTAAGCCGATTCAGTACCAAGCTTAATTCCGACCCAGTCACAAAATTTATAGCTTCTTCTGAAATAGACCCACTTTAAAAACCTGTTATAACTAGTCAAGACCTATTGTGCATGTGTCTGGCTCAGGTCAAAAAGATTGACCTAGAGCCTGAGAGCTACCAAACCTAAGACTGATCCTGCGCCATACCTAAGGTATTCAGTACCAGGGTTAATCCAGACAGAATTTGAAGAGCCAGTCACGAATATGCCATTTGGCTTAACTCTATACACCAACATTGTGCTATTGCTTATTAACAGGATACAATTTGTGGCATGATTAGGGATGTTGAATGAACATAGCCTCTCCATTTGATCTTGATCCATAGCTGATCGACCATCCATTACTTTATAATAAGAGAGAAGCACAATCTACTTCACAAGCAATCTTGATCTGGTATATTATAATTTTTTTTTTTAAAAAAAATCCCTAAATTGTTTGGCTCCATTTAAGTAAAAATGGAACTCAATGCTCAAAAAGATATAAGTGATACATCTTTATGTTTCAATTAAGGAATCAGCTAAGCTTTAGTGCTTAGTAGCAAAGGAGTCATTCACTTCAACTCCCTCCTTTCTTCATGCCTTAGCTTTCAAAGTTTGAGTAATTGTTCTTTCCTAAATGCAGATATAAGTTGCATAGAACAAATTAAGGTCAAACACTCACACTAACATGTAACAAATACTCCATTCCTAAAAGAGCAAAAGAAGTAGGAACCGACACACTCTTAGGTAAGCAGATTGCCATGTTACGATGGAACATGGTACACATTAATGTTCAAGTTCCAGGGACAAAAAACATCCATATAATGTAGCTTTGGTTTAGCATGGAACTTGCACTTCCAAAGTCAGCTTCGACACAAGTATACAGCCAAACATCATTCTCAATTATTACATTATTCTCATGTAGCTTTTTAGTTCCCTTAAATATAGAACAGCGTAAAGAAAGTGAAGGGCAGGAAGTAAGATAGTAAAAAGCTCATCTTATATCAATCAAGTCACATATACTGCAAGGAACTGACATGATTACAGAACTAATATTGACAGAAAAACAGAACAAAAATGGTGATTATATTGATAATATGAGAAGTACACTAGATTGAATGATAATTCCACTTTTGAGAGGTGGATTCTCTCCCAAATATGAGCTTTTGAGAGGCTCACTCTCTCCCCATGATAAACCACTGAATATTCAACATGTCCTTATTCTTTCTAATGAGGCCTATTTATAGAAAATTCCTCCTAACAAACCTCTAGCTTATTCCCCAAGTTACTACTAAAAGATTATGACTAACATGCCCTTCCCCCAAATGTTTTGCATATACATATATACATATATTATACTCCGTATATACTGAAGAGTTGACACTTGACAGACAAATAAGAGCTGCAGAAATCAAGACTCAAAAGCCCAACCACTGGTTCTTTGAGACAACACAGGCTGACTTTCCTGGCCTAATAGCACTTGTACTTAGGACTCGGCTTGAACCATATTTATCAAGCCAACAGCAGGATGATAGGCACCAAAGAACATGCAGGGAAAGACAACAGACTGGAGATGGGAACAGCTAGAGTTACAGTTTTTTTGGCTAAAACAATCAGGCATATGGTGAACCTACCTACTACCTAGCATGTTTTTATTAAGTTACCAAAAAAAACTGAAAATAAATTAATAAATCCTGGCAACTAGTGCTAACAAAAGCCAATCTTGACTTTTAAACCTAAAACAGAAACATGATGTTCGACACTGACAACAATCTAATTTCAATTAAATTTTTATCTAATTTCCATTTTTTACCCATGGATACTTCATAAATACATTCATTCAAACCCTGAGTTGTTTATCAAATTATCAGTAAACGAGAAACCCAGGTTCTATGATGTATCATAACATCATATTTCAGGAAATTATGAGTGGATTTTCATGTTAATCCAGCATCAAATTTCTTCAATATTAAAACCAATTTTGCATTCCTTCAAAAGTTCAAAAATTCCTTCATACCAATCTATGAATAATTCTCAAACATAAATGATTCCACTTTGCCAATAACTTTAATTCATGCCAAAAACTTCTCAAACATATATGATTTCACTTTGCCCATAACATTGATGCAGAAACAGCACAGTAACATAAGCATGGCATTAATATCTTAGCACAATAAACAAAAATTGATTAATTTAAACACAACAAAAAACAAATTTCAAAAGCAAACAAAGGAAAAATATACCAATTCCAACAAGATCAAGAACATTTAATCTCTTTGCCAATTGTTGATGACCATTATTATTGTTGAGATTTTCAGAGTCCACTTGCTTTCTTCTTCTTAAACCTCTGAAACCCATTAAACATTGTCCTCCATATTCATTCATCACACCCATCAATTAAAAAACAAAAATTTAATCAACCCACAAATCGGATTGTTTCACGTTCACCAAATTGGGTTTTTTTTTTTTAATTTTTGTTCTTGAGTTTTCAGAATGACAAACATGTCAAAGTGAAGAATCCAATTCTGGGTATAAAAATGAATAAATTTGACAAATTTTACAATTGCAAAGTAAGCTATTTGTGGGAATTAATTTGTAACAAAAACCCATCAATCAATTTGAGATTTATTAAATTAAGAGCATACACAATGGTTGCCCAACCCCATCTTGGTTATTGATTATTTTATTATTTTATCCATCTTCCACCTCACTTATAACCACTCTTATAGCCATTTAATAACCAATGTATGCCAATAGTTAACCATAATATTTTGGTTATACATTTTCTCTCTCCTACTTTTACCCAACCCCACCACACAATTTATTACTTAAATTCTATTATTATTAAATAATGCATTTGGTAATAATCATTCAAAATTAATAATTATTTATTAGCATACATTAATTAGATAAAATCTCAAAAATTTAAAAATAATGCAATTTTGATATTAATTAGTACGTAATTAGTCGTTAATTAAGACACAAACAATAATTGTAACCCTACTACATTCCACAATAATAAAAATCATACATATATATTCTATCAAATGACAAAAGTCTTTGAAAGATAATAACGAACCGCGAACAAGTACAAACACAATGATATAATATTGCGATTACACATCTATTAATGCATATTATTGTCCCTACTTTGAACACCGAATTTGAGCCACATATGTTCAACTAAGTCTTTATTCAATGCTTTATGCATAGCTTCATCACGAACACGTGCTCTATTAGACATGTAAGTTTCCAAACTTGCAATTCGGTTGTTGCTATTTTGGAGCTGAAAAGGCTCTTCATTATTTTCATTACTTGAAGACGCATTTGTAGCTTGATCATATTCATTTGGATCGTAATACGTTTTATATGTATCTCTTTCATCCTCAACAATCATATTGTGCATAATAATACACGCTATCATTATTTTTCCTAACATTGATGCGTCACGAGCTAGCGCTGGATTCCGTATTATTGCAAAACGAGCTTGTAATACTCCAAAAGCACGCTTAACATCCTTTCGTTTAGCTTCTTGTACTTTGGCAAATAGACCTTCTTTTTCATTTTGTGGTAGTGATATTGTAGGAATGAATGCCGCCCATTTAGGATATATACCATCAGTGAGATAATATCCCATATTGTATGTGCGACCATTCACAACATAGTTAATAGAGGGTGCACAACCTTCAAAAACATCATTAAACAATGGGGATCTATCAAGAACATTAATATCATTACGACTACCTGGTGTCCCAAAAAAGGCATGCCAGATCCAAAGATCATATGATGCCACAGCTTCCAAGATTAATGTGGGTTTACCTGGTCTTCCAGAAAACATACCTTTTAATCGAAGTGGACAGTTTTTCCACCTCCAATGCATACAATCAATAGAACCTAACATGCCAGGAAATCCACGACGTTCACCAATCCTTAGTAGTCTTACTAGATCTTCTTCATTGGGCTTTCGAAGGTATTCATCACTAAAGTAAGAGACTATTCCTTCCACAAAATGCTGAAATGAATCTCTTGCAAGAGATGCACTAATCCGAATGTAGTCATCCACAGAATCAGCGGAGGTGCCATAAGCTATTAGTCTCATAGCCGCGGTGCATTTTTGTAATGCAGAGGCACCAAATCTTCCTGTAGCATCTTGTCTTTGCTGGAAGAAGGGATAACGTTCTTCTAAAGTTTGCTTAATTCGGAGAAATATATGTTTTTTCATGCGAAATCTCCGACGGAATAATTGTGGAGGGAACACAGGATGGTCGGTAAAGTAGTCATTCCATAAACGACTGTGTCCATCCTCACGATCCCTTGGAACGGGAACCCTTGGTGGCCTTGGCACTTGATTAAACATTTGATATACTTCAACTGGATTGGACATAAAACTTCATCCATCATTCGATCGAACTGGCGATTGGCTTGCCTTCGTCTTTCATATCGTTGGGTTTGGCTATTTTCTGAATTGGAAGAGGAATTAGAAGAGTTGGAGCTATCGTCAGATGACATGTTTTTAAAACCAAATTTGATATGAGAATGGAAGGTAGAAGTATAATAGGGGGAAATGGATGGTTGTTCAAAGGAATCCCACTCTGATGTATCCATCTTATAGAACAAGTGTGTATGATATGTAGTAATTTTTTTGTCTTATATGGTAAATTTGAAGTCTTGCATGCATGCAATGATTCATAAAGTAGTTATAATTTTTAAAAGTAATGGAGATGCATGCCTTTGCATTGTCACTATCACCTTAACATTGTTATGTACGTCAAAGCATAGTGATGCATGCTACTATTTCCTTTTCAGTGTTAAGTACATCAGTGAACAAAATTCACTATTACCTTTTCAGTGTTAAGTACATCAATGTCTAGTATTTAATATTTGCTTTTCAGTGTTGGGTACATCAAATACTTTACAGTGTAATGTAAATCAATGTACATCTTTTGCAGTGATATATCAAAGTGAATCAATAGGTTTAGTCAGATCAATAATAATTATATGTTATTATATACAAACTTTAATGTATTGAATAATATATTAAGCTTATAATACGATTATAAGAAGAGACATGTAATTTAACTTAATTTTTTTTATTAATAATGACATTACAATATAAAATTCATTCACATCCTCAAACAACAACTTATTAAAAATATTCAAACTACAAATCAGACCTTAAGTACATAAAAAAGAACAATAAAAAAGGAATTATTTGAAATCAACCAACATTACGACTATAATCAACCATACACTAATACATTAGTCTGAGGGGAACAACTTCTTCAACAAAGTGCTCCTTAATTCTTGATCTTCCGAAGATAAGTTTGGCTTTGAATCGAGGTGTTTAAATAACTCCATATTAATTTTTCTTTGCTTCCTTGCTTCTTTCTCCCTTTCTAGTTGCAACCTTGTAAGTTCAACTTCATTTTCTGATTGCCTTATAAGGTTCATGTTCTGGGCAGTGTCCAACCATTGTTGCCATGCTCCACTTGGCATGTTTGGCACCTTGCTCTTTCCTTTATTTTTGCTAGATTCGTTGCTAGAAGGAAAGCCTGAATACCCAATATCACCACTGGTTGGTGTTTCTGGGTTTGATGAAGAGGAGTAGTTTCCAGCTTCATTGATACGAGATCTCTTTGAGTCACTTCCTTGAGTGGATGTCTTTTCCTTGCATTTTTTAACAACATCTTCACTTGGTTTCCATGCTTCATGTTGTTTTAAGATGTCCCAAACATGCTTGTCTTGAAAGGTTTTAGAGCATAATGAAGACTTTGTTTTGTCGTTAGCATATATACTATATGCTAATTTCATAACATCTTCATCATTCATACCACTTCCCTTTTTTGATTCAGCATGAGCATGTGAGCCACAAAATTTAGAACATGAAGCACTAATCCTTCTCCAACGGTTTCTAAGTTGCTCCGTATCCCTCATTTTCAACAAATCTTCTCGTGTTACCCGATCAGTACCTTCTTCGAAACACCTTTGTTTGTATAGTCTAACATTATTATACATTTCCTCAATTTTCCTCCAAAAAACATCCCCCTTTTGGTTAGTGTTAGTTTTTTTTATTTTGACTAACCTCAAGCCAAGCCTTCACAAGAACCACTTCTTCAGCTTTTGACCAAAAAAATTTCCTTCCATCTTGATTGCCTCCTTCATTACCTCTTTCATTACCTTCGCCTTCTTCAACTTCTGGTTCATTTTCGTCATCTGATGCATTCGATGTGTATGAACAATCGAAACTCGGAAATGCACCATCACCTTGTGACATAGAAAAATGTTGAGACATGGGAAATGTTGAATCAATTTGAGAGATTTGAATATTTTCAAAAGATGGGATAACATTTGGAGAATTTGAATAATTAGGATTTTGTGGTGGTTGAAAAGGAAACGGAGTGAAAGTACTTGGATTTGAGAAATTGAGATTTTGTGAACCGTAATTCGGAAAATTTTGAAAATTTGTATCTAAATCTGAGTTGAGATCAATTGGAAGATTAGAATAGTAAGGTTGAGGATTTGGATTATTTTGGGGCTGTGATGAGTTATGAGATTTTGTGGATTTTTTTTTCTGTTAGATTTTGGAATGTTCATCTTAACACAATTTGCTAATAAGAAGAGTAATTTTCACTTAAAAAAAAGTTGTTTCAAAATACTTCAATATTGGGCTCATTTTATAGAGAAAAATAAAATAGAGCCGTTGGTGTATTTTTTTTTTTTTAGACTTGTATTTTAAAAATTATGGCCGTTACAAAAATTACAACGGTTATAAATTCAGAGCAAATCTCAACCATTGATATTTGTATTACGTGTCAAAATCTTAGCCATCCATGTCAACCAAAAAGCAAAAAAAAAATTGCATGACCATATACATAACCGGTTATTTGAATAACCTGGTTATTCAATTGATACCCCAATAATTTCTCTCTCCTCAATATTTTATTAATATTTTCATTTTCTCTCTCTTAATAACCACCCAAATAGTTAATGGCCGTGGGTACTCTAAAGGACAAGGAAATATAGAGTGGACCAGATGAATAATAAATAAAAATAAATAATTTATTAATAATTGGGTTGACTATATGTATGTAGGTTATTCACTTATTTGTTCATTGTTGAGTGCTGACGGAAAGAAAGGTGAAAAATGAGAATCTTGTACTCCCTCCGTCCCTAAATTACATTCCTCTTTGGAAATTTACACGGGAATTAAGGAGAGAAGAATAAGACAAATAACAATAATTAGATAATGCAATGGGAAGTACAAAGATAGAATAGTTATTACTCATGACATGTCATCAATCCTTTGCAAAAAAAAAGGACCAATCACATGTTCTAATTGAAAATTTTTAACCAATCATATTCATTGTAATTTGGCACAAGGATTATGAGTGAAATTAGGTAAGGATGAGTGAGAAAGCATTAAATATAAAACAAAAAAAGAGAGTTGATTTACTAAAAAAAAGCTTACCAAAGATAGAAAGGAGGAATGTAATTTTGAAATACCAAAAATAGAAAGGAGGAATGTAATTTAGGGACGGAGGGAGTACGAGATTCAAAACAGATAAGGGGTCCCAAATTCTGGAAACAAACACTCAAAAAGAGCCTTTGAAAAGTAGAGGTAATGTTTGGGTAAAAAAAAAAAAGTGGAGGTAATGTTTTGTGAATGGAATGCTAAATGGAGGTGTGAAAATCATATGACCCGATCCAAAACAGATTTGAAAAATATACGATGCTTTGACTCACGTGAAGGTCGTGGACATTCCGACTTTTAAAAATTGACCCGATTCAATTTGACCTGACTCGATCTGACATTCCGACCCGACTTAACCAAACTCGATCTGAACATCCGAATTGACGCCTCTAATATTGAATGACATTCTTAATGGTTATATTTTCGTTCTTGTTCAAGTGATGTATTTAAGGTAATATTATTCATCATAGGAAATTTTAGTAGGAAAAAAAAAGGTTGTGTGGGAACATACAAGATTATCACTACCAAATGATAAAACTATAAATAAATCTACAAAAAATTTTTTTTATTAAATATGAGTTCATAGTTATTGATAAAATTACGAAAATGTCATGTTGATTGGATATTTTTGTTGATTTGTTTATAATTTTTCCACATGATAAACAAATATCAACGTGATAATTAGTAAAAATAAGTATTAGTCAATAAAAATAATTTTAGTTTGATAAAAATACTTTAAGTTTAGTAAAAATAATTCAATTTCAACAAAAATAATTTCAAGCCAATAATCTAATTTTCTTAGCGCGGCATGTAGAATTATAAATCTTAGTAGTAGCCAATTAAATAAGAAATTATTAATTTCTTTTAGAATTAAAGAATTCAAATGCCACGTAAGCAAAATTGGCGAATGAGATTTTTAAGTTTAAATTAATTAAATATTAAATATTATCTTTTAATATTAGGAATTTTATCTAAATATATAACAAATTTTAGCTCATAAATAAAAATAAAAATTTAAATTTAAATAAAAAAATCAAACAATCGTGCATCGCACGGGCTTCTTCTAGTGACATAAATGTCTATTTACAAGCAAAACTACAAAAAATACTCTATTATACAAATATGTGTATGATATCGTGTGTCTAGATATATGAAATTCAAAAGGGATTATATGACCATATTTAACATTTAAGCCAAAAAGTTTATCCTAAAATTTTATCAATCTTATATATATATATATATATATATATATATATATATATATATATATATATATATATATATATATATATATATATATATATATATATATATATATATATAGAGAGAGAGAGAGAGAGAGAGAGAGAGAGAGAGAGAGAGAGAGAGAGAGAGAGGCTCATGTAAGAACCCTCCTCTATATAAGAACCCAATCTTATACAAGAACCAATCTCAGCCCTTTATTAGTTTTGATCTAACCATCTAAAATGATCCTTTAGTAATGGCATTACTGTGATTTTGAAGACTTTATATTTAAAACATATAAAAAATTTTAGAACATAGGAAAAATTTTAGAACATAAGCTGAAATTTTTTTAAACATAAGCAGATTAAATTTAGAACATAGAAAAATAATTTAGAACATAAGCAAACAAAAATTTAGAACATAAGAAAAATAATTTAGAACATAAGTTGAAAAAATTATTTGATCTATTTTCATGTTTTACTATTTAGTTATTATGGTTTACTTTCGAAAGTTTTTTTTAATAGAGATAACCTATGTAGGAATCGAACCTACATCCTCTATGCATTTGCATAGTGCTCTACCAATTGAGCTAATAGGTTTTAGCATATGTTCATTTTTTTCATTTACCTACGCCTTTTTATACGTTCTAAATTATTTTCTTATCATCTAAACTTTTTCATCCATTACTTAAAAATTATCTGTCTATGCTCTGAATTTTTCGTATATTTATGAAAATTTTCACCTTATGTTCTAAATTTTTTCTATCTAGAATCTTAAAATTTCTTACTTCTAAATTTTTTCGCCCTATGCTCTAAACGTTTTTCCTATGTTCTAAATTTTTTTCACCCTATGTTTTAAAAATTTTCACCCTATGTTCTAAACTTTTTGACTATGTTCTAAACTTTTTTTTTCATATTCGACATTTTTTAATCTATGTTCAAATTTTTTTTCCTATGTTCTAAAATTTTTCATCTATGTTCTAAATTTTTCTGTCTAAGCTCTAAATATATGTTCTAAATTATGTTCATATGTTCTAAATTTTTTCACCCTATATGTTCTAAACTTATATTCTAAATTATTTCCTATGTTCTACACCTTTTCTTAAGTTCTAATTTTTTTTCCCTATGTTCTAGATTTTTAAATTCTTTTTCTACTTATGTTATAATCTTTTTTCCCTATGTTCTAAAATTTTATGGTTATGTAAATACTTTCAAATATACATGATAGTCTTTAGAACATAATAGAAAACTTTAGAACATAAGGGAAAACTTTAGAACATAATAGAAAAGTTTAGAACATAAGGAAAAACTTTAGAACATAATAGAAATACATTAGAAGTTTAGAACATAAGGGAAATAACCTTAGAACATAAGGGAAAAATAATACATAAACTTTAATTACCTTTTTCTTTCATAAGCAATTTTTTCATCTGGTATTATAGTAATTTCTTCTTCTGATTTTTATTCATTTTGGCCTTGCATTTTGCTGCAATTAGTAACATTCCAACATTAGTAATTAGTAATATATTTAAACATAGGAATAATTTAGAACATGCTGAAAAATAGTTTAGAACATGCTATCATAATATTAGAGTACTAATTTAATTCACACATTCTTTCATCAATTCCTATGAAAAATAGTAATCAATAGGATACTTGAAAGAACAATTCAAAATTGACGAATCTATATATAATCAATTGTTTGAATTTGAAGGAAAAAAAAATCAAAAATTGAGAAATTCTGCTAAGATCTGTTCTAAATTGAAACGAACACAAAAAATCCCCAAAAAAAAACAAACTGGTGAAATCGCAAAATCGAACTTATTAATTCGAACAAAATGAAAAGATTAGCATATAATCGAACAAAATCAAAAGATTAGAAATAAACGAACCCTAAATTCGAATCCTAAATCCCCAAAAAATGAACCCTAAATTCGAACCTAAATTTGAAAAATCGAACTAAAAAAAAATCAAACTCCATGCGAAATTTATCAAAATCAAATCAAAAATATCAAACTCATGAAAATCAAAACAGAAAAAACGCAGATATCAAATCACAAAAATCGCAAAAATCACATCGAAAAACCGCAAAATCCACTTGAATATCATGCTAATTTCATAAAAATTTGAACAAAATCGAAAAGAAAAACATACCTCAAATGAAAATCCTTCAAATTGCAATTATATGGAGATTTTTGGGGGTTTGAGGAGAGAGAAAATGAAAGATGCGTGAGGAAGAGAGAAAGTTTGAGGAGAGAGAAAAATTTTGGTGGTGGGTAAGGGGTTAGAGGGAGGATACGTGTTTTAATCTTAACCGTCCAAAATAACTTAATCCTACGGCTGAGATGGGTTCTTATATAACTAGGATTCTTATATAAGGAGGGGTTCTTACCAGATTCTTATATATATATATATATATATATATATATATATATATATATATATATATATATATATAAATATGATCCAATGAGAAAGATCTTATAATGAGAAGGAATCTTTAAAGTTCAATTAAATCCAATGTTTCACAATACCATTACGAAATGCATATTTAGTACAAATTAAATATTATACACATTTAATTAAAATTTATGCACATTCATTTTTCACTATTTGGAAAAACAACCTCCTGTGAAATTCATTATGCAATAAGAGTACCACAAATCTCCTATTACGACTCTACATCATCATTCGTGGTGGAATGACAAGGTGTCTCTTAACCACAACCACCTCTCATAATGCAACCATGTTACTCCTAGAGCAAGGGGGCTCATTGATAAAAACTTGAACATAACATTTAATTCAAATATTGATGTCAAAATTAAAAATTTATCTCATTAAATTTTGATTCCAGCGACCGTGGAAAGAAGGATTATGAAGAGGAGGAAGAATTTGGGAGTCAAATCATATCGACGGTTGTAGTTGTAGCGGCATCGAGCGGTGGTTGCGGCAGGGAAAGCAACGTAAAGAGAAAGTGAAAGTTACAGTAGATTATTTGCCACCATTGTTGGAGCTTGGAGGAGAGAAAAAGTGATGAGCATTAACAATTTGAGTGGAGAAGAGGTAAATAAGATATTGAAAATGGTTGATAAAAATTTTTGTAAGGCGTTGGTTTTTTTTCATTTTCCCAGATTTTTGCACATTTAGTTTAAAATATATGCACATTCAGTGCAAAAAATATGCACATGTAATTCCTTCTCATTATAAGACCTTCTTATATATATATATATATATATATATATATATATATATACATATATATATATATATATATATATATATATATATATATATATATATATATATATATATATATATATATATATATATATATATGGGAGGGATCCGGTGAGAATAGGTCCATATGTGAGAAATTATACTTATATGAGAACTGATTTAAAATTTAGAACATATGAGTAAAAATTTAGAACATGTGAGTAAAAATTTAGACCATGTGAGTCAAATTAAAATTCTAAACATATGAGTAATAATTTAGAACATTTGTGTGAATAATATGTTTAGAACATCTGATTTAAGAATTTGAACAAGTGATTAAAAATTTATAAAATTTGCTTTATGAAATTTTAAACATATGAGTAAAATTTAGAACATCTGATTTAAGATTATGAACATGTGAATAAAAATGTAGAACAAACTGATATAGTATATAGAATATAGAAAGTGTGAGTAAAGAATTTAGAACATACGTGTAAAAAAATAGAACATACGCTTTAAAATCTGGAACATATAATTAAAAATCTTAGAATACACGTTTTAAAATTTAGAACATATAAGTTAAAATTTTGGAACAAGTTATTTAAAATTTATGACATCAAACTTAACTAATTTATGGTTTAGAACATGTGAATACTAAATTATAATATTTGATTTAATTTAGAACACCTAAGGAAAAGTTTAGAACATCAGATTTAAAATTTAGAACATATGAGTAAAAATTCAGAACATAAAGAGTGTTCTCACATAAGAAAAATTCTCATATAAGAAAAATTCTCACGAGAGCCTTCCCCTGTATATATATATGTATATATATACATATATATATATATATATATATATATATATATATATATATATATATATATATATATATATATATATATATATATATATATATATATATATATATATATATATATATATATATATATATATATATATATATATATCTAAAAAGTAAATAAAAAGTTAATAAAAAGTTAGTAAAATTAAATGAAATCAATCATAAAGTAAATGAAAGTGCTTTAAAAGTTAAAAAAAGTGGAAAAAAGTTTAAAAAATTGTGAATTACGAAAATGTTAGATGTAGCGTGATTAAAGGCTGAGATTGGTTCATAGTTCCTACTATTCAGCTTGGTTCTCACATGATCTCAATTATATATGTGTGTGTGTGTGTGTGTGTGTGTGTGAGTTTATAGTTTTTATAGTTATTGATATATATAGCTTTCTTTTTTTTAAAAGGGAAAATGCACCGAAGCAATTTATTTATCAAGGGACAAAGTGTCCGAGAGTACATAGGGAGAAATCTCCGTAGGACAATGGTTGACCCACACTTGTTCAACTCCAAACTGTACTAGCTTCGTGTGGTGATGGGCAACAAAATTCCCATCCCTCTTAACATGAGACCACGCAAAAAAAATTAAAATTACAGCTCAATGACAATACATCTTGCAAGACATTATCAAAATCAGTAAAAAAGATTGCTGCTCTTGATAGTCGATTGATATGCACTTGACAGTCGGATTCCAAAATAACATCCTTATAACCATGTTGACACGCGAGTCTCATTGCCATGGCTAACGCTTTTCCTTCTGCCACTTCAGGATGCTACATTACTCTACTCTTTTAGTTGATGCAAATAGCACATCCCTTTTGTGATTACGAGCCACAGAGCCAAGACCTATCCATCCCTCGCTTGCCAAGCTTGCATCAGCGTTGATTTTGATCAGACCTACTGGTGGAGCAACCCACTTAGATGGACTTTGCTTCTCCTTTATCAATTTGGTGCCATAAACTTTCTTGCTGTAGCTTCCATGCTCCGCAATTGCTTTCTCCAGTCTGGTAATTAACAGAGGGTTGGGAGTGCATTTGCCATCAAAAACCCAAGTGTTTCGGTCAGCCCAAATTAACCATGTTAAATAGGTTGCCTTCTGCTTCAATTTAGCATCACAACCCCTCCATCGCACAAGCAGCTCACACATTGAGCCAGACAAATCAGCGACCAAATTCGAGCAGCCACCATCTTCCCATAGTTCCTGCACTCTAGCACATTCGAACATCGCATGAGTGCTGGTCTCATATGCCTCACCACACCACGAACAGCTTGCATTATCAATCAGATGGCGGTGCCTGAGAAGAGCTCGAGTTGGGAGAGTATTAGTGCACAATCTCCAAAGAAAGTGACTTACCTTTGGAGAAACATCCAAATCCCAGATTTCCACCCAAGCGAGGTGAAAGCTATCAAAGTTGCACCCCTTTCCCAACAAATATATATAGCTAATGATGATATTAAAAAGAGTTTCACTTGTATTATTACTAAATAGACTAGATAGATTTAGCTTTAATAATTGAATTGACATTTTTTTTAAATGTTAAAGACTTAACAAATAGCTTCAAAGGAAGTAGTAACATGTGAGTATGTGACTACGATCTAGAAACGTACGTGTAGAGAACATTGAAGTGACAAGGCAATCGAAGAGGAATAAGTATAGCCCGCTACCAGGTAGGGACAACACATGTCCATATCTACGTTGAAAAATTTTTCGCTAAGTGTTGGAAAATCAAAATTTGCTATTTTAATACTTTTATTTTAAGTCTATGCCCGTTATAATAAAAATTAATACTGTTATATGTTTCTTCAATATTGTTTTCAAGGTGTCATTTTGCTCTTTTCAGTAGTACTTTTATTTGCGTACAGTTATTGCTTAAGTAAAATCGGTTAAGTAGGAAGACAATACTGTTATTATATGATTAGAAACTGTTTTAGTAGTGCAACTTGGTAAATTTGGTATCAGAACCATACGGTTAAATCTAAGTAAAATAGTTAATTAAATTAAATAATTAAGTAAAGCTGGAGAATACTAGACCTTCTACTGAGTGTAAGAAGCCTGATTTTAAACACTACTATCATATTCCTGAAAATACTAATAATTTGGGCCCAGTCCTTAATTATAGGGAAATTCCCATTGATACACCCGTGGTTTTGACTTTTCCCATTGATACACTCCAAAATTTTTGCCTTCCCATCGGTACACCCATGGTTTGGTCTTTTTCCCAACCGTGACTAACACCGTTAAAAAGTATTTCATTAAGTTAAAATAATTAAGGAAAAGACTATAATACCCCTTTTAAACATCTAATGTCTCGATTTGCGTGTCGAAAATTGTTCAGTTAAAGTTTTGGGAGTCCTAGTCGTTAAGGATCCAAATTAACCTCGAAATTAGCAAAAAAAAAACACAAATGTCTCATATGCGTGTCAAAAATATCTCGATTTGCGTGCCATTACTTTTTTTTGATAATAATTGTTCGGTTAAGGTTTAGGGAGTCATTTTGACCCTTTATGGGTCTAAATCGAACTCGAAATTGTCAAAAAACTAACAAAAATATCTCATTTTGCACGCAATGATATTTCTTTTTTGTTTTGTCATGACACGCAAAACGAGACATTTTCGTTAATTTTTTGACAATTTCAAGTTCGATTTAGACCCTTAAAGGGTCAAAATGACCCCTAAAACATTAGTCGAACAATTACTATCACAAAAAAATAATAGCACGCAAACCGAGACTTTTTTGACACGCACGTGAGACATTTGCGTTATTTTTTTTGGCTAATTTCGAGGTTTGGATCCTTAAGGACTAACATGACTTCCAAAACTTTAACCGAACCATTTTCGACACACAAATCGAGACATTAGATATTTAAAAGGGGTATTATAGTCTTTTCCTTAATTATTTTAACTTAATGAAATACTTTTTAACGGTGTTAGTCACAGTTGGGAAAAAGACTAAACCATGGGTGTACCGATGGGAAGGCAAAAATTTTGGAGTGTATCAATGGGAAAAGTCAAAATCACGGGTGTACCAATGGGAATTTCCCTTAATTATATTGTAGATCAAATTGGTGAGCCTAAAGTAGAAGTTGGTAGCATACATTGTCGTTGCATGAGCAGTGAACATAAACTATCAACAACGATATCCGAGATTAATAAAAATATAAGTGAGCTAAAAGAACAAGTTAAACAAGTACAACTTGCTTTAACAAACGAAGTAAGACATCAGTTTAATAAAGAAGTATCACCTAATAAGGACAAGGTTATTCCTTATAAATATAAGTATCCTTTTCAAAATTTAGATAAAAATAAGAAATTTACTGTATCACTCCCTAAAAGACCTACTAGTAATCAAGAAAAGAACAAAGAAACTAAAGACGAGCCATCATCTTCAAGAGAAAACGATTGAAGAATTACAAATTTTGTTTGATAAAGAAGAAGACACTAATAAACTAAATGATATCATGAAAATAATTTTTGAAAAAATGGTCGCTGCTGATGTAGTTAATGAGAATAACTATGCTACGTTTAGAAGAAGACTTGTATCAACAAATGGGATTAATGAAACTAGATGATCTAGACTTTCTACCTATAGAAGTGGTTAATCAAAAAATTGAAAATAAACTAGGTAAAAGAGTAATGGATAGTAATGATGTTAGAGAAGAAATTATTAATGTAAACAATGTTATCCTAGGTATCAAGGAGAAGGAAGTTGCACACGACCAAGATACATACAAGGGAAGACTACTTGATTTAGTGTCAAGGTTATGCCAAACCAAATTCCTAAACAAGAAGAAGTGACCCTTGAACCTATAAGTCAAATTGGCTATAAGCTTAAGTTATATGGTGTAAGAGATAGACAAGATGTTTTAGATCAATGGAAAAAGAGCATGAGTAGTGTACTCAATTTAAACACTGAATGGACTACTGAAAATTTCCAAAATTACATCGAACATAGTTTCTATGGCTGTGTAGAAGATTGGTACGATGGAATAGATGAAGAAGTCAAAACTACATTAAGAGCTATTGAATCTCCTACTAGAATGTTCAGACAGTTATGTCAATACATTGAGTTAGAATTCATTGGTCCTAGAGCTGATCCTAATGAAAAACGAATGGAATATCAAAGAAAGTTAAGTAATTTGACCATCTGTAATATGAAATATGTTGATAATTATATTATGGAATTTGAAACATATTATTATAAAATTGGTGAAAATGAAACAAATCTTGGAATGTTCTACGATAAATTACCAAGTCCGCTTAATGAAGAAATTAGTGAAAAATATCAAGAATGGAGAGATAAATTCTTAGCTAGGGATGCCCTAGGTAATAGAATTGCTTTTCTCAGAAAATGGATTGAAAAGAAATGTAGAGAGGTTGCAGGAACTCAACAAATGAAGAGACAATTCCTCACTTGTTGGGATTTCCCAAATAACTATGGATGTGAAAGAAAAAACTATAATAAGAGAAGAAATTATAAGAAGAATAAATTTGACAGATCAAAAGGAGAAACCTATAAGAAGAAGTACTATAAACATAAATATAGAAAACCAAGTAGGTTTTTCAGAAAGGCAACATATTGTCCAGAGAAAAAGAAAACATGCAAGTGTTGGTCTTGTGGAGAATTAGGACATTATGCTAATGAATGTAAAAAAGCTAATCATAAATTAATGGAAGCTTTAGGAAGTTGGGATTACATAGAAATACCAGAAGACGAGGCTTTAAAATTAGCTTTAAGTAATAATAAAGGAATAGTAGAAATAATAGAAGAGGAAAATGAGTATAATGAAGAACCTGAAGATAGTGATGAGTGTGAAGTTGAAAATTATGAAGAAATAAATAATATGATGGAAGGAGAGGTATTAGAAAACTCGGAATCAGATGACGATGAGGATAAAAGTAAAATGACTATAGGTCAACTAAAAAGAGCTGAGTATTCTATTGATGATAAAGACCTGTTTCAGGGTTTTTTGTGATCTCCTCGGATACTGGTCACGCTCTACTGACAATGAGACTCGGACACCTGCAAAACAACGAATATTCCGGTGATCGGAATATTCGCCTCCGACGATCAAGTTAGTGATCGGAAATCGGAAAAGCTAGAGAGAGAAAGTAGAGAGAAGTTGGAGCTTTTTAATGCTCTATATTTATGTTATGTCGTAATCCACCCCTCCCATCATAAATGATTGGGGTATTTATAGGGGTGGGAACATGTGCCCCTCTAGGGTTTGTACCCTAGAATGTCGTGACGTGATTGGCTGCGCAATCAAGGGTCGCCACGTGTCATGGGGGGCGCCATTTTACGGCTTTCAAGGGTTTCTCGGGATTTGGGCCTGATGTAATCAGGGCCTTTTTCTCTTTCTGATGTTGTATTGTGTGTTTAAAGATAGCTGACATGTGTCACCCTGTCAGGTGGACACGTGTCACACTCTCATAGGGCCACGTGTCGCCTTCTAATTGGACCACGTACCTGGGGTATTTTTACCCTAAACATTTGCCCCTCAGAGGGGGTGGCTCGTACACTTACTAGCCGCCTCCTCTGATCTTGCATTCTGGACGTCCTGGTACTCTGGGTTGGGTTTACCTCCCATCTGCCCTGGACGTCCATATACTTTGGACTCAAAGCTCTCTTTGCTACCTGGACGTCCGTATATTTTGTTCTGGACGTCCTCGTAGTCTGGAGTGAGCTTGTCTTCTTTCCCATTTGGACGTCCATACTTTGTACTGGACGTTCTCGTACTCTGAGAGTGGCTTAACCCCTGGTTCATTTGGACGTCCACATACTTTGGATTGAACGTCTTCATGCTCTGGGAGGAGCTTATCTCCTAGCCCATTCGGGACGTCCGCATATTTTGGACTGTACGTCCCCATACTCTGGGAGGAGCTTATCTCCTAACTACCCAGGGCGTCCACAGCAGTTAAAATGAACATCCTTGCTTTTTAGTCTGGACGCTCTCGTACTCTGGGAGGAGCTTATCTCCTAGCCACCCAGAGCGGCCTCAGCAGTGGGACTAGACGTCCTCCTATTTTGGTCTGGACGTTCTGATACTCCGGGAGGAGCTTATCTCCTAACTACTCAGGGCGTCCACATATTTTTGAAATGGATTGGGCTTCCTTGATTTCAGGCGTACTCTATGGTTCTTTCATCATGCTGCGTACGTCTGAACTTTCCCCTTTGGACTAAAGGTTTGGGAACTGGGCGGACACATTTTCCTCTTAGATATTTTTAAGTTCTAGAGACTAAGTGTTGAAGGTGTAAATCTCTTGAATTTGTGACTTAACTAACTTCAACTCACTTTGACGTGCCGTCAATTGTCCGTCTGATTTTTTCACAAGTTAACAGAACCCTAACGTCATTCTGTCTCTTTCTTCGAGTAATTTCTTCAAAAAATTACCGTTTGAATGTTTAGGCGGGAAAGGTGGTTTTACCATTTTGCCCCCATGAGTTCATTCTATAAATATGGGAAGTGAATTTTCATTTTCACACTTTACCCAATTGTGAATTCTAGAGAGAAGTCAGAGCAGTCTAGTGAGAGAAAGTGATTTTCCTTCTAATCTTCAAGAGCGCCGCCGTGAATTTGAGTTGTCCGGGAATTTTTTGAGTTTTCCGGTCAATCTTCAACAACACCAAGAACACTTTCGAAGTTTTCAGAACGTACAAAGGTAGGCCATCTACACTTCTTTCTTTTCTTGTATTTTTTCTTTTATTTCAATTCTGGATCCATACTCGGCTTCGTCCGACTCTCCTCATGAGGCCGGCCGTTCGCCTGGGACTGAGGAGTCTAGAGTGGACGGAGAAGAGTTGTCTCCTCCTTGGAGTGAGTCTATGTCTGGTGCGTACATACTCACCCCCACTTATTCTTCTTTGTCCCCTCAGGCAATGGCAAGAACAATGCGTACGCGCGATCTTCATGCGGCCAGGAATCCAGACGGTAGTCTGGTTCACCCTAGGGTCCCTTATGACCCTAACAACCCAAGTACCATGGAGGTGGAGACTACCTCCACCACCCAAACAACGACCGCCTCCACTGGCTCTCATCACTTGGCCGTGGAGGTCACTTCTTCTTTCGAGGAACGCCAACAAGCTCAAGGCGCCTCGTCCACTCTTGCTCCGGGACTTAGGTTCCCTCAATTTGCCAGTTCAGTCATGGATGGGGCCGAACTGGTAGCCTGCAAAGACCATCCTACCGATCTTGGGGCGGACGCTGCTGGTTCGTCCGTCCCCTCTTCCTCTCAACCTCTACTTCAACTGGGCGGGGCGGACAGACCCATGACGGGAATCTCAATTAGGGAACCGTCCGACCTGCCTATTCGCAACGCCCTTCCTTCGGGAAATCAGGCGGACGCTGCCAAAGACAAAGGTAAGCGTCCATTAGTTGAGGAGGGCGTTCCTTCTTCCATGGGCGTACATAGCTCAAGAGGCCGAAGCTCGGCCGAGGCAGCAGACTTGGACAGGGTGCTGTCTTCAGAGTTTGGGAGTGCCCCTTCTCACCAAGTGGAAGAAGAAGAGGTTGAGAAAGAGGCCGTGGGTGAGACGGCCGAAGGTGAGGCGGCGGCCGAAGAAAACGTCGCCAATATTGACAACTTCAGGGACCCGTACGCCTGTACGGTTAGAGAGACGGCCCTGAAGTTCTTGAAAAAGGACTTTGAGGAGTACAAGGAGTCCCTCCATTTGGGGGAGGGATTCGAAATACAAGTCCCCAGGAAAGCCATTGCTGTGGCTACCTGGGATGATGAGAAGCCACGCAAACGGGCGTTTTGCGTTTACAGGGCCGCTTTGGATGTAGGCCTTCGCTTCCCTCTTCATCCATATCCATTCGTCCGGACAGTTCTGGACGAATATGACATTGGCCTTTTCCAACTGACGCCAAACAGTTGGTTAAATATTTTTGGGTATTTGGTGACGTGCATCTGCAAGGGTTTCACGCCAGACTTTGCGGTCTTCTGTGAGATGCACTCACTTACTCGGCTGGAGAAGGATACGGATGGTTGGCTCGTCTTGAGCGCGACTAGGGATTACATGGTTGTGGTCGACCGTGTCAGCAAATGGAGGGACTGGAAGCACCGATTCTACCGCATCAAAACCCAAGATGCGGAGTTCAACCTCCGCATGAACAAGTGCAGTCCGGATCCCATTCAGCTCGGACGCGGGGACCATAAATCGGACAAGCCGCCCATCCATCAAAGTCACGAGCACCAACTTGAATATTTCATGGTCAAACGAGTCAAGCGGGGTAACAAAACCGAACGTGTCCCTCGCCATTGGGTTCCTCTTACCAATTGGCTTAGGGACACTACCTTCATGTCTGCGTACGGCCTGTACCAGAACATGCCCCAAGGTGGACACTTAGATATATAAACTTTTTGAACGCACGTAGAGTTTTTAGAAAAATATTCTAACACTTTGCTTTTTTCTCTTTGCAGCGGAGGCGTACGCTATGCTTGACCCGGCTCAGAAGGGAGAGGTGGAGATGTCCGAGGTGGACCTTGCTCGATACAAGGCTCGTTTCAAGATGTACGAGCAACTCAAGGAGGTAAACACTTAGTTTATTTTTTGAGTTTTTCTTTCCTCATTGTCCGTTCTGCTATATTGGGAGGAGCCTGCTTCCCGAGTTTGCACGGACGCATTTCGTCCGTTCATACATGTTGGAAGGGAGCTCCTTCCCCAATTCACATGGACACTGACATGCTTTCTGCCTTGTGTAATTTTTCTAACTTTGCTTGTGTTTTTACAGTCTTCTTTTACTCCGAGGGCAAGGAGGAAGCAGCCGGCTTCGTCCACTCCTGATGCGAACGCATCTAAAAGGAGGAAGACGGTTGCAACCAGGACGCCTACAACCGCGGCCAAGGCAAAGTCGCAGACTGCTACAACACAGTCTCAAGGAGAACAGCCCCGGCTGATACAAAGCGGGGTCTCCAAGCCCGTGGAACCTATTGCTGATCAGGTCCACGATTCGTCCGTCCCACTGGACGATGGGGGTTTAGTCATCCCCGGAAAAAATGACCGGCTCCTTCTCGACTCCGCCTGTCGAGTTAGTTAAAAAATCTGATTGGCTAAATGCCAGTCAGTCGGCCAGTGACACTGCTGGCCGTTTAGACAACAAGGGGGACGCCTCTTTGCCGCCCCCTCCCATCAATCTCTCTCCTCTAAGCTTCTCCACTGGTTAGCCTTTCTTCCTTGTTCTTGTACCATTTGATTTACTTGTAAATTTTAGCTAACTCTTCTTATTCGGTTGTCCGCAGACATCTCAAAGGAGTTGCAAATGAGGCTGCCCGGCCAGTCACTGACTGGCGCAGACAGGAAGGCCATGCGCGAGGCCATGGTTCGCGCAGTTCCCCAAGCGCAGCGTGATAAGCTGCGGGGAATCAATGACGGCTTCCTCGGCCCTATGCTCAACTGTACTGCTGAGGTACGTCTCCTTTTCTCTATACTTTTTCTTTCTAACACTTAGCAAATTTTTCTATATTTGACTAAGTTTCCTTCTTCTGTCCGCAGCTCTTCCTCCGCCTGAACGCCTTCCTTGAATGGAAGGATAAAGAGAACGAGCGGCTGAAGCAGGCTTGGCTCGAGATCAGGAAGGCCGAGGATGCTGTGACGGGGACGGCCGCCGTCCAAAGGGTGCATTTTGAGACCCAAATAACCGCGCTGGCCGACAAGGCGGCGCGGCAAACTGAAGACCTCGTCAAACTGGGCAAGGCACTCGAAGAGGAGTCCTTGGCCAGGGAGGCCATGCGGGTTGAGAGGGACGAGGCCGTCCTGGAGAAAGAGAAATGGAGGCTGGGCTTCGAGGCGTCTGAGGCCTTGAAGAGTGAGCTGAAGTTGGCCCAAGCCAACCTTAAGACTGCTTTGGACGAAGCGGACGCGCTGAGGGCCGAGGTTGAGGCCTTGAGGAAGTCCGTTTCGGACTATGCTGAGCAGCTAAAAGCTCCTCGGCTGCCCAGCGCGGAGGAAATCGTCCGCATTGAGCAGAATGCCGAAGACAGGCTTAGGGCATACTTCTTCGATGCCTTTCGAGCTGATGGTGGATGATGGTGAGGCCGCATACTATGAAGAACGCTTTAAGAAGCGGCTGAACTATGTCTACCTCAGGGAAGAGGCGAAGAAGGCCGACCAGCCTCCTCCAGAGCTGGTAGTTACTTCTCCCGAGTCCGAAGAGGACGAGGGGGAGGGAGAGGATGAGGAGGAGGGGGCGGACGGTGATGCCGCTCCGGCCGAAGACGCCAAAGTTGCGGAGGAGCCTGCCAAGGATGATACGGCTAAGTAGAGCTCAGGTCCTCCAGCAACCGTCTGCTCAGCTACCCAGCTTTTTCTTCTTCTTCTTTTTTTTTTTTTTCAGCTTTACTTAGCTTATTCTGTACTCTCTTTTTTTATTTTGAGGCCGCCTTTTTGAGCGGTTTTGTAAACATTTCGGCCGCCTTTTGCGCGGTCAGTTTAATGGAAATTTTATCCGCCCGTTGAGCGGTTCTTTTAATTTTGTTTCATACTTAGCAATTTTTTGCAATGTTGTGCTTTTTGAATGTTCTTCGTACGTCTCAATATTATGCTTTTTCGTACACTCCTAGGGGTATGCCCCTTTATTCGGTGTTCTCCTAGTCCATACTCTAAGATGTTTGATTAACTTGGTAGTTTTTATGCCTTAAAGGGTATGACGACTAGCAAGTTAATCAAATCATAGTAATGATTGCCCTTGGACTAGGTGAAGCACCGAATCAATTTAATTGGCCGTTCAGCTATCTTTGTACGAGTAGTCCGTTGAATCTATCGCTCGGACGTACCCTAGAAATCCCAAGTATTATCTCAACTTAGAGATTCCTGACTCGGCCGGGCTAAACGCCTAGGTATACCCTTGCCCTATTTGTAAAGGACACTTGCTTTTTAAACAAGTTCAGAATACCTTGCCTCAACTGTCCGCCTTGAATTGGTGCGGACGCATTGTTCTCTGAATTGAATCATTTTTTTTTTTGTGTGGCCGAATTGCTATATTGGGAGCAATCTTGCTCCCTTTTTACTTCGGCCACTCAGTAAGACCGATAAGCCGTGTTGCTATATCGGAAGCAACTTAGTAAATCATTTCATTCGGCCTTTAATCACAAATCATAATATGCAAATAAATATAAGTAAAACAGCAAATAGTTCAACAATGCCTGACTTTTCATTAATTTTGTCAAAAGTACATTGTTGTGGCCGTATGGCTTTAATTGCAAGGCTCGGTCAGTAGACCTAGCTGTATACACAGCTTTTTGGCTAAGTACTTAGAGAAATAAAAACTTAAACATGATATTTCTTCAGATTGTCAGTGTTCCATGTCCGTGGGATCTGACGGCCATCAATTGCCTCAAGGCGATATGTGCCGTCTCGGACTTCTTCCCTGATTCGGTACGGCCCCTCCCAGTTAGGGGTCAACTTGCCGTCCTCATTGGCACGACCAACAACTTCCATTTTTCTCAACACTAGATCCCCCATTTTGAGCGGCCGCTTAGACACTCGGCGGTTATATGCCCTTGTCATCCTTAAGCAATAAATTTCATGTCTAAGCGCCACATTGCCCCTAGCTTCTGGAAGAAAGTCTAGAGCGGTCTTCATGGCCTCCCAATTGGCCGATTCATCATAGAGCATTACCCGCAAAGTGGGCTCGTACATTTCAATTGGGAGTACAGCCTCAGCTCCATAGACCAAAAAGAATGGAGTCTTCCCTGTAGAACTCTTTGCTGTTGTCCGTATGGACCATAGCACATTAACCAACTCATCTGCCCATAGGCCGCCCGCCTTTTCAAGCTTGCGCTTGATCCCATTTGAAATCAGCTTGTTATAGGCCTCAACTTGGCCATTGGCTTGTGGTCGGTCAACTGAGGCAAAACAATGAGTTATGCCCTGGTCCCCCAACCATTCCTTGAGTTGGCGCGTCTCAAACTGAGGTCCATTGTCGAACACCATTGACTGAGGTACCCCATACCGAGTGATTATGCTCTTCCAAATGAAGGCTGACATGGTCCATTTGATGCCCCGGACGGCCTCAGCTTCAACCCATTTAGTAAAGTAGTCTACTGCCACTAGTACATATCGTCTCTGGCCGGATGCAAGAGTATACGGCCCTAAAATGTCCATGCCCCATTTAGCAAAAGGAAGCGGACTACTGATGGCTGATAGACTATTTGCTGGACGATGAATAAGGGTTGAAAACCTCTGGCACTTGTCACATTTTTTCACCATTTGCATGGCGTCCGCATTCAAGCTCGACCAGTAATAACCCAAATGTGTCGCTTTTCAGCTAAGGCTCGTCCTCCAATATGTGAGCCACAATGTCCCTGATGAAGGTCGTCAGACACATCATGCCCTCTTTCAGGGGTTATACACTTAAGGTAAGGCTTCACAAAGGCTTTTTTGAATAGCTCCCCATCCTTCATCTCGAACCAGGCCGCCCTCCTCTTCATTAGCCAACTCTCTTTTGGATCGTCCGGAAGTATCCCATCCCTTAGGTAGGAAATAATTCCGTCCATCCAAGTTGAACTTCTATCTATCATCTGAACGGGCTCGGCATCAATACTCCTTTTCTCTTTTACTTCCCAAAACACTGATCTTGGAGTATCACATGATGCCGAGGAAGCCAATTTGGAGAGCGCGTCCGCTTGATGATTTTCTGAACGAGGAACTTGTTTGAGAGAGAAATGTTCTAGGCCCTCGGCCTCATCCTTTACTAGCTGCATGTACTTCATCATGGCCGGCTCCCTGGCTTCGAAGCCACCATTGACTTGGTGAACTATTAGCCGGGAGTCCGAGCATACTTCAACTTTGGTTGCCCCGGCCGCTTTACACATCCTTAGGCCGGCTAACAATGCTTCGTACTCAGCTTCATTGTTTGACGCTTGGAACTGAAATCTCAATGCGTACTCATACTTGTCTCCTTTAGGAGATTCACATATAACACCAGCACCACACCCGGTCGCTGTTGCACTACCATCCACAAACACCTTCCAGACTTGGTCTCCGGCCGGCTGAAGATCAGGCCGTGTCATTTCACCCAAAAAGTCCGCAAAAGCTTGCCCCTTGATTGCCTTCCTTGGCTCAAACACAAGGTAAAAGCCCCTGAGTTCCAAGGCCCACTTGAGCATGCGGCCACTTGCTTCTAACGTTGAGAACGGCTTCTTCAAGGGTTGGTCTGTATAGACCACAATTGAATGTGCCAAAAAGTACGGCCGCGGCTTCTTTGATGCCATGTACAAGGCCAGGCCAAATTTTTCAATTGGGGGGTACTTAAGCTTAGCATTGTGAAGTACATGGCTGATAAAATACACCGGGACCTGATGGCCGTCCCTCTCAGCAAGAAGGACGACACTTAGAGAATGTTCAGAGATTGCAAGATAGATATATAGCTTCTCATTCTTGAGCGGACTGACGAGGCGAGGCAATGTATGTAAGTGACTTTTCAACTGTACGAATGCTTCCTCGGCCTCCTCTGTCCACTCGAACATGGCTTTCTTCTTAATGGTTTGAAAAAAGTAACGGCACTTCCCCTGACCTTGTCAAAAATCTTCCAAGGGCTGCTAAACAGTCGGTCAGTCTTTGCACCTCCTTAATTGTTCTTGGGGACTTCATGTCAAGGACGGCTTGAATTTTTTCAGGGTTGGCCTCAATTCCACGTTGATCAACCAAAAATCCGAGAAACTTGCCGGACTCAACACCAAATACACACTTCTTTGGATTCAACATCATCTTATGCCGCCTGAGTTCGGCGAACGTTTCTCGTAGATCCTTGAGATGGTCGGCTGGCTCTTTTGACTTGACAATCATGTCATCAATGTACGCCTCCATGTTCCGGCCGATCTGGTCTCTAAAGACTGTGTTAACAAGCCTCTGAAAGGTAGCAGGGGTGTTCTTGAGGCTGAATGGCATGACTTTGTAACAGTACAACCCTTGCTTGGTCACAAACGCTGTCTTTTCTTGATCTTCTTCCCACAAAGGAATTTGGTGGAATCCGGAATATGCGTCCATAAAACTCATTAGGGCGTGTCTGGCCGTAGAGTCAACCAAACGATCAATCTTAGGCAAAGGGAAGCTATCCTTAGGACACGCCTTGTTCAAGTCCGTGTAGTCCACGCACATTCTCCAAGTCCCATTCGGCTTTTTCACAAGAACTACATTGGCCACCCAATCTGGGTAGAAGCATTGCCGAATGAAACCGGCGTCCAGCAGCTTTTTCACCTCTGCTGCGGCCGCCTGATTCCTCTCTTCTCCGTGATTCCTCTTCTTCTGGCGGACAGGTTTTATCAAAGGATTCACGGCCAACTTGTGCATGGCCAGGTCAGGACTTATCCCTGGCATTTCACCAACTTCAAATGCAAACACATCTTTGAATTCTCTTAACAGCTGAACTAACTCATCCCCAAGCAATCCCAAAGCTATAGTGCCAACACTAACTGTCCTGGCCACCTTACGCTTCTGGCCGACCTGGTATGCTGGGAGTGAGGTTCCTTCTTCCTTTGGCTCGGACAGTTTTGGGCCGCGCGCTGTTGGCTTCACGGCCAGCTGATTGCATTCCTTAGCCATTCTCTCACTTCCTTGAATTGTTCCAATTTTTCCGTCCGACCTTTCAAACTTCAACAACATTAAGTGAGGCACTATGACCGCCTTGGCTGCATTCAGAGTGGGGCGGCCAAGGATGACGTTGTAGCCGGTCAACTCTTTAACAACAAGGAAGCGGACGACCATGTCTCTCCCTTCTCCCTTTTGCCCGAAACGGATTGGAAGATCAATCCGTCCGACCGGATGAATGACATTCCCCCCAAATCCTACCAAGGGGTGAGTGATATCCTGGAGAGCATCTTCTGGGAAGCTTAAATTCCTTAGGGCAGACAGGCTGATGATATCGGCCGAACTGCCCGTATCAATCAATATTCGTCCCACCTTCAAATTTGCTATCTTCATGACAAAGACCATGGGATCATTGTGCAAAGCCCTGACCTCTCCACGGTCAGCCTCACTTATGATCACTTCAGGAAATGGCTCGGCCTTAACGGCGTCCGTTTGCATCACATTTGACAAATTTCGAGCATCCCGCTTGATTCCTTTCATGGTAGGGCCTCCTGAAGCAAAGCCTCCTGATATCACGGCCACAAAACCTGAATCAGTGTTATTCCCATCATCTTCCTTGTCATTTTTCTTATCGCTTTGTTGCTTTTTCTCGGACGTGTTTTCTGTCCGTTTGAAGGTGAATTTGGACTTGGTCACATAGGGTTTCAGCAGACCCTTGTCGGCCAACTTATCCAACAGCCTCTTCAGATTGATACAATCGTTCGTGTCATGACCTACATCCTTGTGGTAATGACAATACTTGTTCTTGTTTCTATACTGGGTCGAGCCTCTCAAAGGCTGAGGCTTCTCAAACTCAAACTTGTCTTTTATCTCCATCAAAATGGAGTAGCCATCCTTGTTGAACTCATACTGAGGCTCGTACGTCTTGCTTTTCTTTGACTTGGGTTGCTTGTCATCAGCCACCCAGATTTCTTTTCTTTTGTTTCCTTCTCTCTTTCGGCCGGCCGAGTCTTGCTGAGAAGATTGCTTCTTCTCAGCCCCCTTGGCCGGCTGTTCTGATTTGGTGAGCGAACAAAAGTCTGCGGCCTCAATATAGGCTTCGGCTTCCCGCAATACACCTGCGTATGACCGAATCTTTTTCCTTACCAAATCAAACTTAAAACCATTATGCCTTAATCCCCGGAGAAATTCTGAGTATGCCATTTCGTCCGGAAGATTATGAATTTGGGCTTTTTCTTGGTTAAATCTTTTGACATACGAGCGTAGTCCTTCATTCTTTCCTTGAACAATTGTTGCCAAGTTGAGACTTGTCTTTCTTGGTGGGATGTTGTATGAGAAATTTCCCGCAAACAACAAACTGAGGGTAGTAAAACAATTTATGCATCCGGCCGGAAGGCTGTTAAACCAATCCTGGGCCACCCCCTTAAGAGTGGCCGGGAAGCATCTGCACCATGTAGCATCATCTACACTTTGCAAGTACATCAAATTCCTGTACGAGGTAATATGTTCCTCTAGGTTGCCCGTACCATCCTAGGCACCAACTAATACACTCTTCACTTTTGCTGGTTGAGGGGACGTTAGTATGTCTTGCGAAAACGGAGGCGGCTTATCTCCCAAATTCAACAAATGCATCTGCCAATCAATGGGCTGAGGCTGCGCGGACGTTCCAGCCAGGTAGGGAGCCTGGCCGAACACCTGGCCATACGGCCCATATTGCCCAAAGACTTGGGGAGTTGGCTGTATCAACCCATTGAGTACTTGAGGGGGTTGATATTGTGATGGCTGAATTGGTCTGGGAGTAATGGTATGAGCGGCTTGACTTCTGCTGGAGACGGCCGTGTTGGTGTATTGAGAGAAAGATTGGTTGGAGGCTTCATCCGACATGGTTGGGGTAGAGGCCGTGTCAGAATATGCGGCCCTCTCCCTTTGCCTGTGCCAAATGTAATCCCTTGCGTCTTTGAAACGCTGTGACGGCTCAGTCTCAACTCTTTTCGGCTGTCTGCCCCTCCCCCTAGCCGACTGTGTTTTCGCCAACAGGCTAGAGAGGTTGGTCCCTGGGACTCGGGGAGACCTTCCATGCGGACGACGGAATGGGGTATTACCAGCATCAGTTGCATTGGTCTTGTTGTGTGTTTTCTTGGAAGTACCTCTTCCCCCCTTTTGCTGGTTAGCGGCCAACTCTTTGCGGAGCTTAGTCAGCTCGGCCATTAGGGTAGCTGGGGTAACAGGAGATTGTTCGGCCTCTTCAAATGAGGCAGTCAAAGGATTGCTTGAATGTATGGTGGTACGTATGTCTTCTACATATCCGTCCTCGCCTGGACGAGGACCAGAATTAGGTGTCTGACCATCTATTGCCATAACGGACGAGTATCCCTACAGACGGCGCCAAATGTTTCAGGGTTTTTTGTGATCTCCTCGGATACTGGTCACGCTCTACTGACAATGAAACTCGGACACCTGCAAAACAACGAATATTCCGGTGATCGGAATATTCGCCTCCGACGATCAGTTAGTGATCGGAAATCGGAAAAGCTAGAGAGAGAAAGTAGAGAGAAGTTGGAGCTTTTTAATGCTCTATATTTATGTTATGTCGTAATCCACCCCTCCCATCATAAATGATTGGGGTATTTATAGGGGTGGGAACATGTGCCCCTCTAGGGTTTGTACCCTAGAATGTCATGACGTGATTGGCTGCGCAATCAGGGGTCGCCACGTGTCATGGGGGGCGCCATTTTACGGCTTTCAAGGGTTTCTCGGGATTTGGTCCTGATGTAATCAGGGCCTTTTTCTCTTTCTGATGTTGTATTGTGTGTTTAAAGATAGCTGACATGTGTCACCCTGTCAGGTGGACACGTGTCACACTCTCATAGGGCCACGTGTCGCCTTCTTATTGGGCCACGTACCTGGGGTATTTTTACCCTAAACAAGACCTAGACCAAATGAACAAAGAAAGTTGGAATTTTCCCCAGATTACTAAAGATAAAATATTTAAAAATTCTTTCTTTAAAACTAGAACTAAATATGTATGTGAAGAAATGGAAGGAAGTATAGTAATCGAGGATTGTGAAAAGAAAGCAGCAGAAATCAATATCATAAACTAGAAAAGCATTAAAAACCATAAAGAAAAAGGAAATTATAGTTATATTTGTATTGGTGCAGTACAAGTATACATAACTCCTTTACAAGATTTTGGTAAAAACGTTAAATGTTTAAGCTTTGTGTATGATGTTAGACATAAAGAGTTTTATGATCAGATTATTAGTGGTATCACGTGTAGTTTGAGTCAAGGAACTGTAAGCTATATATGTGAACCAAGATATTATGTGAGCTTAGAAGACTCATATGCTCCAAAGTTTCTAGCAATCAAGTTATTAACTCTCGGAGTAAACATGCACAAAGGGACTTGACCTATACAACTAAGATGGAAGGTAGTCTATAAGTTAGTAAACACTATAGATTCATCTTTCAAGAAACAAATAGTAGACGCTCAGAAATATGAGCAAGGAGGAGGTCCTAAAAAGAAAATAAGCCCTATAAAGGTAAATCCTAATGAAATAGAAATTGAAAAAACATGGGAAGAGTTCTTTATGAATCTTGCAGTAAAAAATAGGTCAAGTAAGATGTTAATAGATGAATCAGGATTACTCCATATTGGAATAACTACGAATCCTAAAATGCAGAGAAGTATGAGTCTTAGAACACCAAGTCTAAGTAGACAAAATTGAACTATAATAAGGATGAAAAAACAAGTCAATGAGAAACCCGAAGAAGATGAAGAAGAAATATTAGCCTTAATAAAAAAGTTAAATGAAAAATATGAAGCTAAAAAGGCCTTAAAACAACCAGCAAGACATAGTATAGATATTGGTTCATGTTCTAATCTAGAAGTCCATGAATTTCCAAATAATTCTATTATTGATAAAAGAAAGGTTATAGGATATAAAACCAAAACTGTGAGTGAACCAGTATATGAAGATGAAGTCAATATGCAAATGGAAGCATATAATGAAATATCTAGTACTAATCCTAATAGCATTTATATTCCAATTGATATATGCATTAAAGATTATAATAAATATAATTTATGTGCATATATTGATAGTGGTTGTCCTACATGTTTTGGAAAAAGGTCGCTATTTCCAGAATTCTTGTGGAAAAAGGCTAAAAATCCAATGCAAGTTAGAATTGCTAATAATAGTGTCATGATGCATACGGAAATAATTGAAGAATTACCAATAGAAATTGGAAGAGTTCAATGTGTTATTCCTATTTAATTTTATGGGCTACTAATCAACCTAGTCATGATATGATAATAGGAAATAACTTTCAAAGGTTATACTCTCTATGCACTCAAACTATTTATCAAATAATCTTTACTATTAATGGTCATTCTGTTCCTATACAGAAAATAACAAAGGCCTATACTCATCACTTCATCAGACTATGGAATTTGCCCGCAGCCAGCGTGGTGATAGGGTTACACCTACACAACGAGAGGTTGCACTTAGAATTTCTGAGTGTGATTTATCATTAATAGATTAGATAAATAAGCAGCAAGAAATATTATGTGAAAACTATATTAAAAAAATCCATTAGAACATTGGGAAAAGGATAAGGCATTTGCTAAGATAACTCTAACAAATCCTGATAAGATTATTAGAGTAAGACAAATGGTTTATACCTACCAAGATATATTGGAATTTGATGAACAAATAAAAGAATTGCTAAATAAGAAGTTAATCAGGAATAGCAAAAGTCCTCATAATAGTCCAGCGTTCATGGTTAGAAATCATGCAGAAGAAAAGAGAGGTAAAGCTAGAAAGGTCATAATTATAAGCAACTAAATGACAATGCTGTTTTTGATGGCTAGTACATTCCTAATAAAACTGTGTTATTTAGTAGAATTCAAGGAGCCACATGGTTTTCTAAGATGGATTGTAAGAGTGGCTATTGGCAAATTAAGATGGAAGAAGAAAGTGATAAGTGACTTTTATGTCACTTTTATGGAGTTTATTGAGTCGTATTCCGGCTTATTTTCCAATAATTTCACCCTTTTTATCCTTTATTTTTATTATTTTATTATTCTCGTCTTTTATTTTTATTTTGAGTATTTTTGTAATTTTCTATAGTGTTTAGTTTATTTTCGTGTTTTATTTTATTTTTCTTACTTTTAATGTTTGTAGTTTAAGTTGTAAGTTTTTATTTTTAATAATTTCTATTTTTATCTCTTTTTCTTATTTATTTTAGTTTCGTATTTTATTTTATTTTACTTCGTTTTATTTTTTTATTTTAGTTTTTGTCCCTTTTTCTCTCGGTTTTCTTGGTTTGTGTAGGATTGTGCTCGGAGGTCCAAGGTTCGAGGCACAAGCTCCCAAGCAAACTGCTGCCCTGTTGCTGCCAGCTTAAACTTCACCACACCATCCCTTAACCTCCACCACACCAGTCACACACCCATCTCCCCTGCTCCCTGCTTTCCCCACGCAAACAACACCAACAGCAACAACAAACTACAGCAACCACTAGCCCTGCTTCAACCACGCATCTCACACTCCCCTGCTCCCCTCAAGAACACCAACAACGCAACCAACATCAACAGCAACAACCCCAAACCACCTCCAATCACACCACCGTCACACACTCACCAACAACCCCAATTACAGCAGCCACGCCCTCCACCACACACACACACCATTCAAAGCACAAACCTCAACCTCCCTTGCTGCTCCCTGCTTCACCCCGCAACATCTCCAACACCAACAGCTACAACAACAAACACAACTCCACCAGCCGCAAATCAGCAGCACCAGCCACCACGCGAACCACCTCCCACCGCAACCAACACAACAACCTGCAACAATTAAGCATCGAAACATCAACCCCTACACCACCGTCAACAACCAGCAACAATTGCAGCTACCCAGACCTCCGCGGGCGCGCAGCCCTGTCAGAAGGCGCACACAATTGGAGTCGAAAATCAGAGTTGAGGCAGTAGCATTTGCGCGAACTCTGCGCGATGTCTTCGCGGGCGCGCAAATGTGGGTTCAATCACGAGCTTCTCACGTGAGTTTAATGAAAATTGAACGGCCTTGATTGATGCTTGATTGATGACGATGAGGATTGACGGTGGTGATTATGATGGTTTCTTGCGTGATGTTGGATGATGAAGAGAGCAGCCAAGATGAAGAGGGTGAAGTTTGGGGGGTCTGATTCTTTCAATTCGTGGATTCTTCTTTGTTTTCCACTTTTTTAGTTTTTCCTTTTTATTTTCCTTTTTATTTTTAGTTTTATTTTTTTAATTAGTTTTATTTATTTTTATTTTTATTTTTATTTTCTTAGCTTGTATATAAATACCCCCTTTGGGGTTATTTTCTCTGAACTAACAATCAACATTATTCTACCCTAGATTAGATTAGAGTAGTTTTAGTTCTTTTATTTTCTCTCTCTTAGGGTTAGCTTAGGAGTTTCTCTCTCTAGTTTAGGAGTAGTTTAGAGAGAGAAAGCTTGAATTTTTCATGGAGTTTTGAGAGATTGAAGAAGCATTTTTGGTGGATTTTTCTTCTCATTTATTCAATGATTCTTCCTAACTTTCTCTCACCTTTATTGATTTCATTTATTATTGTTTTTGCTTATTTATTTGTTTATTTGAGTAGATTAATTAGTTTAGTTATTTGATTCTTGCTTTTATTATTATTTTACCTTGTTTTCCTTGTTTTTGTTCACCATGTTAGCTTAGGTTTTGTTCTAGGGAAATGGATGAAGGTTATGTTAATTAATTTAATGATTGATTGTGGTTAGTATGAAATTGTTTCTTGATTATTGTGTATGGATAATGCTTTTATGGATTAGAATCTTTCTAGCTAATTGATTCTATGTTCTTAATTGTGCTTTCAATCAATTGTGCGAGAGTGAGTTGGTTGAGGGTCTAAATTCTTCCATACCTTTGCTAGGCTAGTTGCACGAGAGTGAATTAGTTTAGTAGGATAATTAACATGCTTAATTGTGCGAGAGTGAGTTAAATGTGTTAATTGTTCCTAATCAAGGTCATTTTCATCTAATTGTATGATGTTATTGAATGTATTGATGTAATTGGATTCCACTTCCCCTAGTTTTAGTTATTTGCTCTTAGTAGTGTTTAGTTGAACCTCTCTCTATCTCACAAGTTTTCCCTAGTAGTCTATTTAGCACAAATTGATACACTTAGTCCTTTTGGGTTCGACCCTTTACTTACCCCTATACTCGTATTAGGGTAGTTTAGGATTATAAATTTCTAATTTGATTAGGGTTAGTAGGCCAACGACACTACTTAACCCCGATCAGAAAGTATTCCATTAACTGCATTTAGTGCCCCTCAAGGGCATTTTGAATGGTTAGTAATGCCTTTTGGACTAAAAAATGCTCCACAAATATTTCAAAGAAGAATGGAATAATATTTTTAGAGAACTTAATCATTGCTGTTTGGTTTACATAGATGATATTTTAATCTTCTCAAAAGATTTAGAACAACATAAGAATGATCTAAAAGCGGTAACTCAAAAATGTGCTGAGCATGGTATAATCCTTGGAAAAGATATATGTGTATATGCTAAACAAGAAATTGAGTTCCTAGGATTAGAGATTAAAGCAGAACAAATAATATTACAAAAACATATCCTAGAAAAGATTGAAAAATTCCCAGATAAGATTGAAGATAGAAGACAACTAGAAAGATTTCTAGGATGTTTAACCTATGTTTCTGACTTCATAGAAAATCTTGCTCTATTAAGAAAACCATTACAACGAAAACTCAAGAAAGAAATAACTTGGAACTGGATGGAAAGTGATTCCAAAATTGTTCAAAAACTGAAAGTTATGTGTAAAAACCTTCCTTTAATAACACTACCTACTAGTGAAGATGATTTGATTCTTGAAACAGATGCTAAGAACTGGAGTGCGGTATTAAAAGTCAAAGAAGGAGAATCTGTAGATATAGCAGTGGAAGTTTTAATAAAGCTGAGTTAAATTATCCTACCATGCAAAAGGAAATCCTTGCAGTTATTAGAGGGATCGAGAAGTTCTTAATCTTCTTAGCCCCTAAACAGTTCTTAATAAGAACATATTGCAAAGGCATACTGTAAGGAGGGTGTTCCCATCGTAGGGGATCCTTCTCCTTAGATGCCCATGGCCCTTTAAAGCCTAGGACTTTACACTTGTTAGGGTGTATTAGGATATGAATTCCTGACTGTTTGGGAGACCTTGAATTAAAGATGACTCTATCATATACGCTTTTTTGCAAGAAACAAGTAGGAGTCGCCAATGAGTTTTAGGAAAACCCATAAACCTCGTTCATGCCTTTCTCCTAAGTAGAGTTCAAGGGATACTTAGCATGAATCACAAGTTTACCCATGCCCAAATTGGTCTAGAAACCAGAAATGAGTTCGGGAGCGAGGGTACTAAGATAACGTTCCCTTTAGAGGGGAATCGCGATCCTAGCCCTAATGCGGCCTCTACTAGCTCTTCCTTTGCACAATTTCATTACCAAACAATATATGCAACGCGATACCTAAAAACTAAGTTAGTTGATTTTATTTACACGCATTAATCATATAGGATTTACATCGCAAGGTCGTTATTCTTATTTAATCAAATTCGTGAAAAGAACAATAAAATAAACAATGTTCGCCTTGACTTAAGTGATCAACCAACAATTATTTTATTCAATTCTAATCTTGATTGACGACAGAATACTATGTGAAATTAATTAATTTATTATTTTAAGGTGATCAAACAACACTAATTAATCAATTAAAGTTCTTTTAAACAATGAAAATAAAAGTGATTTAACTAAGTGCTCGGGAATTTACCACTTCTCTTTGCTAGATCTCCGTTTAGAACACTTATGGACTCCTTCTTGTTGGGGAACCTCCACCGTAGTAACAAAATATCGAAAAAGGTGAGTGTTTAGGACAAGAGGGTTTGGATGCACAAGTTCACAAGTATTCTTCCAGGATTTAGGTTAATTTTCTGTGTTTTGAAGCCTCGGATTAGGATCTTATTTATAGGGAATGATTAGGTTTAGGGTTTAGAGCATTTTGCCGCTGCAGGTGTCGCGCGCAAGTAAATAGGTCGCTCGCGGTATACGCGCACAACTATTTGTCTTGCGTGCAGCTCTATGGTAAGATTCGATTTTCCAATATTTTAATATTCTGAATCTTTCGCGAGCGCAACTCCAGAAGTTGCGCGGGGTGCCGCGCTTACGCGCCACTGTTGAGCGCGACTTGGTGAGATGCGCGCGACATTTTCCGCGGCAACTTTGATTTTAACCTAGACGCTCCTAAATTCGTCATTATTGGGTTTTAAGCGCGGGCTTAAGCCTAATCATGATCGGGTTTAGTTGATTGGACCATGTGTTGGCCTTGTTCCTTTATTTGGGCTAGTCTTTTGTGTTTTGTGGCTTAACCAGTTATCTATAAGCATTCTTCACTTTGATCCAACATGAAGATGGTTTTATTTATTGTCATTGCACTTCATGTCGAGACAGGAGGCCAAAAGTAGATGTCTACACATACTTGGTTTTGTTAAAAAGAATTTGTCAAATATGCAAGCGCAAGGGAGACTCCTGCGTTGGCAATTATGGCTTAACCAATTCTCTTTTATTGTTGAACATATACAGGGATCAAAGAATTCTTTGGCAGATAGCTTGACCAGAGAATTAGCCAATGGCGAAGAAGCACAAGACATCAGAAAAACCTCCTGCCCATCAACTAGAAAAGATGGAGGCAGAGAGAAAAACTCTTATTGAAGAAACAGATAAAGAAATGGAGCAGGTTTCCCCCTCCACTTGGGCCTTGATGGAGGCCATGATTGTTTCATCAAAAAAGAGATCTCGAGATGGTTTGATTTAGAGTTGTCATGTAACAGTTCGAAGGTTCCTAATGTACGAAGTAATGGTCATTATCCTACAACTCATTCCAGATGTTCAGGATATAAAACTTAATAAAATAAAAGATAACGATTTCAAATTCTGGTACAATTTAGTTGTGTCAAGGTCATGCAAGTTGTATAATGTTTATGATCTATGGGGAAGCAGAATAGTGTTCAACACTAATTCTAGAGTGGGTACTTTGTCAATTCATCCACATTCTCGGGAATGGAAGGCACCATATGTGGCGGATCACTACAAAGCTTGGGATTATGGAATGGTTCATAGCATTGTCCCATTTCCTGATCACAATACTACTTTCATTGAGAAGCTCACAAAATTTCAGAAGTATGTATTTAGGAGAATTTATGATGCAACAAGATACAAAGGAAGAGTTGAACATTGAAATGGTGGAAGGAAAAGTTAGCTCTCCACATTTCCTGATCATGTTTGAAGATGTTCATCATAAAGTCAAAGATCCAATCTGTATCCAGCAAAGGCGAGTAAGGGATCATACGGAGGCTAGAGCATATGGATTTTTCTATATTGCTCAGTATCTTAACCAATTTATAGCAATAAAGGAAGAGCCACCAGTCATAATACATGTGGGAAATACTACAATAGTAGCACCATAATGGTTAAAAAATTATTTAGAAGAAGAAGTATTACATGGTGAATCAGTGTATGATTATCTTGAACAAGTTGAAGCTGGAAGATATTTATCCTTAGAGGGAAAAGAGCACTTATTTGAGATCTGTCACATGGGATGAATCCTATGCCGCTGCCAAATGTGTGATGGATCTTGGAATAGAAGAAGACAACCAAATGTGTGTCCATTATGAAGAGAGTAAGGACAACGAAGGTGGTCTATAAAATATGATGGAGTCCTGAGCCCACACCAGAAATTATGTATTCTACTTTTACTGTTGTAGCACGTTTTATTTGTTTTAAAGAATCTTTAGGGAAAGAGTGAACGATATTCACTTGCTGAGTCATAGTCTTCTGTAAGCTATAAAAAGTGTCGGTGACCTTTGTAAGCCTTCCCCTATATAAAGGGCATTAGGCAAAGAAGTGAAGGCAGGCTTGAAGTGAGTTTGCTAGAGCATTTCTGAAAGAATTCTCTAGAGAAAATCCTCACCTTAAGTGATAGATTGGTTTTCCATCTCTCTTAAAGTAGAGAAAAACTCTATTTCTTGTCATGTCTGTTTAGACTTTCTGTTTTTATTTTTGTAAGAAATGAGTGTTGTATCTTTTCAAATTAAATAAAATTTTCCTTTCAAAAGGGAACGTTTATCCTCTCAAAACTTATGTCACAAATGAGTTAGTTTTATGTTTAAAAAGTACCACCACAAATACAATAAAGATTGTTTAAGTAGAGATTATTATGATCTCAGGTAGGAATCGAATTAGATCTGTGTTGTGCCTGATCTAAGGAAGACGGGGTTGGGGTCAGCTACCTTAGTAAAGCCGGAAGCTCAGAACGCCGGAAGTTCCATTGTTGACTAAGTTCAGGTATTGGTCAAAACTCTCTAAGTAAAACATTTTATATTGCGAAGCATGGTGGACTATTAAATATAAAAGCTAATTTGTTTAAGATATATGTAGTAAAGTAGTGATAACTAGTACCAATAAAAATCATATAAATTATCAAATCGAATTAAAGTAATAATCTGTGTAGAATGTTATTTTAAATCAAGGTATCGTTATTAGTTTATCAAATACTGTTGTTTATTTATTAACTACTGTTAGTTACCTTAAGCTAATTATCAAAAAAAAAAACTGACGTCACTTGGTATTGGGCGACGCGACCTATACCGGGTAGTGGTCCATCATTCCTCATCGAAGAGAGTAGACATTTGTTTGCAATGTACATTGGAATTTGACACTATAGTGGTGAGGCGTGATGGGCCGATACCAGTTATGGTCCACACCAAGAAACGAAAACAATATAAAAATCAATATTTACAGTACAAAATTAATAATAAGAGTATGATAAAAAAACGCTTTTTTCTCTTTCCCTCTTTTCTTCTTTCTTCATCAAAAATCTCGCTGGAATAATAACAATATAGAATATAAAATAACAGTATTAAATTAAAAATAACAATATATTTATCAATAATAACAGTATAAACCAAAACAAAAAAAAAATTTGGTATAGACCATACCAGGTATAGGCCTATACTTACTCTTATAGTGGTTAACTATTGACAATATAATAAGGTTCATTTAATTCTTTATCATCATAACAAACATTAAGGACTTAAGATGTATGGGTGCTCAACTTGATAATGATGATGATAATTCTAGGGTGAACAATTGACATACAATGCATGCATTATGACCATAATTTCAAAAAAAAAAAAAAAACAAAACAAAAAAAAAGGACATTTCAAATATTAAAAGGATTTAATATTATAAAATAATTATTAAAATATAACTATAAACAAACAACAATGGACAATAAAACAAACAATAATAATGAATTATAAATAAACAAGTTTCATAAAATCATAGGCAAATTAGAGTACTGCATTACAAAAATGTAAATTAAAAAGTATACAACATAGTGTGTACCCCGGGCAATGTCTCGGGTTGCTAGTTTGTGTACTTCTTTAATTTAGTAATCATGTTCGACTATTTGTATAGGTAGTGTGTGTAGTGGTTCGGGTGTTGCCTCGGGTGTCACCTTTTTTTTACATCATATGTATTATTCTAATTTACTAAATAAATGAAATCAATATATAATATTATGTGACATTTGAAACATTAATAATAGATGGTTGAGATGTTAAATGTATTACATATATGTATCGGGGGTCATTGGTTCGAATATTATTCAAAACATATTTTATTTTGTTAAATGAAATGGCTAGCTGACGTCGCGCATATACTTTGGATGGTGTTGTGACCTGACACACATATATATTTTATTTTGTTAAATAGGAGGGGTTCTAAATGGAGGGTTAAGAGATATTTAGAAGTGTATCGCGAGGGCAGGTTGGCCATTTCATGCGGGATTTAAATTTTGCCATTTTAGATTCAGTAGTACAAAATATAATCTCAATGGTACAAGATAAAATATCAGTGGTATTGCAAATAAGGTTCATATGTCTTATTAGGCGGTCAATTAATACCATTAAAGTTTCAATGGTACAAAATACAATCTTAGTGGTACATAATACAATATCAGTGGTACTTACAAAAATCCTCAGTTGTACAAAATATACTCTCAGTATTGTTGTCCCAATACCTTTTTATTTTTTTTTCACGTGAAACCATTTATGACGAAAAGGTGGGCCCTATCTCTACCCTTATTTCACTCTCTCTCTCTCTCTCTCTTCCTTTCTTCCTCTTCCTAGTACATTTGTTATATTATTTTATGTTGTGAAACATTTTATTTTGTCTCACAACCCTCCAAATACACTTCCTTGTTAAATGGATTGGCTAGCTTACGTGGCGTATATAGTTTAGGTGCCATATGGCGCTCTCCTAAGGGCGTTCTTATAGAAGTTTAGGTGACACGTGACGCTCTTCTCATTTAATCTGATTTTCACTCTATGTATAAAAATATGGTTCTTACAAGATTTGAACCCACAGCCTCAAGTTTAAATTCCAACATGTTAGCCACTATGTTATTACCATATTATATGTCATTTAATAAAAAATAAATATTAATAAAGATTTAATCATGGAAATAATGCAGTTACTCGGGGCATCACCCGAGCCTAACACTAGTTAATTAATTTAAATGATCTTATAACAAACTGTTTGATTAAGAAAGAAATATTTTATTTCATAAATTTTCTTTCAACCTATCAAATTATAAAGTAAGTGAGACTTAAATATTGTTTATTAAGAGAAATAAGTGAATTAAACCTCGACCTTTTATTATCACTCTTTTCTGGTAATCGAGCATTTGAATTCATTGAGATTTTATTTAATTTGCTACTTTTTCCCACAATTCCATTGAGATGATCTAAGTATTGATAATCTCATCAAATTTTTGACATGAGCAATTAGATGCTTCCTTGACTTTTGTCATCAAAGTAAAACGATAAGATGCGATACCACGTCGTCCTCTGACTCAAACATGGTGGTCCGAGTCCCACTAAAGAACCTGAGGATCCAAGTTAGGAGATGCCTCCCAAACCAACTCTGCATGACAGCATCGCGCTACTCTAGCTCCACACTCCCGAACGTGCTCATAGGAGTAAGTCGCCCTCTTTGAGGGGGAGGTCTCACGGGCTCATCGTTGCCCACCTTTCCTCTTGGGCATCCTTAAATGGAAAAGACTTGCTACGTCATAGAAATGAACGACTAATTTACTAAGTATAGCAAACTTTCCTAAGCTGATTTTATAAATTGTCGAAAGATGATGAAACATGAGGATTTTAGGCTCATTTCAACAGCATAAAGGCTATAAATGGTTTAAACTCTAATTGTTTAATCATTGGTACCAGCTTGGGGGTCCAATAGTTGTAGGAGATAAAAACACATAACCTACCCCAACACATGGAGGCTCCAAAAATCACAATTTCATCACTCCGATTATTTTCTAGCATTTAGCATCTGTCAAACTAAATTAGTTTACATGAACTCTTAGAATGATAATGAATAATAATAATAATAATTCATAATTATTATTTTTATTCCTAAAACCAATATTGCAACTTAACATGGCCAAAGAAAAAGAACAAGCCACATATGGACAGGGCTTTGCGCCATTTCAAAGTTCAAAATTCCAAATTTAATATTTATTGTTGAATTACTTCAATAAATATTGTAAATGCCAAGTATGATCCAAATGAGCAACAATAAACTTTGAACATGAATTTTGAACTAAAAATGCAAAAAAAAAAAAAAAAAAAAAAAAAAAAAAACACAAACGTATGCATGAACAGGCTCATAAAACGATCAATACTTAAGCCTTTCTCAAAATGCTCCATAATAAACCTGCTATAATAACATGGGACAAACAATTTCATGATTTACTTAATAGAATTCAAAATTTAAGGTTCTTCAGTTTGAAAATCCCCATTTTTGCTCAAATATTGGAGTTTGACAAAATTAAGGAAAATTTGTCTAGAACTACCCTAAAGATAGGGTGATTTGTGAACAACTACCCATTTTTTTTATTTGTTAAGAACTACCCGAAAGTTACAAAACGTTTGGATAGCACTACCCATTAACGTTTTCCGTCCAAAAAAACGTTAATGGGGCCCACCTTTTCACTTTTCCCACTTAATTAACTCCCCTAATTACATTCTCCCTCCTCCCTAATCAACTTCCCCTAAACCCTTGAAATCAAAACCCACAAATTTAGAAATCCTACCAATTACAATGACCAATTAGACATCCTACCAATTACAATGGCCAATTAGTAATTAAAATGCAATTAAATTCAATCTTAAAGTAAAAAAAAACCGAAACCTAGAACTCAATTGAACCCCTAAACCCTAAAAATGGATAATAATACTCACGAACTCCAGTTGGAGGTAAAAGCTTCAAAGGTGGTCCAAAATGGCGAAATGAGGGAGAAAGGAATGAAAGATTATAGCTCGAGTTTTCTTTTTTGCTTTTGTTTCACTGATTTAAGTATTTCGTGCAACTGTGGAACTTGTGCGAGCCTATTGTGCGCAACATCTAATATAATGTTGCACGAGGCTTACCAACGTAACTTTGCGACTTCTGGTCAGTCAAAAGACCGTTGGTTGAATTTTGTTTCATTTTTAAATTTAAACTGTTTTTATCCATTATTAGACATAATAATAAATATCTTCGCAATTGTTTTCAAAACGTTCAAAATTCTTTTCGGTTGCTTTGCATTTCGTAGTTTTAGTACCATACCTACATTTTTGCATGCGTTGGTGCTTTACGTCTTAAAAGCATACATTTTGGTATTTTCACGATGAAAAAGAAAAGTAAAATGTAGTTGTAGACACCTAGAAATGTCTCCCCAACCAAAATCCAAATGATGAGTAAAAAACATTTCACGCCACTTGATTCGAGTAGAGTATTGCATTGAAAGAGCATTCGATTTTTATTTAGAAACCCAAATCATTTATTTTCCTAGCCCTCGAATATAAACACCTTTTTATTTAACCTTTTTCTTTATTTTTAAGCCCAGTCTAGAATCATTTGACCCACAAACTAATCCAAGCTTATTAGGAAATTTTAGAACTTCTAAAACGCAAAAACAGTCGTACGACCATAAAAAATTCATCATAAAATAAAATCGTAAAGCATAAAATTCGGATTTGAGTTTATGATTTCAAATGGAGTTTATAAGTTTCTTCCTATAAACTCATTGACGACTCTTCTTTTGATATAAAGTAAAAAAAATCAATGTTGTAGACACCTGATTGTGTCTCTCCAAAAACCAAACCCAGTGATGAATATCTTTTACATCATTAATTACGAACGAAGTGAAACGTGAAAGAGTCTCGTGAATATCTCTGTTTTTAATAAAATATTTTATTCTTTTTTCGAAAATATTTCTTTTCATACCCTGTTTATGAAAAACGTCCAGTCTAGTTTAGTTTGGTTCATGATATGGGTCCAATAATGGTGTAGTTGGATAGGGCTCAAAAAGAGCTTTCCAACGATGTATTATACGCCCAATTCCGATGAATAATGAGGAAGTTATGCCAAAATATTAAACTGGGCCCAAACCGGATTTTACCAACGACCCAATGATCATGTGGAGGGTCCAAAAGTTTAATCCCATGCCTAAACTAATTAGTATTAACTAGATTAGTACCCGTGCGTTGCACGGTGGTTGATTTTTTTTTTATTTTATCTTTTGTTGTTATAACTTTCTAATATGATTTGTCTCATTATTTTTTTTTAAAAAATAATTTGTTATATAAATAATAAAAAAAAACATGTACTTAGTTCTTTTTTCCCCTTAAAAAGTGGTTATTATTTAATGCTGCATCATAATGTAATATTTACTATGCTATTAAAAATATACTAAAATAATGGTTAGATTATATATATTAATGTTGTATAAATGTATAATCATTAAGCTTATACGTTTAGAGTGGAGGCTAAATACATGTGTAGTTACTATAAAAAAAAGTGTATTAATTTGTTCAAAAAAATGTGTTTAATTAGCTACCAATATCTATGTCTATTTAATATTGTTGTATTATGAATATCCAAAAGTAGTGTGGAGTATATGCAACAATATTGATGTCAAATTCAAGTTTTACACCTAATTGATCCTAGTTTCTAGCTAGAAAAGGCAAAAAAAAAAAAAAAAAAAAAAAAAAAAAATTATGACATCATATGTAAAATTTGGAGGGAAATTTTTTTATGAGAGTTTGGCACGTAAGCACTTTAAGAAATTGATGACATCATCAAGGTTTTGTTTTAGTAATAGTTAATAGATTAGAAGTTTTTTTAAGTTTCTAAAAGATATTAGTTATCCTTTTTTGAAAGATAAAGATAAAAGAATTTGAAATTGAATAAAACTCCTCTTTTTGAAAGTCTTTGTTCTGTGCGAAATATAATATGTTCAAATATTATTTTCGTACCTCATAATTATTATCCAAATATTATATGGTTGGATATTCCTTGAAATTATGTTTCCAATGATATATTATAATATTAAATTTGAGCTATAACGAAAAAGATATGAAAGAAATACGAAACTGTATCCAAAACTGACACCGTCTCACTATTTCGTCTATATCTTTTATTATACTAAAGCTATTAATCTAATTGGGTTGAAAAGTAGAATTCAATATCTTTCTAACGACATATTATATGCCTTATTTGAACTTCTGTATCAAAAGTTATGATATACACATAATCCGCAAAAAAACTGTTTTTATCGCGATGCGATAATCTTATCGTGCCACAATACTTTTTATCCTGCCGTGTCTAAAGTAATTATATTCCGATTCAAATTCTTACTCTTTTCTAATCGTTTTCGGTCGATTTTCTCTATAAATAGGGTTGATATTCCCTGTTTTCAAATCATCAACAACTACTAACAACTCCCAATCATCCTCTCTCCTCTCTCTTCTCTCTTTAAGCTAAAGCTTATTCTTTCTCTCTCATGCTTTTTAGCCTAACCTTTTTCTAAACATAATAACGCATTCACGAGTCTTAGACACACCTAGCCAAGTTTTAAGTTGTCTTCGCCCTCGACGTGAAAGCTTGATAATTTTTGAGGGTTTGGTCCCAAATCCCTATTTCAATTATTTAGATTAATTGTTTGATTTAAAATTTTATTGAACTTTATTAACGTGTGTATTATTTTAATAGAAAGAGATATGAGGCAACAAAGTAAGAAATTTAATTACTCTATTCCTTTAGAAAGCATGCTTAGATTTTATTACTTCCTAGTACCATGTTAGGTTGTTATTTATTGCATTATAGTATCATGTTTAGGTTTCCTCCTAATTCTTCTATCATGTTAGTATCATGTTAGGAATAAAACTTTAATCTTTTATTTTTTAGTGACATGCTAGGATTTGTTATTAATCGTGTTAGTATCATGCCTAGGATCTTGCTAATATTATTATGCTTTGAGATTATTATGATGATTATTGTTATATTGCTTGATTATACATATATTATTGTCATTGCTTGATAATGTCTTTTCTGCAGGTTTTAAAGGGAATTTGAACTTGAAATCATGCCTAAAAAGATAATTAATAGTTTGGTTTAGGATAATATGATTTTAATTCAAGTGGTCGCCAATAATAGGTTTTTTTGTGCATTAATAATCAACCAACATAGATTGAACAGGTTTAGGGCAACCTAATGATTGTATTATGTTAGTCAGAAACGCACATGAATATGAGAAGAATAAAGTAAAGGCCTATTTTAGGGCGGGTTTAATCTCTTTTTGGTTGGATTTGTACCTTCAACCCGAATATCCAGTCATGGTTCCAAACCACTATGGAGTTAGCGATCTCTAGGATCGTGATGAAAGGGTGTAACCTTCACCCTGTGAAGGGTTTACAAGTTCCTAAAACTTGTTGGCGACCCTTTTGCTCTAGTTTTTTTCCATTTGGACGCCACCATGCTTAAGTGCATGATCACAGTGAAGCTCAAGTCTGGGATGCTTGAAATATTCCCTACAAATGTTTGGTTCCTCTCATATCAATATTCCCCAAAAAGTTAGGAATTCAAATCAGTGCAAAGCTCTAGGCTTAAAGTACCTTAGGCAATGAAGCAATGAGATTGATCCTTAATAATGGGCTACCCTCCTTACAGATTCCATGCAATGTCAACATAAGCTAAAGTTAATTTTGATTTAAATTCAGGTTAAAGTTGAATTTGGTGGTGGAGTTGTACCACAATTTGTGATGGGGTATGAATTGGATGTAAGTTCTAGGTGGCATAGATGTGAGGTTAGAGTTGAGGGATCAAAATATACTTGCATCTAAGCAATTGGAAGTGAGTTCCACATCAAGTCAAGGAAGAGACATGCACCCAATTTATAATTATTGAGCGCAAAATTTAGATAAAAATAAATTTTATATAAAATTATTACACAACACTTGATCACTAATCAAAGTATTAGAATAACAAAAGAAATACAGAATAGCTTTGTTTAGCAAATGAGAATTACATCATACAATATGTAGTTTCTTAAGCATAAGCTCAACCATAATAACCTTAGAAAAAACAAATATTACTCCAAACACAGTGAAAGTTACTCTTAAAGAGACTTACACAAATTCATAAAACCAAGAAAATTACTAAATTTATTCTACCTAGGAGAAAATTCTTATCTTCCAGTAAACAAATGACAAAAAACTTCAAGAAGTTTTCTAGTACTTAAATCTAAAACCAGTAGCTTCAATAAGCAATTAGCAGGATTTTCTAGCTTGCATTGTTCGTCTGTGCATTTGGTTCCCTGTCAAGATAAGTGAACATTAAAGAATAAGTTCGGATAAAATTTAAGTTATCTTGGTAGATTATATAACATATTTATTGTTACACTATCAAATGAAAGCAATAAATATGTTTATTTGAATTCGTACTTCTTGTTTAGTGGAATGAAAATTAAAACATAACACCAGACTGTGCATTAGTAAAATCGTGTACTTTAAAGTTAGAAATTTTGAAACTAGGCATGATGGAAAGTAAGATACTCAATCATTGTAGTGACCTAGTGAATGTCTATACACAAAATTTACAAATAATTATTAATTAGACACTAACACATGTCTCATGAGACAATACTTTTAGAGATAAGCATAGAGGACGATTAATCATAAAAAAAATCGTGATGGAAGATATAACAGTACAATAGTTTATGTTACATTAGGAAAAAGATACTAAGTCAACATTGTACATCATGCCTCAACTAATCAAATAAGATTTTTACCAAAGCTCAACATAAATAGAATTGTGGAAATAGCATTAAACAATTTGGAGTATAAAATAGTTTTCAAAAAAAAAAAAAAATTTGGAGTATAAAATATGTAAAAATTTTGACAACATATATAAAAAAATCTAAACATATATGGATAGAGAATCCCAAAGAAAAGATCATACCTGATTTCTCCCACCGAACGCTGCTTATATATCAAGTGCTCCAACTTTAAACTTTTTGGCCGATACATTGACATAAAATCCTGTAAAACTAATCTTACAAGATAAAGAACTCCTTGGAAACTTGTAAAATTTCTTGCAAAATTCTAGCTCCTTAATTAGTTGAGATTGTCTTGTGTTACTTCTTTTGAAATAGCCAACATGGAGTTGAAAGTCCTCCAAAACATTAGCAAATTTGAGAAAGTAACTTATAAACTCCAAACCATAGTCTTCTGCTTGTAACATCCACATATTGATAACCTTTATCTTCGTCGAAACACAAGTTGGAATATTATCACATTCCAACCAATTATAGTATAATCCATCATGACCTAGTGCTACAGGTATATCCAAAACCTGTAAATTAGGCATGCACTTGATTAAACCCAAAAAGCCTTCCCAATGATTCGGCAACTGGATGGCCACCTTTAGGTGAGTAACATTACTAAATAGTGAACAAGTTTCACCAGATAAAACAGAAAAATCGTATATTATGTCACCATGTATAGTTAAGGTTGTCACACTAGATACGGGTCCATATAAGCTTAACTTTGAATCCAATGGGACGTTGGATAATAAATCATTTGACATCCTCTACAGATTTTTGCTTCAACCAAATATTTTGGTGTCTTTACGAAAGAATACCTTGATTCATTATTATGTTCGAGCATTTCATAAAACTCGAGTTTAGGAGCATCAATTATAACACTTTTGCAAATATCTGGATCATTCATAATTATGATCAGCCTTTTCAAATTCGAAGCTAATATCTCCAAGACATCATCTTCTAAAACATATGGATCCCCTTCCAATTTCAAATGTTCTAACAACGGACATGCTTTTATGAGACAAGAGAAAAAACTCAATTTATGTTTATTCATAGTGATGTTAAGAACTTTCATATTCGGAAATGAAATATTTTTGTTATCGACAATAAACCATCGAATGTCACCCCATGCATCTAGATAAAGCTCTACCAACGATTGACAATTATGAACTTTAAATGAATACCTCAATTCAGACAAACCTGCACTCCCTTCGGAGCTCAACTTGAACACCTTAACATGTCGCTCAAATACCTTAGTTAACCAATGTTGGTAGTAGTTTATAATGCAATTCCATCGATGCTTATGATCTTCATTATTGAGAACATCAGCTTCATGGTCTGGAATATAAATTTCAAATTTGCTGATTTCTGGAGAAGTGAGAGGAGGGCTAGTAGTGATAAAGGTACGAACCTTATCGTGATTGGTAGTGGAGAAATAATTCTTATTGATGAAGACAAAGGTAATTCTGGTCCAGAGATTGAGCCATCGATGGGATAAAACACTAGTACTTGCTGCTATTTCAATAGGAAGCTGAGAGAGAATGTCGACCAAGATGTCATCTGGGAGAGCACTCAATTTGTCTTTATGTTCTTTATTGTTGTTGTTGTTCTGCAATCTCTGCTTCTTGATGTTGTCTTTGTTAACATTATCAACCATTTTCGAAATCGTTGTGGTAAAGCTGCAAAAGAGAAAAAAGTAAAAAGTTACATTAGTGGGAACTTGAGTTGTGACTATATTTTGTTTAAGGTAAGACATTAGATGGGAGAAGAAATAATGGCAAAAAATTCTTTATGTGTATAACACTTTCCGTTCTTTTTTATCTTCTTATTTATAGAGGCAAGAAAAGGGGAATTTAGTAGAAAGTGAGTTCCTTTTTTGACTTTTTGGGTAGGATAAATAAAATTATAGATATTAATTGTATAGTATTATGTGGACTATGAAATGAGGTAAAAAGGGATAAATTTCAAGCATAAATGATTTGTTACGTTTTGTTGTTTGGTTTGATTATAAATTTCGAAATATCAAATATAAAACAAGCAATAAATTGAGATTTTTTTTAAAAAAAATCTAGATTAAATTGTAAAATTATAAGTCACATATCAAAACAAAACAAACCGATTAATTACGTTTTTGCTGCTATTTAGTGTATCATGCATTATATTATATTAGCAAATGACGAAGTAAATTAGACAAGTCAATACTACCTATTTGTAAATTATTGTACTTTTTATGATTTTTTCACATATGTATATGTAAGTAATGAGAAGGTTATTAATGTCATACATTGCACCTAATCAATAATTAATGGTATATTTACTACTAGTTAAAATTCGGGGTGTTGGGTGCAACCAAACTATATTTGATCAAGGTTTTGAAGCCAATTTTGCCTTCAATATTCTCACACCTAATTGTGATTTCAAAAGTATAAACAAAACTAAAACCAATGAAATGCGGTTTAAAATAAATAGCATACAGCAGTACTAAATCTGTATGTATTATTATACTTTAATTTTTTTAAATTTTATATTACATTTTAAGCATATTTTTTTTACGCTTTTCAGTTTGCTTGGTTTCAAATTGTTTTGGGTAAACAAACCAAATTAATAATATAATCGTGGTTTGAAAATATTCCTAAATTTATTTTTAAAAGTCGTAAACAAAACCAACCCAAACCAAATTAATAATATATATATATATATATATATATATATATATATATATATATATATATATATATATTTTATTTAGTGCACCATTATAATAGATGAGTTTTAGTGTCGGGGCTGAAATTGCAAATTTTTTATGGGGCCCTGTTCAACTTTTCAAAATGACCGGGGTCTTCTACTTGATAAATTCCTTACCCAATTTTTGTTCGATAAATTATTTTGGAATTAAGATTATCTCAAAGATCTCTTTTTTATTTGTAAAATTGAAAGAGTGAGTAAAATGCATATATAGGAAAATTTGGAAGATTAACAACGATTTAATAATTAATTTCGTCTTAAAATTAAACATTTAGCCGTTGATTTTATGAATTAATATGGGAAAAATAATTTCGGGAGATGAAAAATTTTGAAAATTAATTCAATAATTGAAGACAATAATAGAAAGTAGATAAGAAATGTTGAAAACAATACATTTTAATAGCTAAATGTGAAATTAATTTTGGAAGATATAGAGTTTTTTGGGAATTAGAATAATTGATTGAAAAATTTATGGAAGAAAAAATATTTGGAAAGAGAAAAGATTTGATTTTGGGTTTGGGCGAAGCATTCTAGAGAAATTTTATTCAATGCATTTGGACGTTCAACATACTAGTTGTCAACTTCATTTCCCAAAAAGTAAAAAATTGTATTATATATATATATATATATATATGTATGTACATATATATATATATGTACATATATATATATATACATATATATATATATATATATACATATATATATATATACATATATACATACGTATATAAATTTTGAGAGAACCGCCACTGACGAGTTTATTAATATAACAGCAAATTGAATCACAAATTCGTCAATATTAGTAGAAATTTGTTTCATTTTTTAATTATTATTTTCTTTTTTCTACTGATCATGATTTTTATGGGATGCAATTTGGTTTGTTTTCACATTATTTTTTGGAAATTGTGGCTTAAATTTTTTTCAAATACGTCATAATTTTAAAACTGTTAACAAAACAAAAAATATTAAATATTGATTCTTTTGTAATTAATTAAGATGTTATGTTAGCAAAATAAATCACATACAACATTACTAACTCTACCCGTAAAAAATACTAACTCTCAATATTTTAGTTTTTTAATACTTTTTATTTTGATTAAATTTTATAAATTTAAATTTTTTAAAGCACAAAGTTATTTATTAATTAACGTTTAGTTTTTAAAAAATCACTATATAATCAAACTAAGCCATAGAATGCGATTTGCGTACAGAAAAAATGGATTCTTTAACCAAAATCATAATTAAAAACTATAAATATATTTGAGATTCAATGCGGCATTAAATATTAATATTTGCAAAATTAAATCAATATTAGGAAAAAAATAACATATTCAACTAATAACGCTTTACATATTATTTTACCTTTTATATTAATTTTAATCTTTTCAATTATTATTTTATTAAATCTCTATACATAAAATAATTTTTATGAGTTGCGATTTTATTGGATGTAAATTTTTAGGAAAGAAAACCAAATCATAATGAAAAATTCACAATTTTATTGGATGTAAATTTTTAGGAAAGAAAACCAAATCATAATGAAAAATTCTTATGTTAAGTCTTTATTCAAACCCATAAATTAAAAATTAAAAATAACTTCAAAATACAAAATGACTTTAAAATTAAAAATTACAATAAAATAAATTGCACAGCTTACCTGGTTGTAGATATTTGGTTGATCGAGTACTAAAAGCTAATGACTTACAAAAACTAGCAATTCGAAATAACTTATTTTAGCTGACTAGAGATATGGTGGACTTATGTCTCGTTGATGAATGGAAGAGATATATTGAGGAATGAAAAAAAGATTAGAATGTGACTTTTTGTTAATTATAGAGAGTGAATAATTTTGTTTTCTCACAAAGCTCGGTGTTCCTTGGCTTTAAAGTTATAGGCTAACCAAAAAGTAGAATAAATGAATTTGGTCTTCTTTAGGTGCGGAATAATTAGTATAAAGTAGGCATTGAATCAGCAAAAATTATGAATAAAATCAGCTTTAATGAACAACAAATCAACAAAATATGGTAATTTAAGATTGCATGTAATCAACCCACAGATTTTTCAGAAAAAAAAAATTAAAAAAATAATAAAACAAGTACAAAAAAGATATACACACTCACAAACGTGCTACACACCCTTTCTAGGCCCACCCCAACCCAACTAGCATGTGCGTATGTGCATTTTGCTAAAACTGAAATCTAGTGTGAAATTGATATTAAAAAAATTAGGCAAAATTAAATTTAGTGACACCAACTTAAGGTGTACCACATTCATTGACCACAACCTAGTCTCTATAATTAAAGTTACACCAACTTGGTAACTAAAGACCATATGTGACATTTCGGTCACCAGAGTACATTTTAGTCACCATCATTCACTACAAATTATCGAAGTATTTTTAAAATGGTTTTTTCAACATATACCCTTGAGTTTTTTGTTTATTCACCATATACCCCTGTTCTTTTTTTAAATTTATCATATACTCGAGAGTTTTCACAAGAATACACCATACACCCTTGATGACTAATGATTGTTGACATTGTTAATCATTATGGTTAATTATATTATGATTAGAATCCACCTAAATACATTACCCTACCCTCAAAATCACTCACATTCCTTTTCCCACCCCCAAAACCACCCAGAATTTCCTTTTCTCATCCTCAGATTCAATCATACAGACATGATTATGGAAATTTGGAGTGGTTTCAGGGTTGGAGAAAGGAGAGGAGTGGTTTTGGGGATTGGGGGGGGGGGGGGGGGTAGAGATTCAAGGTGGTTTCGATGCATAATTAACCAAAATCCACTCATCTTGTATATGGTGAATTTTTGTAATAATATAGGGGTATATGACAAATTTAAAAAATTTCATGGGTATATGGTGAATAAACAAAAAACTCAAGGGTATATGATGAAACAACCGTTTTTTAAAAAGCTAAAAAATTTATAAATTTTTTATAATAATGAGTACAAAGCTTTTTTTTTTTAATTAATATCTTAAATTTTGACAACTAAACCCACTTCTGTCATAGGAATGTCATTGACAGTTTTAATTGGTCAAGTTGGACAATTGGTGTTCACATAGTTGAGATTGAGTCAAGGAAGTTATTAGTGCATTTTAGGTACCAAGGTAGTAATCGTGCAATTTTGTGCACAAAACTAGGCAAGGAACCTTAATTAAAATAAATAGTATGTGCTCACTAATTAATTTAAGAATGAATTGGAAGTTTGTGTTGAATGTTGATTTATTTATTCTTGATTGTTCGGTTGGAGTCATTACAAGTTAAATTGGTAAATTCACGTAAAGTATAAGAGGATACGCACCAAAACTCTTGGAAAGAATACACCTTGAGTATGAACACATGAGTGGAGTTATGTGACTTTATATTTGATCATAGCTTCTACAGGGGTACAGGACGTTGTACTTTCTTTTATTGTTATTTATGGTCTGGAATTCCGTCACCAAGGTGTGACATAGTAGGTGCCAATTGGGGGTGGCTCCCTGATTGGAAGCTCCATTTTTAATGGGCTATTTTTTAGGAAGGAAACCCGTTCGATGCGTAATCCAAAGATATATATTAATTAATTAAAGTAGAGTCATTAGTCAAGGGTAAGTTGACTTGTGTTGTATGACAAGCATGTTTTATTTATTTATTTATTTATTTATTGTCTATTGCTAGGATATTCATGTTATTGTGATTATTCCTATTGGTGCATATGTACTCGGCTTTTGCTAATTCGTACTTTTGTGTTTGTGTTTGGCTTTTCTTTGTATTGGCCCTACATACTATGACCCACTTTATATGGAGGTATTGAGGTTGAAATAAAGAGAAGTACATGAAGAAGGAGCCGAAGGTATGTTTTTGGTTGAAGGTGAATTAACGAAGTTACAAATTGTTGTTAACATTGATTCCTTTGAAAACAAGACAAAAATAGCAGGAATCAGCTGGAATCTTTCTTCGGTCCAATTATGTAATACCCCGTATTTTTATACGTATTTTATTTAAAATATTTATTTTATAAAGGTATTTAAATAATTTTAATATTTTAATTATGGTATTTTAATCACTTATTCCATGTAAGTTGGAAATATTTTATAAAAGGAAATTTTATTTAATTATTTTATTTTATAAAAGTTGGGGTTTTATTTTAAGAAAGTATGATTTTAACAAATTTTATTAGGGAAGGAATTAGGAAAAACTAAAAGAAGAAAGTTTAGGGAAAAAGGGTTGGTAGAGAAGGGGTATAAATATCCCTTTTATGAGGCAAATTAACTTTGCCCAGAGTGGAGAAAACCCAAGGTAACTTCTCTCCCTTTTCTCTTTATTTTTCTTTTCTTTTTCTTCCTCTTTCCCTTCTCCTTTTTGCACGGCCAGACCACCACCACACCACCGTGCACCACCGGCGCACGGCCAGCAGCCGCAGCACAGGCAGGGGCGGCAGCAGCCCAGCCGTGCCGTGGTGGCTGCTACTGTCATTCACTGTTCCCGAAAAAAAAAATTAATCTTTCTTATTTAAAATTAATCTATGCTTAAATCTATTTGTTAATTATGAGTTTTGGGATTTAATTTTGATGTTTGATTATAATAATTATGTTTATTAATTTTCAGATTTGGTTTTTAATTAAAAAGCCCCAATTTTTGAAACCCTAGGTTCTTGATTTATGAATTATTGAAAGAATATGATGTATTATGGTTTAGATCTTTGATTAAAGTGTTTTAAGACTAATTTACAGCAAGTTTTAATTAAAATAAAGTGCTGGAATTTTATGTAAAACACTTAATATTATGTTTCTTGAAGAAATTTCAATTACCCATTAATTGTGACTTAAGTTTGGGGTTTTAAATATAATTTCAGCTTATTTTAATTAAATTATGAGGGGTTTTATAATAGTATATATTGCTGAAAATTTGTTTAGAGTGGATTTTAATACTCTATTATGATTTTAATGTGTAGGAGACTTCGAAGTAAGCAATTTCTATTAGTCGTGGCGATTTTAAGATCGTACTCAAGGTACGTTCGCGTACTTAGCATATTTTGGTGATGTAGTGTCATGCTAGGCTTGATTTCAATCAATTACAAGTAGTATCATGCTAAGGTTTATGAATATATGGAAATGTGAATTATTGGTGTTGGTGATTGAATTGTGAAGCATGAATTATTTGTGATGGTTTATGGATTGGAAAATTATATTTTGGCATGATTATATGGACTACATTTTTATTTATGGCATGTTAGAGTGCATGTTTAATTAAACTACATGTTTAATTTGGCTTGGAATATTGGAAAGGAATTTTATTATGGTTCATATAATTTTTAATGATGTTTTAAGCATGAGGAAGGAGTTATATAAGTGTTTATGTACACAAGGAATAAATTGTATGTTTGTGCCTTTGTGCACTTAATGAGTTTTTAACACCGAGGGACATGATTTTTGGCGCTTTATGCGTTTAAGGTGTCTTTGACACTGAGGTAGAATTAAAAGGGGTTCAACATTAAATATTATGTGGTCACTAAATATTCAAGAATTAAATTGATATGTTTGTTGATTGAATAATTAATATTGAATTAATTATTATGCTTTGAGAGTCATCACCAAGTCCAATAATATGTAAATAACGTAAAGTGAAAGAGGTTACGCACCAAAACTCTTGGAACGTATATACCTTGAGTATGAACAATGGGGGGGAGTTATGGGGTTTTATATTTAACCATAACTTCTAATGGAGTACAAGACGTTGTACATTCCTTTTTTATTTATTATTATGCGCGGGAATTCCGCCACCTATGTGTGGTTTTGTCGCTGGCACGGTTAGCTCTCGTGTCAGTTAACCTCAATTTATTTGGGGGAGGTAGAGTTGGAAACCCGTTCGATGCGTAATCAACGCTAAATAAATTATTTAGTGTCTAGTTAGTGAGTCTTATTGAATGTTGTGTGTGTGCTTGTAAATAGGTGCATGGAGGTAAGTGTGTGTTGATAGGTGAGTTGATAGGTGAAAGCATGTTAGTCTGTTTAATTACGCTTATGTACTCAGCTTTGTTGATTGTGTATGTTTGTGTGTTTTGTCCATATCATTATCTTGGCTCTATGATGACCCATTTTTAATGGAAAGTAGTAGAAGCAAGTAGAGATAAACTTTTCAGGTATTGATGCATATTCATGACGGGGCATGAGTGAAGAGCGAATCATGCTAGTTTCTATTAGATTACGATGTGTTCTATGCATTGATTATTTATGGTGTTATTTTATATGTGGACTAAAGCAAAGATTTGGTTTTGGTTTGGTTTTGAATAAGGGCCTTTAATGGTTCCAAGTTGTAGTTTGATTTTATTTGATTTCGTTTGTTTTGGTTTTTAACTTTACTTTCGTTTGGTTGACTTTTAAGTTGACTTCTTTTGAACGGTTTTGAATTTAAGTCTTCCGCTGTGTATCTTTGATAGTTGCCTTAGCCGTTTTCACGGTGGCGGTAATGTCTTAGATATTCCTATTTCGTACTTAAAAGGGGTAAAAGAGGTATTTTAAGAAAAGGAATTTCTAGGGTGTTACAAATTAACCCCTCACTAACTTAGATGAAATGACCATTGTACCCCTATATTAACAAGTTATGTTTATATTATATATCAACTTGTATTTTCTCGTTTATGAGATTTTGGGGTGGGGGATGGGAGTTTTGGGTTGATGGTTTAGGGGGAAGGACTGATGAACAAGGATAGGGGGAGAGGCTTTGTTGGCGTGGGGAGGGGGAGTCTGGGCACGGCGTAGGGTAGTGGGAGCGAGTTGCTGGAAATGGGGGGGGGGGTGGGTGGTACATAGTTTTTTTTTATTTTTTATTTTTAAATGTTTTTATGTTTATTTTTTGGCATGTGTCACTTAAATTAAAATTGTTTTACCTCTTTAACAGATAACCAGTCACTTGGGACCATTTTGAGTGAATGACCCCCAAATTAAGTTAGGATTATTTAAAAATAGTCCAATGTTGAGAGTATTTAAAGTGAATACGTAAAAGTTGGGATTATTTTTTACCAATATTGTCTTTTTTCTTTTATTTAAGGGACACATGTCACTACATCATTAGTTTTAAGGGACACATGTCACCATCATTTACGAGGTTGTCTGAGACCAGAGAAAGGGAGAAAGGTGGTTTTCGGGGTTGGCGGAAAGGAAAGGGGGTGGTTTTAGGTAGGGCTGTCAAACCTATTAGGTCAGGTCGGGTTCGTGTTCGTAACTATATAAATTCGGGTTAAAAACACCCAACCCAAACGTGACTTGTTTAAGTTATCAGGTCAACTTGCTCAACCCTAACTTGATTTGTTTGGGTTCGGGTCAATCCTAATCTGAGCTGATTCAACCTGATTTTTAACTAATTTATTTAAGTATCATATTTCAATTTTTAAAAGATGATGTTTTCATTTCTAATGCAAATTACTACGGAGTATGTCATTTAATTTATAAAATGTTACAATTTAATAAATAGGGTAACATAGAAAAAATTCGAACAGAAGGAAAAATTGCCAATCTAATGTGAAGCGCAGGTTGAGAGCCTCTGGTTGAGAGCTTGGACTTGAAGTTGCTAATTTCTTGATTAAATTTGATTAAATCTTTGATAGAGGGGAGAGACTAAATTATAATTGGCCTCTAAAATCATAATTTTGGAGAAATTCAAAAGAAAATGAGTAATTAACAAACTAAATGGAAGAACTAAAGAGAAACAAAGAGAGGGTTGTTAGAGAGAGAAAGAACTCGTGAGTGGGTGCTAGAGAGAGTTCCCTTTCCCAATCGTTGAAGTTGAGAAAGTTAAGCCTTGTATTCATTGTTGGTGGTAAAGAATGACTGTTGTCATTGTTACGGCTATCCATCTATGTCAAAATAAGGCAAAGTTTAATAATTATGTTTAATTTAATAATTAAAGTACCATAAACGAATTAATTAGGTAACTTTAAAACACTTTATTCAATAATTAAATGATCCCAATTGAATTTTAAGTGATTCCAAGACCCTTTATTCGTGCAATAATTGACCGAACTTTGGCCCTACCATCAACCATTACATTTTCAAGGTGAGTAAACTCTTTACTGATTACAATTCTTGTAACTCTTGGTTGAATAATTAACCATCACATGTTTAATTATTTCCCTTTGCTTCAAGGTTATAAACTCTTTAGGTAACCTTGTTGAGCATAACCAATCAAAATTGTAAAATTTGTTTTACCCCCACTCCCCAAAGATATAATATGACACCCTCTTTGGCATGACCCATCATAAATATCAAAGGTTTCATCGGGCTTTTGATTGGAAAAGCAATCTCAATATTACTGGGACCTAGATTTATTATGTTTTGATTATTTAGTGAACTCTAACGCATCATCAATCAACATAAATAAATCTAACATGCATAATCTACTAATGCAATAAAATAAAGCATGACATAGTATGGCCTCTTAGTCCTAAGAAAACTAGAAATGAAAATGCTTCCACTTGAATCATCATGGATCTCCATCCACTTTGCTCCTTTGGGCCTTCACTTCATGGGCTTCTTTGAACTAACACTATTTGAATAACTATTCTATATATTTAAAATAAAATTTACAAAAATACTTAACGGTACGCAGACCGTAATTAGATTACAAAAGTACATCATGATGCGCATATCGTATTTAAGAATCTATGGGCCATACTAGTCTATATATAGCAACATAATATCATATATTATAAAAGTGTCATGTAATAAATTACTCAACATGCTTGTCTAAACTACAACATCGAATGTTCATAATAAAGTCAACGCATTTCCTAAAATATCTTATAGTATAATCATAATTAGATAATATCATATATTATTCATGACGGTTTATAAAATATTATATATTTAATTAAGTCACGAGATAGAATCAAATCATATTTTAATCTAGAAAGATAAATCATATTTAATCTTCCATGATTATCCTAACTAACTTAGGAGATTCTATCCTAATTACTAGCCAATCAAATAATTTTAAAATCAATTATATCCTAATCTAATTATGGGATAATCACATTATTTAAATCAATTATTATCTTTTTGGAATATGCTCAGAATATCCTAATCATTCTTGTCCAAAATTAACCACTTTAATTAGGATAATTACCAATTTAACAACTTAAATATGGATAATATCAAATATAACAACTTTTGAAAGATTTGATTTTATCCCAAAATAAAACGATTTTATCCAAAATAAAACTAATTTTATCCCAAAATAATTTTGTAATTATTCTTGAAAAAATTTTCAAAAACAGAATTTTTTTTTGAAAACCGTGCTACATGCCGGTCACCGTGGTTGGCCAGCCGAAGCTAGCCGCGGTGGCTGGCTGCCAACAGTAGCCACTGCCGTAAGGTAGCAGCGTGCAGCAACACTGTTGTGGCTGTAGGCCACCGTGTATGGCTAGCCAAGCCACGGTGGTTGGCTACCTTATGGCATCCACTGCCGCAGAGCAGATGCAACAGTGACGCTGGTGGCCACGGCAGCAGCCGTGCAATGCAACGCTTGCACGCTGCTGCCCACAGCCACCCCGGACCTCCTGCCCTTCCACCCTCCTTCTTGGACTGCCACCTGGTCGGCAGCCGCCGTGGCTGCGCTACCCAGCCGCGGTTGCCGGCCATAAATAAATTTTTTTTTTGGTTTTGTTTTGTGTGTTTTAATCTAATTAAAATAACATTTATCATAATTATGTTAAATCAGTCCATAAGATTAAAATTAAATCACATTCAACTTTAAAATTAGAGTTTATCGTAAAATTAATCTCAATTTAATTCTAACTTTTAAAATTAAATCTATGATCATACATAAAACATTTTTATGCATAAGTCAATCAAATTAAAATTATGAAACAAATTTAAAACGTAATCAACCAAAATAAGCATCAAAAATCATATTTTTAAGGGTAATATGGTTCGAAATTTTCGAGTAAATTAGGGTTAGGGTTCGAAATTTTTGAATAATTTAGGGCTTAATTCGATCCTCTTCATGGCCATTTGAGCATAATTAAATCGCATTTAATCTATTCCAAAAGCTTAATCACATCAAATATAACCATTGAACCATAATTAAATTAATTTCTCCCTCTTAATTGATTATAAAATTAACGTGGACATCAAATAATCGTATTATTATGATCAAGCGCGTTCATGCAAGAGGCTAACTGATACCACTGTAGGAGTTTATAGGTACTACGCAGTGGAAATAATATGAATCATATTCAATTAAGCACCTAATCCCAAGAATCACATGCATAACACACAAGACACATAATCATACCTTTGAAGCGTGAATACCACGTAGCTATTCGACAGGCAAATCAGGGAGAGAATAGAGCCCCAAGTGTTGCTCCTCTACTTAGTCCACGAGATTCGAACAAGCCGTCCACCAGATACTAGATTGGTCGAGTGATTGAGGAAAAACGAGATCACCACCTTTTCGGACAACCGACCGCCGCACGAACCACCACCACCACGAGACACCACCGTGCGCCGAGGAGGAGGAGAGAGCCATGTGAGAGAGGAGTATGAGAGGGGTTGGGTTTCGTGTTTGCTAATTAGGGTTTGATCAAATGATCAGTTAGTTCCTTACATGCAAACCCTAGGCACCTAGTCAATTTATAATCCCATTATATTTAGACTAGGACAGGAAGCCCAAAGACCCTCTTAATCCCCTACATGGCCGACCAACTAGAGTGATGAGGCCCATGATGGGCCTCGTCCTCTAATGCTCGATCTAGCCCCCTTTGTGTGACCTTATAGGATCCGTCCAATTGGGCTTTGAACTATTTTGCTAGCCCAAAGATCGTAAGTACCTCTAGCTATGGACAAAAGACAACCCAAATGTCCTGACTTAATTATCTCCATAGTTTGATCCAATTATATATCTAGTAATTGCACACGACGAAGACATAACTCCTTCAATTAGCCCTTTACCGGAAGAATTTGGTGCCATTCTAGGCTTTCCTTTATTAAATCTTGCGGTAATGTCTAGGGTGAGTGAGTATTATTATAAAGCTTTTGAGCGTTTCCCAGACCTTAGGGATAAAGATCTAAAAAGTATTGTGCATGGTAATAATGTCGATTTAAAAGAATTTGCACGTTTTCATTTTGATACACCACGCTCTGAATCTTCTCATATTTATAGGAGAAGAGCTTTTCTCTTTTGCATGCTTAGCCAATATCTTCTTACTAATGGTAAAAATAATGAAGGTCAAGCAATTATAATATTTGTTTTAGAACAAATTGAATCTGGGAGAAATCCAATGCCATTAATTATTGGAGAGACTATACTTAGTCTAGATGAATTGAAGAAAAATCCAAAAGCACCTCTTCGAGGTTCTCCAATTTTATTACAGGTAGAAAAATAATATTCTTAATTACAGAAATTAAAAATATGTTTTTGTATAGCAATACTTATATGCATTGAATTTTGCAGATGTGGCTAATGGAGAGGCTAGAATTAATTAGTTCTCCTGGCAATGTTGAAAAATACTCCCAATTTCTTTGTGCAGCGAAAGAAGCGCTTTTCCTTGAAGATGGGCCGCCGTGAATGGGGCAAGATATTTGCCAATTGTGATTTTTCCATTAAGTGGGTTGTTCCTTGGTGGAAGATTGAAAAGATGATTGGTGTCAACCAACAACCCTTTTGCCGCCTTCCTAGCTTGTCCAAATTAACCTTTTATTATCCCTCTAGAGTGAAGAGACAATATGGGCTTGCTCAAACTATTCCTTCTGAAGATCTTCGTTGTCCTTATGAATTTCCTGTTTCGCAAGAAGTTGATAGATTTGACAATTATTGGTGTGCTAGGCCTTTACGGGAAGTGACTACCCAAAAGGTTTCACCTTCTCTATCCAATGATGTGAAGCAATGGCTTATTGGTAGATCGCACAAGGACAAGAAAAAATTGAGAAGAAAACCGATGTGAAGACTCGTCTGGGTGACAAGAAAATTCCTGCTAAGGAACGCCTAGGTGAAAAGGTTGAAATCAAGACTCCTGTGATGCCTAAGAAGAAAAGTGCTAACAAAGGAAAAAGAAAAGTAGACTTTACAGAAAAGAAGGTTTGGGTAGAGAAAAAGCATGGAGTTTTAGCTAAAGGAGAGACTATCCATAGTAAAATTGATTGTAGATCCTCTAATGGATGTCTTCTAACGAAAGTGATGGATGAAGAGGAAGACACTGACAAGAATTGGAAGAGAGCTAGGAAAGAGAAGAAAGATTAGAGCATTGCTTTTCTTTCAATTTATTAGACAAATTTTAGTTTTTAAGTTAATTTTAATCTTAAGCTTTATTTAAATTCCATCAATAATGTAGTTTTACTTTATTTTATTAATGCAATTTTAGCTTTTTATTTAAATTAACTTTACATTTAACTTATTTAAAGCAATGAAAACAACTTAAAATAGTTTTTCCAAAAAAAATCTTCGAGTACGGAAGTCGAAAATTTTCCAGAATACACCAAAATTTGCCCAGACATCCACAGAAGATTAGTGCCACTATTTTAAGTTTGTCGCCAGACTTTACTGTTTGTCGCCAACAACAATGTTGTTTTCAGACGACAGGGTCTGTCATTTGGCGATAGACTTTATGTTTTGTGCTGATGCTTTTGTCGATGTTGGGATGCGAGATTTGTGATAATTAAAGTGGCCGCACCCTGAAAAGGGTTGCCTACGTATCCTTTCCTAAGGAATCAGGCCAAACGTAGCTCTCTTGAGTGTCCTACTCAAGTAATTATGGGTAGTAATTCTTAAGTTGGTCAAGATTTTGTCATGTTTGAGAATTCATTACCATGCATGTCAGTTAGTTTAGCTGCGCCTCCTGACAGGATTGTTTTGACAATATAAGTTCCAGACCAATTAGGCCTAAATTTCCTCTTGGATCCAAAACATTTTTCCTTAATGCTTTTAACACCAAGTCTCCTACTTTGATGTTTTTTGTCTTGACCTTCTTATTAAAGTGTCAAGCCATACGAGTTTGATAGCATTGGGTGTGATGTAGAGCTTCTAGTCGCTTTTCATCGAGTAGAATTAGCTCTTCATACCTTGCTCTAGTCCATTCAACTTCATCGAGTTTACTTTCTAACGCAATGCATAAAGAAGGTATTTCTAGCTCTACAGGTTGTACGTCATCCATTCCATAAACTAAGGAGAATGACGTATTTCCTGTTGATGTACGGATTGACATGCGATAACCCCAAAGTGCCAAATGGAGTTTGTTAGGCCAATCCTTGTAATTTTCTGTCATTTTCTCGATGAAAGTTTTTAAATTCTTGTTAGCTGCTTTGACTGCTCCGTTTGCTTGAGGTCTATAAGGGGAAGAGTGGTGATGTTAAATGCCATATTTTTGTAGCAGTTCTTCACATTCAGCTTGAAAGTGAGTTCCATTGTCACTTATCATTTCATGTGGGACTCCGTATCGACAAATGATGTTTCTTTCGATAAAGAGTGCTACATGTTTCGCGGTGAGTTTAGCATATGATTGTGCTTCAACCGACTTTGTGAAGTAATCGATTGCTACTAGAATATATTCATGACCTCCTGTCTTAAGAGGGGTGATTAATCCAATAATATCTATTTCCCATGTTGAGAATGACCGTGGTGATGTGTAGGTGTAAAGTAGAGATGGAGGAACATGCTGCAAGTTAGCATATATTTGGCATTTAGGGCATCTTTTTACGTATTGATGACAATCCCTATTCATGGTAGTCGAATAGTATCCTTCTCGCATTATCTTTTGGACTAGCATTTTGCCATTGACATGTGTTCCACATACTCCTTCGTGGACTATCCTCATAATCCTTTGGGCTTCCTTTTTGCCTACACATAAGAGAGCTCGACCCTTAGGTACCCTTTTGTGTAACTCGTTGTTTATGAGTACATATTGGGAAGCCAAAATTTGTAAGCTCGTTTTACTCTTTTGTCAGCATGAGGAGGGTATTTTCCTTTGGTGACATAGTTGAGTATGTCTGTATACCATGGTTCTTCTTCTTCTTCTTCCTCTTGGACCACTTCATCATCTTTTATAGCTTGAATGTACACTAGTTTATGCCTATTTTCTATGGTTAGAGACATTTGCTCAATTTCCGTAGGAATCCTAACCATTGAGGCTAGTCTTGCCAAAGCATGGGCAAATTGATTTTCTTCTCTAGGTAGATACGTGCATTCTACCTTTTCTAATTGGTTGGTGAGAGTTTCCAGATAAGTTTGGTAAGGGGCTAAGATTTCGCTCCTTATTTTCCATCTTTTGGAGATTTGGTTGATGATCAAAGAGGAATCTTCGAATATAAGAAATTTCTTTACACCCAATGCCAAAGCTGTTTCGAGGCCTACCACGCATGCTTCGTACTCCGCAGCGTTGTTGGTAACGTCGAAATCTAGCTTTATGGAGATTGGAACGTGTTCTTCTTTAGGTGATACTAATACTCCTACGCCACATCCCTTTTGGTTTGATGCTCCATCGAAGTATAGAGTCCAAGTATCATCTTCCGTGACCATCAAGTCTTCGTTTGGAAATTCGTTATTGTGTATTGGTGTCGAATCTTCTATTAGAAAATCCGCTAAGAAGTCCAGGACCACAGATCCTTTAATAGCCTTTTGAGGCGTGAACCTTACATCAAACTGGGCAAGGTTGACTATCCACCTTGAAATGCGCCCGTTTAGTGAAGATTTTTCGAATAAGTACTTGAGTAGATCCATTTAAGACACTACAAAGACCGTATGAACGAGCATGTAACGTCTTAACTTGGTTGTGGCCCATACTAATGCGAGGCACAATTTCTCAAGTGGTGTGTAGCGTGCTTCATATTCGAGCATCTTCTTACTCAAGTAGTAGATGGCATTCTCTTTTCCTTCTACTTCTTGTGCGAGCATAGCTCCCATTGTCTCTTCGGTGACTGTTAAGTACAGTCTAAGAGGAAAACCTGGAAGTGTTGGGGCTAATACAGGAGGATTAGCGAGATAGGCTTTGATCTTCTCAAAGGCTTTTTGACACTCATCGTCCCATATTACTGGCACATTCTTCTTAAGTTTCTTGAATATTGGCTCACATATTGTTGTTAGCTTGGATATGAACCTACTTATATATTGCAACCGGCCAATAAATCCTCGAATTTGTTTCTCGATTTTGGGCGGTGGCATTAACATGATTGCTTTGATCTTGGTTGGGTCTATCTCTATTCCTCTAGAGCTTATGACATATCCCAAGAGATTTCCTGAGGTGACTCCAAAAGCACACTTGGATGGATTCAACCTCATATTGTATTTTCTTAGCCTTTCGAAGAATTTTCTTAAGGCTACTTGATGACCTGGGCGATCTTTTGATTTTGCAATCATGTCATCCACATAGACTTCAACTTCTTTGTGCATCTTGTCATGGAGTAAGGGAGTTGCTGCTCGTTGGTAAGTGGCACCCGAGTTTTTCAACCCGAATGGCATTACCGTGTAAAAGTAAGTACCCCAAGGTGTTATAAATGTTGTTTTCTCCATGTCTTCTTCGGCCATGAGAATCAGGTTGTACCCTGCGTATCCGTCCATAAATGAGAGAAGCGCGTGATTTACTGTATTATCTACCAAGATATCGATGTGTGGTAAAGGGAAGTCGTTCTTTGGACTTGCCTTATTTAGATCTCGATAGTCGACACACATTCGAACCCTTCCATCCTTCTTTGGAATTGGGACCACATTTGCGACCCATTCGGGGTATTTGGATACCCTGATAAAACCTGCAGTTATTTGTTTTTGAACTTCTTCTTTTATTTTAAGAGCTACGTCGGGTTTCATTCGACGCAACTTTTGTTTTACAGGTTTCATTCCTGGAATTAGTGGTATAGTGTGTTGAGCTATTTCTCTATTAATACCTGGCATATCTTCATATAACCAAGCGAATACATCGATGAAATCTTTAAGTAGATTGATTAAATCGGTTCCTTCATCTTTATTAAGTATGAGTCCGATTTTAACTTCTCTTTTAATGGTTGGATCTTTCGAGATATCAAGCGTTTCAGTGTCCTCAATTACTGGTGTTTTATTTTCAAGTGTTTCTATTTCTTTAATGATATCTTTGTCATTTTCATTGTTAGTTAAGCAATGCTCATCATCTTGGGTTAAAGAAAAACACGAGGAGTAAGGAGAAGAAGACATATTATTGAATTCGGAAACCATTACATCAAATAAAGAAATGTCTGCTGGGACTTGACTACTAAAAATTCTAGGAGTAGGTGCTAAAGTAGAAGAATTAGAGGGAGGTGCTACAGCTAAGGACTTTGAAGACTCGATGGGGAAGACTCTAACTCAGACGACTCTTCGAACATTGGTCCTTATCCTGTCGTTATGGAGATCTTTCTTCCACTTGTGGTAGTTACTTTCACAGTCTTGCGCCATCCTTGCACTAAATCCTCTGCTGGAGTGATGAGCTTCGAAGGATCGAAGTTTTCGCTTTGTAGGACTGTTTGAATGAGTGAGGAGTTATCCTCTATATACTTTGGCTCATTCTTCTCGTGCCCAAAGAGGAGTCCCATAACATTAAAGTGGAAGCATGGGGGTGCTTTCTCCTTGTGAATAGGAGTTGGGATTTCATCTAGAAAGATTTCGAACCCAGGTTGCCTTATGCCGCTTACAACAAAGGGTTCTGGAAATTCATGACATGGATAATCCTCTCCCTCTCTTATGAATTGTCCATTTAGAGTAAGAGGGTATTGATCCATTGGGATTGCTTTGTTTTGTGTGCGAGCATTCCTACGTGCCTTGGATTTTTCCCGGGCTCGCTTTAGATCTTCGAGAATCGATTCGAAACCAAGTCCGAAAGTATTTAATTTAGGGAGGCCAGGTAGTCCCATATGTTTTGATATCTCTTTCTTCTTTCCAAGAGTCATTCCTAGAAAGTGTCCTGTTTTCAAAGGATAGCATTTGTTATCATGTTAGAGTGGAGGTCATAGCGAAGAGGGTTCCTTTCATCTTCCTCGATTAAGGAGACCTCTTCATTAAAGCCCCACAAATCTTCATCATTCTCATCGTGCTCCACGTCGATTATTGGATTTTCTACCGCTTTGATTCTCATGGGTGAAGCATCGATTGTGATTGGAATCCCTCCAACTAAAGCCTTTACTTGTTAATGAAGGGATGAAGGGACGACCTTAAGATCATGAAGCCAAGGGAATCCCAACAATAGGTTGAATGAAGCCTTAATGTCCACTACTTGGAATGTAGTGGCATGTTCTATTACTCCCGCCGTTACATTCATAGTGATTGTTCCCAAGCCTTGGCGACGAGAATTGTCGTAGACTCTTATTCCATGTGTTGATGGAGATAAATCTTCGTCCCTTATTCCTAACATCCTCGCAGTTCTAAGTGGGCAAATATTAATTGCCGATCCATTGTCTACAAGAGTCATTGGGACATTCATTCTCTTGCAAATTATTGTGAGCTTTAGAGCTTTGTTGTGTTTGTCAACTTCCGACGGTAGATCTTTGTCGAAAAAGGTGATCAAGTTGATAGGACTTGGAAGATCACTCGTGAGAAAGTTAGCTAACACCTCAGGAGTGGTGTCCGAATCTATTCCTACCTTATCTAAAGCATCCATGACCGCAACTCTATGTTCTCGGGATGTAGCTAGAAGTTTCCATACGTTCATCTCGACCTTGGTCCTTTTTAATTGCTTAACAACATCGTTGTCTTCTATAATTGGTATGGGAACTTGTTCAGTAGTAGGAATTGGTTGTGTAGTAATGGGAGGTTGCATTCTCCCAGATCTTGTGAGGACATCTATGGGTGAATCTTCTTCATCCCAAATGTCACCTACTGGATATATTAACGAAAGTGGAGGTTCTTCCACATCCTTGAGATAGACGTCCTCCTCATCACTGTCCAAAACTCCATTGATAGTATCATCTTGTTCTCGAGGAATTTGGACTAGTTTCCTATTATCAATCAGTTTTTGGACTAAATCCTTAAATTTAAAACAATGCTCTATAGTATGTCCTCCTGATTGATGATATAGACAGTAGTACCTATCTGTCCTCTTTAGTGATTCAAATGGTCTCGGTTCGAGAGGTTGAATTTTACCACTCTCGGAGAGCATTTTGAACATATTTTCATAAGAAGTCCCAATTGGAGTGTATGGCCTATTACTCTTTTTGGATGTGTCAATCACTTGGAGAGAAAATGGCTTCCTCTCCATGGGTGGAACTTTGTTGTTTTTATGTTTACTTTGAACCATCTTTGCGAATTCGAAAGTCTCGCGTAACTAGTCTATTCCTTCCCTCATTGGTTGTATAAGGATCCATACTTCCTCCCTAGTTACGGGTTCCTGTCCGGGAGGGAACTCACTCATGGCATCGAAAAAAATTTCCTCATCTTCTTCAATGGCATGAATTTCTTCGACTGGTTTAATGAAAGTCGAGGGGTCAACATGGTTTTCCTCATCAGAAATAGCCAAAGAATCGGAAAGTGGTGCATTATTAATGCTTGGCTTCTTGCTTGCAGGGGGCAATGGGAGTTTAATATTATCGATCAAATCTTGGATATCTTCCTTAAGCTTCCAACAATTCTCTGTTAGATGGCCCCTGCCTTGGTGATACTTGCAATGTGCGTTGGGATTCCAGCTAGCTGTCCTCTTTTCGACAGGTGAATCCCCAAACGGTCCAATGGGAGTTATAAGACCTTTTGCATGTAAACGGTCAAATGCGGTGCCATAACTCATACCAATAGGAGTAAAGTTCCTCCTAAATGGTTTCTTTTGTCCTTGATTGTTCATAGCGAGGACTTCATTTAGATTAAAGGTGCTAACATTGTTTGAGTGGGTGGTTTTGGAAGAAGAAAGATTGTCGTTCTTCTTTCCTTTCCAGCCACTGTTGGAGTTATTGTTAGCAGCTTTTTTATTAGCTAGGTCGTCTTCAATATTAATTCCAATGTCATAGACGATCTTAAAAGTGTGCAAGTTGTTTTGATATTTAAGATGCTTAGACTACTTGTCTTGGAGGTTCTTAATAACATCCTTACAGATTCTTTTAAGCACCTCAATCATTCTTGTGGAAGTTTCCCTCCACTTTTTAAAGAAAGAAGTAAAACCTTCATTCTCTTTTTGTTTAAGAATTTTAAGTTCCCTATGATCAGTTTCAACTTGAATATTACACTTGTGCCTATCAATGAAAGCATTTACAATTGATTCCCAAGTAGAGGTTTTCTCTTTGTAAAGAGAAATGAACCATTGTTGATAAACGGTTTCTAAAGATAAAGAAAACAAAGAATGAAAGACTTTCTTATCTATCCCCTTAATATTCATTATTGTCTCGAAAGCTCTTACGTGGAAATAAGGGATGTCCGTTGCCTTGAACTTTGGGATGTCGTTGGCATTGAACTTCTGCGAAAGAAGTTCCTTGTCTATCGAGACCCCTTGCGAACTAATGCCCTGGAATCTATAGTCATTGGATATTTTGCTCAAGCAATATTGCATGAGCTCCATTTGTTGTTGCTTCACAGGGTCGTGAATTTGAAGAGTTAAAGCCTTTAACACTTCAGTTATGTTAGCCAATTCATTCCTAAGTTCGTTGACTTATTCTTGAGTTGACATTATCTTCTTAGCTTTCCTTTTTCGACCGATTGGTTTGTCAAAAAGTAGAACTTGAACGAAAGTGTTGTCCTTGATTAGACGCCCTTCCTTTCTTGACCACGCGCTGTAAATTAAACCTTTTTTTGTTTTAATGACTTAACTCAAATTGACTTTGACTTTACTGGTTTTAAAGCAAAAAATAGGGTGCATATTTTTGGAAATGGGTTCAAACAAGTGGTTTAATTGGAGGATTAATATCCGACTTACCCCCCTAAAAAATGATGTAAAACACGCGCATACGAGACTCTCTAGACATGGTCAAAGTGTGACATACATGATAAGTGTGAGCTTTATTAGTGAGTGCAAGTGACATGCTTTGACTCTTGTGTATGACCACGGGACTAAGTGCTTAGACTCAATTAAGGACTAATTATGGCTAAAGCCATTAACAAACTGGTCAAACTGATTAGCAAACACTACTACAAAAATGGTCAAAGGAACCTATAATAAAAGACCCGTTAATTCATTCAACGGCTCTCTTTAATATAATAGATATGATATTAGAGATAACGGGTCTCTTATGTATCGAAGGGCCCACCAAAAGATGGAGGGAAAAAAAAATAAGAGACCCTTAATTGACTTAACGGGTCTCTTATATGTGTAAGGGCCCACCACTTAAAGCAAACCCTACGGAGTATTTCTTTATCTTCATTTCCCCATTTCCCATCACTTTTCATCCTCCATCTTCATATTCACGCCGCTTTCCATTTCCCTTTCTCTCTCCTCTAATTTTTTTTTTCTCTTGGAGCATAAACTGTTGCTTCCACCGGCGTCCTTCTTAGCGTCGGTGGTAGCTTCCACCTCCTCCTCAACGCCTCCTCATTTAATTTCATCACTATCTTCCATTTCCTTTCTCTATTCAAGCGATTCAAATTTCCTAAAATGTTGAAGAGACTCCTACTATCTCCTAAAGGAACTCGCGCTCTAAGGTATATTATTTTCTTTCTCCTTCGTGATTTTACTCTGTCATTCCGTCGCCTAGATTGTATTTTGGGATTCAGCCATGATGTGTGTTTTCTTCTTCTTATTTCTTTGTGAAATTGCAGAATTCAACCATAAAATTAGGGGAGTACTAAATGCAAGGACAATTTTACCTAAATGCAGAATAAGTTAATATTTTTAAAATGATGATATTCCAATTTTTCCCTTGTTTTTATTTATCCTTTACACTTTTAACTATATAATCATCCGATCCCTATACCTTTCATCCTATTTTATTATTCAATACTATAAAAATTCATTGACAACAATGAAATGCAGTACGACGATTTTTTTAGAGGTATGAAATTTATGTGTTGTATTTTTTTCTACAAAATGAATTTATAGATAAACAATCAAACAAAATAAAATTTCGATGTTACACGATTTTATTCGGAGGCATGTCAGGGTGTCGGGATGTGTTTTTGGGGTTCAACAGTACCCCCCGGATCAGATTTCCAGGGGTCAATGGTAACCCCCGGATAAGATTTCCGAGGGTCAATGGTACCCCCCGGATCAGATTTCCGGGGGTCAACAATACCCCCCGGAAAAGATTTCCGGGGGTCAACAGTAATTCCCGAATTAAAAAAAAAAGGAACGAAACATTATATATATTTTTAAAAAAGAACGAAACATTATATATAAAATAAGAATGAAATTACACATATAAATTACTTTAGATGGGAGGAAAATTGAATGTAAAATTTCTAGGATTAGCAAAAATTTATGGGATTAGCAAAGTGGCGCGGGATAAGCAAATGTAGATTGTAAAAAAATGGAGAATTTTTTAAGTTGAATTTTACGTTCAAGTTAAAATGGGATATTGAGTTCTAAAAATTGATTAAGGGTATTTTAGTCTTTTAATATTTTCATATAAATAATTAATTTCTGCATATAGGTTATTTTGTACTGCATTTAGTACTTGTGTAAAATTATGCGTTGTCATCTTATTTCCTATTTTTAGCGGCTTTGATGTTGGTTAGGATGGTGGTTTCTGGGTTTTTTATTTTGGGGATTTTTTAAAGGAATGAATGTGTTTTGATAATTGGGGTATTTTTTAGATCTACTGGTTGGGTTTGAAGATTTTTTTATTTTGATTTTGGGATTTCATATTCATCAACTTGGAGTGTTTAAAATCTAATTTAATCAAGGATTAATTTCTATATTATTTATTCTCAATTTCTGAGTCCACTTTGTTCTTATGGCTGGTAAATTCATTTTTAGTGTGGTTTGTTGTTGATTATTGCAGTAATTAACGAAATTTTCAATTATGGGAAGCAATTTAATGGAGGTGGAGGACGAAAGTTCTCAAGTATTTTGTAATAAAGAATCACAAGTTGCAAATTTGTCCACTGCAATACTTTTGTGAATGTTGAATATCAGTTGATCTATGAATTTGGTTAGTGTATATATTATATGTTATATGTTTAGAGTTGGGTTTGTACAACTTGTTGAACCAACGAGTTTAATTTTATATTTTGTAATTATTTACTTGTAAATTTAGATCTGTAACTATGTAATAATCTTGTATAATTTTATTGGTTTTTTTTTCACATAATTATTATTGATGTTAAATAATACTTCGTAATTTGCCAAAAAAAGAATTAGCAATTTTATTTTAGCGAAAAAAATAGATTAATGCAATAATTTTATTTTTTAAATTAAAAGGGATCAAACAGACCCGTTATTTGATATATGGGGTTTTTTTTGACACCCCTCAAAAAGACCCCCTATTACAAATAACAGGTTTATTTCCCTTATATGTATCAATCATATACCACACCAAACAGACCCCTTATTTCTATTAACGGGTCTGTTTGTTTTTTAAAACAGACCCTCACACTGAGAAGGTCTCTTTAACAAAGAGACCCCTGAGATAGAGACCTGTCCTAAACGGTTCTCTAAGGCAATTTTTAACGGGTCTCTTTGCTTATTTTTGTAGTAGTGAAACTGTTTTGTTAGACTCGTCGTGATAACTCGAGCAAAAATCTGAACTGTCGCCGAAAACTGAAGTTCGTCGCCAGACGACAAAATCGTTGCCAGGCGACAAACAACAGCTTTTGGCTCCACGGCCCAAACTTTTGCGCCATTGCTGGAACATTAATCTGGGACTGTTTCTAGTATTTTTACTCTAAAGGGACATGCCTAAAGTCGTACTAAGTCAGTTTGATTGTTTTATTAGCCTTTAATTAGTCAAATTAATTAATTCATTAATTAGACAAAGTCCTTTTAGTCATTAATTAGTTTATTTAGACTTAATCACAAGTCAAACAAACGGTTAGCACGAACACATATAGGTTATGTACAAACAAAGAATGCACAAGTAGTCAAGTAGTCACAATATGATGCAATGAGTTTGCAACCTAACCATGGCTCTAGTTCTCCAAAGTTCAAGGATATGGTTAGTCAAAGAGGGTCCATGGTTATGAGTCCGGATGCATCGCGCGGAAGCCTTACCTTTGGAAGGGTTGGCGCGTATGGATGGGATCCCGCAAGTTAAACTTGCTTCCATGGTTTGGTGGATTCACAAACTCGGATGTACCCGTCGTCGTCGGGAGCGTTCGATTGGGTAGATGGAGCGTGAACCCCCATAGGGTTATGGCCATATGTAGAACACATATGGGTTTTATAAAAGAGAGAAAAACTCAATCATGAAGTAGAATCGAGCCAACAGTGCTAGAACCAGTCAAAACAAGAAGGCAAATTCTGGCTCGGTATTGGAAGAACTTGGCGCCAGACAACAGAGGCTGTCGCCACAAAAGTAACCCTGTTGCCAGACGACAAAATTGTCGCCAGGTGACAGAACCACTTTACAAGCGACGTGCTCTGTTTTCTAGACGCTAGTTCCTACATGCCTCAGCAGGTATCTGTGTTCTTAGAATTTTCCAGTTTTCGCAGTATTATTTCGATTCTAGTTGTGAAAGATATTTCTCAAATTTCCTACGTGTAAAAATCCTATGTTTCTGACTCATTTCGGATGGTCTATCCAATGAGGACCTTTTTTATGCATATGACAATAATGTTAATCAAAATTACACACATGAAATACTTAGAACTTTTCGAGTCTCATCCACTCATTCTAAATCATTACCTAAATAAATTTTAGGAATTAAAATAGAAATCCTCCCCAGCGGAGTCGGCAAAAAATTGTAGGGAATATTTCAAGCATTACCCCAAACTTGAACCCCACTGTGATCATACACTTAAGTATCGTTGCATCCAAAGGGAAGGAAACAAGAGCAAACGAGTCGCTAACAAGTTTTAGGAACTTGTAAATCCTTCACGAGGTGAAGGTTACACTCCTTAACGATCCATGTGATCGCCAAATCCAATAGGTCTAGCACCAATCAGAGTTCGGGGATGAGGGTACGAATCGAATCTAAAAGAGATCAAACCCGCCCTATAATATAGGCCTTTACTTTATTCTACTCGTATTCATGTGTGCTTTCTGACTAACATGCAATCATTAGGTTACCCCTAAACTTGTTTAATATGTGTTGGTTGAATATTAATGCACAAATAAATCTATTATTGGCAATCACTTAAATTAAAATCATATTAGCCTAAACCAAATTATTAATTATCTTATTAAGCGTGATTTCAAGTACAAATTGCCTTTAAACATTCATTGGCGTGATCAAGCAATAACAATAATATATATCAAGCAACATAATAATCATCATAATAATATCATAATCATAATAAGGCATAATAAAGCTTAATAATAATAACAAGATCTTAGGCATGATACTAACAAGATTAATAACAAACCCTAGCATGTCACTAAACATCAAAGATCAAAGTTTTAAACCTAACATGATGCTAACATGATATTCGAAAGAATAAAAGGCACCTTAAACATGATACTACATCCTAACATGATACTAGGAATTAATCAAATCTAGACATGCTTTCTACATTGAAATAAATAAGGAGTAAGCTAATTACTTACTTTGAAGACTCGTACCTCTTTCTAATAACAAAATACACAAGTTAGTAAACTTCAATGAAATAATAAATCAAATAATTAAATTAAATAATTGAAAGAAAGAGTTAAAAAGTTTAGACTGGATTTGGGACCAAACCCTCAGAAGGTATTAACCTTTCACGTCTAAGGCGAAGGCAACTTCGAACTTGGCTAGGTGTTTTCTAGATCTTGTGAATGGTATTGTGTTTGGTAAAAGCTAGTTTTGAAAGAGAGAAGGAAAAAAAGCTATATCGCTCGAGAGAGAAGAGAGAGAATTAGGTGATCTTAGATTGTAGATGATTTAAAACGGAGGTCCGAGGACCCTATTTATAGGAAAACATTCCAGAATCCGATAGAAAATAGTCAAAATTTGAAAAGGAATAAAACTCCACTTCATCGCCAACAACCAGCTTTGTCGCCGGGCGACGAAATTATCGCAAGGCGACAGGCTTTGTCGCGAGACGACAAAACTATTGTCTAGCGACGAAAGTGGTTTTCAACACGCTTTCAGTACGGAGTCCCCTTATCAATAAAATTGAGTCGCAAAGTCCGTACGAAGGCTAAAATCGTATTTCCATATAAAACGTTATTTTATTCCAAGTAAAACTCGTATACATAATTATCAGTCCTAATTCTACTAGGATATGAGAAGGACCTTCTAGATGATTCTAGAAGACTATAATCAATCCTAATAGCTTTAGGAATAATAATAGGTCCTCCCCCTAGATCATTGGGCCGTATGTAAGGATTAAACCGGGCCCAATTTAGTATTTTGGCCATAACTTCCTTATTATTCATCGAAATTGGGCTTATACTATATCGTTGGAAAGGTCTTTTCAAGCCCCATCCAACTACACCATTATTGGACCCTTATCATGGACCAAACTAAACTGGATTGGCTTTTTCATAAAATAGAGTTGGTTTTCGAAAACAGAAAGAAAGATTTTGAATAAAAACTAACCGCAACACTAGACTTTTCACACTTTCACTTCATTCGTTTATGGTTCGACGCGAAAGGTATTCATCACTGGGTTTGGTTTTGGGAGACACATTTGGGTGTCTACATGTACGAAGAAGAAAGAAAGTCCATAAATGCATAAGATGAAGGTTTAGCATAAAAGAACGGTTAGTTTCTTGAGCACTTAGATAAATCACTTTTCTTTTCTTGTTTATATAACTTTAATTGATTAATTAGTGTTATTTGATCACTTTAAACAAACTTTTAATTAATTAATTAATCCACATAGTACTCTTTCGTTAATCAAGACTAGAATTTGATAATTAATTGTTGTTTTATCACTTAAGACAAGGCGAATATTGTTTATTTTGTTCTTTTCACGAATTTGAATTAAATAAGAATAACTACATTTGTTGCAATGTAATTTTTATGTGATTAATGCGTGTAAATAAAATCAACTAACTTAGTTTTTAGGTATCACGTTGCATATATTGTTTGGTGATGAAATTGTGAAAAAAGAAGAGCTAGTAGAGGCCGCACTAGGGTTAGAATAGCGATTCCTCCCTAAAAGGAACGTTATTTTAGTACCCTCGCTCCCGAACTCATCTCTGGTACACGTAGACCCATTTGGGCATGGGTAAACTTACGATTCATGCTAAATATCCCTTGAACTCTACTTGGGAGAAATGCATGAACGAGGTTTATGAGTTGAGAAATGCATGAACGAGGTTTATGAGTTTTCCTAAAACTCATTGGCAACTCCTTACTTGTTTCTTACAAAAAAGCGTAATGGTAGGATCAATTCTAATTCAAGGTCCCCCAAACAGTCAGGAATTCAAATCCTAATACAGCCTAATAAGTGTAAAGTCCTAGGCTTTTAAATGGCCATGGGCATTTAAGGAGAAAGCTCCCCTACGATGGGAACACCCTCCTTACACAACCACTAACTGTCAGCCACCCTTCCCCCTCCCCATGCAGGCTATTGGCGCCCTTTAGTCATCTTCTCCATTCACGTCCTCTAGTCGTCGTCGTGTCGCCATTGATGGAGTTCGTGTTTTATTTCTTGACCTATACTCGAGGTCTAACATCGCCATTCATGGCCTCGACAGAATTCTCGTCTCCTCTAATAAAGAATTCTTCCACCGCCTTAATTCCGTCATTACTCCGCCGCCGATTTTCTCTCTTACTCCTGCTCCAATTATTGGAAACAAGGGGTCAAATCAGTCTTTGTTCCTACATTAGATTTGCATTTGGAAAGTAAAAGTAATTAGGAGGAGGATGCATTATTTTTGGTAGATAAATTAAGTGACGATTATAAAATTGATGTAATGGGGGTTGAAAATAGAAATTAGGTAATGGTTGTAGTTGTGGTGGAGGTGTTGCAAAGGTAGGAAAATGATGCAATACTGGTAATTCAGTAGGAGTTGGAAAGAAAGAAGGGTTGATAATTGATAATGATGAAATGGGTTAGTAATAGGTAACGTGAGAGTGCGAAAGGGTCAGTAATTGGGGAAGGGTACAATTGGCGCTTTCTCGCCGTAGATGGCAGGTTTTCTTGCCTTTTCACCTGAGATTGAGCAAGCTCCGGTGCCGAGAGTGGGAAAGAGGAAGGTGGTGGGCAGCGTGGGTGGGGGAAAGGAAGGGGGGTGGGGTCGTTGTAATACCTCTTATTTTATACGTATTTTAATTAAAATAAGTATTTTGAGAGGTATTTGATTAAATTGAATTGTTTTATTTAAAGTATTTTAATTATTTATTTTAAATAAGTTTGAAAGTAATTATAAAAGGAAAGTTTATTTAATTAATTAATTTAATTAAGTTGGGGTTTAAGTTAAGAAAAGTTTTAATTTAGTAAAGTTTTATTAGAGATGGGATTAGGAAAATTAAAAGAGGAAAGTTAGGGAAAAAGGATTTGTAGAGAAGGGGTATAAATATCCCACTTTTGGAGAAAACCCAAGGTCAACTTCTCCCTCCTTTCTCCTTATTTTCTTTCTTTTTCTTTCTCCTTTTTCTCCTTCCCCTTTCCCTTTTTTTCGGCTGCTCGTCCTCCCACCACCACTGTCGACCACCGGCAGTAGGTGGCCACCGCCGCCAGCAGCGTCAGCCGCCGACAGTAGGCAGCCACCGGCGCTGGCAGCTGGCGTGGTGGCTGCCGCTGCTTTCCACCTCCCCTTTTCGATTATAAAAAAAAGTAATCTTTATTGTTAAAAACTAATCTATGCTTAAATCTAATTGTTATTTATGAGTTTTGGGATTTGATTTTGATTTTTGATTATAAGTATTATGTTAATTAATTTTCAGATTATGTTTTTAATTAAAAAGCCCCAATTTTTGAAACCCTAGGTTCTTGAGTTGTAAATTATTGAAGGAATATGATGTATAGTGGTTTAGATCTTTGATTAAAGTGTTCTAAGGCTTAATTGCAACAAGTTTTAATTAAAATATAGTGCTGGAATTTTTAGTAAAGCATTTAAAATTAAGTTTTTTTAAGAAATTTCAATTACCCATTAATTGGGAGTAAATTATGATGTTTTTAATATAATTTCAGTTTAATTAAATTATGAGGGGTTTTATAATAGTATATATTGCTGGAAATTTGTGTAGAGTGGATTTTAATACTCTTCTATGATTTTAAATTGTAGGAGACTTTGAAGTGAGTGATTTTTACTAGTCGTGGCGATTTTAAAATCATATTTAAGGTACGTACGCGTATTTAACATATTTTGGTGATATAGTATCATGCTAGGCTTGCTTTAAATTAATCCCAAGTAGTATCATGCTAAGATTTTGATTGGAAATTGTGAATTATTGATATTGTTGATTAAATTGGGAAGCATGATTTATTTGTGATGGATTGATGGTTGAAAAATTATTGTTCCACATGTTGTGTGAACCATACATTTATTTATGGCATGTTGGAGTGCATGCTTAATTAAACTATATGTTTAATTTGGCTTGGAATATTGGAAAGGAATTTTATTATGGTTCATATAATTTTTATTGATGCTATAAGCATGAGGAAAGAGCTATATTAGTTTCTATGTACACGAGGAATAAATTGTATGTTGGTGCCTTAGTGCACTTAAGGTGTTTTTAACATCGAGGGATATGATTTGTGGCGCTTTATGCGTTTAAGGTGTTTGACACTGAGGTAGATTTTAAAAGGGTTCAACATTAGATTTTATGTGGTCACTAATTATTCAAGAATTAAATTGGTCTGTTTGATTGATTGAATAATTATTGTTGATTGAATCATTATGCTTTGAGAGTCATCATCAAGTTTAATAATATGTAAATAACGTAAAGTGAAAAAGATTACGCACCAAAACTCTTGAAACATATATACCTTGAGTATGAACATATGGGGGGAGTTATGAGGTTTTAACCATAACTTCTACTGTAGTACATGACGCTGTACATTCCTTTTATTTATTATTATGCGCAGGAATTCCGCCACCTATGTGTGGTTTTGATGCTGGCACGGTTAGCTCCCGTGTCAGTAACCTCAATTATTTGGGGGAGGTAGAGTTGCAAACCCGTTCGATGCGTAATCAACGCTATATAAATTATTTAGTTGTCTAGTTGAGAAATTTTGTTGTATGTTGTGTGCTTGTAAACAGGTGCATTGAGGTAAGTGTGTGTTGATAGGAAAGCATGTTAGTGTGTTAATTACGCTTATGTACTCAACTTTGCTGATTGTGTGTTTGTATGTTCATTGGCCTTGTCTTTAACCTTGGCCCTATGATGACCCATTTTTAATGGAGAGTAGTGGAAACAAGTAGAGATAAGCTTTTCAGGTATTGAAGCATATTCATGACGGGGCATGAGTGAAGAGCGAATCATGCTAGTTTTTATTTGATTATGATGTGTTTTTATGCTTTGATTATTTATGGTATTGTTATATGTGGACTAACGCAAAGTTATGGTTTTGATTTGGTTTTTAATAAGGGCCTTTAATGGTTCCAAGTTGTAGTTTGATTTTATTTGACTCCATTTACTTTGGTTTTAACTTTACTTTCGTTTGGTTGACTTTTTAGTTGACTCGTTTTGAATGGTTTTGATTTAAGTCTTCCGCTGTGTGTCTTTGATAATTGCCTTAGCCGTTTTCACGGTGGCGGTAATGTCTTAGATTATTCCTAAATCATATTTTAAAGAGTAAAATAGGTATTTTTAAAGGAAAGGAATTTTTAGGGTGTTATAGTCGCCGGCGCAAGGAATCGTCTGGGCGCCGGCAGCCGGCATGAGGATGGAGGAGGTGTGGCTGACGTGGAGGGTGGTTGAGGGGGTATGGTGTCTAGACGGTGGCTAAACGGTGGCTGGGCCCCACTAACAGAAATAGTAAATAATTCTGTTAAGTGGTAGCAAAACCTATGTTTTTTTTTTAGGTGGTAGTAAAATAAAATAAAAATTTAGATGGATAACAAAAGTCAAAATAGTGTATTTTAGAGGTAGCAAAAATCAAATTTTCCTATTAATAATCCTCCTTTCTCTCTCTTTATGAGAGTTTTGTTCCCAATTTTTGGGTTTGTTGTCTTCGTTTGTGGGAGTTTGGAGTATGATTTTCTTTTCTTATCTTATGAAAGATTAGAATTGGGTAGTTGCATTTTGCTTGGAAGATTAGTTTCTGATTGTTTGTCCGATAAGGAATGATAATTTAGGGTTTCATAATCTCTCTAAGTATCTAAAGTACCACACATGTATTTTCATTCATACGACTATGCATCAGTGGATCATAAGCCAAATTAGTGCTAACTCACAAATTGTATTTCTTTAGATGAAGTTTTTTAATAAGACTATTGTTGATCGAATGTACAATGTACGGAGTATTTTGTTTTATGGTGATATATTTTTTGTGTTGGGTGTTTAGATTTCTTAAGAATTATTTGCATTGTAAAGTGTCGTTTGACTATATTTTATCAATGAAATTTTATTTCATGTAAAAAAAAGTAAATAAAAAAAAAATCATTTTTTACCAAATTGTCATTTAAACTTAACTTTTTTTATCATGTTACCACCAGAGTTATTTATTTTACAAAATTGTGGCCTAGGGTCTTTTTTATTTATTTTTTGACGGGATGGCCTACTGGTTGACCCACATATAGACCTGGCAAATGGGTCATTCCAGTCGGGTCATTTTCGGGTCAGCTAACATTTCGGTCGGGTATGTGTCGGGTCGATTCGAGTTTCGGGTCAACTTCGGGTCAGGAATCGGGTCTAGTTCGGGTCGGGTCAATTTCGGGTCGGGTTAATTCGGGTCAAGTATGTTCGGGTCAGGTCAAAATCTGTTCGGGTCATGTTCGGGTTGTTTCATTTGTGAATCAAGCTCAAATCAATAATTTTATACGTTGTATATATTCTGTTATTGTTTTAACAACACTACCAATTCAGTTAATGAGCTCCTACGATTAAAGATGAGCAATTTGAGTTATTTTTGGTACAAAACATCTATATCTATATCTAAATCTATATCTATACTCTATACTTAGTATTTAAAAACACAAACCACAAATTTTTCATATGACACATGGCATCACAAGTCACTCAATACCCCATATGACACATGTCACCTCGCTTAATATTTATGTTTAACTCTTTATGCATTCTACAACTTGCAAATTTTATTATGGTGGAAATGAAACATAAACATAAAATAAAGTTCAATTAATTAGTACACATTACATAAACATATGAATAAAAATAAAAATTGTCTTTTCATCTCTTAGACTTAATTATAATTTAAACTAATATATCTTTTCATATCTCACAATCTTCATGTATATATATCTAAATAAATTCCTTCATCTTCTCTCACAGTTTTACCCTCAGTCTTTTTTTTCTTTAAAGTTTTAGAAATAAAACAATTACTTCATATAAAAGCATACCTACATATAAAAATAATTAACACAAGTAACAACCCGTGCATTGAACGGGCCAAAAAGATAGTTTTAAGTTCAATTATAAGGTAATTTTAGTTCATGCCATTTCAGGTATTGGGTTAGTTCGGGTCAATTTCGGGTATTGCGTCTGTTCGGGTCAATTTTGGGTCGGGTCAAGATCGGGTCAACTTCATTTCGGGTCGGGTCATGGGTCGGGTCATTCGGGTCTGGGTCAGGATTGCTAGGTCTACCCACATGTAAAGCGTAGACACGAAGCTAAGAAAAGACGACTGGTTGACCCACATATAAAATCCCCCAGAAAACTTAATTGAAACCCCCATTTTTTGGATTTTGGGCATTCATTCAATTCTTCATTCAACCGCGCTTTCTTCTTCTTCTCCCCTTTCCTTCTCTCACCATTAACACAAGAAGAGAGAGAAAGAGAGAGATGCGTGAGAACTAAGCTGTTAAACACGAGAACAATGGAGTTTTCCTCTGAAGTTCATCTCTTCTTTCTCATACTTTTTCTCTCAACATTCTTCTGCTCCTGCTTAGACTCTTCAATTCAAAGTATGTTCTTTCTCACTTTAATTTTCCCTAATTTTGTTTTTTTTTTTTTTCAATGTTAATTTGATTTCTGCTGATTAGGGTTTATGTTGGTTGTATTTTGATGTCTGGGAAGCTTTTGTTTTGCTGATTAGGTGTTTAAATTTGATGAACAATCATTTTGGTTGTTTTCAATTCATATTTGCATGTAAATTTGCAATTTTAATTATAACTGTTAATAGGAAGAAAAGGGTAACTTTTTGTTGTTGTTGATGATTGGAAGAAAAGGGTATATGATAATAGAGAAAGCTGCGTTATTTGGGTATTGGGTCTGGGTTTAATTTTGTAGAGTGGAAAGATTTTTTTATGAGAAGTGTATGAAATTAATATTGCTTGTTGTTTGCATTTATCCTAATCAAATTAGACTTCGGTGGTGATTAAATCTCAATAACTTTGTCCATTGAAGCTTGCAAAATTTGTAGGTATTGAGCTCCAACGTGAAAAATACTAGATATATTTGTAAGTTTTTTGTTAACATTGTTGATTTAACTTAGAATTTTTTACTATGATATGGCAATGAAAACAAATTGTTGAAGCTTACATGGTTTAACAACAAAATTATACTCTGGCTTATTAACTTATTATTGTGGAATGAAGGGAGCAATGTATATAATCCGTGGTATAATTATTTATGGTGGAATTTAAACTAATATACAACCTGAAATTCAGCTTATAAGCTTAGCTTTATCTGATAGTCACTAACAACACGAGTACAAGTTGATTTTTTGATTGATGTGTTTACATATTTTTTTAACTGTTATCAATGTACATTTGTGGAAGTGCTCTAAGCCTGGTTTTATTTTGCTACAGCTATCGGTTTGGAGAATCCACATCTCGTAATCAAACCTGTCACCTTGCAGGGCTATATGCCTAAAGATAGTAAAGAAGTATTATCATGTGAGCGTGTTCACGTTGCTCCTTGCTCAAGAATTAAACTTGAGAGATATGCAAGCTCAATTCGTCTTACAGTGGCACCTTCTGTTGTCATTCCTGAGAGGTTACACAACAGAATTCAGATATGCCTGCATAAGTAAGTGGATAATGATATCTTTCTTTTGTACTTTGTCTGAATTAAATGTGGAGCAAAATTTTAGTGGATACTCATGTTTTATAATGTCTTTGCAGGAATGTTTCAATTGGAATGTGTCAGTGTGAAAAGGACGCATGGAAACCCGTCCACAAGGGGTTATGGGGCTCTATGATTTCTCCCTATGAAGATAAATACATTGATGTCAAGTTTCGTGATATATCCGGTTCAGTCACAGTCTCAGCTGAAGAAGGTTGAGCACTTTTTTTACCCCTAATACATTTCTTACTTTTGTAGTATATATTCTCTACCCCTCCTCCACTTTTGTTTATTAATTATGGAGTCTATATTTTGGATGTTCTTGCAGAATTCCAACGCTGGCGTCTTATCAGTCTTGCATTTGGAATCGTTCTATTATTTGTTGCACCAACTGTTAGCAGTTGGGTGCCTTTTTACTATAGCAGTACAATGGCTATTGGGATACTACTTGTTGTCCTAATCATTCTCTTCCAGGTACTAATTCTCTCTTTTAGCTGTTATTTTGCACATCATTCCCTGAGGCTCATTTCCATTGAATTTATTTATGATCATATATACTTGACAATATGGTGTAATAACTCTATTTTTGCATATTTGCTTCTCTTTCTGGTGGGGATATATGTGATTCTAGTCTCATATCGATTAAGATTTTTCCTTGTGCTGTTGTGCATTATAATCCATAAGTCTTTAACAAGCACTCCCATATCTGAATACATGTCAGATGGCTCTTTATCACCTATCTTCTTACAAATTAGCTTATTTTGTCCCTGACTTTATTCTTGTCAGAAAAATGTATCTGACCTTAATGCTAAAATGACCAATTATAGTCCTTTTTTCTCTTTAAGGACAAAAGGTTGCTGTAAGCCTCTACCAAATATTAAGTAGTATGAAACTCCTTAATTCATTATTTGATCTTAGTTGTGGTTATTTGGTTCTGATAATTGATAGAATTAGTTGATTGATGTGTGTTTTTTTTTTTATTTTTTATGAGCTATACCATGGGTTAAGGTTCTGTGCTTTCCTTCAAATGTCATCTTATAGCTATTTTTTTATCATCTTCTTACATCTATATATGCCTGGTGTGCAGGGGATGAAATTATTGCCAACAGGCCGCAAAAATTTCTTTTATCTGACTATATATGGATCACTGGTAAGTGTTTGTATCCAATTTCCACTCTTTGTTTTATAAGCTTCCTGTGGACTACAACTTACTTCATTTTCTGTTTTCTGCCTCGAATCAGTTGGGAGCTGGGTCCTTTCTCTTGCATCAGTTTTCAATGCTTGTGAATTCCATCCTTGTGAATTTTGGCTTGAGTGAGGAGATGCACAATCCGGTAAGCTCTTTTTCATTGATCAATTTTATAAGTATGGTTTAAATGTTGTTATTATCTTCCCACACCAGTGAAGCACCTGCATGGAAAGAGAATCTGGTGGAGGGGGCCAAGATAAGATCTGGAATCCAAACAAACATAGTAACTAAATAGGCATCGAGGACATGACCGGCTAAAGTGCCCCTCACCACCCCCAAATTTAAATTTTAGTGAAAAGGCTACCAATTTTTGCTGTCCTATGTACTGATTTATTGATGAAAATCTTATTTGTGCTCTTGTATGTGGAAGCATTCCTCTTTAGAACTTCTCTGACCTAGTATTACCTTTGTCCATTCTGATCTGATGAACTTTATTAATTTTATTCTTGTTCAGGCTGGACTTATTGTTATTGCTCTGGCTGTTATTGTTTCTGTTCTAGTTATTATTTCTTTAATTCTATATATTTATAGGAACAAAAAGTTGACCCAAAGTTAATTGTTTAACTGAATTTTATAAATTTATAGAAGACAATTAATTGTTGGCTTTGATTTGTTAGTTATTTTATCATCTTATTTTATGGCAATATTCTAGATTTTAGGCTTATAAGACAAGTGTTAATGTAAAACCACACTTCTGTGTGTGGTTTTATCTTTGTGTAATTGCGTTCTTTGTTGATTGAGAGCTTAGCCTTGTCTTATTAAGATTTCAAACTTGGAACATCTAAGGTGTTGTTTGGTTAGAGGTAAAAGACATTGGAAATTCTATATCTTAGGAAATGGATATTGCATTTGTTGTTTGGTTGACACAAATTTATCAAATTGGGGGAAATGGAAATTCCAAGGAAAGTTTCAATTCCTATGAAACATGGAAAATCACTTACCAAGCTCCCCCTTGGTAAGTCACATTTCCCATGATTATTGTGGGGCCTACTTGCATTATTATCACTAATAGTTTAGTCTCTTTCTTTCTCTCTCCAAATTCGTTAACCTAGATAAAAATAATCAAGCTAACTAATACAATAAAACATAGGAAATAAGCTCCTAGGAAATCTAAGTTCCTATATTATCAACCAAACAAAGCTAAGTCACTTCCTAGGAAATGGACGAGGGAAATTACTTCCCATGATCCTATGGGAACTCATTTCCTATGTCAACCAATCAACAATTAAGTCATTGTGATTTCACCTAGATATCTATCCTCCACCATAATCCGTATCAAATCCGCTTAAAATCTTCCATCCATAAAATTGGTGTTATTTACTTATTTTAGATCCATATATGATACGTGCACCGATTTTTTTTAGTGGTGCAGCTTGTACCTTTTAACGTTTGATACTATTTACATGCTCCACTTTGACTATCACTAGTTATATGGTAACATTATATTAATAGTAAATCATGTTGTATTTGTTTCAATAGATGTCTTCAAAATGTAAGGTATTTATAACTTTACTTACAGAAAATTCACTTTATTAATGGCCAAAGTCTTTGTTACATAGACCGATCCGTTAAGTTCCAAAATATTAGGACACGGGGACTCTGTTCGATATTTGGACACGGGTACGGGGACACATCAATACGTCACTTAAAGTTATATAAATAAATTATATGTTACAAAAGTTATAAATTTTTCATTACGTCCACCCCTATTTTTTTTTTAATTTTAATTCTTTACTCGATAAATTCTCCATTATATCAGCCTTCTTCTCTCCATCTTTTCTATATCAATGGTGATTTTCGAAAAAGATGTGTTTTTCTTTCATGTTTCTCCTCTTTTTTCCTCTTCACTCTCAATGGAAGTGTCCAAGTGCACAGTGAAGTGTCAGACACGTGTCCCATGTCCGTGTCCGTGTCGACACGACACTCGCGATTTTATCTGTCCGATTAACATAGGCCAAAGTTATGCATTGGCAAATGTGTATAATCTAAGTGAAGTATATATTGAAAGCATTAGTTATGCCACAAAATTAAGTGGTTCTTAGTTGGTAGTACTAATTGAATGCTAAAGAACTAGTGGGGAATGTCACAATAAATTATGTACCACTTATTCTTCCATCAATTACTACGATAACTATTAAGTATTAAACGATAGAGGGTGTATAAGTAGTATATTAGTCGCGCACTCATATTCAAATTTTATTGCTGTCATAACATCCTAGTTTTGAAATATAATACTAAGGCCAAGGATATAAAGTTATTGTAATTATGGCAGAGTCAGGAGAATTATAGATTAGGTGGCTTTAAGTTGGTAATTAATAGACCATGTTTACATTTTGCTAAGTGACTTATGCTGTATATGCATCTTTAGCATCTTCTACACTTTCTTCCTTTCATATGACTTGCTACATTTATGAAATGTACTTTGTATTACACTATTACCTATCTCTAAATCTTCAACAGTGGAGTAACATTCTATTGTTTGTTGCAATTAAATCAACTATGAATTGTAATAAAAGTAGAATATTCATTGAAGGCAGTGATATAAGCACATTAGAGAAGTCAGTATAGTATATGCTGAATCAAGCGTTCTCAAATCTAGAGATTAGAGATACAAGAATTACAGTGGTTGTAAATAATTGGAAACTTGGTTTGAGATTTGTACTTGAGCTGATATCTGTTTCTATTTTTTTATTTTTTTATTTTTTTTGCAACTTTATTATTGTCTGTAGGAGGCAAGCATAAGTTGCTGAAAAGTTCTTCTTTGTCTCTTGAAACCAGATAAAGTGTTTGTGTAAATCCTTTTGTTGCAGGTATCCATTTTTCTATTAGTTGGTGTTGTTCTTGCGGGAGCTGCATTGGGTTACTGGATTGTGCGAAGATATGTTATATCAGATGATGGAAGTGTTGATGTTGGAGTTGCTCAATTTGTGAAATGGGCAATGCGAATTATTGCGAGTACATTTATTCTTCAGGTAACCTTTAATTTTGCTACAATGATTTCAATTATATGATGCAATAAAATAGGTACTGTTGTCATGTAAGGTCACATGAGGATTTAATTGGCACCCATCTATATATCATACCAGAAACGGGATAGGAGCTTCTAGCATTGACAATGAATTTTCAGGTGTGCTCAGCTTCAAAAAAATTTCGTTGCTATAACAGTTGCATAGTTGTGAAATCACCATCCCATGTGTGTTTCGTGGTCTGTAGTGGCCAGTAGGCCGCCCATTGCTGCATGATTTGACGACTAGGCTCTTCATGTAATGCATTAAAAATCTTATTTTTTAAAATTAAACTATACTTTAATTTCATCTTGTAATTACTTCCTCAATATTTTTATAATCACATGATGTCCCTGTGGCAAACATTCTAAGGAAGATAAATGGAAAATTATATCAATACAACTCAAACTGGTTTCCTAACTCTTCCCATTTATCGGTGTTTAAGTAAATTTAACTAATTTGTCTGTTTATCTTTTCTAATATCTTCCTTAAAATGCTTGCAAATGATACCTATTGCGATTATTAAAAAATAAAAACGGATGAAGTATTGAGAAATACTTCCTTCGCTCCAATAATATTGCAACAATGGACTTTTAGCACTATTTATCACTCTTGTTTGACCATACAATATGATTTATACGTTAAACAAGATATAGTCATGTGGGATCTTGTTAGATTCGTCTCTTAAAATAGTTGCACAATATCAACTTTTTATAATTTTTACTCTTATACAATTATAGATATTTAACATATAAAATGTGTTTTGGGATGCGTAATTTCATCCTTGTTGCAATATTAATAGAATGGAGGAAGTATATGTTCTAGACATTGTTAGTAACAATGAAATATGGAATGGTCTCTACATAAGTGTTTAACTTTTATTAATTCCATGATGCATTGATGTGGCCTTGTCTCCAAAATTGGCAGGGGAAAGCACTTTAACTTATCATATAGCATCTTGAATTGATAGAGGGTGAATCATCTCTTTGCTGGCATTGATATATGAATGTATTCATATGATGTTTTGTAGAGTTAAGACTCGTAAGAGCTGGTCAGCTTTCAACTTTTAAATGATGATACATCAATACTACTTTATAAGTTCAAGCATATTGCCAGTTGGGATTGTTCTTCTATGACACTGTTTCTTTTTTACATGCAGGGCACTCCTGATACTTTGTTCTCATGGGCAACAGTGGTACTGTGTTGGTTGATGTGCTCATTAATCTCTTCTATGGAGTGGCCTGATTCTGGGTATGTTTAACATAATATGTCCAACCTACTTAATATTTTTGCCACTACTAGAGAAGCATTTTTTGGGGTGTCTTAACCACCTAATTTTCCTGTGGAACACATATCTGCTTTATCTTAGAAATAAAGTATTGACAGAGTTCGTGTGCATGTTGCAGGAGTCAGGGACCCCTACATAGGTTAGGGGAAATAGTTATTGTTTTATCTTTGAAATGGAATGCTGACAGTGTTCATGTGCATGTTGTGGGAGAGTGGGGGACAAGGCTACGTAGATGAGGGAAAATATTAACAATCAAGGATAGATTGCACACCAGTACATGAAAATGGTTTTAACTTAGGAATACTATGATGGCAGTTATGCCCTGAAAAAACTTAAGGTTACTTCGTTGCTATTCGGATGTCAAATTGTATTGTGATTAGAATAGCCAAATTGCACCAAATGATTTACGTGAACCTCTAAATAGGGCCTTATAGCTATGCAGAATGATATGCCTTGTGATTGAGTGCACATTTAGGTTATGGTCCTTATTACATATTAGGGATTTGTCATTATGTCTAGCATGTTTGGAAATCAGTATTTTTCTTTATTAAGGAATGTGAGTACACCACAGGTGTTGCTAATAATATATTGGAATTGTTGGGACTCTTATTACCTTTTGATGGGAGCAACAAAGTTGATTACTGTTGCTATAGAAGAGGAAAGAGTTGTGCGTTGAATGTGTTTCTATAGAGCCTGATTTTAGAACATGAAGCTCAAATTATTAGTATTGCAAGAATCACAATTATCATTCACCATATATTAAGAATTCTGTTAACAGTATAGCTGGTCTTGGGAGTTCTGGTAGTTTTATCATAAGCTAGTGGTGAACTGTTGGAGTAGGGTTAGCTAAAGTGACCAGAAGCATTTGGTCATGCTAGCCATTAGTAATTTAGTATCACTCATGGAAAAACTAGTCGAGGTTTCAATTCGGGTATTCGGGTCGGATCTAATTTAAAGTTCAGTCATGCTAAATTATTGTGTCCATAGAAGTCGAAATCTGAATCGGGTTTTTTTGGGGTCAGATCAGGTCGGGGCGGTCGGTTAAGTTTTTGACATCTCTAGGAAAAGTAAAAGGTAAAGCAAAAGACGTAGAAAGATAATGAATTTTTGTAACAGATTAAAATACAGTTTATACATGGTAAAAAAAGGTATATTTTACATAATTTGCTCAACTTTTTTTTTTTTGAGTAACTACTACATTATTTGACCTGATGGCTGTATTCATATTGTCTGATCCAAGAAATTATATTTTAATTTCAGTAATTTTAAAACTTTGAGCTTTTCCATTTTGTCCTTAAAGCCCTTCGAGGCCTTGATGATATCCATATATTAAAGAAAAAAACGTCTGAAGACATAGCAATGTTTGCCAGTGTAGATGTTTAAATTTAATAATGAAGAATATGCTATATTTTTTTGAAATTATCTTAAATCAAATATTTACTAACTACTTAATGTACCTAGGTAAGGAAGGAGTACTATATAGATGTGGGTAAAATTGGTGGGTGGTGGGGGGGGGGGGGGGGGGGGGGGGGTTGGCTTTAGTCCATATTGGCTGTCCACCTTGAGGAATGGATTAAGGTAGTCTTTTTCAGCGTTTTTGACAAACTGGATTGCTTTTATATTATGTTTGTGAAATCCTTGTACTTATTCTAACTAGATTGCTTTTATATTATGTTCGTGAAATCCTTATACTTATTCTAACTGGATTGCTTTTATATTTTGTTTGTGAAATCCTTTTACTTATTTCATAATGTATTTTTGTGTATTACTTACATATTAATGCATTTGTAGGGATATAAATTTTCATTGGAGAAAAGCTGGAAAGGTTGCTCCTGGGCACAGTCGCGCCGAATTTCTTAGGAGGTCTCCAAAAACTAGTCCTCAAGGGAAGGTGTGGAAGTCTCCCAATGCTGCACCTAACTGGAGGAACTCTCCTGTTAGAGGTAAAGAATTTTCACAATCTCAATTTCTTTTAGCTTATAATTACCAAATTAAAGTTATTTTTAGGAAATTTTGTCAAAAACCACCCGTTAAAAACACTTTTTTGTCAAAAACCACCCGAAAAAAAAATATGTTGCCCAGGACCACCCAATTATTAAATTTTGTTGTCAAACGCCACCCGACTTTACATTCCGGCATTGACCCAAATCTCCGGCGTTGACTTTCTCCATGTGACTTGCACATGATTTTTAAGGACCCCCTCCCTCTTCTTTTGGTTTTTTCCTTTGAAAATTTTTGAGTTCCTACACTCTCTCTCTTATCTCTCTTCTCTCTTCTTTCTTCTCCTCTATTCTCCATTTAATTACTTATTATAAAACAAAGCGGAAAAATAGAGTGCAATAAGAATACTCAAGGTGGAAAGTATCATACAAGGAGTAAAGTGAGCAAGCTCAGCTTTAATCCGAATTCCAAGAATATTCCGGTCGTCAGAAAAGTTAACGGCAGCGGCGGCAGAACCAAGAAGCATCTAGATCCCCAAAATCAAGGTCCATAAAAGTTGAAGAACAAGGGTCAAGGTGTAGCTGCGTCACACCAGTTTGTAGCTCCCGAGTTCTTGAAATTTGATGATGAAGATGATGATGATATGATGGCTTAAACCCAGCCGTCTGATTTTTTTTCTTCAATTGATTTCCTTTTTGGAATTTAGTGGCCTAATGTTGTGTTAGTGGGTAGTAGTTTACAAATTAGGGATAATCTAAGGTTGTTGCTCTCAACAATTGGGTGTTACTAATTTCAGACCTTTTAGTCAATAACGAGGGGCTTATTAAAGTCACTTGCAAGGCACGTGGGTAGGGTCAATGCCGGAATTCTGGGTCAATGTGAGAAAATAGACTCTTGTGGCATTTGACAACAAATTTTTAAAATTGGGTGGTTCTAGACAACAATTTTTTTCCGGGTGGTTTTTGACAAAAAAGTGTTTTTAAATGGGTGGTTTTTGACAAAATTTCCTTATTTTTATTTAGTTCAAATGTTGTGACATATGTGATAGTTTAACAAATTATTAGCCTCTTATTCTTCTTATGCTTGAACTTTTGGCTGTGACAGGTTTGACATCACCTTCTACTAATAGGAGGGTGAATGCTCAGAAGCATTACTATTCAAGCTTCCACAAGGTGCCTAAACAAAAGATGTCCAAGAAGGAATGGGAAGAGTTTACACGGGAATCAACTCGGCAAGCTATGGCTGAATTGACCTCTAGCCCAGAATTCAGTGAATGGATGGTTGAGAATGCAGATCGAATACATATTCGAGCTGATGATAGCTCAGATGAAGAAATTGGTAGTGGTTCAGATTCCACCGATGAGACAGTTGTTGATAATGGCCCTCGGGTGGGTTTATTCAAATGGTAGTAATCTGTTCGTGATTTAGGGATGTATAGTCTAGGAAGTTTTGAATTTATTAGCCAGAGGGATTTGTCGCCATGGGGTTGGTGTCAATTTTGTTGTTCAGTAGAATTTGTAGGTGCCTTGCTGGGAAAAAAATTGTAGAGGTGCATAGGTTAGGACATTAGGAGTAAAAATGTCAGTCATGAATCATATAGTTTGGATGTAATTTGACTCTAATTGACAATTTATATGCTACGATTAATATTGATGTACATTATGTTTGATTGTTTATAGTACCTTTCACCCTTATGATACTCGTTCTGTTGTATTCTATTTATTTATTTATCCTCCTAAAATCATTGTCAATTGTAATTCAAGTACTCTGTATAATTTTTATTTATTATTTTATTTTATTTTATTTTTGTTGACGTATGCTTAATTAACAAAACTATTACAAACTAAGCACTACCTCCGGTATTTATTACTCGCAATAAAGGGTATTATTTGTGAGACATAAAATATTACTTTGTTGCGAGTAGCAAAAACCGGAGGTAGTAAAAGGTTTGCTAACATACTCAAAAGACTTTTACTAGCTGTTAAAAAAAAAACAACTAAACACTCCATTTCCCGCTTGGTCTTATCGTTGTGAAACTTCATTCATTTTTATTTGAACTTGCTTCCTGGAACAGCACCTATTACTTTTGTATTCCGGCTTTCATTGAACTGAGAATGCAGAGGATGCAAGTATACAACCAGGCACACAAAACATACGCTGCTATCCCATGACATGCACAACTGCATCTCTACTTCTCTAGTTCCAAATAATTAGGAGACAAAGAAAGTCCACTTGATTCAGGTCGTAGCACTGCATTATCCATCCTTACACGAGATTCTTGTTTCATGAATCACAGTATACATGGTAGATCTTACATCTTAGTCCTCAATTGTGTGCAAATAACTCAATTGCAGGTTCAGTTGTAGCAAAATATTAGAACAATTGTTATAAGTACAAGTCATATCGACATCCTCAATCTTGGGTAACTTTTCTTACTACAGGCCTATTCTATCTCAGAATAACAGAGTCAAGACAGAATGTATGAGAAGTTCCTGCAGACAAAGACTTTCATCCAATTGTTATTGTGCACGCAACACTTCATCTGTTACGATACAATTCATCACCTAGAGATTTTGCTCCATCTCCTGAAAGGAACACACGAGTCCCTTCCCCACTTGATATCCAACTACATCCAGGAACCTTTCTCATCCCGTTTGATCTCATCTCCTTCCTTAAAAGTCTCTCTTCTCCATATTGGCCAGCTGCGGCAAGCATGTTGCAGTGAACAATATGAGCTGCTGCATTTGTAGGATCTAGCTCAAGGAGTCGCTGGAAATTACGGCCAGCAACAATGCCATTTCCCTCGTTAACTCCACATACACCTAGCAATGCACCCCAAACAGCAACGCCTTGCTCAGGAGGTAAATTCAACACAAATTGTTCAGCTTCCTCAACTTTCCCAGCACGTCCTAGGAGGTTGATCATACATATATAGTGTTCCACATCAGGCTGAATTCCATAATCCTCTTTCATGGCTCTGTAGAATAGCCAACCTTCTTTCATCAATCCTATGTGGCTGCATGCAGACAAAATTCCTAGGAAAGTAACAGAATTTGGTTTTATATTTTCTGTTATCATGTTATCAAACAGTGATAAAGCTTCATATGCTAGTCCATGAAACGAGAAACTCATAATCATGGAATTCCAGGAAACTAAATCATGGCAAGCCATGCTTGAGAACATTTGGTATGCATCACCAACTCGACCACATTTTCCATACATTGAGATAAGTGAATTTTCAAGAATTAAGTCCATGTTCATTTGTGTTTTAATCAATAAGCAATGCAACTGCCTGCCTTGATCCAGGTGAGCTGCCGCACCAGCTGCTCCAAGAAGAGTGGAGTATGTAGACTGTATAGGCAATACACCTTCCATCCACATTTCTGAGAATAAACTCATAGCTTCTAGAAACAACTCATTTTGGACACACCCGGATATCATTACTGTCCACGCAATGTCATCCTTGTCAGTCATGTTGTTGAACAGTTCATACGCCTTAGCTACTTGTCCAACATCAAAATACCCTCTGATCATGGAAGTCACTGATATTTTATCATGGATAGGCATAATCTTAAAGATATAATCAGCCTTGTCTAATTTTCCAATCTGAATATAGCCCTTGATCAAAGAATTACAGGATTGTGTCGTCCGATTTCTTTTGTTCTTCTCAAAGATAGAGCGAGCATACTCCATTAAGCCATATCTAGAATACATATAGACCAGACTATTTAAAAGCCGTCCACTATGATCATGGTATTCATAACTGTTGGTGATCATTAAAGCATGTAGCTGCATACCAAGTCGAGGATACCCGATCCCAGCACAGGCATAAGCTAGTGAAATACAGGTCTCTTCGTGCAGTTTCACACCAACCCTCCTCATTTCAAGAGCTAGCAATATAGCTTCTTCATAGTAAGAATTCCAAGAAAATCCACCAACCATAGCTGTCCAAGAAACAACATTTTTTTCAGGCATTCGACGAAACAAATCATAGGCAATCCACACCTCTCCAGCCCTACAATACCCAGATATCAATGTAGTCCATGTAATTACATTTACATCCTTGTCCACCATTTGATCAAACAACACCCTGGCTTTTTCCATCATACCATTCTCTGCATACCCATTAATCATTGCATTCCAAGAAACCGAATCCCGAATTGGCATTGCCTCAAACATCAATCTCCCCCCCTCCAAATCCCCATTCTTTACCAACCCAACAATCATTGAATTCCAACTAACAACATTCCTCTCCGGCATCGCCTCGAAAAGTGCCTTTCCTTCCTCAACCATCCCAGAGCTCATCAACCCACAAAGCATTGATGTCCATGACACTACATTCTTCACCGGCATCGCCTCGAAAAACTTACACGCCTCACTAATCCTACCACTCTGCACATACCCAGAAAGCATAGCATTCCAAGTAACAACATTTCTCTCTGACATGATATCAAACAAAGTCCGAGCCTCAGCAACAAGACCCCTTTTAGTGAATTTAGTGAGCAGAGACGTCCATGTAACAACTGAAGACTGATTTCTTCTGTGGGGCATTTCATCGAGCAGTTGGCGTGCATGCTGTAATTTTCCATTAACCAAGCAACCCAAAAGCTGGGATTCATTGTTGCTGAAGTTTGATCGTTGAAATGTGGAAAACCCAGATTGAAAATCAAATTGAGAGACACAGAAAGTACGATGAATTAATTTAGTTGGAGTTTTTAATATAGAAATGACCAAGTTTCTAACATAGTGAATTGCGGGCATCGGCTAGATTATCTCAGCCTTCAATTAAAATGGGTCAATTCATGTTGATAAAATCGATCTAATACACTATTTAACCGTGTGTATCCATCCAATCAACATGAGAAGACTTTATGTACAAATCTTATACGAGTCATTATTATCATCTGATCATCATTATTATTCCCTCCGTTTTTAAATACTTGCTCAATTTCTTAATACGTGGAGTTTTGGAAGAAATTTGAGAAAGTAATAAAATATGGAGCCAGTGGAATACATGGAAAAATTAAAAAAAATTATAAAAGGCAAAAGTAGTTAAGTCGGTAAGAAAATTGAAGGAGAGAATATGAAATTAATTTTTATGTTGGGTCCACTATTTGTAGAAAATTTCCACGTAAGGAAATGGTGTAATTTTTATAAACGGCCGCAAATGGGAATTGGAGCAAATATTTACAAATGGAGGGAGCATGACTTAAGAATTAGAAATTTACAAGACACCTACGTCACCGTATTTGTATGAGTCAATAAAGTAATCATGACACTAAAATCATCATTACATGCAAGACTAAACTACTAGCCATCATCATAACCCAAAAGTCATCATGAAATGTATGACTTAGGGCCTGTTCTCATTGACTGAATTCGGTTGAAGTGAAGTTAATAGAGCTGAACTGAACTGAAGTTAATAGAGCTGAACTGAACTGAACTGAAATGAATATTTAAAAAGAGAAGGAAATTAGGAACTGATCTGAACTGAAAATAATCGTATGAGAACATGCCCTTAGACTAGTCACCACATGTATAATTTTATCGTTTCCTCTTCAAGCTTGTCATAATCGAATCCCGATTGCGAGTCATACATTAACACTTAATGATAAACATTTTTTGTTTATCTAATGACGATTTTGTAAATAAAAAGGAATAGTGGTACCACAATTTCTTTAGTACTTCATGGTTCTCCAAGTGGACAAAACGACACAGTTTTTGCCCGTTTGTAATACTTAAAAAAACATCTTCTCTCTTACTTTCTGCAATTTCTACATTACTCACATGGTACTCTAAAAGGGCAAAACTGTGTGTTGCTAGTTTATAATACTTACTCTCTCTGTGATTTAATAAGTGTTATTCTTATCACATGCGGCCGTATTTTGATAAGTGTTACACGTTCTTCTTTTGGCAAAAGCTACGACTTTTAGATAACCAAAATTAAGAGCCTATTTCTATTTAAAGGTTGTACTTTGTACAATGTTATTCTTTTTTTTTTTTTTTTTTTTGATGATTTGTCATTTTTTTTTTTTTTTTTTGTACTTTTGACATCAATTCTCAATATTTTCTCTTTCCCTCTTATCAATAGTTCTCAACCACTTTTTCTTGTTCACTATCTCTTTCTAACTCAACATGCATATTTGTACTTCCAATAAATAGTTTTAAGTAGTGCTGTCAAATTTCAAACCGAAACTATTTAACTGCCCAAAACAAACCGACCCAAATGAGAACCGAACCGATTAAAAACCGTTTTTTTGAAAACGAAAACCGACTCGAACCGTATGTGAATGAACCCGAAACCGAACCGAACCGAATAACGTTACACCGTATAAGAACCGAACCAGTTCTAAACCGAACTGAAATCAAACCGAACCGAAAAAGAACCGAACTGTTTCTAACCCGAAACCGTTTGAACCGAGATAAAAACCGTTTACACTGAACCGTTACCAACCCGCAACCCGTTTGCACCGAACTGTATATAAACCGAACTGTTTATAAACCGAACCGCTTGCAAACCGAATCGTTTATGAACCGGATCGCTTATAAACGAATCGGCTACAAACTGCTTACTATAAAGAAAATTTTAAATCAAGTTAAAAGGTGTTTTGAATGAAATTTAATTATGCACACATGTTTACAACCGATCGAGCATTATTATAAACTGAATCGAAAAAGAACCGAACTAGTTATAAAGTGAACCGAAAAAGAACCGAACTAGTTATAAACTAAACCAAAAAAGAACCGAACCAGTTATAAACTGAAACGAAAAAGAATCGAACTAGTTATAAATTGGACCGAAAAAGAACCGAACTGTTTCTAACCCGAAACCATTCCCAACCCGAAACTGTTTTGTAATACCCGAGATTTTAAAACCTGATTTATTATACTCTAATATTTATTTCATTAGCTTAATTAAGGTTTTAATTTGTCTCTTATTAACAAGAACTAATGTTTTAGTTTTGAATTTTATTTTAATATTATATTATTTCAGAAGCTAATTTTACGAAAGAAAGTAAGTTATTATTTTAAAGTTTATTTTTGATCAGTAAAATGTTTAAAGATTTGCATCAAAATCTGTATTTTTGCCCGAGAAAGCAAAATGACCAAAATAACCTTGCTTTTCATAAGAGACAAAAGCCACCTCCTAAACTTGCTTCTTGCTTCTTGCTTCTTGCTTCTTGCTTCCTTCACGGTTAAGAATGAAAAATGAGCAAAGTTAAATTTTGCTTCTTTCTCATTGGATGTTTAATGGTTTCACTTATCATCTTGTCTAAATTTAGATGAGCCTAATGTTCATGCTTATCCAACTAATATAGCAATCTCAATCCTCTCTTCCTTCTCCTACAAGTCTATATATATATAGTACCCACAAAGTATTGTGTAAAACGAACTCACGTGAGTTCGGTCATACAAACAGAGAAAAAAAAAGATTCTTAATTGTCAGAAATTAGATATATAATGGTCAGATATTAAGTTATAAATATCAGATATTAGATTAAAAGTGTCAGAAATTATATAATAATGGTCAATATTAGATCATAATTATCAGATATTAAATTACAAATGTCAGATATTAGGTTTTAATTGTCAGAAATTAGATTGTAATAGTTAGATATTAGATTATAATTATTTGTATTAGATTAAAAATGTCAGAAATTAGATTATTATAGTCAGATATTAGACAATATTGATCAGATTTTAGACAATATTGATTAGATATTAAACATCCCGACAATCAAACCCTGTTCTTCGTGCTCCTCAATCAGACCTCCCCTATTTTTCTTTGCGCTCCTCAAACAATCAGACCCCTCCCCTTTTCTTCTTCTTGCTCCATCCACCATCATCAACCATCATCGCCACCGTTGGTCTTCATCATAGCTCTCAACAGCAACACACATGAAAATAAAAATAAAAAACTAAAAACTCAACTGAAGACAAACATTAACAACGATTTCTGGGACGATTGAGCTTGAAATTGGCAGGATCATCATCTTCTTGATGTTGTTAGTGGGGTTAAAGGGTCGACGAGGAATCTAAGCTTCGTGCGATTACGATTCTTGATTTTGCATTTTTTATTCATGTGGGTGTTGTTGTCGTCTTGGTGTTTGTGGTTTATGTTATGGTTGTTTCTAGAAGATTTGGGGGGTCTTATAAGGTCTTTTCTACTGCTGGGTGGGGGATGAGAGGGGGAGGGTGGTCGCCGGCCGCCTACTACAAGTGGCTAGATAGTGGCAGTGGCAGTGGTTGGAGGATGAGTGTGTATTATAAATCGGACTCACGTGAAACGGTCTCACGCAAAACCTTCTCTATAGTACCAAGTAAATAACACCCGTAAGAAACACCACCACCATACCCTACCCCTACTCTAGGCTTCTACTGTCACCTCCCTCATGCATCGACCCAGCTCACACAACCACCTAGTTCACGCCCTTCTTCTTCCTCCTCCAATTATAGCTTGTTCTTAAGAAAGCACACTACTCCATTCGTGCAAGTCAAAGTGAGTATTTTACTCTTCCCCAATAAAATTTTGAGTATAAGTTTACCTTCTATTTTAGATAAAAACTCTTACTTTCTTTGGAAATGATTATGTATACATTTTGGTGATTAGATATTATGATCTTATTTTGCTTATCATAACTATAATACCTTTGTTTTACTAGTACTATGTACTGGTATATTTATTAGATAAAGATAAGTATTCATTTCTTGTTATTAAAACGAGTAATAGAAGTAACGTAGTACCTATAGTTTTCTAAGTAGGTGTATAAGCATATTACATAAAAAGGTTATACCTTATCATTTCTTAAAATAAATTTCTGTTGATCACTTGCTACGTATTTTTAAATAAGATTGCTAACCTCTTTTGTAAAAGCTTTAAAATGATTAAATTATTTAAATACCAATCAATTTCCCTACTAATACTATAATTTTAACTCTTGTTATATAAAAGGGGAATCGGACCTCGGAGCTCAGTGAGAACGATAGAATAAAGGGTAACAGGAAGGTTATCAGACTGTAAATTGAGGTAACGGCTATTGCTAGTACCCGCAATTCCCTTCGAAATACGTTTATTAAAGTATGATGTTACGATTGAATTGAAAGTGATTTATGTATTTAATATATTTTATGATTTGCGGGATTATAACTATGATTTGTCTGAAATCTTTCCTTGAAATATATGATTTTTCTGAGAAAACACAAGGATACTGTAATGATGAGTATTATAATACACTATAAATATTTTATAAAGATGTTATACTATTTTATAAAAGTATTCTGAATGACTGGAATTTCTTGATTTCTATTAATTTATAAGAAAATATAAATATAATATGATATGATTGAGCAATAGCTCCCCTGAGGGCACTGGCCCATTCCTGTTATGGAGCACTGGCTCCCCCTGATATGTACGGAGCACTGGCTCCCCCTGTTAGTAGGAGACGTCCTACCCCTGTTATATGTATATTGATTATAATGATTTATTAAAAAGGTTATGAACGAAGGCTTACTGAAATGTTGTTTTACTACCTGTTTTAATATGTTCTACTCTCCCTGTTTTATTAACTAAAATGAATTAAAATGATGTTATGCTGCTAGAATAGTACGTTACTGAGTCTTCGGCTCACCGTTTTGATGTTTTTCTGTTTTAGGTACTGCTGGAACAAAGGGAACACGTAGTGGCGAGGATTTTAATTATCTTAAGTAGCTCACTAGATATTTATAGATTTAAGAGAATGATTTATTAATTTAATTAGCAAGTAAGACTTTAGTAAGTTTTTATTAAAATAAGATCTTCTATTATTGAAGTAGGATTAATGTCTGTACTGAATAGATTTCTATACTTTATGAATTAAGGTTGTTAGGTATGACTGTTGCCTTGTAACTCTCATGTGGGAGTTACGGCAGTGACATCTCGACCAAATTAGGTTAATTCCGCTGTTTAGATTACCTTAATACCCGAGTTAGAGGTCGGGGCGTTACATGTTTCAACCGGGATTAAAACCGTTTACACCGAACCGTTAACAAACCACAACCCGTCTGCACCGAACCGTTTACTACCCGAACTGTTTACAACCTGAAAAGAATTAAAACCGCTCAAAAATAAACCAAAATCGAATCGAACCGATAACTATTTAAACCGAACTGAAACCGACCCGCTTAACACTTAAACCGATTTCAAATCGACCCGATTTATTACCGAACCGAACCCGAACTGTCAAACCGTTATGACAGTGCTAGTTTTAAGGAATCTACCATTTTCTTAATTTTCATGAAAAAACTCAAAAAGGCTCTTAATAAAAGGACGAGAGGGGGGGGGGGGGGAGTGTTATATATTTCTCCTTTAATAGTCTCCACCTAAACCCACTACTACTTTATTATTTTTATTATTTCTTTCCTCACACATTCATAACTTTCTAATAAATTATTAACTGCTATTTTACAATTTATCAATACTCCAAGTACCCCACTCACCTCTTGTTTTATTTAAGTCAATCAAATTGTCTAAAATTATATACCGGTCAAAGTACAAAACTTATTAAAACACGTAGTAAGTATAAAAACTTCTTGGTCTCCCTCTTATTTTCCCTCTTATATTTCTTCACATTATTATTTGTTTTGCCAAATTTTTCTGTTAAAATAATATGTGTATCCAATCAACTGTCTTCTAATTGCAAGTTCATCCTTCTTGTTTTTCTCTTAATCACCTGTTCTCATTTCTTCAACAATTTTTTTTTTCTAAATTAATGATGATTTTAATGCAATTTACTTGGTATTAATCTAAGGTGATGTTGCACTTTATTCTTAATCTCAGCTCTGGCATAGAATAATACAAACATTATAATCGTAAAGGTAAATTAAAATAACACTACGTTAAAACAGAATAACATAAAATTTATATAGGATTTTTTAGATTTTAACACCTGATAAAAGCGTGAAAATGGATTTTAACATCTCCATAAAAAAAAAAAGTTTATTTTAACACCACATAAAAAAATAAAAATTTGAAGTTACCACCAAAATCTTTGTTCCGTTAATGGAACTGTTACTGGGTCCCACTCCAACGGATACTTTTTTGGAATCCCTCTATATATGCACGATTCTCCCCAATTATCCCCCATTTTAACCTAATATAGCATTGAAACAAATGGATTTGCTTCAAAATAACACAAATTAGTGGAGTAATTTCTTGTATTTTTGTTCGTGGAAGAATTTGAAGCTACTGAAACAGGTATTTGGGTTTATACGAATGCAATGAATTATGTGTAGTCAAATTGGGTAAATTTAGATTTGTTGTTTGTTAATTATGTCATACATTCAATTGGTGTATTAATTTTAATCTTTATCTACTCGAATTGATAGTTAGATTGTGTTATGTATCAGAAATTGAAATTTGGGGCAAAACTAGGGTTTATCAATTAAGCTTTTTGGGGGTTTTCGTATAAGTTAATTAAAATTGAAATTTGTTATTGAAATTGTTGATTCGTTGATGTATAAATGTGTATATGTAATTGTTGTTCTGAATTTGATGCAAATTATGTCGTTTGTTAGCTCTTCCCCTTCTAAGGAAAAGAAATGCTACTGTGGTGTGCCAATGGGCAAGCTAACTAGCTGGACAAGGGAGAATCCAAGGAGGAAGTTCAGAGCTTGTTAGTTCTATGATCCAATCACAGAAACAAGGGGCTGCAAAGCTTTTGAGTGGGTTGATCAACCTGATGGGACAGATTGGCAAACAGGGGTAATTAACAACCTCTTGTTGGATAAGAAGCTGCTAAAGGGTGAAGTTAATGAATTGAAGAGGGAAGTTGAAGACATCAGTGGTCAAAGGATGTACCTACTAAATGAAGTTGATAATTTGAAGATTAGGTGCAAGGCCTTAAAAGGTGACAGGTGCAGAATGAACAGAGAGTGCAGTGCAGGGAAGAGTAGTTCAATTAGCTGTTTTGTTTGGGTGGGCATTATCATTTGTATTAGCTTGTCAATGGTTGTAGTTTTCTTAATGGGTAGGGGTTTTTAACAAATATTACTATCAACTAAGTTATGGAACCTTAATTTAAATATTTTGTAATGGCTTGAGTTGTTATGAGAATGGTTTCAATGATATATAGATGTATTTGTTTGAACCTTTTTATGCATTTACTGATTTGTTGACTTTAAAAATGCTTTAAAATTGGACAAACATTTGAAGATAGTAACAGATGACAAACTCTTGCATTTTGGTCATTGGCAAAATAAGTAAGCACTTCAAAAGTAGTTTGACAAAAGAAGCTTACTTTACACTGCCTTGGAGGCACTAAAAGCAATGCACAACATATACATACCAGTTTTAAATTGTCAGATGGCAATCAAAGTAATAGAAAATCTACCAAAATACATGAAACTAACAGATCGTTCAGTAATGAAGATAGTTCACTAATTAGACACATGAATTCACTAAGTGAGGTTCATCTTGAAGGTCTGCATCTTGGCCCTTGTCACAACACTTGTTTGCTGAGCTGGTTGTCCTGCAGGCTGACTTGAGGGAGTTCTTGCCTTGGTTGGAGGCTCCTTCTTTGGGTTTGGCTGCTTGAGCTAGGTTGACTAGAGCTAGGCTTTTTCTTTGTTTTTGCTTAACTGGAGCTAGGTTGGGTTGAGGTAGGTTGACTTCCAGTTCCTGCCTCTGTTGCAATCTATCAGACATGATTTCATAAAATGGAACAATTAGTGACATGTAGTAAATTCAAAATCTACCAAAAACAGAGTTAGCAAGTTGAGCTTGAATAGGGTTACCTTTTTTGTTGCCCTTAGCTCTTTCTTTTTTCTCTCCTCCACCATCCAAGCTGTGTTCAAGGGGGGTCTCCCTGCTGCGTTTTTTACTTCTATTTCTGGTGCTGCAAGTAGTTTGCAGGTCTTGGCATAATGCCCAAAACCCCCACAGTGTTTGCATTGTTTCTTCCTCTTTGTTGTGCTACCTGCAGTTGAACATGCCCCTGGCTCAAGCTTCCTTTTCTTGCTTTTTGGTCTGCCTGGCTGTAACACCTCAATAATTCTCCCTTTTCCAAACCACTCACTTTAAATAAATTAGTGGAGAACCATTGGCATGCTACCGCCACTTGTTAAAACGTTAAGGCCTTATCAAAGTATCGCAGCGGAAAATCAAACTTAAGTCTTTAAAATAACATAGTTTAGAAAATCAATAAGTCAAAGCTTACAAATTGGAACCATATAAGGCCCTTATTTAAAACCAAACCAATAATCAAAATCCAAAACATAAATGAATAACAAGGCATAGATAAGTTCGACACAAAGGACGAATACGCTCAATCACACCATCCCTTGACAATGCGAATGACCAATCCCTAAACTTCACATCATCAAGCTAACCTATGCAATACTGCTCCCCAATAATACAAGTGTAATAATTGGATCATCACAGGGTCATTGGAAGGCGAAGGCCATGACCAAAAGAAAACACACACAAAAGCACGCAATCAGCAAAGCTGAGTACACACAAGCTACAACGCACAAAACCTATCATGCTCAACTAATTAAAGTAAATAAACATATAACACAAATTTATTTAATCAAGACTCAACACTTAAACAATTCAACTGACTCAACATACTTACTAACTAATTCCAAACACTTGACTCTTTATATTTAATTCATTAATTTAATTTGGAGTAAGCAATAGACGAGGTTGTCCAAACCACCAAATCATTTTGGTCCCAAATGACCATTTGAAATAAAAGTTTAGCGTGATGCAAGAATAGGCGCGACTCCATTCTCACAAAGTTTGTCTAGGATCCCATCTAACTTTCATTATAAAATAAAATGTAAATACCAAAAGAGAAGAGGACATGTTGATCAAACAAGCCTCGAAAAGCCACGGGCTACCACCGTGTACCCCCAACCCATAATTGTCAATACTCTAGAAGTGCACGCTTTCCAGAGTTTTATTGCTGTAGGGAATATTTCAAGCATCATAACCCCAAGCTTGAACCCCACTGTGATCATACACTTAAGTATGGTGGCATTCCAAAGGGAAGAAAGCTAGAGCAAAAGAGTCGCCAACAAGTTTTAGGAACTTGTAAACCCAAAACGATCCAGGAGATCGTCAACTCCATAAGGTCTTGAACCAAATAGGGTTTGGGGATGAGGGTACGAATCCAATCTACAAAAGAAAGGACCCGCCCAATAAAATAGGCCTCTACTTTGTTCTGCTCGTATTCATGTGCGCTTTCTGACTAACATGGAAACATTAAATTAACCCTAAACCTGTTTAATCTATGTTGGTTGAATATTAATGCACAAATAAAACTATTATTGGCAATCACTTGAATTAAAATCATATTAGCCTAAACCAAATTATTAATTATCTTATTAAGCGTGATTTCAAGTACAAATTCCCTTTAAACACAAATAAAAGACGTGATCAAGCAATAACAATAAAATATCAAGCAACATAATAATAAGCATAATATAATAATAATCATATTATAATTATAATCATGATAAGGCATAATAAAGCTTAAATATAATAGCAAGATCCTAGGCATGATACTAACAAGATTAATAACAAATCCTAGAATGTCACTAAACATTAAAGATCAAAGCTTTTAACCTAACATGGTACTAACATGCTAACATGATATTAGAAAAGAGTAAAGGCATCCTAAACATGATACTAGAAAGCAATAATAACATCCTAACATGATACTAGGAATTAAGATAATATAAACATGCTATCTACATTGAAAGAGAGTAATGATTACATACTTTGATGCCTCGTACCTCTTTCTAATAATAAAATACACAAGTTAGTAAACTTCAATGAAAATAATAAAGAACAATTAAATAATTAAATAAAATAAATTAAAAGAAAGAGTTAAAAAGTTTAGACTGGATTTGAAACCAAACCCTCAGAAAAGTATAAACCTTTCACGTCTAGGGCGAAGGCAACTTCGAACTTGGCTAGGTGTTTCTAAATCTTGTGTATGCGGTATTCTGTTTAATAAAAGGCTAGTTTAGAAAGAGAGAAAGAAAGAATATATTGCTCAACAGAGAATAGAGAGAATTGGGATGATTCTTGATGAGAGTAGATGATTGAAAATAGAGGTCGAGGACCCTATTTATAGGAAAATAGTCCGGAAAATCATAGAATTTGATAAGGAATAAAACTCCACTCTGTCGCCAGAAAACTAGACCTGTCGCCAGAAACTCGACCTGTCGCCAGGCGACAGGCTTGTCATTTCGCGACAAGACAGTTTTTTTTTTTGCGGATTTTGTTTTTATCATATCTTTTGATCTAGAAGTCCAAATAAGTCATATAATATGTCGTTGGAAATCTCTTGAAGTCTACTTTCTAATACAATTGAAATCAGATTAAAATATTTTGTAGATAAAAAGATATGGCCGAAATAGTAGGACGGTGTCAGTTTTGGATAGAGTTTCATATTCCTTTCATATCCTTTTTGTTATAGCTCGGAATTAATATTATAATATATCATTGGAAGGATAATTTCAAGATCTATCCAACCATATAAAATTTGGATAAAAAATATGAGGCACAAAAATAATATCTGACTGTCTTTGAACATGTTTAAATTCGAATAGAATTAGGACTTTAAAAAAGGAAAGTTTTTATAAAAAAGGAAAGTTTATATTTAAATCAAATTCCTTAATCTTATCTTTTCAAAAAAGGATAATTAAGATATTTTAGAAACTTATAGAAGATTCTAATCAATCCTAATTAGTTTAGGAATAGGATTAAACCCTTGGACCCTCCTCATGATCATTGGGTCGTAGGTAAAAATCCGGTTTGAGCCCAGTTTAGTATTTTGGCCATAACTTCCTCATTATTCATCGGAATTGGGCTTATAATTCAAGCCCCATCCAACTACAGCATTATTGGACCATTATCATGGACCAAACTAAACTGGATTGGACGTTTTCATAAAATAGAGTGGGTTTTCGAAAACAGAAAGAAAAGAATTTTAATAAAAACTAACCGCAACACTTGACTTTTCACACTTTCACCTCATTCGATTATCATTCGACGCGAAAGGTATTCATCAGTGGGTTTGGTTTTGGGGAGACACAAATGGGTGTCTACAGAAGCCCCCACTTTGACTGAGTTTGGAGAAACTCATGTTTCGAAAACAAAAGTCAAAGTATCGATAGGGACGGAGAATGATTTAGAACGTTCTGCGATCCCAAATCATTCTTATAACGCCGAAACCTGTAAAACAATGTTAGTTAAACAGATAAAAGAGTTAAGAAACGCGTATCTTGCACCGTCGAGCATACGTCTCTGGGGGTAACCGTTTTTGTTGCTGTGACAACTTTCCACAAGCTAGGGAATGCCATCTTGCTGTTGTTGATGTTCACTCGTCTCTGTAAAATGGAGTCTTTTTTGAGGATTGTTCACTCATCTCTGAACAAAGAGCTTGATGATGAGATGCCCACGCGTCTCTGAACAAAAGAGCTTGAAAGGAGGCCCACGCGTCTCTGAGCAAAAGAGCTTGATGATATGTCCACGCGTCTTTGAAAAAAAGAGCTTTGATGATATGTCCACGTGTCTCTGAACAAAAGAGCTTTGAAAGGATGCCCACGTGTCTCTGAGCAAAAGAGCTTGATGATATGTCCACGCGTCTCTGAACAAAAGAGCTTTGAGATCGTTTGATAGGCTGCGAACAGGAGCTTTGTTGAATGGTTGTATTCCTGTAAAAATCAAAAGAATCGCCAAAATAGACTTTGCTATTGTTTTTCTTAGGGTTGACCTAAGGCTTGATGTGTTTCTTAGGGTTGACTTACTAACTTGAGGTTGACCCAATGTGACTGACTGACTTGAGGTTGACTCAAGGTGAATTGACACGTGTGACTTAATGTGTTTTGACACATGTGTTAGACTCAACTCGATGTGATATGACATGACATGACTCAATGTACATGACTCGTGTGTGATGTGCAAAAAAAGCAAAAATTTTCCGTCATTTTTGTGGAGGGTACCGACTTTCTCCTGAAAAAGAAAGACGTGATAAAGAATCAAAGTGTTTGATGGTGCATGTTGAATGAGCTTAATCAAATATACGCGTTCGATATTGTCCCTCAAGGTGCAAGGATTAATTCCTCCTAAACTATCTTAATTGTTGACTCAATGATGAAAGTATTTGGGTAACTTAGGCGCGGAGGCTATGCACTTCATACTTTTTGATACAATGATGATTATGAGTGATGAGTGATGTTGATATGACAAAGCATGCTTCAACGTTATGTTAAGAATTCATGACAAAGGGTTCCTAATTGGAAGTCTATTTGGTCATGTATTTGTGCAGTGTGTGAAAGTGACACTAAAGTTAGGCTGCAAAGGCTAAGTGTATGGAAAAGTATCATTTGATAAGAGTCAAATAATGATGACTCTTAGGCTAGGTAGGCTAATGATGTAAGGATCAAGCCCCCAAGTCTAGCTCTAAATGAATAGGGATGAGCATTGGAGATCCCTTGATATGATCATGGTGTAAGTGTGTGAATGTGAAAATGAATGCATTTTTATTGTGGCCGCACCTCATTGTGAGGTTGCCTACGTATCCGTTAGGAATCAGGCCAAACGTAGCTCTAGCCGAACCTTGCGCAAGTGTGTGTATACCTCAAAAAGGTCTTTTTAAGGGTTGTAACGTGGTTAGGCTAAAGGTTGAAGAAGAAGGGGATAAAGGCTCAAGACCTAGATAAGCCCCCAAGGTGTGCAACCTTGCTTTTGAATCTTTGTATTTTTATGCTTGAGTTTTCTTACTTTTGAGCTCTCTTTCTTTTTTTTGTTTATTTTTTGCTCTTCTCTTTTTTTGCTTTTGCATTTTTTTTATTTTTATAAGTGTGGGCAATCCCGATCATGCGGTCTATCACTCACTTGGCATTCATGTTTCTCAGGCACGGTACCGAGCACTCGATAAGAGACGCAATCTGAGACGTGTTCTTATCAAAGATATTTTCATATCAAAGACATTGGAACACTTGCCCTTTTGTACACTTTTATTTATTTTTATATTTTTATTTTTATTCTTTTGAGATCACTCAAGCTTTCATATTTAAAACTTGCATAAGTTACACACCATCCCATCCCAAGGTTAGGTAGATGTGGGTTAAAGAAAAATGTAAGGTCTATCGTTAGACGAGGCTCAAAGTGTTTTATCAAAAAAGGATTGTATATATAAAGGGTGAAGACGGTATAATGTATGGGCTACAAGGGGTGCCTCTAATCATGGGTATGCCTTGTGCTTAATTCGACATGAATTTTTTTTTTTTTTGAATAATGCAATGCAATGCAATGATCATATGTGAGAAAAGAAATGCTCATTTATTAAAGGGGAACAAAATAAATAAAAAAAACCTATGTAATAAATCTAAGGTAGACAAAGGGTGCCTATGCTAGACTTATTGGGGAATGGTTTGAAAAAAGAAGAAGAAAGCATGAAATCTTGGTGAGAAGCTTGCCTTGTGTTTTGTCTCATCATTACTTTTTTTCTTGTCAATCACATGACTCAAATTCGATTCAACATGCATAGATGGAAAGAGATCATGAAAGAATGAAGGGAATGATATGTGTAGAGAAAGTATGTGGAGAGTGGGAAGATGATGTAGATGGAGAAATATGGAGGAAAGTATGTGGAGAGTAGGAAGAAGATGTAGATGAAGAAATATGGAAGAATTAGGAATAGAATGGACCCTAACTCAAATGACGGAAAAATCGACTCATGCATGAACCTAAGACATGGTCATGATGACATATACAAAGTGCGTGCTAAGACTAGTGAGTGTTGGTGACATGTTAAGACTTGTGTCATGACCATGTGGCTAGACTGTGTGACTAGACTCAAGCAAAGACTAAATTAAAACTTCACGTATATGCACTAAACTGGACAGGCTGTGGTATTTAAGTCATAACTTTTGATCGGTGACTCTGATTGGGACGAAACCAACGCCAAATTAAACATAAAACTCGGGGGCTACAGATCCATAGGTTGTACGACTCATGGTTCTTCCTAGAACTCCGGCTATGACCAAAACAAGTTGACGCTTGTGCAGTATACGGGAATAAAAATCCGGGTTGACTTAAAGGAATTTGACTCGACTTAAGGGAATTTTATTAGTTCAAATTAATTAATTAATCAATTAAACAAAGTCCTTTATTCATTGGTTAGTTTATTAAACCTTATTTACAAACACAAGTCAAACCAAACGGTTAGTTTAGTCACATAAGCTATGCATAAGTAAGAGATGCACAAGTAGTCAAGTAGTCACAATATGATGCAATGAGTTTGCAACCTAACCATGGCTCTAGTTCTCTAAAGTTCAAGGATATAGGTTAGGTCAATGAGTCCGGATGCATCGCGCGGAAGCCTAACCGTGAAGGGTTGGCGCGTATGGATGGGACCCCGTAAGTTAAAAACTTGCTTCCATGGTTTGGTGGATTCACAAACTTGCATGTACCCGTCGTTGCTAGGAGCGTTCGATTGGGCAGATGAAGCGTGAACCCCCAGAGGCTTATGTCCATATGTAGAACACATATGGGTTTCAAAAAAGTGAGAAAAGCTCAATCAGGAAGTAGAATCGAGCCAACAGTACTAGAAATGGTCAAAACAAGAAGGCAGAGTCCTGGCTCGGTATTGGAAGAACTTGGCGCCAGACTACAGGAACTGTCGCCGCAAAAGAACCTCTATCGCCAAGCGACAGAACTGTCGCCAGGCGATAGAAGCTCTTTACAGGTGACGGTCTCTAATTTCTAGACGCTAGTTCCTACATGCCTCAGCAGGTATGTGTGTTCTTAGAATTTTCCAGATTTCACAGTATTATTTCGATTCTAGTTGTGAAAGAAATTTCTCAAATTTCCTTCGTGTAAAATCCTATGTTTTTGACTCATTGGTCTATCCCATGAGGACCTTTTTATGCACATGACAATAATGTTAATCAAAATTACGCACAATAAATACTTAGAATTTTTCGAGTCTCATCCGCTCATTCTAAATCATTGCCAAAATAAATTTCAGGAATTAAAATAGAAATCCTCCCCAGTGGAGTCGCCAAAAACTGTAGGGAATATTTCAAGCATCATAACCCCAAGCTTGAACCCCACTGTGATCATACACTTAAGTATGGTGGCATTCCAAAGGGAAGAAAGCTAGAGCAAAAGAGTCGCCAACAAGTTTTAGGAACTTGTAAATCCAAAACGATCCAGGAGATCGTAAACTCCATAAGGTCTTGAACCAAATAGGGTTCGGGGATGAGGGTACGAATCCAATCTACAAAAGAAAGGACCCGCCCTATAAAATAGGCCTCTACTTTGTTCTACTCGTATTCATGTGCGCTTTCTAACTAACATGCAAACATTAGGTTAACCCTAAACCTGTTTATCTATGTTGGTTGAATATTAATGAACAAATAAAACTATTATTGGCGATCACTTGAATTAAAATCATATTAGCCTAAACCAAATTATTAATTATCTTATTAAGCGTGATTTCAAGTACAAATTCCCTTTAAACACGAATAAAAGGCGTGATCAAGCAATAACAATAAAATATCAAGCAACATAATAATAAGAATAATATAATAATAATCATAATATAATTATAATCATGATAAGGCATAATAAAGCTTAATTATAATAGCAAGATCCTAGGCATGATACTAACAAGATTAATAACAAATCCTAGCATGTCACTAAACATTAAAGATCAAAGCTTTTAACCTAACATGGTACTAACATGCTAACATGATATTAGAAAAGAGTAAAGGCATCCTAAACATGATACTAGAAAACAATAATAACATCCTAACATGATACTAGGAATTAAAATAATATAAACATGCTTTCTACATTGAAAGAGAGTAATGATTACATACTTTGATGCCTCGTACCTCTTTCTAATAATAAAATACACAAGTTAGTAAACTTCAATGAAAATAATAAAGAACAATTAAATAATTAAATAAAATAAATTAAAAGAAAGAGTTAAAAAGTTTAGACTGGATTTGGGACCAAACCCTCAGAAAAGTATAAACCTTTCACGTCTAGGGCGAAGGCAACTTCGAACTTGGCTAGGTGTTTCTAAATCTTGTGTATGCGGTATTGTGTTTAATAAAAGGCTAGTTTAGAAAGAGAGAAAGAAAGAATATATTGCTCAACAGAGAATAGAGAGAATTGGGATGATTCTTGATGAGAGTTGATGATTGAATACAGAGGTCGAGGACCCTATTTATAGGAAAATAGTCCGGAAAATCATAGAATTTGATAAGGAATAAAACTCCACTCTGTCGCCAGAAAACTAGACCTGTCGCCAGAAACTCGACCTGTCGCCAGGCGACAGGCTTGTCATTTCGCGACAAGACAGTTTTTTTTGCAGATTTCGTTTTTATCATATCTTTTGAGCTAGAAGTCCAAATAAGTCATATAATATGTAGTTGGAAAGCTCTTGAAATCTACTTTCTAATACAAGTAGAATCAGATTAAAATCTTTTGTAGATAAAAAGATATGGCCGAAATAGTAGGACGGTGTCAGTTTTGGATAGAGTTTCGTATTCCTTTCATATCTTTTTCGTTATAGCTCGGAATTAATATTATAATATATCATTGGAAAGATAATTTCAAGATCTATCCAACCATATAAAATTTGGTTAAAAAATATGAGGCACGAAAATAATATCTGACTGTCTTTGAACATGTTTAAATTCGAATAGAATTAGGACTTTAAAAAAGGAAAGTTTATATTTAAATCAAATTCCTTAATCTTATCTTTTCAAAAAAGGATAATTAAGATATTTTAGAAACTTATAGAAGATTCTAATCAATCCTAATTAGTTTAGGAATAGGATTAAACCCTTGGACCCTCCTCATGATCATTGGGTCGTAGGTAAAAATCCGGTTTGAGCCCAGTTTAGTATTTTGGCCATAACTTCCTCATTATTCATCGGAATTGGGCTTATAATATATCGTTGGAAAGGTCTTTTCAAGCCCCATCCAACTACACCATTATTGGACCCTTATCATGGACCAAACTAAACCGTATTGGACGTCTTCATAAAATAGAGTGGGTTTTCGAAAACAGAAAGAAAAGAATTTTAATAAAAACTAACCGCAACACTTGACTTTTCACACTTTCACCTCATTCGATTATCATTCGACGCGAAAGGTATTCATCACTGGGTTTGGTTTTGGGGAGACACAAATGGGTGTCTACAATTGCTCATCCATGTTTCACTTTACGTGATTACAATTTTAATTAATAGCCGACTCAATCAAGAAGACCATACATAACAATCATACATCAATTCACTTTTAATCTTATTTAGGACAATGGTGATCACATCACAAATTGACCTTTAATTCCATTAAACTTCCAAATTATCCAAAATTTTTGAACATAGTCAACCCACCTAGCCATTTCGGCTTAATCCACCTTTACTCAACATACTAATAAGTCATGATTGAGTAATAAATAAATAAATAAATAAATAATAACCTTGTGGAATAATTAATAAATTCATTCCACTTAAACCATTCAATTCCAATCCTTTAATCATCCAAATGTGGTTAATAAACCAATCCAATAAAATATGTTTGTATCAACATTCCATACAAACAATTAATCTAATATAATTCCACATACTTGCATCCATAATTCCATACAAGCATAATTAATTCACCAAAACATGCCTCATAAACATAAATACATGAATTAATCAAATGTATAACCAAACAATTTCCATCCAAGTGTTCTCTAATCATGAAACTAAGTTCTTTTCTTTGGTACCTAAACATGATACTACTTACAACGAAGTAGACATGTACGCACCTCGTGTAAACAATCCTTTGCGCCACTTTTAATTACTTAAAAGTCTCCTAGAGAAAAATCACTTCCTAGAAAACAACCAATAATCACAAATTAATACTTACAAAAATTTCCAGCAATATAATTTTCATTAAAGTCCTTAAAACTTCCTTTAAAACATGTTTTTATGGTTAATTAATCATTGTAAATACAATAGGAACAAAAGCCCCAAATTAATTGCTCATTAGAACCCTAAAATCACAATTTGATTAAATTAAAACCCTAGGTTTATTAATTATAAAATCTGAAAATATATAACACAATTAAAATATGAAATTATAGGTTTAAGCTATCAAAAACATGATTTTGATACTAAAAATATAATCTTTATAATACAAAAACAAAACCCAAAACAAAAGTAATAATTTTGAAGCAAAATAAGAAAAACAAAGGGGAGAGAGGAAGGAGCAGCCACGAGTGGTGGCTGGGCTGGTGGTCGCCGGCGACCAGGCGGCGACGACGGCAGGGGGGGCGCCGGTGGTGGCTGGCGGCATAAGGGTGGCAGCAAGGTGAGCATGGCTCACGTAGGTAGGAGGAACAGAAAAGAAAGAGAAAAAAAGAAAAGGAAAAGAAAGGAAGAAAAAAAAGAAAAAGGAAAAAGAAAATAAAGGAAAAATAAAATAAAGAAAATAAAGAGGAGGAAAAAAATAAGACTAACCTTTTGTGTGGGGAAAAATTTGGGGATGTATGGGGTATTTATAGGAGAGAGAGTGGTGTAGGGTTAGTTTTAAGATTGGGCCTCATAAAATTAATGGGCCAATTAGATAAATGAAATGGGCTAGCTTTGTTTAATATGTATGGCATAAATTGTAGAATGGACAATTAAAAATCCTTTTAGAGCAAAATCAATAATCAACCCAAAAATAATTTGGAACTTTAAAACTTAAATCCGGAAAAACACACATAAATATTATAAATAAAATAAAAATTCATTTATAATATATTTATAAATACGGGGGATTACACTGGCTGCACTTTAAAAGTAGGGGGTTGTGGTTCTCTCATTTTGACTTTTTCCCATTGTTTGGGACCTGGCATTGGTTGGACAACAGGTTCATAAGCAGCTCTGTATGTTTGCATTGTATAGTTAGGGTCAACATAAGCCTCTATGTCACCCCTTATATCCAGCATGCATGCATAAGCATGAACACATGGAATCCCAGTGAGTTCCCAATGGTAACATGTGCAGGTTTCTTTCTCCAAATCAACCAACACCTGGTCATCCTAAAGCTGCACTTCATATGTGTTGTCCCTTGATGGCTGCACCACACAGCCCCTTGCCACAAAATCTATCCTATGTAGAACATGCCTCACATATGGCACTAAGTTGCTCTTAACATTTTTTGAATCTTCCCACTTTTCATTATTCCTGTTCATTATATACTTCCTTATCCATTCCATTTGGGTGAGAATTGGTTTATCTCTTGCAGGTCTGATTACTGCATTGAAAGTCTCACACATGTTGTTCAACAACATGTTGGACTTGGCAGTTGGTGGAAAAGCATGTCTACACCAATGCTTGGGAGGAATACTCACTAGGTACTCATATGCAGCTTTATCAAGAAATTTGATAGACTCCATGGCTATTTCATACTCAAACTGACAAATTGCAATGTATTAACATCAGGACAAGTACTACATAGGTTATACATATAAAATCATACACAACAACTAAAGTCACAAAACATGTGTCTATCAAATGCAATCTCAAACACAGCGTTTTACACCTTAACATGTTGTAAAACATAACATGAAAAACTAGACATATAAATCTTAACTTAGCATTTTACAGGAAACAAGATCACTTACAAAAGTGTTAGCCCTAGCAGCACTCCAGAAAAGCTCCTTAAATGTTGATCCAGTGAATTTGAGCTTGAAGTTGGCCCAAATATGCCTAACACAAAACCTTTGGTCTGCTTTGGGAATAATATCAGCCATTGCTTCAATCAAACCCTAAAAAAAGGCAAATATAAATGAACATATTAGTAACTCAAACATAGACAAAAAAAAAAGAGATTAGAAGAAAAAAGTAAGGTATTATTACCTTTTGCCTATCAGACATGATGGTAAGCCCAGCTCCTTGGTCATGTGTGAACATAGCCATTAGAGACTCTAAAAACCAACCCCAAGTTTCCTTGTTTTCCACCTCCCGTATGGCCCAGGCTAAGGGGAACAAATTGTTGTTCCCATCTTTAGCCACTGCCACCAAAATCTGCCGAGGGTAGGCACCTTTGAGGTGACAACCATCCAGCCCAATAAGTGGCCTACAACCTCTTGCAAAACCATCTCTGAGAGGTCTTAAACAAATGAACATTCTGAGAAACAAGGGTGGCTCTGGGCTATCAATACCATCAACAACAATATTACACCCAGAACCAGGGTTGTACATCACAACTTTCCCATAATCCCACACCCTTGCATACTGCTCCCTAGCATAACCAAATATAATCAACTTTGCCCTACACCTTGCTATCCATGCCTTAAAATAAGTCACTTCAATTCCTAAATCATTCAGAATCCTAGCCCTAATCACCTTAATTCTCCAGCTAGGGTTACTCCTAAACTCCTCTAAATACCTCTCTGCTATATACTCTGCTGTAAGCATCCTGTTCTTCCTCACTCTTAAACAAGTGTGTTTCAATTTTATGTTTTAGATTTGCAAAGTTTGCTGCTTAACAAGTTTTGAAGCAAAGACCTTAAATTGACACTTCACTCCCCCCCACACATGTACAAGAAGGAATTCTACAAGTTGAAGTGTTAAACTCACAATCACATCTATACCTACATTGTATTGTAATCCTAGAACTGTCATTATGCAAAAAGTAGAACTCATACCTGTTCTGAACTGCATGAAGTTTAAGTGCCCTCCTTAGCACTTGAGCATTGCTGAATTTTTGGTTTAACTTCAACTGAATAGGGTTCTCAAAGTCCACTTCAGCACTGAACCATGGAGCAGTGTCCTCTTCTTCATCAGAACCACACAAACTCCTAGAGTTATCTGAATCACCTTCATTCTCTAGGTTCAGTTGCAGATCTCCAATATCAAGGTCTTCCCTCAGCTCTGACCTTTTATCTTTCACAGCCCCTTCTTCAGTTTCACTCCCCAACCCTTTCTTCAAGCTTCTGGTCACCTTTTCTAGAATATCCTTTGACCCTTCAGTAAACCACTCCTCATCCCCTTCATCATATTCTTCCTTACCAGGTTCCCAGTCCAAGTCCTCATCAATTAAATCTTCACTTGAGTAATCAAATTCAGCATCCTCAACATCATCAAACTTTAGAGCTTTTGTCTTTGCTGACCCTTTCCCTTTCAACCTACCTTTCTCATTTATAACTGCAGAAACACCAACTTCAGCTGCTTTCTCTTTTCCTTTCTCTGCCTTAATAAACCTAGGGCTCCTTGCCACAATCCGAAAATTTGGTTACCCGAAATCCGGGTACCCGAACTTATTGGTTCCGATTATGGGTATCACTTTTAGTGATTTTGGTTATCGGGTACCCGAACCATTAGTACTAACGGTACGGGTACCCGTCCCATGCTCACCCCTAGTTAGTGGGTCTGGTGTTGAGGGCTTGTGGTGGTTGGTGTTTTAAGTGATGGCGAGGGTTTCACGTTGTTCAGGGAGTTTAAGGGTGGAAATGGGTAGGGCTATGGTGGTAGGTAGCCATAGAAGAGGGTGGGCGGGTGGCCATGATGGGAGTAAAGAGTTTTTGTTTTGTTTTTTTTTTATTTTTTTTTTTTAAAGTGGGAGGAAAGAGGTTTTTTTTTCTTTTTTGAAAGAAGGAAGAAAGAGATTTAGAAAAGAAAAAAAAAATTATTAACCTATTTAACAATTTATAAGCCGATTGGATCTTTAGATGAAGCTAGAGGTAAAAATTGGATTTTTATGGGATAATCAGAAGGTTGGATTTTTAAGGGAAGAAAGGTGAAAGGTTGAAATATTTTAATTTCCATTTTTCCAACCCCAATTTCACACCAAATAGTACTTAGTCTAGCGGTAAGAATCATTAATTATCACACAACCATGAGGTTTTGGTACCAATTCTCAATAGAGGAAACTTGGGGGTAGGGATGCCTTACACTTTTGTAACACCCCCGATTCACTAACTGAAAATAAACAAGAATTAAAGGAAAAATAAACAACCTTTGAATAAAACTGCGGAAGCATACACCTAAATCAGAGGTATCACCGCCACACTTGACAACATATCAATTAAGTGGTAAGGCTTACAAAATCCCAATAATTACAACTCAATAAACTAGGTGAGCTATTAATAAACCTTTACAAACTCGTTATAAACAAACTAATCAAAACACTTGAGCTCCTTTAGCTACAATCACTTGATCAAATTGGTAAAATAATCTTGTCTGCTCACCATTAAAGACAAATTTCAAAATAGATCATTGCAAGGCCACCATAAAAAAAAGACATGGACACAAACACAAGCAAGTAGCACAGTACAACTAAATAACACACACATTAGCAAAAAGCTGAGTAATCATCACGTAACATATCAAAATATAGAGAATAATAGAATAGTTACAATACTAGCTCAATTAAACAATGTAGTTCAAAACCTTTGTCAAACCCAACATCGAATATTAATACGGAACTTTACTCATTTAACTCATCTAACCAACAAGTGTGCCATGCTCTTTGTTCTATACCTAGCCTTGGACATGGGTGATTCGAATAACAAACCAACAAATATAAAAACTTGAATACTCTCAATAACTAGAAAAAAAACACCTTGAACCAGGCCACATACGGGCCAAATCCCACTGTAGAGGACTATAGAAAAATATAAATAAAGATTGTACCTCATTCTTAACTCATGATTATCATCACCTTACCAACATGCCAAGGACTAAGGTATATAACACTGAACCTCAAACCAAGAACTAAACAATAATACCCAACATTTAATTTCACAGTCTGATCAAATAACCATTCACTGGCTAATAAACAATATCTCAACTAGCTTAAGGCCTGTGCTATGCACAGTAAGGCTAATTTTTGTAAGAATATCCAACAAATAAAATTTGATAAAACATACACATAAAATATAGAAATTCTAATGTCATAATTTATATTAATAAGCAAGCAAATAATTAAACAAAAATGGATTTTTTGGGCTGTCTAAACCCGATAGTTTTTTTTAGCAGGGCTTGGTTTGATCAGGTCCGGTGGCTGTATTAGTAAATAATTATTTTTAAATGAATGTTTAATAGACATTAAAAAAACTAATCAAATAATAGACTAAAATTAATTGATATTTTACCTTTTCCTAGAATTAGATATACGATATAATTGTCAAACACAACATTTATTTAATAGTTATAATATAATCTATAAGTCCTTAATTTGTAATAATATATACGTAGTATGGTAGTAAAGTTTTAGAAACAAAATTATAATTTATTTGAATATATAGTCATATTGAAATAGAAGAAAAAGTGTTTTTTTAAAGTAATTTCTTTAACATCTATTATATGAATCAATTTATTATTACTTTTTTAACAAAATTAATAATACTCCATTTGAAAGACAATTTAAAAGAATTTGGAATAATTATTTAGGTAAATGTGTATAGAAAAATTATGAACACCAAGTAAAATATAAGAATATATTTGTCATAAAGACATGCAATACAAAATATTTGGAATGATATTCATAGAATCAAAATAAAAAAATTAACAAAAAAAAAAAATTGTCATAAAGATAACATAAAATTTTTGGAATTATATTATTATAGAATCAAAATGTTAACAAAAAAAATTAAAATAAAATAAAAAATAAATAAAAAGGGAAGGGGAGTTTTGGAGGAAAAAACGACGCCATGATGTGACACGTGTCACTCTCGGTGTGTGTTGTAGTAATAAGTTATTGATTGATGATTGATAATGGCACGTGTTCCCAAATAACATAACAATTCGATTCATGAATACCTCAACTCTTAGAGCAATAGTTCCCAAATATAATTAACTCACAATCCAAAATACAATACTCTGCATTAATAACCCTAAAACTTCAATAAAACAATACTCTCTATAGCAGCAACATTTAAAACTCTAGAAATTATTGTACAATAAATTATATATAACAAAATAATACGATATTCAAATCAAATCATACAATATCATGATAATTTTTATGCAAAGAGTACAAATAATAAATCATATCACATATAATAATACTAAATATCATACAAACATCTCCAAAGTTTGGTGTGATTACCTTTCGGACTAAACCAATCCCATAATCTACAGCCCCGACAAAAAGGAATCGCGAAGGCCTTGGTAACTGACTTGCATGAAGGTGATAAATGATAATGGAATCATGAGTATAAATATTTACTACTAACATGCTTTGACGATCACGATGGTTGACTTCAAAAAAAAAAAAAACATTGCTCAAGATTGCATGATATTGATAATCAATTGTAAAAGGCAAGAACTCTCGGTCAAAATATCACAAAACTGACGGCTTCATACATATGAATATTGGTTATAATAAAAATAAATAGTTATACATGCTAAAAAAAACGTAGATTCATATTTAAATTAAAATAGGGTTTTAACCTTCTATCAAATAATAGGATATAATGTAAAAGATATGAAATAAAATCTGATTTTTATCTTTTATATATTTCAAAATACACAGGTATTACAACTTTCCTCCACTCTAAAAGGGTATCGCCTGAGTAGCTGAGGCGAGTTGACCAATGAGAGACTTAGTTCGAAATAGCCTTCTCTTTACTAACTAGTAAAAAAATTAACCTCAATAATTTCTTTTGCTTCATATCTTCTCTTCTCTCTTTTCTATCGTAGCAACTATATATGTACAAGTGTAGTAATTTACTTCAGTTTGCCATGATATCTTACTTCGCCTAATTGGCAAGAGTTACACGCATTATTGCGTGAGAACCCTAAGAAACCAATCATACCATCTCCTCACCCCTAGGTTTTTTTTTTCTCTAAAAATACAACATCCCACCAAACTACTTTTAAATATGTTCCATCCATGAATGAGGATGATGATTAGAAGATAATTAGCTAATGGTTTTTAACTTAGGAAACAATGAGGCCGTAGTAGGTGCGTGGGGAAAGAGGAATAAAGGAGAATAAGAGAACTTAATTTTAAATAAAATTGTTAACCACTTGTTAAGGCAAATATATATTGTTCTTTGCCAACAAGGCAAACACCCTATCTTGTTCTAAAGTAATAGAGGGTTGCCCCTCGAGTTACCGGTTTCATAAATTGATAACATGCTAACGTAACAAAACAAATAGTAATAAGGAAGCTTTCCCAAAGAGAGTAAAGCAAGTTAATTAGACTCCTTAAATAAACAAGTAGATGAATATATGACAAAAGATGTCAAAGCAATCCATTAATAAAAGGATAGAGTCAGGTCTACAATTATATAAGTTGAAGGAGAGCTTACCTCCATGGCCATATAATTGGAAAAGACAAACAATCTTCAATACATGCTAAGAAAACTATGCTATTGCTTGGCAGCTAAACCAAGGGAAACTAAGAAAGCTAAAAAAGAAATGAAATTCTTGTTGTTGATTGCTTTGCGTATCTCCTTCCTTCGGTCTTCATGCTTCTATTTTTAGACAAATTGGAGCGGTTATGGCTGACACCCATAACTATTTTGCAGTTATGCTTCTTGGCACCAACTCTCTTTCAAAATTGAATTATCCACTTTGCCTCTAAAACAGCTCTTTTAATATTAGGCCATCAGTTAATATCAACCCACTTTCATTTATCCTTGTTTATTTAGCTCAAAATCTTTCACCGACTTTCAGGTCCAATTTACTAAGTCAATCGGGTCAAAGTCAAGAGGTCAATAAAAGTCAAAAATCTAACTCTTGAGTGTAACACCACTGTTACAAAATTTAACTAGTTTTAAGCTACAATCCTCATCAATACCATGAATTATATAAATTAAAAACAAAAGGTTACCAATAACCGGTATTATTTTCGTTTACTAGTGATAAATTGCTATTTCATAGGGCTACTAATTTAATGATAATATTTCATAAAACTATAATTTTATTAGAGTCAATCTATTCTTTGTTGTTTCACATCTTAAATTCAATTTGCTGTTGAAAATTACCATATTACAAATTAAAGTTAGAAGGTTTTTTATTTTGAGTTGTCAGTTTTGAAATATAACATGATTGGTATAAGTATGACATATTTAAATTTCTTTTTTTTTTGTAACATAAATCATATTGTAGAATAGTGTAATTCTCCTTATCGGAGGCATTCTCATTAATTCAATATGTATAGGATTTATACCCTAGTCATGAGAAATCTAATTACACAAGATATATCTTTACAGAATATTAACAAGATAATATTAACATATTATCTAACACACCCCCGCAGTCGAAGCGGGAGAAGGTCGAACGCTGAGACTGTCTCTGAAATTTAAAAATAACTGGTGAGGTAAGCCTTTTATGAAAATGTCTGCGTACTGGTATGAAGATGGAACATGTAAGACCTTGATCTCACCCAGGGAGACCTTGTCGCGTACAAAATGTATGTCCATCTCAATGTGTTTTGTATGTTGATGTTGTACCGGATTAGAAGATAGGTAAACCGCAGAAATATTATCACAATAGACCAAGGATGCCTGTCGAATAGGGCAATGTAACTCTAGAAGAAGATTCCGGAGCCAACATAATTCAGAAACAACATTAGCGACGCCTCTATATTCTGCTTCGGCACTTGATTTGGACAATGTAGCCTGTTGTTTTGCAGACCAAGGGACTAGATTATCACCCAAATAAATACAATACCCAGAAGTGGATCGCCGAGTGTCCGGGCACCCGCCCCAATCGGCATCTGTGTAAGAAATAAGTCTTGTCATTGCAGAACGATACAAATGTAGTCCATGATTAAAAGTGCCTTTGATATATCTAATAATACGCTTAAGAGCGTTAAAATGAGGTTCCCTAGGAGCATGCATGAATAAACAGATCTACTGAACGGCATAAGCAATGTCAAGTCTAGTAAAAGTGAGGTACTGAAGTGCACCTACAAGGCTCTTGTAGAGAGAGGGATCCTTCATTAGCTCAGCATCGTGAGCTCCAAGTTTCGACTTAGTGTCGACGGGTGTGACAACTGGCTTGCAACTGTCCATCTTTGCCCTGTGAATAATTTCCTGTGCATACTTACTCTGACAAAGAATCATGAAGTCCTTTGTTCGTGTTACAAAAATTCCCAAAAAATAACTCAATTTCCCCAAGTCGGTCATGGAGAATTCGGACTTAAGACTAGCAATAATGTCACACTTGAGCTGTTCAGAGGAAGCTGTGAGGACAATGTCATCGACATAGTGTAAGAGATATGCAACATTAGCACCATGTCTCACAATAAAGAGGGAATTATCACTTTTGCTGCATTCAAAACCAATCTGCAAAAGATAATTAGCAAACCGTTTATACCAAGCCCGAGGGGCTTGCTTAAGACCATAAAGAGACCTATTGAGTCGAAAAACATGAGTAGGAGCATCAGGATTGACAAATCCCGGTGGTTGATGCATATAAACCTTTTCTTTGAGGTCACCATGAAGAAACACATTTTTGACATCTAACTGATGAATGGGCCAATCTTTACCCATAGCAATACTCAAAACAGTACGAATTGTTGCCGGCTTCACTACAGAACTAAATGTCTCATCACAATCAACTCCAACTTGTTGAGACTTGCCATTCACAACAAGTCTTGGTTGTGTCTCTCTAAATCACCATTTTCCCTAAATGAGGTTCCCAAGTGTGTTGTTCAGTAAGAGCATTAAATTCCTCATTCATGGCAGCATTCCAATTTTGATCAAGCATGGCTAGTTTTGGATTTATCGATAGTGGAGAAATAGTTTGAACTGTGAGATGAGCTTGATATTTTGGATTTGGCTTGGAAATCCCACTTTTGGCACGAGTGGCCAAATGGTGAGAGGGTTGAGGTATATGCTCCGGGGTGAGAGTGGATAAAGGAGTAGGTGGATTTGATCCAAATGGGATCATTGGCAAAATGGGAGAAGTAGGTGAGGGTGGGAAAATGGTGGATTGGCCTGGCAGAGAAGACCGCAGGCTGGGTGCAGCAGAATGGGCTTGCCCGCGGCCCACCTACGGTGTGGCCTGATTAGGAGAGGGAGTTGCGGATTGTGTTTGTGGGGGAGTGTTGGGTCGGTTTGTGTGTGTTTGGGGTTGGGGTGTTGGGCCATTTGTGTACTGGACCTGCACAAACATGGGAGGAAGAGAAGAGTCCAGAAAAGAGTAATCATTTTCTTTGGCAGTGTGTAGAGTGGAGAAAGGGAATTGATCTTCTACGAAAAGTACATGCCTTAAGATGATTATTTTGTTTGTGGATAAATCATAGCATAAATACCCCCTATGATTCGACGAAAACCCCAAGAAAACACAAGGTATGGACCTTGATGCAAGCTTATTAGGTGCGGTGGCATTAAGATTTCGGTAGCACAAACATCCAAATATACGAAGGTGATCATAAGTTGGGAACCTACGATATAGGACCTCGGTTGGAGTTTTGTTGTGTATGGTAGTGGAGGGGAGAATGTTAAGAACATGAGTTAACATAGTAAGTGCAAATACCCAAAAAGGAGGGAGAGAGGCATGGAAGAGAAGAGTACGAGTCATATTGTTAATAGTGCGGATTATTCTCTAAGCCTTTCCGTTTTGGGAGGAAGTGTTAGGACAAGATTTGTGATACCATGTAGAATAGTGTAATTCTCCTTATCGGAGGCATTCTCATTAATTCAATATATATAGGATTTACAACCTAGTCATGAGAAACCTAATTACACAAGATATATCTTTACAGAATATTAACAAGATAATATTAACATATTATCTAACACATATGATTATTAAAAATCTCAAAACTGTAAAATGAAAATCAATGTGATACTGAAGGACCCATAGAAAAAGATTGATACAAAATATATCTTAAAGAATCATCATATACATGATCTTTTTGATGTAAATTTTGAGAACGTATCGTATGAGATTTTCTAATGCAACATCTAAACGGAATTAATACCATATTAACCTAGATAATTTTTGCTTATATAGTTACCTTTAGTTCTTTTGATGTATTCACAACATCTTAGTTTCCACAATCACTTAAAGTAAAAAACCCATCTTCAATTACAAACAATACCAAGCAATGAATTCAAGTTCTAGCTCCAAGAAATCATCAAAACGATCTTTGAAAAAATTGCCAAAATGCCAACAGAAGTATAATAATGGAGAATGGACAAAGGAGGAAAACAAAATATTTGAGAATTCTCTTGGGGAATTGGATGTTAGCGAAAATGACTTGTTTGAAAAAATCGCTATAAGGCTTCCAGGAAAGACCATTGAGCAAATTAAACTCCATTATGAAGCATTGGTTAAAGATATTGAGCGCATAGAGCTTGGAGAGTTTGATCATCTTATTAAGTAGATCTAAAATTATAATATTTATTTCTATGTCATTACTTTATAATATAAGATGGTAATAAAAAAATATATAGGTGATGTTTGCTAATTAATTAAAACACATGCAATTGTATTTTTTCTATGGTTAAGTCACATTTGAATGGTCAAGTTTTTTTATAAGGGATAAAACCATAATTGGTTTAAACCCTTTGCTTGTTTCTCTAGTTGATGAACCATTACACAACCAACTTAAAGTCTTCATCAAATTAGCTTATGCATTAGGATCTTTAGCAATTGTACCTCGTTTCCTTGTGGACCGAACACTTACTTGTCATTATGATTGGTTTGTGAGGTGTTTGTTTATAAATGTGTCTGACTTAGTGTGGAATGTGCGACCGTTCAACACCCCGTTAGGTGTAATTATTGTTTAATTTGTCCCTTTTGCTGTTACCTTAAATTATCCATGAACGGTTTACAAGCTCCTTAATAACTTTTTGGTTGCTACCTACCTTTTCATCCTTAATTGAGGGCCTCCCTCCGGACTATACCTTCACGGTCTAAAGGTAGAACTTTCATATTTTATTTTGGACTTCACATTACTTGCATAGGATTATAAATAAAGCTAAGAACAATAGATCGTATATTATATGTCAAAGCTTTACGTCTAAACCTTTTGGATCACATGTTGAAAGCTAGTTCTCAAGGTGTCAAATTATTACAATCCCAATATTCGAAAGGATTTTTTTTTTTTGAAATAACTACCACTCACATCACCCTATTTTAAAATAATCACCATTTTTCCGTATATTTAAAATAACCACCCATTAAAAAAATAAAGTTAGAATTCACCACCCATTGTCTGAGTTCAACCAATTTTCTGTCAAGTGGGCCCACCTAACAACTTATTTAGAGCCTCGATTTGTTTTTGCTCACTTCATTTTTTTCATTTTCATAAACCTTGGTTCTCAATTTTTGGGTGAAATTCAGTGTCGCATGCAACAATCAAATAATTGAGTCAATAATTGAACATATTATTAGCAACAATATAATTACTCGAACAACAACAACTAGATTGTTGCTCATTAATTAGGGAAACTAACGAAAAATATGGGTTGTTAATCAATTACCTGTTTCCCAGCTCCAACTATTCGAATTAGCTTCGTTGATTAATTCTTGATAGGCTTCCTTTGTTTATTTTGTTAATTTGCAGGAGAATTTAGAGATTTTTCAGTGAATTTTGATTTTTTTTTTTTTATGACCGTTATTGGTGATATTGAATTGAGAAAAAAAAAATAGAGGCTCTGAGTATATAAAATGAAAAAATAGCCATTAGGTGGGCCTAATTGACGGAAAATTGGTCGGACTCAGGCAATGAGTGGTGAATTCTAACTTTATTTTTTTGTATGGGGTGGTTATTTTAAATGTTCGGAAAAAGAGGTGGTTATTTCTAAATAGGGTGATTTGAGAGTGGTTCGTTATTTCAAAAAAAAATATTCTCTTAGAAAATAGGGTGATATTTATAGAATTAAAATTGAGAGAAGATAGAATCTTGGAAGAAGATAGAATTTCGAAAGTGTGTTGCACGGGTTTGCAATTTTACAAGTATTGTTTATATAATAACTTTTGATCCAAAATTCGGAATAAAACAAATAATATATATTTGGAAAGCTACAAAAGTCTACTTTTCTACCCAATTAGAATCAGATCAACATAATTTTTATTTTGTAAAGATATAGTCGAAATAGTGAAAGGGTTTTGATTTTATGGACCGAGATCAGTATTTAGATCATACACCTTTTCAGTTCAAATTGGAATCGCGCTTATGCTATACCATTGGAAATATAATTTCAAGGAATATCCAACCATAATGTAGGATGTAGATAAATTATTATGAAGAGAAAATTATATAGTTGTTGCATTTCCGAATTGCAATTATGAAAAGATGAATTGGATAAAGGTTCATGGATTTTGGGCTAAGAAAAGGGTTTGTATTATTGCAATGGCTAAAATGACTTATAAAATGATAGTGGAGGAATAGATCAATATAAAGGACTATTCGAGTAATTCTTAGATCCTTTACACGAGCCGGACCAAACTAGGTAGTGAAGGTTATTTAGTCATCGAGCATTATTTAGGGAAACAATTTTAGGTGTCTACACTACTCATTCAATTGAAATATCTAAAACATAAAAATAAAAAAAATAAAAAAAAATAAAAAAAAACAGTAGGGAAAGGCCATTTGGGGTTTGTGCATAACACCTACTTCCTCCGTTTCTTAATACTTGCAACACTTCCCTAAAATGGAAATGTCACTATACTTGCAACACACTATAATTGGAAAGTTATTTTGTGGAAAATTTACACTATTTCCCTTATTTAAAGTACATGGCCCACTAAATTATACTTTTAACGACCTCTCACCCCATTTTAAAAGCATATTTAACCATGTGAACCCCACTTTTATTAAGTACAGTAAAAAAGGGTGTGGTGCAACTATCAAAAAATGGAGGAAATATATATATATATATAGACCAAGGTTGTGTAGGTTGGATTCGAATTTAGTTTAATACTGATCGAATTAGATCTCGTGTCATGCACGGTGATCTGTAGTAATATATAGTTATAGATTTTTTTTTTTTTTTTTTTTTTTTTTTTTTTCTTTAAGTTATAGATTATTGATTGATAAATATTATTTTTCAAAAAAAATATTCATAAATTAGTCAAGGAATAATATAATTATGTCATATATTGATTTTGTATTTCCATTATTTAGTTGTAGCTTATAATACACAATTAAGGCAAAAACAATTTGAGCAATATTTTTCTCTTGTCGTAAAGGTCACAAATTATTTTGCGAATATGATTTTTTTTTTAAAGAGTTGTCCTAGCATTTTTCAGGAAGATTATTTGTGAAATATTAATGTAATAATTACTACGTATTTATATGGAATATGTGTAAAAAATAATATAATTTATATAAGTAATATTTTTCCTTAGTCAATAGTTTTTTTTTAAAAAAAAAAAAAGAATAATTAACTAAGGACACACCAAGAGATAAAACGTGTCATGCTGATGTGTCTTTTTGTATATAAAAAAATAACATAATTTTTGTATATAATTTGTTTCCTTAATCAATAGATTTGTTTTTTTAAAAAAAAAAAAACAAAAAACAAAATGAGGACACACCAAGAGATGACACGTGTCATTGCTAATGTGTCTTTTAGTATATATATATTAATTGATGAGTTGGATCATTGATAAATCAACTTGAATGTGTAGGGTCAATAACAGATCTGGTTGAATTCAAGCCCCCTCTTTTAATGGTCGGATTGAATTAAGGTTTCAACGGGGTAAATTAAGTTTGGGTCAATCAGGGTTTCGGGTTAGGATTGATTTATATCAATATTTCTCAAGAATATTTGGGATGGGTAATCTCTAAATTCGGTCATGTTTGGGTGGTGTTTCTAGTGCTCATCGCCATCTTTAATCACCACTTAAAAAAAATTATAGCTAAAAAAAACCTAAATCCCAATTTCACACAAATTATTACTTATTCTAGTGGTAAGGATTATAATTACACTACCATGAGGTTTTGGTACCAATTCTCAGTAGAGGAAACTTGAGGGTGGGGATATCGTACACGTTCCCCCACTCTAAAAGGGTCTTGCCTGAGTAGTTGAGGCTAGGGGTGAAAGCTCGGTGTTCGGTTTAAATTATGGCCCAATCCAAATCCAAACCGAATTAAATCGGTTTTGAAATTTTCAAACCAAAGCCAAACCGAATTGAATATGAAACCGAACCTAATACCAAAAATTCGGTTTGGTTCGATTTTTTCGGTTTTAAAAATCTTAAAATCGAAAAATCAAATCTCTAATTTTTTCAATCCAATCCAAACCAAACTATAAAAAAACCCAAACCGAATTTCTTATTTGGTTTGGTTTTCGGTTCGATTCAGTTTTAATCCAAATTACTTTCACCCTCCAGTTGAGGCGAGTTGACCAATGAGAGACTCTAGATCATTAAAAAGTCTTCTCTTTACCGAGTAGTAAAAAGTTAATATCAATTTAATTTCTTTCTCTTCACTTCATATCTTTACTTTCACACACAAGGAAAACATTGCAATTAGCAGGTGACCAATGTACACACATGCAACACAAACAGTAGACCTATATCCATGAACTATTATATATGTCAAATTTATGACTTAGACCGACTTAAAAGATTTACCAAACCAGAATCTTAGTTTAAATTGTAAGTTCAATGGGATCAAAATATACCCATAACAATAAAGTCCATAATGAAGAAATCAGTCAAAATATACCCAAACAAATATATACCCACAAAATCAAATTAAATGACAATCAATACAATATTCACAATACATCCACAAACCAAACTATTGAAATTTCAAGATTCAAGTATCAAATACTCAAAAATACTCACAATTCAAATACTCCATATACCCATAATTCATTCCGTATATTCACAATTCCAAAAGCTCAAATTAACAAAATCCTAGATCAATCGAAATTACTGAAACAAATTAATAAAACCCTTGATCGATCGCAATAAAACTGAGTTGTGTAATCAGATTTCAAACTCCAAAACTTACTATCAAGTCTACTAAGGCTACTAAAACCCAATTAAACCCATAATCTAAACTAAGTGAAAACATTTGAATATCAAATTTACAAGAAAAATCAAAGAGGGGGTTTATGGGAATCAGATCGAAAATTACAATGATCATCGAAGTAGAGGGACAAAATCAAACTCAAAATCAAACATCACATACAAATTCAAACTCAAACACAATCAAATCACAAAATCAAAAATCAAAACCCAAAAACTCAACGAAATCGAAACCCTAACCCAATTTATACAAAATTAACAAAAAAAAAAAAGGAGGGATGAACCTTGTGAGGAGCAGCGTCGCCATTAGAGATCTAGGAATCTTTCTCCTAGTTTTTCAAGGGCTTGCTTTAACATCTCCATTAGTGACGACTGCGGTGGTGGTCACTGGTGGTGGAAATCTAGGATGGAGAGAGAGGATGGTTGCGCTGGTGGTGGTTATGGTGGGAAGCTAGGATGGAAGATGAGGAGAGAGAGGATGGTTGCGCTGGTGGCCAATAGTTGCGGTAGAGCGAGAAGAGAGAGGAGACAAAGAGGAGAGAGGAGAGAGGAAACAGAGGAGAGAAAGCGAGATTTCTCTAGAGGAAAGAATGAGGAGAGGGAGCGAGAGTGTTCTATTCAGCATGTTTGGGATATGGGCATCGGTTAACCGGTGCCCTATTAAGCATGTTTTATTTTTGTGGTCTAGGATTGCATTTTTCGCACCGGTTTTCAATAACCGTTGCGCATTTATCTTTTTCTACTAGTGGTACAAGTGTAGAATTTTACTTCAGTGTGCCACGATCTCTTACTTTGCCTAAATTGGCAAGAGTTACACTCATTATTGGGTGAGCACCCAAAGAAACCAAACATACCATCTCCTCACCCCTAAGTTTTTTTCTGCTATAAAAATTTGACATCCCACCAAACTACTTTTAAATATGTTTCATCCATGAATGATGATGGTGATTTGAGGGTAATTAGCTAATTGTTTTTAACTTAGGAAGGTGCGTGGGAAGAGAGGAATGAAGGAGAATCATATAAACTAATTTAACCATAAAATTGTTAATCACTATTAGAAATTTTTTCTAGTTTTTAGCTACAATCCTCATTAATACTATGAACTATATAAGGGTTTTTCTAAGTTAAGCCCCTCAAGTCATTAAGTTTCTAAAGTGTACCCATGCCTTTTCAAATTTCTAAGACATGTTCCTTAACTCAGTGTTAGTAATTAAGTGTACCCTCCTTGGGTGTTAACAAGGTGTTTCATAGCTGAAGTTTCGGTGGTTAGGGTTGTGGTAGTAAGTGTATTTTTTTCTCTTCTTTCCTTGCCTTTTCTTTTCTTTATTTTTTGTTAAAATTTAAAGCTAACCTGTCTTAATTTGAGTGTTGTAATGGAATGGTATAACTCACACTATCAATCGCAAATTATAGAGAAAAGATTGGCTCTTTGATTAACTAAATAATCTGATTTTTCGTAAATTAATTTATAAAGAAGAAATAGTAAGATGGAAAACTTGACTATTGATCAATAATGGTGGAAGGTTTACAAAGGATAAGTTAATAGCTTAAGGCTATTACTCTCAATAGTGAGTTGAGCTCACAACTCTCCAATGAGTGACTTAAGGTCATAACTCTCAACAAGTTCCTCCAATTTTTGCCTACCTTTACCCACCCCCCTCTATCTATTTATACTAAAGTTAAGGACTATAAACCTAATAATATTAAACTTCCCAAACTGCCCCTCCTACGAACAGTCTATTACATTACTGGCCCCCTAAAGTTCCACCTTGTCCTCAAGGTAGGTTATAGTCGGCATTCTATTCTCGATGACGGGCTGACAGCAACATTGATCTCCAAAAATTGCAGAAGGAAAAATAAAAATAAAAAAAATGGATTTCCTGAGTGGGCTTAAAAATTGGAAGATCTGGAAGTTGGCTCTTAAAATTCAAGGTAATATGGTTGAGTTTCATAACTGTTGTTAGTTGCATGGCCCTAACATCATCAGACCCCAAAATTAAAAGATAATTGAATTGGGAGAAAATGGGCTTAAAGTTGGGTGGCCCATAGAGGGAGCTTTTATTGTTAATTGAGGTGCATATTTTAAAATGGGTACACCGTGAACTAAAGTAGTTTTGTACTACTCCCATCCAATATGATTTACCCAATTTGCCCTTACTAGCATACCCCTTACTTAGCTTCCCCCACAAGCCAAAGAAGTTTCTAGTCAAACTTCTGCCAAAAGCTGCTCCTTCTGCATTCTTGAAGAACCCACCAAATAGCCACTCTCCTTGAAACATGCCTCCTGCTCCACCTCCGGCCACACATTAATTGCCAGTAGGACCACCAGTGAATTCCCCGATCTCCCTGACAAAATTACATTGAACAATGCCACCTCTCCCACCATTTCCACCAGCGAACTTACCTGGGCCATCGCCGGTAAAACCACCGGAGAAGTCACCACGCCTCTGCTGCGTGAAGCCACCATGACCAACACTACCTCTGCCATGGACAATCCTGCGCCTTCCACCACATTTTTTCCGGCGAGCCACCTATGTCTACCACCACACCAACCACCCGGACTTCCACCAGATTTTTCGGCGGCTAGGGAGGATGAACCTTCACCGTTTCTTTTGCTTGAATCATCTTCGGGCCCGCCGCCAGTCTTGCTTGCTGCGGACCCGCCTTTCACAAAACCTTCTCCATTCAGGCCACCACATACCACCGCGCTTGACTTTTCCAGCAAAGGATCTCGGACCACCGCCAGATCCACTTTCTCCAGCACTTCCCCTCTCGAATTTTTCTCCATGTAAATGTAACACCCCAATAATTCTCTCTTAAAACCTGTAAATACCCTGAACAATATCCAAGAGAAATACTGGCGTGCTATCTCCACGTGTTCAAATGTTAAGGCTATATCAGAAATTAGCAGCGGAAAAACTAAATTAGTTATAAATAAGTTTCAAAACCAACTAAATAAACCAAATTAAGTGTTACAAATTGGAACCATTATGGCCCTTATTCAAAATCCAAACAAGAATAAGCAGTAAAAAAATAAAATTGGGTTTAAATAAATTCAAACTTGCAAAAGAAATAAACTGCGAACAATAACCAACTCTCCACTTAAAATCCCACAACCCTGATGCGGATGCTGCATGTGTAAGAACCCGTGGTTAATCTGCTCCCCAATATTACAAGTGTAAAAATTGGATCATCACAGGGTCATTGAAAGGCGAAGGCCATGACCAAAGAAAGACACATACGAAAGCACGCAATCAGCAAAGTTGAGTACATACAAGCTGCGAAACAAATTAAGAAATCCATAACATGCTTTTCATAAACAATCATCATGCATCATTAGATTATAGACTCAACACACGACTCAACTATCAATTTTATTAAGACTTCACTAATAAATAATAAGTAACTCATTTTAACTTATTCATTGCATTAAGCAATAGACAATGTTGTCTAACCCATGCTCCATTTGGAACATCAATAAAAGAAAACCCCTGCCTCCTTTCGGAAACATCAATAAACATCCAACGACCACGGGCGCGACTCCGTGACCGTAGTTAGTATGAGATCTCACCTAACTCCTAGTTTTAAAAAAATATTGAAATAAGAGACTCGTAGATCAGACGGCCTCGAGAAAAGTGCACGGTTAATACCCCGTGCACCCCAACCCCTGATTGTCATTACTCCAGATGTGCACCAATCCAGAGTTTTATTGCTCATCCATCTTGCACTTTACGTAATTTACAAGTTTAGACTTGGTGATGACGCATATGCAAACAATACAATCAATCCAATATCAATTCAATCAAGTAAAACAACTTTCCAATTTCAATTCTTGATTTATTAGTGACAATGAACATTTATTATTTATTCCTTTAACTACCTCGGTGTATAAACACCTTGAGTGCATAAGGCACCCCAAAACCTTAACCTCGTCTTATAAGACTTGAATTCTTCCTTTACTCATCCTATTTCAATAATCATGAATGAGTAATAAATAAATCATTCCACATATTTACATACCTTAGCCTCTATTCGCACCTTGCAAAGTTAGTGCATAAATAATATTTGCCAAGTAAAATAGTGCACATCATACGGAAATCACAATGTATAACCAAACAATTATTCCTAGTCTTCTCTAAACATGCTACTAAGTTCTCGTTTCATTCCTAAACATGCTTCAAAAGGCAAGGTTTCGTAGCTTGTACGTACCTTGAATAAACAAATTGGTTGGCTACTTTAGTAACTAGAAATCGGCTTCTACGAAGTCCTCTCCTAAACCAAACAACAAGAACTAAATCAATACCTTGGGCTTCGTTTGGCATCACCGTGGTTTTCTATTTTTTGGTTTTTTGTTTTACAAAATCATATGATATATGTCACATAATGAATCAAAAATTAGTCAAACTTATTAAAACCATGATAATTATGAAAACTGACAATAGAAAAGTGGAAACACCTTTTTTTTGTTTCCTGTTTTTGGTTTTTTGTTTTCAAAAAAAACTGGAAACTGAAAACAAAAAACAATGCCAAACAATAAATTTATAGCAATACTAAACTACTTAAAAGCCTCTCAAATCATCAAAATAAAGCCTTTAAATTGCTCCCATTAGTCAATATTAACAATATAACATCCCAACTATAGGTTTATATGTTAAAATCATGAAAATATAGTGTATAACATGAAATTCCAGCAACTTTAGAGTAAGTGAATAAATCTGAAAATTTAGTTTAAGTACATAAAATAGTCCCATAAGTATCATTACTTAAAATTATCATTAAATAGCAAGTTAGTGTATTAAAAACCTAAAAATATATTATTTCAATGTAATTAGAAGCTTCAAATTAAAAGTATACAAATCTGAAAATTTATACTTGAGGTTGTAATTTAAAGTTCAAAGCTTCTTAATCATAAAATACCCACAATAATTATTTTATAGGCTTAGAAGCATAAAAACATGAAATTAACATATTTTGCTCATAAAAACCAAAACTTTAATACTCTGAAAATTTATATATAATTAAAATAATCATACTTTGATGTAATTTAAACATAGTATAATTAGATAACTTGATTAGCACGTTTTCAAGCCCTGAAACATGAAAAATAAATGTTTTAAACCCTAAATTTCATACATACACCAATCTGAAAATTTATGTAATAAATTAAACATGTCAAAACTCATAAATTTATAATCTTTTATAATCTAAACATATTATCAAACCATAATAATGATAATTTAGAATCAAAATCAAACAAAGATTAGAACTTTAAATCAATTGCATAAGATAAAAAGAAGTAGAGAAAAGGGGGGAGAAAGAGGGGCGACTGCTGTAGGCTGCAGGTGGTGGTCGGAGGTCGAGCAAGGCGGCGCGGTTGGGCAGCGGTGGCTGGGCTTCGTGAGTTTTTTTTTTCTTGTATGTGAAGCGGGGAGGAGGAAAGAGTTGAGGGTTTTTTTTTTCTTCTGCTTTCACGTGAAGAAAATAGGAAGAATAGGTGAGGGTTTTATATGTTTTGTGGGCTTGGTTTCAAAATCAAGTGGGAATAGGAATTGTATTTGGGCTAGAATAGAAATTTAAGCTCTCTATATTCATATTTGGGCTACCAACATCATTGATAAAGTATATTGGTGTATAGAAAAGAGAAATTTAATTAGATTAGTACTTATTAATTTAATAAAGTTCAAATACATTTTGCATATAATAATTTTATTAATGAAAACAAAGTAAAATATTTATTTAAATAATAAAGAAATATAATAATTTATTCTAAATATATGGGGGATTACAGTAAACCACCTAAGACACCAACAAGCTTCTTTCCTAAACTACTCCCCTCAATTTCGTTGCGCACACCACCAGCAAGACCACGACATCCACTAGCAGATTCACCGGCAAGGTTACCTTGACCTCCACCCTTAAATCCCGCTCCATAATCACCAAACCTTCAACCAGATTTAAATTTTTTGGCGACACCTATAACTCCACAACCTAACTCGCCGTCAAGGATTATGGACCAATCTTGTTTTCCGGCCTCATGGCTCTGATCTCTTCTCGGCCGATAAGATGAGTGGGGTCATCCTCACTGTCTTCCTCACTCTTCTTCTCAGCTTCTAGTGCGATGGGACAACTCTCTTCCACCGGCTTCTAGGCTGCGTGAATCTCCTCAGCCCTCCTTCTTTCCGCCGCTGTAGCTTTGACGACCGCGTCCTTCACCACCCTAAGGGACTCATCTTCACGCTCAATCCTCTTTCTTTCCGCCACCACCCTAAGGGACTCCTCTTCACACTTCTTACTCTCTGCCTCCCTCACCGCCTCAAAGTACTCAGCCACTGACTGTTTAGCAGCTTTTATCGCTTGATCGCGGATTACTGTCAGGTACCTGAAGATCCTTTTTTTTTGATAATCAGGGTGGCTGTTTCCGGCAGTGAAAGGCCCAGAAATAACCGCTCTGATACCAATTGTAATGGACTGGTGGTATAACTCACACTATCAACCGCAAATTATAGAGAAAAGATTGGCTCTTTGATTAACTAAATAATCTGATTTTTGGTAAATTAATTTATAAAGAAGAAATAAGTAAGATGGAAAACTTGACTATTGATTAATAATGGTGGAAGTTTTACAAAGAATAAGTTAATAGCTTAAGTCTATTACTCTCAATAGTGAGTTGAGCTCACAACTCTCCAATGAGTGACTTAAGGTCACAACTCTCAAAAAGTTCCTCCAATTTTTGCCTACCTTTACCCACCCCCCTATCTATATATACTAAAGCTAAGGACTATAAACCTAATAATATTAAACTTCCCAAATTGCCCCTCTTACGAATAGTCTATTACAAGTTAAGTTTGTGATTAAATGTTATGATAAAAACAAAAACTACAAAAGATTTACTAGCTACATGACGAGGTCTGCTAAATGCAACGTGGCGTGTTGCATTGCAACATGGCACGTTGCGTTTTGTTGTGATATAACACTATTTGTTGTGTCGTGCCATCTAGCATCATGTCGTGTTGCACGTTCAAAGTTAATTTTCCCTTTGTCTAGCTTCATCCAGCTAGCGTCGTGACACGTTAGTAGTAATGCGACGCGACAATCTGTGCCGTGGTGCCGCTCTTGGTGCGTTACGCCGCTATCCTACCTTTTCTATCTTTCCTTTATTATTGCTGCACACTATAAATACTGGTCTGAGGCCTATTTAAGGTCCCGAGCACCAATTTTAACTCCTGTATTCCTTATTTCGAAGATATAGGCGTTCCTAATCGATCACCATTTCTCCCTCGAGTGTTCCTAAACATCCATATAATACTTAAAGCTTCGCTTGCAGTTCATGGCGTAAAAGGTTTAACTACTCTATTACATTTTAGGGAAACTCCAGACTATAACCCTCTTGTTTTGACTTTTTCAATCAATGCCTCCTCCTTTTGAAAGTTACACACAGTAACCTTGAAATTATAATTATGTAACAATAATAGTGACTTTGTCGTTATCCTTTTGTTAGCAGTCACCGTTAGTGTGGCCCACTTTACACCAATTAATTTTTTTTTTATTATTATATATATTTATATATATATATATATATATATATATATATATATATATATATAAATTAGACAAAGTTGAGATTATTATTCTGCATAAATTAGACAAAGTCCGGTAACAGGTAACAGGTAACAGGACTGTCGCAGCGCGCTGAGACAGTTTTTTGCAGATTTTGTTTTTATCATATCTTTTGATCTATAAGTCAAAATAAGTCATATAATATGTCGTTGGAAAAAACTTGAAGTCTACTTTCCAACCCAATTAGAATCATATTAAAATCTTTTGTAGTATAAAAGATATGGCCGAAATAGTGGAAGGGTGTTAGTTTTGAATATAGTTTTGTATTTATTTTATATCTTTTTCGTTATAGCTCGAAATTAATATTATAATATATCATTGGTAATATAATTTCAAGATCTATTCAACCATATAGATTTTAGATAAAAATTATGAGGCAAGAAAATAATATCTTACTGTCTTTGAACATTTTTAAATTCGAATAGAATTAAGACTTAAAAAAAGGAAAGTTTTTATTCAATTTCAAATTCTTTAATCTTATCTTTTCAAAGAGGATAATCAATATCGTTTAGAAACTTATAGAAGCTTCTAATAAATCCTAATTAGTTTAGGAATGGAATTAAACCTTTAGACCCTCCACATGATCATTAGGTCGTAGGTAAAATCCGATTTGGGCCCAGTTTAGTATTTTGGCCATAACTTCCTCATTATTCATTGGAATCGGGTTTATAATACAATTAGTATTACATACACCATGGTGCACCTAGAAATAGGTGCACCAGGCCCAATCTGCCGCCCAGCCCAGTGAGTCCCTGTCCAATAGAAAGAAGCCCAACCAATTTTTTTTGTTTTCACCATTGAATTTTGACGTTCCTTTTTTTTGTACCTCTAAATTCTTTGAAAACCTAAATTAAAACTTTCAACAACCATTTTTTTGTTCTCTCTCCTCTTTTTTTTTTTCTTTTTTTTTTTTTTTGAAGATTATTTTTGCTTACCTCATTGATAATTTTAATTCTCCCTTTTTGCTCTAAAATTTTCAACAATGGGAAAAACTCTACTTTCTCTATCCACTATAAAGTTTCTTGTATTTTGTCACAAAAATGAAGATTTGCTATTTTTTTTTTCTAGAGCTTTTTGACCAATTTTGGTGGATTGTGCAATAAAATTAGCAAATCTGATGTTAATCGTTCCATATCCATTACATTCATATTTTCCTGTTTGTTCATATATGTTGTCTTTTACGTCCATATATATGTGATGTATGAAGTAATAATTTGTGTATAAACTTTATCAAGTATATTGGTATGAAATAATAATTTATTTGGATGTTGTGTATTTTCTTCTTTTGTTGTTTAATACTTCATATATAATTATAGACCAACTACTGAACACCTTCAAGAAACTTCTAAACATCCACTAGAAACTTCTGATAAGACACCAGAAGCAACACAAAAGCCCCCATAAACTCTTGATAAGCCCCTACAATTTTCTGATAAGCCATCAAAAAACACTGAACCAAACTCAAAAAACCTCTGAACCCCTACAAAAACTTTTGAACCTCAAATACAAACCACTAACACCCTTCAAAAACATTTTAACCACCGTCAAAAACCTCTAAACCCCAACCACAAACCACTAAACACCCTCCCAAAACCACAAACCACTAAACACCCTACAAAAACTTATGAACCTCAACCACAAACCACTGAACACCTTACAAAAAATTCTGAACCCCAACCACAAACCACTAAACACCCTACAAAAACCTCTTAATCCCTTATAAAAACTTCTTAACCCAACCACAAATTACTGAACACCCTACAAAAACCTCTAAACCCTCTACAAAAACTTCTGAACCCCAACCATAAACCACTGAACACCGTTCAAAAACTTCTGCACCTGAAGAAACTGCTCAAAATACTGCTCAGCCTTGAGACTTTCCTTATAAACAACTTCATATGTTGTAACTGCAGTAAATAAACACAGTTCATAATAACCATTACTGGAGTTCAAAAATAAATCAACAAAGTTCAAATACAGGAAAAAATAAGCAATTATAATCAAATATCAAAATCAAGTTCAGAAATCATATGAACCGAATGTTAAGAATCATATAAAACAAAATTCATGAATAGTTTAATCAACAAGTTATCAAATTCATCACAAATTAATAAAAATGGAATGAGAAATCAAAATCTCATCGCAAATTCCAATAACTTATTTAAAATTAATAATTGTTGATTAGTTCATCAATTAATCAATTGAATTATAAGAAATGACAACTAATTAAACCTTACAATTACACCATGTTCAAAATCATATTAAACTCAAACAAAATGCATCATTAGTTTAGTCAACAAGTGATCAAATTCATTACAAATTAATAAAAATACAATGAGAAATCAAAATCTAATCTCAAATTTCAGCAACTTAATTAAAATTAATCAATCGTTTAACTAGTTTATCAATTAATCAATTGAATTATATGAAATTACAAATAATTAAACCTAATAATTATACGATGAGTTCGAATCAACAATTGCTCAAAAACATTAATAGAATCAATAGCAAATGTAAAATCAACAAATAGTATTAAAAATAAAAACCTAATCAGCAAAAATTAGCAATTGAAATAAGAAATCAAACCTGCATTGTTGAGAACTTCGGATCTAGAAATTAACTCCATGGAAATAAACAACAATAATGAACAAATTCAAGCAAAATAGAGGAATCAACAATGGAAAAATAGAGAGAAAAATAGAGGAGAGAGAAAATTAAGGAGAGAGAAATTATGTATGATATTTCAAAAATCAGAAAAGTTTAAGAAGAAAAGAATTGAAGATAAGAAATTGAGAGATAAGGAAATAATAGAAAAATGAAAGAAGCGTGAAATAGAAAGGGGAAGAACATTGAGATTAGATAGAAAAAAGTAGCTGGCAAACTATTAAACATGTGGCGTCAAACTAGTGGTGGAGCACACAGTTTAAGGTGCACCATGGTGCATCTTATAATTTGCCTTTATAATATATCGTTGGAAAGGAGTTTTTAAGCCCCATCCAACTACACCATTATTGGACCCATATCATGGACCAAACTAAATTGGACTGGACATTTTCATAAATAGAGTACATTTTTTAAAACAGAAAGAAAGTTATTTTACTAAAACGACCGCATCAGATCACTAAACATTTCACACTTTCACTTTGTTCAATAATTATTGACGTGAAAGATACTCATCACTAAGTTTGGTTTTTGGGGAGACACAATCAGTTGTCTAAAATCGCTTATTTATCTAATAGTGTACTTTTTGTAGTTTTAGTTTGTAAATAAATTTCAATGTTATTATTAACTTAAATTAATTTTACTGAACTGAAAGTATTTTTGTTGAACTAAAATCTTTTTTAATGATTAAAATTTATTTTTACTTATTTTAAAGAACTTTTTAAAGTGAATTGTATGACAAAAATAGAACCAAGTTATAGAATATTTATTAAATGTTATGATTAATTTTGTATATATGAAATATTAGATTTATATTAATAATAAAACACTATACAACATTTTTATTTTACAAAATCTATCCAAAATTCGCTTACAAAACATCAATAATACCTATTTGTTGCCTACATGACACGAAACTTGACGAAAATCTGGAATGCCAAGTGTTGATGTTTCGTGGCTTAACTATAAGACCAACTTTATTAATGATATGATATGATATGATATTAGATTATTGATAATTATTGATTGATTATTGATGATTGTTGAATAGGAAAAATTCCCATGATTGCTCTGTCCATTGAAATTAATCCCATATATCGTTTTTTTTTTTATTTCTTTTTTTATTAATCTCAACTTTAAACATTATACCACATCCGCCCAAAATACTACCAAGTGACTTGCAACCGGTTAAGCAAGTTAAAATTTGCGAGATTTTTTTTTTGCACACGTATCACAACGTGATTGGTCAAATATATAAAAACACACCAAAATTAAAAAAAAAGGAAGCCACCCTTAACGGTAGCCACCCTAAATGGCAGCCAAAGCTGGAATCTGGAGGGGAAGGGAGGGGTGGTTGGAATTTGACGGAGAAGGCAGCTGGGTGGTACGGTCGAAATTCAACGGGGAAGGATGAGATGGCGGAAATCAGTGGGGAGTGGCAGAAATTCCACGGGGAAGGGATGAGAGGGCGAAAATCGGCAGAGAGGGAGGGGCAGAAACGACGGGGAAGGAAGGAAGCCTGTAAAAAACGACAAGAGCTGCCATCTGTTGGAGGTAGACCTGGCAATCCTGACCCGATGACCTGACCCGAATGACCCTACCCATGACCCGAAATTAACCCAAAACCAGTGACTCGAAATGACCCGACCCGACCCAAAGTTGACCCGAAACGACCCGACCCAAAGTTGACCCGAGACCCAAAGTTGACCCGACCCGAAGTTGACCTGACCTGTAGTTGACCCGGCCTTTAACTTGAATTAATTGACCCAAATAGACTCGAAACCCAAAGTGACCTGAACCAAAATTATCTTATACCTGAAATGACTAGAATCTATTTAAGCTAAAGACTTGAAAAAACATTAAGCATTTAAAAAACATAGATTATATTATAGATTATTACTCGTATAAGAATAATGTCAATCAATAAATAAATATATATATACAGAGTTGAATTTAACCCAATGCATCGACCCGAATATGAGCCGACTCAAAGTTGACCCGAAAATTGGCCCGACTCAAATTGACCAGACCCGAAAATTGACCCGACCCGACCCAAACTTGACCAGACCCGAACTCGACTCGAACCCGATACGCGACCCGATTATCAGTTGACCCGAAATCAACCCGAAACCCAAAATGACCCAACCCGACCCGAACTTGACCCGATAATCTTTTGAACCGACCCGAAATAACCCGATCCATACCCGACCCGAATGACCCATTTGCCAGGTCTAGTTGGAGGTAGCAGAGGTTACCACCTACTGTGTAGGGCTAGGGTTTTATATATATATATATTTTTTTAAACTTTAATGAGTTTTTTTTTAGTTTTATATTTTTTTTGGACCAATCATGGCTGATACGTGTCTAGTAACTTGCTATATCAAGTTGGATGACCGGTAAGATGCAATGGGAACAGATTGAGTATAAAGTTGGATTAATAAAAAATAAACAAAAGTTTAGATTAATTTTGACAAACATTGTAAAGTTGGGATTAATCTAGACCTGGCAATCCTGACCCAGACCCGTTGACCCGATCCGAATGACCCGACCTATGACCAAAAATTGACCCAAAAACATTGACCCGAAATTGACCCGACCCAAACCCGACCCGAAAATGGAGTTGACCCGATCCTGACCCGACACCCGAACCGAAGTTGGCCCGACCCGAAATTGAGCCAAAGAGTTTGACCTGAATAGACCTGATACCCGAAATTGACCCGAACATACCTGATTTTGACCCGAACGAACCCAATACTAGAAATGCCCTGAACGAAAATTACCTTATAATTCAACAAAAAATGTCTTGTGCCAAAAATAACTCAAACTGTTCATTTTCAACCGTAGCTAAGCTCATAAACTGAAATATACTCTTATAAAGTTATTGATTTGAGCTTAATCCACAAATGAAACAACCCAAACATGACCCGACCAGATTTAACCTGACCCGAATATGACCCGAATATACTTGACCCAAAATTGACCCGATCCGAACATACCCGACCCATAAATTGACCCGACCCGATACCTGACCCGAAACCTGAATCTACCCGACCCGACCCTTAACCGACCCGAATATTAGCTGACCCGAAGTGACCCAACCAGAAAGTGACCCGACCCAGACCCGAATGACCCATTTGCCAAGTCTAGATTAATCCATGCAATTTTTCTATTAATTATTAATGATGATGATGATGATGATGATGATGATGATAGTAACAAGATATTTAAAAAATAAATAAAATTAAATTAAAACTTAAAAAATAAAAACCAGAAGAAAAAGAGGATAAACTGTCCAAACCCAGCCAACGGGCAAGAACAACCATGAAAATTAAGCCTCAATAACTTATTTGCCTCTTCTACTACTTCATCTCGATTTCAAAAAATCATGTCAAAAACACCATTTTTACAATACTAATCATCAATTCTATGAGCTTGTATTCAATCAATGGGAACTTTTACTAGTTGCAGCAGTCTTATTACTCTTAATTTCAGAACCACCATTAATGGGGTTCCTTCATTTTCTTCCAATATACACAGAAAACCTCAAATTTTCAATGATAATTTTGGGTTAAAGTTTAATGATAATAATAATTGTTATTTGTGCCAAAAGGGGTTGAAGAGGAATTTGTTAAATACCCAGAAAACTAGGGGCTTGTTTGATCGATTAATGTGTTTTAGTGGAGGTAGTGATGAAGATGGTGATGTAGGAAATTCAGCAAATGAATCAAATTTGGCGACCAAAGAGAAAGAGAGAGTGGTGGAAGATAAAGAGGATGGTGTTGGTGAGTTAAGGTCGGAAAATAAGTCCACTTCGTTTTCCTCTTCGGAGGTGAGCACAATTTTTATATCCTACACTCGAGAGCATGATGCGCATTATGCTCCTGGTTATGTTATGCTTTTGTTTATAGTTTCTCGAATGAATTTGTGGGTGTATGCTAAAAAATGTAATTTCATTTTGTTTTAGTATCTATTTTGTTTTGATGATTGAAAACATAATTAGTTGGTATGCCAATTGTTAATGCACCCTAAATATTGAGTGGTATCTGAGTTCAGTTGATGAGGTGTATGCCTTACCATGACAGGATTTGAATGTTGAATTTCACTAGTTTAGTTGTGTAAGATAGTAATGTGATGTAGGGGAAGTAATTCTCCTTTGTGGAGCTGATCCTTACACTAGGCCTTTCGGCTTTGGTAGGTTGCTTAAGCAAGATGTTCCGTTAACTGTTCGTGCGTTTTTGGGAATCAATTTGTGATTTTAGAAAAGAAAAGCCCTCCATATTAAATACCATGCACTTTAGAACTGGCAGTCATGGATTGCATAACATCATCAATTTACACTTTGTTTTGAATCTTCTGATTGATTCTTTTGTGTGCCCTTGGTGTAAAGAAGTCGAAATCCCATTAATATTATTATCTTTGCAGCCACCCCCAATTTCTCCTGTAGGAACACCATACAACAATTTTCAAGTAGACTCTTTTAAGTTAATGGAACTTCTAGGACCGGAAAAGGTTGATCCAGCTGATGTAAAGCTGATAAAGGAAAAGTTATTTGGTTATTCTACCTTTTGGGTGACAAAAGAAGAGCCATTTGGTGATCTTGGTGAAGGAATTCTTTTCCTTGGGAACTTGAGAGGGAAAAGGGAGGACGTGTTTGAGAAGCTTCAAAAACAGCTCGCAGAACTCATGGGTGACAAGTACAATCTATTTATGGTGGAGGAACCTAATGCAGAGGGTCCTGATCCTCGTGGTGGACCTCGTGTTAGTTTTGGTATGCTACGAAAAGAGGTCTCTGAACCAGGGCCTACGACACTTTGGCAGTATGTAATTGCTCTACTTTTGTTCCTTCTCACCATTGGTTCCTCAGTTGAGCTAGGCATTGCATCTCAGGTATACTTATATCCATTGGTTCCTTGGCAACAATATTATATATCCAGATTATGTCAACCTTACTGTCACAATTGTGGACATTCACAGATAAATCGTCTTCCTCCAGAGGTAGTGAAGTACTTCACAGATCCTGATGCAATTGAGCCTCCAGACATGCAGTTGCTACTTCCATTTGTGGATGCTGCTCTGCCTCTAGCTTATGGTGTCTTGGGAGTTCAGCTGTTTCATGTAAAGACGTTATTTACCTTGTCTTTTGTTTCTTCATTTAATTTTGATTCATGAGAAGGATTAAATTTAGCCTTTTATGCTCAATCTTAAAGAAATTTAACTCTTTAAACTGGAATTAAGGGTTTATGTACTTATTTGATAGCATACTTTGTTTAATATGATGCCGCTGAAGCCTGAAGGAAAGAGGCGTTGTTTCATAACTTCATTTTCTTGGGTAGAAATAAAGCATGTATCTTTCAGCTTTTAAGTATTTCAGCTAATACTCAACCACCTATTTAAGTTCCTATTGCATGGAGTTTTCTATCAGCAGTCTCGTTAGTCTTGGGTCAAAGTCAATTACTGGCAACTGTCATACATTTCTCTGTAATCAGGTGGTAGGCTAAAAGCTAGTTACCATTTGATTACCTTGACTTATTGCCAATCGTATCTTAGATCGAAGTAATTGACAAGGGTGAGCTATTAGTCATTCTATTGACCTTGTTGCATACTTGTTTTTTTCTTATATCTATAAGACTTCTTTTTTTCCATTCTGTAGGAAATTGGGCATTATCTGGCAGCTTTTCCAAAAAATGTGAAGCTTAGCATTCCTTATTTTATCCCCAACATAACTCTTGGTAGCTTTGGTGCAATCACACAGGTAAGAACACGTGCTTTTGTAAGCCAACTATTGAGCTCTCCACAATACTTCTGCAGTCAGTAAGCATCTCTTACTCAAATTTTAACATTTCTGACTGAAATTTCAAACAGTTTTCTATATTTAGCTGTCTTTCTTATTAATCCATTTCCAAAGGAGAAAATCTACATAATCTGTATGATTCAGTTAGATGAAGATAATGTATTTATCATTTAATAAAAAGGGAAGAAAGGTTAAGGAGCTGAAACTGTCAGTCTTGGAATTTTAGCACTACTTTATACATTTATAATGGACTTAGTCTCAATTGTAATTTAACTGCTCTCTGCTTTTTACTAGAGTTTATTTTATTTTTTCTTTAGATAAAAAAAAAAAAAAGAAATAGCAAAGATACGATATTCTCTTTTAAGAAATGTGTTAGGCTGATTGTATGAAAATGTGTTAGCGATTTCTTCTATATCTTTGCTTATTTGTTTGTTTGTTTGTTTATTTATTTATTTATTTAATTTTTTTTATAATGTTTTACTTTATAGAATAGTATAAAAATGTGGTCAAATTGACCCACAACCAGACCAGATAATAAAATTCACATCAAACCAAATCAGATACTATAAAAATCAAACCAGATTACCTAGTCCTTAATCCTTATGTATGCATACCCGGGGGGGGATTTTTTTTCCCAAAGGATTAGAATAAATCTAGGCTCATGCTATATGGTTCCAACCTAAAAATTAATACATATTATGTCATTCCACCACTAGGTGTTTTCAATATAAGTGATTAAGCACTATAGAAAAATAATTTTGCACGTGTACCATCACAAAGGTCACATAACATAATTATTTAATTGTTTTAAATTATAGTTAAACATATAAAATTTGTTCCATCCCAATAGATTTTTAAGATCTATATAATAGATTTCGATTATGCAATATTCACATAAATGATCTTTGCAAGACTATTTGAAAATCTTTACTGTAACAAGAAAATAGCAACCATCATTAAACTACGAACCCAAATTGGACCAAATAATATTTGTATATGCCAAAATAGTTGCTTGGAAAGGGGAGTAACAAGTCAATTTCCTTCCCCGTATCACATAATACACTTATACACATAAAGTACGCATTGCTATTATCACATCAAAAACTTTGTTTTCATTTAGATTGATAAAAGTAAAATAATTACCTTATCAAGCTCGTATAACACACACTAAGATTTTAATATCCACTAGATTCTACTACCCACCTACAACTATAACGTAATAAATTGGTATTAGTTACAATAAGCATGAATATCATGACCAAGATAATAAACATGTATATTATCATTGGTAATACGCCGAACATGCTATTGAATGATTGGATCAAACACTGTCTACATTTCAATCAAGTTCAAGAAATTCCTATTACTATTTTGATACAATCTCTCATTAGTACCACAATATGCCAAACTATGTTTTGCAAGAAATTTCACAATTGAACAATTCTTGGCAAAACCTTTTACCAATGATCTTTTTCTTTTTCATTTTTTGAGCTACTTTATCAATATTCTTATTACAACTAAAATTGCAAACCATACCAAATTGCCATGTTCTTAAAATACTCTAAACTTGTCTTATGCTCTTTTAATCTTATACTAATATATGCTCAATCTTGACATACTTAATGGCCTTTGTTCTTTTTTTTTTTTTTTTTTTTTTTTTTTTTTTTTTTTTTTAACATTTCACAACAAAAATAGAAAACTTGATCAAGCTCTTTTGAATAAAGAGGCAGTCTCTCTATTATAAGAGATATTTAATTAAACTATTTTTTATTTCATACACATATGAGAGATTGTAAGAGAGATTATTTAAAATGCATTTGTTTTCCTCTTTATTTTATTATGTGAAATATTTGTGCATCTCCACACTTCCAAAAAAAGTGGTACCACAACCAATTAATTAAAACCTGGCAACAAAAAATAATGTTATAACTTTTCAATATCATAGAAACTTAGACTTAACTAAAGAAAATTATGATAAGTGTTCTTATAGGATGAGAATAATTCTTGATGCACAAGAAGTTTTGGAGATTGTTGAAAATGCTATCAACATGAAGATTTGTCTAATTCAACCAAACTAAAAATGAATATTTGGAAAGCAAGAGAAAAAAAAAAAAGATCATAATGCACTTACTACATGAAGGTTTAGATGATGATATGTGTGAGAAAGTTACTGATGTAGCTAGTTCTAAACAAGCATGGGTTACTCTTCAAAATTTATTGATGGTGTAAATAGGGTTAAGAAGGTTTGCCTTCAAACTCTAAGAGGAGAGTTTGATTATCTTGTCAGAGAAAAATTCCATCTTTAGATCATTTCACAAGAATTTTATACATTATGAATCAAGTGAAGAGGCTAGGTGAGTCAATGCAAGACTCCTTCATAGTTTAAAAGAAAGCATTCCGTTCTTTGAATTTTAATCTCTTTAACCACATTGTGGTTGCTGTTTAAAAGTCAAATAAGATTTTGGATTCCTTGACAGTTCATGAATTTAATGATTCTCTTGGAGCCCATGAGCAACAATGGTAGAAAGGAAGAAAAAAAAAAGCAATAGGTTTTTAAGCTAAAATTTCCTTTGACACTAAAAAATACACATGATAAACATAAGTATCAATAATGTGGTTGATGTGCCAACGAGGATGTGGTCGTGGTAATGGCAATGGACGTGGTCAAGGAAGAGGGAAAGATGGCCAAAACTCCCAAAATTATTATAGAGGTGAAACTTCTACCGTGGACATGGTAGATGAATGAATCAATACCAAATATTTAGAAGTAATAAGGCTCATATTCAATGCTACAATTCTGATAAACATTGCCATTTTCCATGGGAATGTCATTCAAAAAGGGTGCTGGAAGAAACAAATTAAATCTTATTGAAGATAAAGTAGATGTAGAAGAATCAATTATGCTATTAAGTTTAAAAAAGATGATACTTAATGTTGTTGTGGTTTGAGATTGTGGTTAATGGTTTGATTTGGGTAGTTCTTGATTGAAAGTTGAATTGAAGTGATTCATATTGATGGATCATGATGGGTATTGGTTGTTGAATGTTAGCTTGATTACATCAATTCGGGATTAATGTAGTATGATTTGTTGCTATGGATATTGAGTAGTAGTAAAAGTTGTCTGACATAGTTTGGTGGATCTTTCGGGTTATTGATGATGATTTTTTTTAAAAAAGAATTGGTGTGACCATAAAGTTCACTTGTGAATGATTTGTAGCCCATAGAGGCTTTTTTTTTTAATCCATAGTTGGTCTTGTTAATGACCCCAAAGAGGCATTCTTTGATGATCATTTGTGATCACTTTTTAACCCAATAGATGGTCAATTTTCATATATCTAATAGATGGTCAATTTATTGTTCCCATCTATGTTACATGAACTCGGGTACACGGGTACGTGTCCATCTCATTCAGGAACTTGATTTTGTGAAAAATTTCTATGATTTTGAACTAAAATGAAGTATCCAAGTGTCATACCAAATTACCAAGTCGGGTCCAACGTGGGTCCAACATGTGTACTTGAGGTAAAATGAAGAGTTCAAGTAACATAGGTTGCCCATAAAGGCCTTTTAATGTGATCTATAGTGATCTTTTTTGTGGCCCATTAGAGGTCTTTGTTGATGATCCATAGAGATCAAATTTGATGACCCATGGAGGTCCTTTCTTGCCCATGGAGGCCATTTCTCAAGATCCATAGTGATCAAATATTTTTTGTTTTTTGGATGTCTTTTAGCTCATTTTTCTAGCTGTATTGTCTCACATTTCTTCTGATTCCCAAACACAATTTTTCTTCCATATTCATTCTCCTCTTGTTTCACCATTTACATTGGAGTTACGGTGTATTATTATGCAATTGGTGGTTGGTTTGCTTCTTGAATTTTTTGGAGTATAGGATAAGAATCGGCATTTTTTATGTTGTTTCTCAACTGAAAGTTGAGTTGTTGGAGATTGGCTTGGTTGTTGGTGCATGGTGCTTTTATGAGTTTTATCGTTTTCAAAGAACAAAGGGATGGCCAGGTTTCCTTCCTGAAATCAATCGTTTCTTGTTCGATTGAGCTGGTTGTTTCTTGTGCAAAAATTATTGGTGACTATATGGTGATTTTGAAGAGTTCTTTTGGCTGTGCTAGTATATATTAAGTGTGGCAGCAATGGTTCATTTTCTTATTCAGTGTTGCATCGTAGTTTGGTGCAAAATTACGTGTATGATTGTGGTGGTATTTGAGGACCTGTGACAGTGTACAACAGTAGTTATCTGGTGATGTTCGTTCAACTGGAATTACTTGTTTTGGAGATTGGTACTTGGGTCTCCAACAAGACATATACTCCATTAGTAGTTCAGCATGTCAGGAAATGGTGGTCATGTTTCGGTCCCTTTTCTAATTACATGAATGAATGAAGTTCAAACTGGAATACTTTTGTAGTCATTTCAGTTTGAGGGGGTATGTTGGATTTCAAGTATTTTCTAAATCATGGGTATCAATGTTGTCAATCAACACTATGTCAACACTTTGTGATCTAGCTGGTATAAGAGAGTTGATGTTAGCAGATATATTATCTCACTAAGTACTGACAAGTGACAACAAGTTTAGAAGTTCATGGTGTACTGCAGTCTACAAAGGAACTAGTTTGCTACATTGGGTCAAACATCCATTTCCAGTTTAAGGGGGAGTGGAGTTTAAGATTTAGTCACATTGATTTAGTTAGTTTATGTTTTGTTATTAGCATTAGCTTGTAAATATCAATACTCTAAGCTTGTACCATTTTCATAACATAATAGAATAATAGAAAACCTCTTGTTCTTCTCTCTTCCTCTCCAAGCTTAAGCACACTCTTCAATGTCTTCCTCTCTCCTTCTACATGACTTCCTTCCCCCATAAACATGAAATTTAACAGTTTCTTATATTTATTTTGAGCTTGTGTGTGTGTGTGTATTGGTTGCTGGTGTATGCACATGGCTACCATCAGATTCTACACACTGACAATCCTTTTTGTTTTCTTAGCAAACCCACCTAAATACTTTTATTGCTTTAGATGCATTTAATTGTTCACTAGTGTAGAAATAGCATTTTATATAATAATATGTAAATTTCACAACCAACCCCTGATATTAATAAGAAATCTGCCTTAGCTTTATATAATTGCCTTTTATGTTCCCACTTGTGATGTAAAATGGATGAAGTAGAATTTGTACTATTTTTTTTACCAGTATCTTCATTGTGCAATGTTCCATTAAAGGTGCAAACCGCTGATTGGCTAATTGCTCTTTTTTTGTTTTTTGTTTTTTTTTTTTCAGTTCAAATCTATCCTTCCAGATAGAAAGACTCAAGTTGATATTTCACTGGCTGGTCCCTTTGCTGGTGCTGCATTATCTTTGTCCATGTTTGCTGTTGGCTTGCTGTTGTCTTTGAATCCTGATGTCTCCGGGGATTTTGTACAAGTGCCTAGCACCCTATTTCAAGGTTCTCTGCTTCTTGGACTCATAAGTCGAGCCACTCTTGGTTATACGTATGTCTTCCCCTGAAGTGCTTTTTTGAAACTATTGTTTTAATTGATTAGGAACTTTCTTAGTTTCCGGTATATTTGATACACTGACGAAACTTTTTTAGTGCTTAGTATATGTTCCATCTCTTTTGCGGATAAGTAATTTGAAGAAATAACTATGTTATTGATATAGATGAGAAGATGACCCATATAAAAAAAAATTAGCTTATTATCATCACAAGGTCAGCGTATAGTGTTAGCAAGGTGCTGGGCATTAGGGGTCATGCGCCTTTTGCTCTAGGCAGCTAGGCTAGGAAAATCGATTTTGATGAAGTGTGGATGAGGCGCACCTAAGCATACCCTCTGAGGTGGACAACCATTTTTTCACAAATTTTGTTATTTTTTGGTATGTGCACCTCATTTCAACAAGGCGCAGCTAGGCCCACTTAAGGCACAGGGAACTGTGTACCTTGAACTTTTTTTATACATTGCTCATGGTGCAAGTGCAACTCAGTTTTCTAAAAGAATTGAGAAATAAATCTAATTATGCTTTATATTTCAACTTTGTAATGCTCTTATTCTTAAATATTGACTTGCTCGATGATAATGCAGAGCAATGCATGCTGCCTCGGTTTCAATCCATCCGCTTATGATTGCTGGCTGGTAATCTTCTGTGTTCCAATATCCCTTATATGTTTTCCAGATATGCTTATTCTATTAATTTTAACCTAATCCTATTTGCAGGTGTGGATTGACTAGCACTGCTTTCAATTTGCTTCCAGTTGGGTGCCTTGATGGTGGGAGAGCAGTGCAGGTAATATATACCTTGGCCTCTTCTCTTAGCTGAACTACTTGGATGACAAAATAAGTGAGCTAGGTCACTTGGCTTGAATATTTAGGATAACCGATATGTATCCTAAGAAATGTTTTTTTCTTGGCAATTTTGGAAGCTTTTAATTATTGTTAATCTTTATATCCGAGTGTCCAAGGGTCTTCAAGGGTCAATATTATATTATAGTCTGATAACATTGTGTATAGTTTTCCTTAACTTTCCTTGAAGCATTCAATGATTCGGTCCATTTGTTCTTGTGTGTAACATAACATTTACTGATCAAGAGAGGTTCTCACTTTGGGCAAGAGGAAAGGAGTCGGAAATTACATAGCCTTTTTTCAGTATAATCGATGAGGAATGACCTTGTGCTTTTTCACTCAATTAATTACAATCCAGTAGCCAAATAATAATTTAGTTTTTTTTTTTTTTTTCAATTTTAAAAAAAAATAAAAAAATAAGCTTCATTGGAACATTTGGAACAAGACTGGGCTTGTAAAGAGCTTGTTGTTTTCTTGAAATAATTTTTGTATTCTATGATGTTGAAAATCTAATCTGTACAATTTTTAGAGTGTGCAAATAGATGTCAATAGTGGTTGACTGGTTGTAAAGGAATTTCAGTTTTCACTTTCTCCTTTTGCAAAATGAAAGTTGAGTTGTTATTTCTGGGTATGCAAGGAAAGTTGAATTGCTACCAGTTCTGTTGAACCTGATTTTTTTATTGGAGAATCATTTAAACCTGCACTCTGTTTTTTTTTTTTCTTCTTCATACGACTTAGTGGTCATGATAATACAAAAACTGATCATGGTGGTGATACACAACACACTAACCAACTTAACTATGTTGGCTGTTCTGCTCTATTGATTTGCATGTGCAAACCACAAACGTTAAACAAGAAAGTACTAAGCAACCAAAAGCTCCAGTAACAATGGAAGAGGTTATTACCTCTGAACAATCTGTTGGCTCTTTTGTTTCATTTTTATTTTGGTGGCATTTATTAATGATGTGAGTTTGAGGATTCATATTCCAGTATCCCAAGGTTTGCTAAATCTTGTTATCAGTTATACACTGAAATTTAGTTTTGGGACAATTTTTTAACATCATCTATGCCCGTTTATATCTTCAGTAATGACTAGGTGATTCTTTTTGTATCTTCAGTTGTTGAAGTATTTGTGTCCAGCATGTCTTATTGGGCTAGAGAATTTGTCTAATAAGATTAAGTAATTATACCTATGCCAGGTTTATCATATCTTCTTTATGTGGTTGATTTAGTTACTGCAGTGATTCGGCTGTTGCGGCTGTTTCGGCTGTTGCGGCCTTCTCTACTGCAGCAATGTTCAGTGATAACTATCTTTGTACATGTAGTTGGAAATATTTGCACAAGTCTCCCATTTTAGAAGATAGGTGACCTACTTGAGGTTGCTACATTTGTTTCATTATTGACATTGATCAGGTGCCCTTTATAGTAAAATGATTAAACTAATTGTTATTTTAGTTGCTATAAATCAGGTTATTATGGTCTTCACTCAATCAAACTATTACTGTGTCTTCTTCATGTATTGTGGGGTAGTTCAAACTTGTAATAGCTAAATGCATTTCCAAATATCATTTTTACAGGGTGCTTTTGGAAAGAATGCACTTATTGCTTTTGGGTTGACGACTTATGCATTGCTTGGGCTAGGAGTGGTATGACTCTTCTTGTTTTGTTTGATTGAAAATACTTATAATTTGTTGATGTCCTATCACATTTGCCACAATTCTTATTATTTCAGCTCGGGGGACCTTTATCACTTCCGTGGGGACTATACGTGCTAATATGTCAGGTAAAATGCTTCACCTTTAAACTGGAACGATTATTCAGTCTTTCGTTTAGCTAATGTATGTACTAAAAATGTTCAGAGAACTCCGGAGAAACCATGTTTAAATGATGTGACGGAGGTGGGGAGTTGGAGGAAAGCTGTGGTAGTAGCAGCTACATTCCTGGTTGTATTGACATTGCTTCCTGTTTGGGATGAGCTAGCTGAGGAGTTGGGTGTAGGCCTTGTGACCACACTCTGATTATATGTTTACACAACGAACTGCATTCAAAAACGAAAATCATCTGCTTTTTGATTTGGAGTGTGCATATGTTAGCTAACACAGAGACTTCGTTCGTACATGTACGTTATTAAAGAATAAATGTCCAAGAATTATACAATAGATGTCAATATTTGGGATTAGAGTTATTGATGTACAAAAATTTTGTAATTTTGATTTTATACTTAAGTATATTCATCATTTTCTTTTTATAGCTTATGGAAAAATTAGTCTCCTTAACTAGAATAATTGATGAGTTGATGTTCGACTGTTCATATATTTTTATTTGCTTATCAGGTACGTAGCTAATACTTTTTTATTTGCTTATTAAGTATGTAGCTCCGCTTCACAGAATCCTCATATATCGATAGGTTTTTTTCGTTTTTTTTTTAAAGACAAGGTACGATAGATTAAGTGATAATAAGGTACGATAGATTAAGTGATAATAGTACGAGCTACAGCAAGAAGACTTGTATCAGAGACAATAGTATATTTTATACATTCATCCGTAGAACGCAAAAATCTAAGTTTTTGTTCTAGACAATTTTACTACAGACCATGGTAAGGGAAAGCAAAATGATGGTCTTATATAGACGTTCGTTCCTTGATCTTGCATCCTTGTCTAAGGTGTCATCAGCTGCAATTCTAGATCTCCAAGTCCCTGCAATTTTTTAAGGAGGTTAGTCTGCTGTTTGCACCACAATCTGAATTTGTAAGAGTTGAATTGTCTAGTTGCATTGAGCCAGTAAGTAGCTATGATACAGTTTGTCCAATTGCGATCTTCTTCTTGAGCTAATGCTCTAAGTGTATTATCTAAGTTAGTCTTTACCTGATTCATTGATAAAGATACCAGCTGATTAATACGAACATGGTACAGGTATAATGAGACTAATGACTGAAACCCCCAAAATTGGATTGCTCTGTTTTTTTTTTTTTTTTTTTTACCATCTCTCATATTGAATCGTCATGACTAGGGGTGAGCAAAAATTTAGGGTACCCTGATGTAGAACCGGAACCTGTTCGGAACCGCAGGTTCCAAACCCGGAACCTGTTGAACAGGTTCTGGTTCCGGGTAATAAAATTAGGAACCTGTTGCAACAGGTTCCGGTTCCGGGTAATAAAATTTTGGACCTAGAACCTATAGGGTACCCTGTTAGTACATGTTCCCTATAGGATACATGAAACCGAAACCTATATGGTATTGAATATTCTAGACAAGTAGTGTTGGTTTGTTATATTTGAAGCAGTTTACTAAAGTTGTAAGCTTTTATTGTGAACATCCATTTTTAAAAATATAGAATTGTCACAATTATCAAGTAACTATTAAGCTTACTTTGAAAAACAAGGTACCCTGTTTAGGAACCGGAACCTGCAGGTTCCGGTTCCGGTTCCCAATTCTTAGGAACCTGTTGCAACAGGTTCCGGTTCCGGTTCCTATTTTTAGGAACCTGTTGCAACAGGTTCCGGTTCCGGGTACCGATATTTTTACAGGGTACCCTGCTACGCTCACCCCTAGTCATGACTAGCAAGAATATAAGTTTAATAACTGGATGGCTTGATCACGCGTTGTTCATCCCTAAACATTTAGACAGTAATGCATGGATAACAGATTTCGGTCATCATCTAAGTTAGCTTCAGCACAAAGATCAGCTACTTGAGTCACTAAGAAAAATATAACAGATACTGACTTTTCACAATCTGAACAAAAAGAAAATTCACAGGCTTCTACATTATCATCTGAGTAATAAGCAGCATCCATAATATCTATCGTGTCATTCTTCAAAAAAGGACACCATAATATGCTGGCATGGCATGTTATGATTGGTCAATTTTTCATTTATTTTAAAAAGCCAAAATATACTATACTATACATATATGTATAATTGGAAATACATGTATTTTTTTTTTTTTTTTGTAAAGAATACATAATTATAGTATTGAAAATCCATTTTTATTTTATAAAATCATCCTGAAAATTAAATTATATAATCAAAATTTAGAAAATTAGATATTAATTATTACGTTCATCATTCATCATCATTCTTCAATTGGGTTTTCAAATCTACTTCATCCTTTAATTCGTATACAATCGGCTTTAGTCCGGGTTCGATAATTCTAATTCATGTAAAAATCAGATTGTTTGTCTCTCCCGTGCGATTATAGATTTTTAGGCAATTAGGGTGCAGCGATAAATTGAAATTACATAGGTCCAGTTAATGATTCACGGCGGCAGCTTTAGGTTTTGGCGAGTTTTCAAGCGGTTTTGGTGCGTTTTACCGGCGTCTTTCTTGGTGGTTTATTCGATTTTTGTTGCAGTTTTGAGGTGTGTTTCTGGTGCAGTTTTGGGGTGTGTTTCTGGCGGTTTTCAGGGAAATTTACAGGTGTTTAGGCGGCTGTTTTCAGTCGGTTTTTTAGGGAACATTTTCGGCATTTGTTCTTCTTCTCCGATAGCAAATCAGTGATCTATCATTGGGGTTGTTTGCTGGCTAGCTATTTCGTATATTTTAGTGCAAGGGGTATAGAGATTACATTAACAATGTTTGGGAATGGGTGGATGAATGAAGAAATTGATGAGAATACATTAACAATGTTTGGGAATAGGTGGATGAACGAAGAACAATGATGAAGACCGATGAAGAATTTAAATTTTGTGATTTTTTGTAAATAATTGTGAATATTATAAAAATAGATTTTCATAATTATGTATGTCTATAATAATACATGTATTAAAAAAAATATATGATATAAATACAATTTTAATACATTATGAATTTTAAAAATAATTCAAAATAAAAATAAAAATACTAAATATAGGCCAATCAAATTTCGCCATGTCAGCATCTTATAGTGTCATTTTTTAAAAAATGACATTGTAGAATTTTTATAGCATCCCTCCTTCACATCCAAGTTACAGCAAGGAAAATATTCAAAAATTATACACAGAGAAGCAAGCAATTTCTCACTCTAATTATCCTTCTCTTCATTTTTTTACCTTTACCTATTGGCTATTAGTGAGTTGCATACATTATTAAGGGCGATGATACTCACACGTGCCAATTAAAAAACAAAAGATGGATACACCTTTGTGGACATCATTTTAAACCTTCGTACACTTTTGTATCCATAAACTAACTAATATAGAGCATGGCATTTCGAGTCATATATACACCATAACCATGTCATATTTAACAATTTTGGTAGACAATTGCAAATCGTTTCAAAATCTAATACTTGCTTATACTCTGGCTTGTCTTCACAGAATTCGTCATATGGTTATTAATTCTTTGAGATTGAAATTTCAACAAGCCCCTTTGAGTCCAACTAATACTAGTTACTTAAGCTTAATCATCAACATTCATTGCACTTGTAGCTCAAACTATGTAGAGAGTAAATCTCGAAAATATGTTGTATAGCAAACTCTGTCTACGTCTACTCCTATTTTTTATCCTTTCTAATCTAGTTTGAAGCAAACTTTTAACACGTATCCTGTGGCTTTGAGACCCTCAGTTGTCACGAAAAAGCTGTTAGGCTAGCTGAGTGACAACAAACACAAATCATTTACTTGTTCATTATCATAGTATTGTATGTCCATTACCATTCTAAAATTGACATGCATAAAACAAAACAATTCGAGTAAGAAAATACACCATAACCATACAACAGAGACGCTAAACAACTCGTAGTAGAAGAAAGGCAAAATTGCAGTTTCATAGCAAGCAAACATTTTAACAATTGACACAAATCTAATGCATAGAAAAGTGGTCGCAAGTATAAACCAAACTAAATTAATCAAAGCAAATTCGAAAGAAAATTTAGTATTAATTACCTGCTGGGCATATGATTCCAACCTGGCTAGGTCATTTTACAAGCAAGCTTTCCTTTCTTGAAAGTATTACTTGATGATGTAATAAACCTTCCCGAAAACACAACCTTAGAAGTCGGCGAGCTCCTTGGAAGCTTAAACAAGGACTTACAAAACTTACGTTCCTTCCAGAGTTCTTGTGCTTGAGAATGTTCATCAAACCAAGCACCAAAGTAAAGCTTTCGCAAAACTTTTGCGTTGTGTAGGATGTACCTCACCAACATGAGCCCAGCAGCAGTGCCACTAAGTGGTAGTCCGATTATCTTTATCATCTCGAGCTTGTCAACTAGACAGCTTGGTACAATATCTGGTGAGCACCACATTGTCTGCACTAGTTCGTCAACAAAACCCATCACATCGAATTTCACCCAAAGATGCTGTAAGTTGGGGAAGCATTGCAGCAAAACCAACAAATCATTCCAATCACTAAAATCAGATCCATCCAAGATCACATCAAGACGGACTACATTTAAAAACATAGGCGGATTCATGTTCAATAGAGATAATATATTAATACTCCTGAACACCACAATCTCAAGGTTGGTAATACTAGATATTCCTCTAAAAAAATCAGAGAACCAGATAAAATCCTCTGAATAACCATTCTCATCTTCTTCCTCGTCCTCCCTCCTCAATTCAATACACGCTTTGATTAATTTAGTTGGAATACAGCGAAAGGTATAAGGTAAAAAACAGCCACTAATAACAAGATGTGTTAATTTGGGCGCATCAATAGAAACCTGAATAAAACCGGGAATCAAAGCTACCATCAACGACTTCAAATTGAGGAAATGCAAATTCAGGGGAGAAATCACATTAGGCGGTAGTTCAGCCGTCATCTCAAACACCAGAGTTAAATCTTGTAAAAACGGGACAAATGTACACAAAGACCAAACCCAATCAGGCACATTCAAAAGATTAATCAAAGAAAGCTCTTCAAATTCGGAAGATGAAACTGAGTACTTTTATAATCAAATTTAAGCGGACCAGACAAATGCAATTTTACCAAAGATTGACAATTAAGAAAGCTATCAAGCATACGAAAGTGCCCTTCCTCGACACGTGTGTCACTGAAAATGAGTTCTTCGACATTTCGGCGGGAAATATGATGAAAGCAGGACTCTATAGCATCAGCATCAGGGTCATCATCATCATGTAAGAAGGCACCCGAATCGAACTCGATTTTGAAAGAGTGGAGCTTAGGGGATGTTAGTTGTAGGAGGATGTTGGTGAGGAAGTCGGTGAGGTTTGGTGCATCATCAAGGGTGAGATCGAGGCGAGTGACGCCGGTCCAGAGGTTGCGCCATCGGTGGGATAAGACGGAGGTGGAAGCGGCAGTGTTGGTTGGGAGAAGAGAGAGTATGTTGATGAGAATTGCATCAGGAAGTGAACTTAGACGGTCTTCTTTACGGTGGTTTTTTGCCATTTTTTTTTGGAGTTGCAGAGGTCAATTCTAGATTAGTGAGGAATTGAGAATAGTGTGACATTTGAATATGTGGGGATTTAGGAGGAAATTTTGGGAGGGAAATTTTTGGGTTTTTGGCGCCAGAATGATGAGGTGAGAGCCAAAAATCCCGCTTTTTGCTCACTATTTTGGCGCTTTAACATTTTACATTAGGATTTTTTACCCTAAAACCAAATCACCCATTAATTTCCATGAGTTGAAAGAACTATTTGAACAAAGAGTGGGCCCGGGTTAGTCATGGAGATAAATATAATTTGTTTATCAAATGACATTTATGCAAATATGTAGTCTTAAATATCGTGTTGTATGATTTAAAAATATTTACTCCGATTGTAAATAAAACTCATCTCTAAGACATTAACTAAAAGGATGCCAATGTTGGTTGACTGAGTTAAAATATTTTAGATAACCCTTATAAAAAGTAGAGTACTCTGTATTTGGATAATTATACGCTTTACCGTGTTTATTTAATTTTTTAGCCTTATTAATGTTAATTGCCTTTTTTTTTTAAACTCTTAAAAATGATGTAGAAATTTATACCCTTAAAATACTTGTTTACACACCCATTATTACTACTAACAATAAATTTGTGACATAGAGTTAAACCGAAATAGATCCCCGAATATGGCTAGCTATGTTTGTGTTAGTTGCTCTAGTTAATACAAAGTTTCAATATGTCAAATTTCTTATAATTTTTACTAACATTTAATCATACAAAAAATATAAGGTCAAACAAGTGTATTGACATGTTTGCCGAGTTTGCCTATGTCGGAAGGAATATTAACCTTGGTATTTGGTATAACCAAAGAAGGTAGCTCAAATATATCATCAATTGACCTTGAACCTCAGCTTCACAAAATCATCTCAATCACAATTTCACTATCCAATCTCCTAATTCTTTTTTACTCTCCATTAATATGTCAATGTTGAATTTCTCTAGTCCATTTTCTAGGATATTTGATCATCCATGAACCTGACAACTTCTGAATTGTGATCATCCATATATCCGTTGTCTAAAGCTTTGCAAAATATTCAAATGATGATGGTAGCACTTATGCATTGGTTCTTCTCAAGCTCAATTAAATATCCACCTTTCTGATTCGAAGAGAGGATCTATTGTAGTTGAATTAGAATACGCTTGTTCTGCAGTCAGTTGGATACTTCAAAATCAGGATGTTCAAGTAATCGTGTAACATAGTAAAACGACTCATGAAGGATATAGGGAGTGCAAAATAAAAAAAAGGCTTAGGTTTTTTGTGCTAAAGAAAGTATCAAATAAACCTTCATATAGAAATAAGCCTACAAATATTCAAATAAGTCTTCAGTAAACTACTACATCAGTAAGGTTCCCTCTAGGTTTTGCCTTGGGAGGGTTTTGTTCTAGCTTTTCTGGCTAGGGTTTCCTGGTTTTCAAGGCTTTTCTCGATTTTAGATCGAGTTTCTTTCTTTTTCTCTGGTATTTTTGTAACGCCCCGACTTTTAATTGGCGTTACCGGAACGTACTTAACCCGTCATTCGCAGCGGAATTAATTAACCATAGATAAACCATTCTTTACTCATCATATGCAGCGAAATCAATCATATAGATAATCTCATAATCACATGTGGGTTATGGGCCCACAAATAAACATACTCCTTAATAAGAAAATTCAATAAATTATACAACTCCAATCTTCCTTACAGTAATAAAATAACAGATCTGTCTCCGCTCTCGATGATTCATAATACATAAGCCTTGATTCCATAATCCCTCAACTATGTATTCAACTCCTTTAATCCTTTTGCCTTTGATGTTAGCTTCGTCATCATTATCCCTGTAATTATCCATAAAAATAGAAAACATAGAAAACACAGGAAAAATCCAAAAATGAGTGGAAAACTCAGTAACATTACTCTAGCTCGTAAAACCGTTTTTCTTTCAAAATCATTGAGCACATATCTTATTCCTTATGCATTCATAGTTGTTCAGAAATAATGTAATATCATTATTTTTAAAAGTTGAGTCGGCAAGGATCATTCCCTTTACATAAGATCATAGGTAAGTACAGGTTTTGGACTTAACATAACTTTCATTCGTGTGGGATTAATTCCCCATTTCATTAACATACTTTCCTCCACCCATAACTCACTTATTTTCTATGTTCCAGTTCATTTTCCATTGTCGACAAATGTAACCTCGTACCATATTAAATCATTTCTGAACAACTTTATACCTCATATAAATTCATAGCACATTGGCACAATTCATAATCATTCATTCGTAACACTTAACTGAATAAAATAATCATTAGCGTTAAACATTTAAAAGGGCATAACTTAACAGATCACGTCCACATATCTTATAGATTAATAAAATAACTAGAAATACCTGTTATTCATAGCATTCTTATCACCTTGTATGATGGTAAGACAGCTTTATGAACGATCGTACATATCAGTATATCGTAAAACTCATTAATAGAGTATCCTTGTGAGTTCTCGTAAGTCCTTTAACAAAATTCAGATATTCGTAATCTTTTTGGTGGACATGCTAGTCGCTGGACAGTATGACATGGCGGAACGTCTTCCGCGATGGGCCGGTGCCCATAACATAGAGCTGGTGCTCGACATAGTTGGGCAGGTGCCCCATGGGTACATGCATTGCATGACCGAAACATAACATATACTGCCAGACGGACTAGGTCTTTCACTTTCATTTATTAAGTTATGTATCTTTTAATAAGTTATTCGTAGTTTATTAACATACTTTCGAGAGTTCCGCAAATTAAGAAAACATTGTATACATGTAAAATCATTCATATAAGTCATAAGACTGAAATATATCAGTGAACATGTTGATCATCTCGCAAGTCATTTATACCAGAATATAAAAGATCATGTCATGTCATTTGCACATACCACGCTTTTAAATCATAACATGCCAAACATACCATACATGCATACGTATGATACAATAACATGTCATTAAAGTTACACACGTGCACTCATAATAACTAGATATAATTGTCACACATACAGGTCTAAACACATGTAGTAGCTAAACATAATAGTTACAGATACGGAACTGAACACAATTGCAAAACATAATGGTTACACACACAGGGCTAGACATAATTGCTAGACATAATGATTACCTCATTCGATCATCTTTAATCATCTCACTTAGCCTCATAATTATCATCCGAGCTCTATAACCTCCATCATTAGTTTCTCATTGCTATGACTCATTCGATCATACCCAGTAATAATAAATATTCATTAGTAACCTCTCAATTCAAAACCTTTGATAGAACAAGTATAAGCTTATTTTTAGAAATAAAACAAGTATTACCTCATTTTGAGTAAAATGAGCATTACTTTAAAAATAGATACTACCACTATTCATATTAGTAGAAAAAGAGTTTAAATCTACAAATACTTTAATTACTTAATATGAAAACAACACAAATAGTCAAAAATACTCGTTTTATTAGAAATGGGTATAAATATTAGTACGTAAGTACATATATGATACTAAACAAGCAAATACTACTATTATTCATCATCATTAAGAAAATTAAATTAAAACAAAGCTAGTAATATATAATCATTAACTAAGAAAAACAAGAGTTGCTTTCCAAACATAGAAGTCAACTTATACCCATAATTAAGAGCAAATAAAAGATGTAATAAGCTCACTTTAGTTTCACGTGTACAGAGTAGCCTCAAAGACCATTTTTAGTTTCACCAAGCATACCATGATTGGAGGAAGAAGAAGAGTACGTGGCTGCGATGCGTGAGCTTGGTGGCAAGGAAAGAGATGGCAGCAACCATTTCAAGCAAAGGGAGGAGCGGTGATAGCCGCGGTAGTGAAGGACGGTGATAATATATGGAGTATTATTGTTCCAAGAACTTGAAAGAAATGAAGGTTATGTATCATAAGATGAAGTTTGCTAAAGTGATAAGCTTGAGTATTAGACAACCAATTATAAGGAAGTAAAAAGTAACTTTTAATCATCAATTCTTAGCCGTGAAGGAGTGAGATAAGCTCAAGATTGAGATAAGCATAATCAATCAACTTTGATCGGTTAGGCCAAATTAAGCAACAAGTAAAAAGAACAAGCAAAAATTAACTTTGGTCTTTATAACTTCACCGTGAAGAAAAATGGGTGAAGGGAAGAGGTGGGTTTTGTTTTCTTTGGATGCATAAGGGTATTTTGGTAATTTCAGTCTCTAATCTTTGACATTTTACAGAACATAAAAATATCATTTGACCCGAAATAAATTTTGAAATAAATAATTTTCGTTGTAAAATTAGCTTTTGAAATAATATAATCTTAAAATAAGATTAAGACTAAACACAGTCGTTCTTCGTAAAATAGAGATTAAAATTATATTAAGCTTATAATAAAAATTGGAGTACAATAAATCATGTTTAAAATCCCGGGTATTACAATTTTTCTTGAACTTTGCATTATTTTTTCATTATGGTGGTGCCTGAGCAAACGACACTTGCATTGAAGGAGAAGGAGGGGGGCGATGGTAGCAGGAAGGACCCTCCGACTCTTGATGATCCTGATGAAGCAATTGATTGGAACGATAATGGAGAAGATGATGACGACGCGCGTATTGAACTTGCTTTGGTAGGTAAACTCTGGACTAGTCGTAAGGTCAATGTTAATGCTTTTATTGAGACTATGAAAGGAGTTTGGCAACCTAAACATGGAGTGGGCATCTCTAATATTGGAAAAAACCAATTTTTGTTCCAATTTTTTCACTGGAAAGACAAACAAAGAGTGATTGACGAACAACCTTGGCACTTCGATAGGCATGCTTTACTTCTTGGAGAAATATCTGACTCGGTGAAACCCTCTGAAATTGAATTGTCCTTTCTGCCTATGTGGATTAGGATTTATAATCTCCCCCTCAAAGGGAGATTAAACCTTGCAAATGTAGAGAAGATTGGTAATAAGCTCGGTGTGTTTGTTAAGATGGATGCAGCAGCAAGAGTAGGAATTGACAAATCTATAAGGCTTCGTGTACTTGTTGATGTGCGTAGGCCTCTGTTTAAACATGTTCGTTTAAAGTTACAAGGGGGAATAGAAGAAGCTTTTGAGGTGAAATATGAGAAACCCCCGTTATTCTGCTTCTCTTGTGATTTGATGGGACATGGTTTTAAAGACTGTGATGATCAGATTGAGGTAGAAGAACAGTCACTGCCGTATGGTGCTTGGTTGAAAGCATCGCCTTGGAAGCTCAATGTGAGTGTGAAGGAAGATGGGAATGGGGTTGCAGGAAGCTGTGCAAGACCCCTCTTTGTCACAAAGCCAAAAAAAGACAAAGAGTTAAAGGCTGCCAACTCCAAACAGGTGGATGAGGTGTTGAATATATTTGACAATGTTGACTTGAACTCTAGTGGAGGAGGTGATAAAGCTGATTGCTCTGGACCTAAAGAGTTGTACACTTTCACGAGTGGTGAGGAGATGGAGAAAGTGAGTGGCCTGGCAGTAGGAGTTGCAAATGTGAATAAAATTGAGGGTCCAAAGCACAAGCATTGGAAGAGAATCGTAAGAGATGGTGATCATAGTATTGCAAATGGTATGAGCATCATTGGGGATAAAAGAAAAGGCGTGGAGAATGAAGGAGTTGCTGGAGAGGATAGTAATGAGATGAAGAATAAAAAGAAAAAATTGGTGTTGAACTCAAATGACAGTGTGGCGTGTGGCGAGCCCCACCTCTTGGGCTCTCGGTGAACAATGAGTTACATCATATCGTGGAATTGTAGGGGATTGGGGGGCACTCCTGCAATTAATGCCTTGAAACGTATTTTGTTTCTTGAATGCCCTCAAATTGTGTTTCTTTCGGAGACGAAGTTAAAAGCTTTCGAGTTTGATAAAATAAAATTAAAAACTAAATTTGATTGTGCCTTTGTTGTTGATTGTGAGGGGGAAGGGAGGAGGAGAAAAGGGGGTCTAGCTCTTATGTGGAGGAACTCGGTGAATATAATTGTAAACTCCTACTCACAAAACCATATTGATGTGGGAGTAACATCCACTCAACATGGAAATTGGAGTTTTTTTGGTTTGTATGGACACCCTGAAGACGAATTGAAGTTTAGAACGGGTTTGCTATTAAAAAAAGCTGGGAGATGAAAATGTGTTGCCTTGGTTATGCGGGGGCGACTTTAATCTCATGCTCCAATCAAGTGAGAAATCTAGTGGGCGTGCTTTTAATTGTGACGAGGCAGACATCTTTAGGGAGACGGTGTCATACTGTCAACTTGAAGATCTTGGCTACATTGGCCACGATTTTACGTGGTCGAACAATAGAGGCGGAGTGGATAATGTGCAAGAGCGCTTGGACAGGTTTCTAGCTAATCGACAATGGCGTGATAGATACCCGGGTTCGTTTGTTTCCCACCTTACAAAAAGAAAGTATGACCACCTCCCTATTCTCTTGTGCATTAAAGAAGCTTTGAACTCCCCGAAGAAAAAAAAAGAAAAAAAAGCAATACAGGTTCGAAGAGATGTGGCTCAGGGATGAGAACTGTGCTGAGATTGTATCGGAAGCTTGGGAAAGAGGTGGAGACCTATGCTCGAAAATTGCCTTTACCTCTACTAGACTGAGTGCGTGGAGCAGAGATAAATTTGGAGATTTTGTGAAGGAATTGCAAGCCTGTAAAACGCAGATGGAGAGACTTATGGGGGAAACTCAATCGGAGGAAGTGATTGCTCAGATGAGAGCAATCGATGACCGGATGGATGAACTTGAGAGAAGGGAAGAGATGTACTGGAAGCAGAGGAGTAGGCAAGAATGGCTCAAGCATGGTGATAAAAATACTACATTTTTTCACACGAAGGCAAAGCAAAGGGTGGAGCGAAATAATATAAAGAAAATCAAGGATGAAGCCGGCAATGTCTTTGATGAAGAGGAGCAGATTACTGAAGTTTTTGTGAACTACTTCAAAGAGCTTTTTGATGGGAATAGCCAAATTGAGCCGGAGCCTGTAATTGAGAAGGTGGTTCCTATTGTCAGTGATGGGCAACGGAGCAACCTGAGCACCCCTTTTACTGCGGAGGAAGTACGCTATGCACTTTTTCAAATGCATCCGACGAAGGCCCCCGGGCCCGATGGTATGTCTGCCATTTTTTTCCAGAAATTTTGGGACATTGTAGGGATGGATGTAGTGGATAAAGTGCTTGATATTTTGAATAATAATGGTGATGTAGTATCTATTAATCAGACTCATATTGTTTTAATTCCGAAAAAAAAGAGTGTGAGTCTCCTGTTGATTATAGACCTATTAGTTTGTGTAATGTGATGTACAAAATTGTCACCAAAGTACTAGCTAACAGATTGAAACTAGTACTCCCTTTTATTATTCACGAGTCGTAGAGTGGGTTTGTTCCGGGAAGATTAATCACTCACAATGTTTTAGTTGCATATGAATGTTTTCACTATCTCCGGAAGAAGAAAAAAGGGAAAAAAGGCTTTCTGGGGCTTAAATTGGATATGAGTAAGGCATATGACAGGGTTGAATGGGGGTTTTTGGAAAAAATCATGATCAAGCTTGGATTGCCGGAAACTTTTGTGGGGTTGATTATGAAATGCGTGAGCTCTGCAGAATTTGATGTTCTTGTCAATGCTCAACCATCGAGACAGTTTAAGCCGAGCCGAGGTCTGAGGCAAGGGGACCCTCTATCACCTTTCCTGTTTATTATGTGTGCTGAAGGTTTGTCGACTCTAATTCGTGATGCGAAAAGTAAGAAAATCATCCATGGTGTCAAGATTGGGAGACATGTTAATCCTATTTCCCATTTATTTTTTGCGGATGATAGTCTCTTGTTTGTGAGAGCGACAGAAGAAGAAGTGGAGAATGTGCTTAATATTCTCTCTACCTATGAGTTAGCCTCGGGGCAGAAACTGAATATGGATAAGTCGGAAGTGTCATTTAGCCGAAACATTGATCAAGAACGGAAACAATTGCTTCAGATGAAGTTATCTTTTAAGGCTGTCGATGGACATGACAAGTACCTTGGGTTGCCTACTTACATTGGTGGATCGAAGAAACAAGTCTTCCAAAATATTCAGGATCGTGTCTGGAAAAAACTCAAGGGGTGGAAGGAACATTTCTTATCGCAGGCGGGAAGAGAAGTTCTAATCAAATCCATTACACAAGCTATTCCAACTTATGCAATGCAATGCTTCTTGATTCCGGCAAGTATCATAGATGACATTGAGAAGCTATATCGTCAGTTTTTCTGGGGTCAAAAGGGGGAAGAAAGAAGAATGTGCTGGATTGCTTGGGAGAAGATGTACATTTCAAAGAAGGAGGGTGGGCTTGGCTTTAGAAATATGAAGAATTTTAATAAGGCCCTCCTTGCCAAACAAGCGTGGCGAATTTTGACGAATGAGAACTCTCTAGTGGCAAGGGTTCTTAAGGGAAAGTACTTCCCTCATTCGAATCTATTTGATGCGAAGGCAAGTCCTAATGCAAGTTATACTTGGCGTTCAATATTAAGGGCTCGTGATTTGCTTGTAAAAGGGGCTAGGAAATCTGTGGGGAATGGTTCAACTATTAATATTTGGGAAGACCCGTGGGTTCCCAACATTCCTGCCTTTAAGGTGTCTTCAAGACAAAACTCAGTGGAAGGGACGCCAATTTTTGTGCGTGATCTGTGGTTAGCTAACTCCTGGAACCATCAGGCCTTACTGACAATTTCTCACCCGTAGAAATTAATGAGATAAGCAAAATTCCTATCCCTCTCTATTTTAGGAGTGATGCTTGGGTTTGGAATTTCACTAAGGATGGGAAGTACTCTGTTTGTAGTGCTTACAATCTGATTACATTGGAGCAGAAGAATAATAAGCCTTCCACCTCGAAATCAGTTTGCAATCTTGACTGGAAGGTTGTGTGGGATGCTGAGGTACCTCCGAAGATAAAATTGTTCGCGTGGCGGGCTGTTGAAGGTGCAATTGCTGCACGGCAGTCCTTAGTTCAGAGAGGTATGGGTACCGATCCTATTTGTCCTATGTGTGGTGATGACATTGAAAGTATTTTGCATATGTTAGTGTACTGCAAAGAGGCTAAATTGTTGTGGTACTTATCACCACTTAGGCTGGAAATTGACAGATTTAAAGGGGACTCTTTTGGGGATTGGTGTGCTGATGTTAGAAAGTGCCACAAAGATCAGTCTTGGTGGAGTGTCTTTTGGAGCTTGGTGTGGGGCGTTTGGCTTCGTAGAAATGCCTGGACTTTTCAGGGATGGAAGAAGAACATAATGGAGGTTATACATAAGGCCGTGGGAATTGTTGGTGACTTTTCTCAAGCTCAGGAACCGCCTTTCTCTCATTCTGCTCAACCAAATTTAAGCTCTACTTGGAGACTACCCCCGCAAGGTACGATTAAAATCAACTTGGATGCTGCTATGTTCAAGCCTGAAGGTGTGGGTCTTGGAGGGGTTATGAGGGATGATGTTGGTGATGTTGTTGCTTCGACTTGTCTTCGCCTTGAAGGAAAGTTCGATGTTGATGTTGCGGAAGCAATGGCCATGAGACACGCACTCCTCATTGCTATGGAGTCGGGTTTCAGGAACGTGTGTGTGGAGACGGACTGCCTCAAATTGCACAGCTATGTCAACAAAGGGGATGCTCCTGCTACCGAGTTCAGGCTGGTGGTCCACGACATTCTGCAGCTTGCTAAGAGCTGTCATCGCTGCTCCTCCTTTGTTAAAAGGGGTGGTAATTGCGTAGCTCACGAACTTGCTAAGCTTAATGGTTCTTTTGATAGTTTAAGAGTATGGATGGAGGAAACTCCCTTGTGTATCTCGAGCTTTGTTATGGCTGATTTGAGCCATATTGATGATTAATAAAATTGTTGTGCTTGCTTGCTCGTCAAAAAAAAAAAAAAAAAAAAAAAAAAAAAAAAAAAAAAAAAAACTACATCAGAAAAGATTTATCTTGAGGTCATCCAACTTTTAGGGATTACCAACAGGAATGTAAGACTTAAAGCTTCACAATCAAACTCATCAAGCAGAAACATAGGACAAATTTCCTTTGCATCATCCTAAAAGCAGGAGGTTCTCGGAAAATTATGAGCACCAAAATTTGAGTGCATTAGAAAAATTTCATACAAGGACTTGTTTGACTTGCACACAGACGGAACTGATATCGATCCCTACAAGTAGCTTAGTTTTCTAAATCTCAAGGAGATTAAGAATTGTTTACATTAAGGAAAATGATGGCCATAATTTAAGCTTAAAAAGGCCTGACAAGGATTCTTTGTGCACCACATCACCACATACTATCAACAACCAGAAGCTATTCAATACCCTTTTCTCTTTCCCTCCTCCATCTTCTTAATCCCTTCTCTCAACACATTCTTTCTTCTTCCTCCTAAAGGAACAAAATTTTATAATTGTTTATGAACACAGGCTAAAATAGCCTCCAAACATTCAGATGACATGTCAGGAGGCAAAATGTTCACTTGATCGATTTTCTAGACTCATTGGTGGGACAAGTACTCAGATACACTAGTGTCAAAATCTCCAAGAAGCCTAGGACATAAAATTACATAAAATTAGTCACATGAAGCTGGTTTCTTAATTAAAATATAACTCCATCACCACGCTTTCGAATCTACATGTATAGAGTAAAACATTTTGAATCACACATACACCATAACCATATCATAGAGAGAAGCAAAAGAACAAGAGTCTGCAATACCATTGTACTAGTAGAATAGAGACGGATCCATGCATAGAAATGCTTTGTACAACAATGCACTTTCAACACTACAAGAAGTAATTATAAGCATAAACCAAACCATACAAGAAATTTAGAAGAAAATTGAGTAGTCAATGTATACCAACTGTTGATAACTTGATATGCTTGAATTTAGCCATTTTGTAAGCAAGAAGTTGCAAAACGTTTGCATTACTCAGAATGCACGTTAGCAACTTCAGCTCGTCACCAATCCCCTTCAGTCCCACTATTTGTATTGTTTCGACCTTACTTTCCAAGTAATCTGGTAAAAACTCTGGTGCACACCAAATCCTCTGAAACAAGTCAAACAACCAGTTAATTTGTCAATTCAATTGAGTACTAGGAAAATAAATTAATAATTCACAGGCTTCTATTATCTGAGTTATAAGTAGCATCCCTGCATCACATAAGAGTTACGGCACTGGAAAATAATTAACACAGAGAAGCAAGAAGTTTCTCACTAAATTTATCCTTCTCTTTAGATTTTTACCTTTACCTATTGGCTATTAGTGAGTTGCATACATTGTTAAGGGCTATGATACTCAGACACGTCGATTACAAACACTAAAGATGGATACATATTTGTGGACAGCATGTGGCTACAAATTCATATTCTTTCACAGTCGTAAACTTACTAGAATAGAGGATGACATTTTGAGTCATATAAACACCATAACCATGTCATATGTATAGAGGAACATAACTAAAATTTACTTAAAAGATTATTGCATAAAAATCAACCAAAAAGAAGAATAAATAGCAATGATACACATCAAACGAACACTTCTTTTTTTAATCGTAAGGGGAAACCTAACTAGACCTTAACCCTCACGGTTTTTTTTTGGTCCAGCATTAGCGGGCCAATTACTTGGAAGTAGATGGGAGGGTAAGGGAATTCCTACCCCAAGTACCCTCATCACATGGTAGGATTCGAACTCCATACCCCAAGAACCTTACCAAGTGAGCCAACACTTAGTTGGTACATCAAATGAACACTAATAGTGATTTCAAGCATAAAAATAAACTGTTGTATACATCAAAAGATCAAGAAACTAGAAATCAATACCTGTATCATATGTCAAATAATAGACTGGAGATTTCACAAATAAGTTTTCCGTTTTTCCAGTTATTACTTGAAGCTCTAAACAACCCACATAAATTAAACACAATCTCACATGTTGAAGATGCCCTGGCTAGCTGGAACAATGGCTTACAGAATTTACACACATTCCATAGTTGAGCTTCTTTTTCACTCTGGATGTAACCAAATTCTATACATTCTACCTGAAGCTTTTCCAAATCAAGGGCATTGCTTAGAATGTACCCTATCAGCACGAGTTCATCATCAATTGCTTTTACTCCGGATATTTCTATTGTCTTCAACTTACTTAAACGCTCCGGTACACACCAATTCACGGGATCCATTACAAGATCAGAATCCATATTTAGGCACACCTTAAGATGCCTTAAGTTAGGAAAGCATTTCATAGAAATTAGCAAATCCTTCCAACCAACATAATCTAAATTTGTTTCAAGACGTATAAGATTAGGAAAAGTTATCCTAACCCCGAGATCTGCAGAGTTAAGGTAACGATACATATTGGTCAGTTCATTATCCTCTAGCCTTAGTGTAAGATCTGTAACACTAGACATTCCCCCAACAAACTTGAAAACATCCTGTATAACACCCTCTTTGGCCGTTACATGTGAATACCCCTCATTCCAGTACATGTGAATCGATGCTTTGGCTAATTTGGTCGGGTTTTTGATAGTGTAATAATTTGAAATGTAGCTAGTTACATCAAGTGTCTCCAATTGGGGTGCATCAATGAAGATTTTGGGTCGTTGAGTGCTTTTCGTTGGCAAGAACATTAATCGCAATGATTTCAAATTCGGTGCTGATATATTCAGAACAATTTGGTGTTCGGGTTGGGTTATGTAATCACTAGCTATCAAATCGGCTTCAACCAAACTTTGACAAGACCTAAATAGACTCCCCAAACACTGACAGCCATTAACAAGATAATCTAGACTAATCTTCCTCAAATTGGGAAGTTGAATATCAGCATTTTCTGGTAATTCAAACTGAATCATAGCTTTTAATATCAAAACCACCAGATGCTTACAAGAAAACAGAGACCCAGGAATGGTAAAACAATTATTATTACCAGGTTTCGCTTTGATAATGATCTCCTCCACGTTTCGGCTACAAATTTCATGAAAACATGAATCTGCAACACCAGGGTTACGAAAGTGGGACAACGAACTTAACTGAAGTTTGAAAGTATGGAGGGTCTGAGTGGTCAGTTGTCGGACGATGTCAACAACAACGGTGGAGAATTTTTCTGAGGTTTGTTTGGAAACGTAGTTTCCGTCATTGTCGAATGTGAAATTTGCGATTGTAGTCCAAAGGTAGCGCCATTGATGGGATAAGGTGGAGGTGGCAATGGCGGAATTGATTTGGAGACGAGAGAGTATATTGGTAATGAGACCATCTGGAAGTGAACTCAACCTGTCTTCGTTGCTCAACCTCATGCATTGTGGTCTGACATAGTTCTTTGTATTCCTGCTATCACCCATTCTCGGATTCTCCTCACTATAGGTAGCAATTAGGGGTGGTTACCATAGTTCTGCATCATATCATAGCTTGATAAGGTGATGAAATAATCAATTAATCATAAAATTGTCTAATTCATCAAAATCTACGAATGATAGGCCTTCAGCATTTCCCCCTCTTTCCCCGCCGAAATAAATATAGGATTAGGGCCTGTTCTCATTGACTGAACTCACAAAGGCTAGGTCTGTCCAAGTCATAGTTTCATCCAACATGCATAAGGAAATAACCAGAAAAGACCAAATCCAGCATCATCTATGATCTATCCTAGCTACTGTCATATTCATAAACATTAATAAATCAAATTTAATAACACTAGATTAGTTTATTTATACAAATAGGATTAGGGAATATTCAAAGAGCACAGTTGAAAATAAACTGAGTTTAACATCCAAACAAACATACAAATCACATTTATCACACATAACATAATCAAACATCACATGCAAATCAAAACTCTCAAATAAATCATAATCACCAAACCAAGATACAATTTTTCAAAAATAATTTAAATGAAATGGAGAAATCACTAATCATAATTGACAGAAAGAAGACTAAATTACCCCCACGTTCAATAAGGAGAAAAACAGGCAATCCACCAGGCTTAGGTTTGAAGGCGATTTCATCATCAGAAAATGGCTTACAACCCTTTTGATTAGATTTTGGAAAAACCACAATTCCACCCATTGCACCTCCATATTGTGGGACAGCAAAATTCCCAATATTCATAAATACCCTTCAAATTACTTAGAGATGTCACTTTTAAACTGTTTTTCTCCACCACAAATCTCCCTAAACACGAGTTAATCATAATTAGCAAGTTAATTATCACCAAATGCTCTGTATTCTTCATCTTTTTTCCCATGAATTTTCTTACTTTTTTGAGGATCTGGTTATAAATTTGAATACCCAGATCAAAATATAGGCAATTGGCTCTAAGCCTTTTCTTTTGGTCACGATAAAAATCATCAATTCATGAAAAAAACAAGAACCCTAACCCCTAAAATTCCGACAAAATACAACAATGTAATTTCTAAATCAAAATAAAAAGGGCAAACATACCACTAAAATTACGCAAACATGCGAAGTAAAATTGATATTCGATAAACTGCTTCAACTGAGAAGACGCTTCAAAGGAGGAGAGAGTAAGCGCTTCTTTTGAAACTGATTTTGGATTACGTACAACAGTACAAGTATGATTTTCATTGTTCTTATTGGGCTGCCTATCAGATTTTATCGCATATTATTAGGTGCACAGTCATGCACCTAGAAATAGGTGTAACAACATCACAATATGAAAATTAGTTTTTTAAAAAGTGAACATCAGCTTTTTTCTCCTCTGTTTTTATCCTAAGTTTTTTATTTTCTCTCTCCTCTGTTTTCTTAATTTTCACCCCATTTTTTATACTTTTTTGATTGAATTTGTTTCTTACAACATGAAAGTAGTTATTAACTATGAATTTTGGTGTGAATTTCGATTTTGTGCTTAATTTTGATTGATTAAGGTTTATATGAATCTTTGAATTAAAAATTTTTGTTTGCTTCGATCAATTACATCTGTGTATGAATTTCGGTTCAATTCTTATGAATTTTGTTTAATATATATGAATTTCATTTCATTTCATTTTTGGTTATGTTCGATCAATTTGATCTATGTGTGATTTTCGATTTCTTATGTGGTGACTTTGTGATTAACTTCGATTGATTAGGTAATATATGATATTCTTAATTCTAATAAATTGAATTTTATCTGATTTTCTGCATTATTTTTAATCGATGAGCATAATCATGCAAAATATGAACATATGCATAGGTTCCCTTAAATGTGAAAATTAGTTTTTCAAAAAGTGAACATAGGCATAAACAATATGAACTTATGTATTTCAGAAAGTAAGCATAACAATTTAAAATATAAACGTAAGCATTGGTTTCCTTAAAGTGAATATAAGCATTTGAAAGGTGAACATATGCGTAAAAAAATAGGAACATAAACATTTAAGAAAGTCAACATATGCATAAACAGATTTAATTAATATTTCATGAACAACACATATTTAAATTATGAATATTTGAAATTATATATGAACATGTAAAATATTATTATAAATATAATGCATTTAATTATGAACAGAAAAATTTGAAGAAATAAAAAATTATATGATTATGAAACATATGCATTATAAGTATTAAATGTCCATTTTTTATTACGTGTTCATTTTTTATTATTAAATGTTCATTTTTTTATGTTCATATTTTTTTTACGAAATGTCATTTTGTAGAGCGTAGTGTTGATTTTGGTGGATTGCGGATATGTTGTATGGGTTATTAAAATTTGGGCCGCACGTTTTGGGTCTTCCCTTTTTGCACCTATAATAGATGCATAAGTATGCACCTAAGACCTATTGAGATTTTATTTTAATTATTGGGCTTTAATTGAAGACCTTATAAAAGCCTTATAAGACATGACCCTTTAAAAAAGCCCTTTCCATTAAAATTAAAAGGGTCAAAACCCTTTAATTATTAGCGCGACCCTTTTGCCATTGGGTAGCCCTGTCTAATAACCAAGTCTAGTAGCAATGTAGAATTGTGTTAGTTATACGAGTTCAAAAAACCCTCTTATTTCTTTTCTTTGTTTCTCAATCATTTTGTAAACTAGAGTGTATTTTTGCTAACACACGGTATATATATAGCATGTGTGTTTCGAAAGAAAAACAATAGGAGATAATGTGGAAGTTATTTGAAAACTGGAGAATTAGAAATTATTTAATTGGAGATTAAAGAAAAGAAAAGAAAAAAAAGATTTGAGAAATGGGTTTTTTGAGAGTTGTAGTTAAGGGTCTGTTTTGATTGACTGAACTGAACTTATTGGAACTAAACTAAACTGAATATTTTGTGAGAGAATGAGACTAAGATAAGAACTAAACTGAACTTATTTGAGCTGAACTGAACAGAATATTTTATGAGAGAAGGAAATTAAGATAAGAACTGAACTGAACTTATTTAAGCTAAACTGAACTGAAAATAAGCTGAAGAGTATGCCCTAAGTGTTGAAAAATGATTCTGCAATTATTGCACACAATTTTAGGAAAATTATAGGATGAGAACCGAAGAAGAATTGTATAATATAGAGTATGGGAAAAAAAGTTTATAAAATAGTAGTATGAGTGGTATTAGTAGGAGAGAGAAATCATAAAATATTGTAAAAGTGAGGTTAGTGGGAGAAATAAATAATAATATAATAGTGAGTTCTTATCAACTAAGGAAGTGTTGCAATTATTATGAAATCTTCATAAAAGGAAAAGTTTTGCGATTATTAATAAAGGATGGCAACAGGTCAGCCTTTGATTGAATTATGCTAAATTCGACTCCGACCCTACAAAAAGTCGGATGCTAAATACGACTCCAAGACTCCGACTCCGATTCGACTTCAATATATGGCCTCTGACACCGACTCCAATTCGACCCGACTTGTGAGTTTTTCTTGGGTTATTCAATATATTGTGAGAAATTAGGCTATTTGGGCGTATGCAACCCGCACCCACTGCCACCACGAGTCCACGACTCACACCCAAATCCACAATCCATTGGAGTCGAAATTAGATTTTTTTTTTCTCGGATTTTTTGTAGGATCCGACTCTGACCTTAGGGTTGGATTATTTTAACAGAGTGGGACTCATAGCGGATTTGTTTCTCAGGATTGGGGCGGAATAGGCTCGAATCCGGACTGGATTGTCATCCCTAATTATTACGAAACGGAGAGAATACTACTTTATTATTGCTTTCTCTGTTTTTTTATAGATGCACTTAATTAAGTTTAGGTTAATTCACTGTCTCTTTATTTTTGCATTGTGTAACTTAGGTAATTATTCATTAACTTAGATTTTTCAATATTGTCAAAAATTAAAGCGTGTCAACCTCACTATCTTTCTAGGTTCCCTCTAGAGTTTTCCCTTTGCGATGGTTTTTCTAACCTTCATTGCTAGATTCTTTTCAGCTTTTTTTTGAAGGTTTTCCTTCTCTCTTCTCCTTTTTTCTCTTCTCTTAGCTTCCATCTCTTCTGATCTCAATTGTAATTTTTTATAGGGGCTTCCACCGGTGGTAAGCCCCAAAAAACTTTTCATTTGCTTTCAATAATGGATCTCATCTTTATGATGGAGTTTATTCAAGGAAATTTTGACTTTTACCACTAAAAAAAAAATCAAAAAATAGTTTTGACCACCAAAACTTTTATTTTACCACCAAAAAAATTATAAAAATTGTTTTTTACCACATAACGTCAAGAAAACTGTTAAATCTAACAGCTTTAAAAAATTTCTTCGAATTTCGTGCGCAATACATGTTCTTCATAGGTTTAGAGGGGCATTTTGGCACTATGGGTCCAATTTGAGGTCCGAATTGACAAAAAATGATCGGAAATACTTCGTTTTGCTTGTTCAATTAGGCTTATTTTTTTTGTTTGTTCGTGTGCTAAAGTTTGAAGATTTAGGGTTTCATCATCTCCAAAAGTATTTAGAAGGCCATATGAGTTTCTTCACCCAAACAACTACTCATTCGTGGATCTCAAACCGAATTAGTGCTAACTCACATATTGTATTGATTCAAATGAAGTTTTTTATTAAGGCGATCGTTGATCGAATCTACGATGTAACTAGTTCTAAGAAGATTTGTACTTGTATTGGAATTTTAGATTTCTTAGGAATTGTTTGTAAGTGTTGTTTGGCTATTTATCATTAATAAGAGGAAATTTTCACATTTACTACCAGCAAAAGGGCCCTACTTCACATTTACTACCGGTTTAATTTTTTATTTTAAATTGGTACCACCTAAATCAGAGTTTTTTAAAAATCACTACCACTTGACTTAGATCGTTAGTATTTCCGTTACCACCACCCAACCACCGTCCAGCCGCCACTCATTCCAACCCACCACTCCTTCCCACCCACCAGCTGCCAATCCGCCGCAACCACTACTCACCGTCCAGCCACCAGTCCTTCCTTAGCCACCAAGACACCGCTATAGTCGCCTAAGCCCAATCCCCTGCCCGCGACTCCGACCACCCAACTTGTCAGCGCCGGCGTCGCGTTCCCAGCCCCCTCAAAAACCCGATCAGCCTCGATCTCAGCCCCTCTCTCCCCTCAAAAACCCCCTCGATCCCAACCCCTCTCCCCTTGAAAACCCCCTCGATCCTAGCCCCTCTCCCCCCGAAAACCCTATCCCAGCCCCTCCTCGTCCCCCATTCCCTTTTCTGTCCGCGACGAAGGAATTCCCTGCCACCCAAAACCATCCTAAGCAAAACCCTAAAACTCGTTTAGGGTGTGATGAGTGACATTTATGGCACTCATTTGATCTCTTTTAGGATGATTTTCATTCCATTTTATAGCTCTTTTCCTTAGTTTTTCTTAGTTTGTTCTTTATTTCGTTAGTTTGTGCTTTTCGTAGTTAGTTTCTTTATTTTGTGCATTTCTTTGTTTATTCGTTGTTTTTCTCTTTTATTTGTTTGTTTTCGTTTGTTTTTAGGTTGTGATCGAGTTTCCAAAGATTTCCGAGCTTCCCTCCTACATTTCTCATCATGTTGGATGCCTTGTGTTAGCTTTTGGAGTTTCAAGTTGGAAGGAACTCAAGGGGCAAGTCTAGAGACCGGTGTACGTATGCGGTGGGGGCGTCATCTTTGCCGCAAACCCACCAAAATACTCATTTCAAGATTGCATACTTTGATGTTCATCACCATCACCTAGACATGCGCACAAGGATGAGCAAGGTCGAAGAAGGGGAGAAGGGAGACCCAACCAAGTACGGGTGCGCACGGCTGTGGTGCGGCCGCGCACCTGCTAGGTGCGGCCGCACCTACCTGGGTGCTCTGTCCGTACCCTTCTCCGTGCGCCCGCGCCTCCCAAGGTCTATTTTTGGACGATCTAACCGACTTTTCCTTTGTATATTTTGCTATATGTAGTATTTCCTTCTATTTTTAGAGAGAGAAGTAATTAGATAATCATTAGAGATTAGAATTAGAACTTTTGATCATATTTTTAGAGAGAGAAACTCTAGTTTTGAAGAGAGAGAAATTCATGGTGAATTGTTAATGATTCAAGATTTCTTCATTTTAATTGATCTTTGATCAAGTATTGTAAGGTTTACTCTTCTTTGATTCAATATATAGTTTGATTTTAGTTGATTTCATTTGTTTTTCATATGCTTGTTGATTGTTTGGGTTTGATTGATATTTGATTGAAGTTTCATTGATTTTTGTATTGATTTTAGATTTCTTAATATGATCATGGTGAATGTGTTGATTAGTTGTGTTTTGATCTTAATTACCATGATTAGTGAGTAGTTTACTTGCTAGGGCAACGGTGAAGCATGTATGAGTAATAGATTAGTGCTAATTGGGGATAATTGATGGAGTTGATAGTGTGATTAAATTTGGTTGATGAATCATGTGCATGTGTGTGATTAATTGAAGATTGACCAACTTTGATTGTTGCACTAGATTGCATTGTAAGTTCACATTGATACGGACCATTGATTTGTGGCTTGCATTTACACGATTGAATTGTCTTGTGATGTTTCCTAGCTAGAGTTTATCGTAGTTGACGCTAGTTAGACCTCTAGGAGAATAGCTTGATATACTCTTTTGGTAGCATGATTGATTTTCCCTCACATTGTTTGACTTAGCTAATTTGACCTCCCAATTAGCCAATTCCATTATGAATGCATGTGGATCCTAGCCCTAGTGCTTATCATATTTGATTTCTTCGAGTTAATTTGTTGTGTTCGTTCTAGTCTTAGCATTTACAACCCTACCTTTTGATTTCGGGATAGCTTAGCCATAGACAACAAACCATTACTCACCATTCCTTTGGGTTCGACCCTTGACTTACTACTATACTTGTATAAGGGTTAGTTAAGTGTTATAAATTTTGCTTGACCGGTTGGGGAGGGTAGTCCAACGACCTACCATTTCACCATCGATCAGGGTGGTTTCGGGCAGGGAAATAAGGGTTAGGGTTGTCGATTTTGGGTGGGGAAGGGGAGGGGTTCGATTCCGACGCCGGCCGCCGCATCTTTGGGCACTGGCTGGCGGTAGGGGGAGGGTGGCTAATGGGGTTGGCTAGGGTATTTTGGGTGGCTGGTTTTTATTTTTTTTTTTATATTTTGATTTTTTTTAAAATTTTAAAATTATTATTTTTTTATTTTTTTAATTTTTTTTTTAATAAACTTAACGGAAATCCTAACAGATTCTGTTAAGTGGTAGTGATTTTTAAAAAACTCTGATTTAGGTGGTAGCAATTTAAAATAAAAAATTAAAGTGGTAGTAGATATGAAGTAGGGTTCTTTTACTTATAGCAAATGTGAAAATTTCCTTAATAAAATTCTTTTTTCTCGTTATTTATAGCAATTGTGAAAATTTCCTCCTTTTTTCTCGTAAAAAAAAAAATCAAAGCGTTTCAAAATCCATGCTCACTCGACTCATGCTCACCCTTAAGACCAAATAGGAGGGATGGCAGCAGGTTGGACTCGGAATATTACATCCTCTTTACAAAATTTCTGTATTCATTCATGCAACAATGAGCGCGCCTACTTCAAAGCGATGCGCGCAACACACACCAACACCACCATCACCATCTCCCTTCCTATCAATTTCAGAGCTCATTCTTCCATGGCTAACTCCCCAAGAACTCGCTTCCATATCCTGCACCTGCCACACCCTATCCCACCTCTCCAAACTCATCACCAACGTCCGATCCTCCGACGCTTCTAGATCATTCGAAACTCTCCCCATTCCTTTCATCAACACCGTCGATTCTCACCCCTACACTTTCTTCCTCTATACCCCCACTTACCTTACCTCTTCCCCCAATTTTGCTCGTCAATTTTGGGGAAAAAATGTAAACCCTAACCCTAATTCTAATACCCATTTCAAATTTGATACTAGTTTGGGGATTTCTGACACTGTTGGGTGTGATTGTGGTGAGATTTGTGACGAGGATTGCTCTTGTGCGGTGTTGTGGGGTGGTGAGATGAGGACCGAGTGCGGAACGAGTTGTGGTTGTGGATTGAGTTGTGGGAATCGGGTTACTCAGATGGGTGTTATTGTTGGGTTGAAGATTGTTAGGGTTGAGAATAAGGGTTGGGGTTTGTTTGCTGCTCAGTTCATTCCAAAGGGAAAGTTTGTCTGTGAATATGCAGGTAATTTGAATTTCCATTTTGGCGGCATTTTTTTATAGCATCAAATTTGCCCTGTATTTTGAATAATTTATATTGGAATTCTGGGTTGTGCCGAGAATTAATGGTGTGATGTTTGAACATTAGTATGTGTGAGCTCTTTATTTACCGAGAAGTAATCTTAATGTAGAACAAAAGCTTCTGTAAAACACGAGCTGTTGCGAAATCAGTGTGCTGTGAGTCTGTGATAGTACAGTATTGTTTGGTTTGATTTACTATATGCATGATTCCCGTCTAATGAGGAGAGATTATGTCGTATGAAGTATATTGGATAATTGTGACACAATTTATAACATAGAGGGAGAAAAGGAGAGAAATATTCAGAAAATGATAACAAGTTGTGTAAGTTATGCTGTTAATTCCTCACAGTAGACACTCTCAAAGATGGAAGAGAAACGAATGGAATGACTAAATAAATTTCCCTACTCATTTGATCATTTCTCTTATCATTGACATTAAGTTTCAGTTAAACTCCCGATGTACCCTCCAATTTTCCATCGTCCTCAGCAAGGAAGTATCTACAGGTTCTCTAACAAAACTGCTTGGTGCCATGTCCTCTCAACCCTATCTTAGGTTATTCACTTATGTGTAGTTCATAATTATCTTAGGGAGGGTATGGTGATGCATTAAAGATGGTTTTTGAATCGCTCGGGTACTTTCCATCTCCAATGATAGTGGCATTTCCCAAATTTACTTTTATTTACATTTTGAAACAAATACATTTTGGGGATTGTTAAAAAAAATAGGGTTGTGTGTACCTTGCATTGTAGTTTAAAGAAGTTAGCATTTTAAAAAAGTGACCTTTTGTTTTATTATCCTAGTTTGGAATTTGGGTTCAAAATGACCGAACTTTGAGAAATGATAGTTGGTCCTACCACTTTAATTCTTTAAATGTATGGATGGAAACTAACTGAATATGCTCATTAAGCAAATGGAGATGAAACTTAGCTAAAGTTTGTTTATGTGTGTATTTCCCTCATATATATACAAGTTTGAATGTTAATAACAGATCAATCACTGATGTTCATTATTAACTTATTTATTTACAGCAGTGGACTACTTATTTGTTTGATTGATTGATTAATAGCTTGTTTTATCATTAATAAAAAGATTCTTTAGGGCTTGTTGATTTGAAGTTAATAATTTAGCATATAGATGAATGTTACTTCATAAGCTTTTCTTGTTTATTAAGACCAAGGTTGAAATAAGTCTGTTTCAATCAATTAATTGTAGAATAACAAAAGCTTGATTGAGGGAAATTATTTTTTATGAATGATAGATATAGACCTTACCAAAATTCGATTGGTGAAATAACCTGATCATGAGCCAAGCTAGAACATAGATGATTGTAAATTGGCTCAAGATTTTTTTGTGTGTCAGTATTGGAACAAAGTTAAAATAAGCTCTTTAAATCTAATGATTTTAGATTGATATGAAGTTGAAGGAAATTATATATATGAACTTTAGATGGAAGAGAGGCAGAGAGCATGTTTCAGCTCGATTGTTTAAAAAGCCTATCATTAAGCCAAGTTAGTTTTTGTCAGTGTGGTGTTTGGTAAGGAGGCCCAAACAGCTAAGCTTGACTTTATTAAGCTAAATGAACTTAATAATGGATTTGATGATAATATGGTTTAGCTTGGCTTATTTTACACAATTGTCTATACCTTATTGATAAATTGTGAAAGGTCTAAGTCATTTTAGTGGTTGGTTAGCTGTTGTGCTTAGGCTTTCTGTAGGTTGGCATATTTTGGTTGCTCTGCATAGATCTTTCGGAGTCACATGGAGAAAAAGAGTGAAAGAAGAATTGCTCCGATTGAAAGTTGCTGTAAATCTATATTTTTGTAAACTTTTTTCTTTTTGTAGACTCATTCTGTCTGTAAATACCCCTAGCTTTTCTGCTTCTTAACTGAAGGTGGATGTTACCCCCCCCCCCCCCCCCCCCCTCCTCTCTCCCCTCGCCTTTTACGCCCATAGTTATGGATTATTTAGGCAGCTTGGTGCTTTGGCATAGTGTCTGGGCTGCTTTGTGACCTTGTAGTATGCCTCAGCCTTTACCACCCTTGCTGCTTTCGGGAGAATGAATATAGATCAAAATCACTTTTGGCAGCTGTAATGATTTTGAAGTGATCACTGCTGGATTATCTGTTTTTTGAATTGTTTGAGGAGAAGATAAGGATAATAAAACTTAGCCTTTTGTTTCCTTGTTGTGTCCATCCATTTAATATCAGTCGATGCGGCCATTGAAGAGTTGCTGCAGGTTGATAATATGTCATATATAGAATTCCATATCAAGTGCTGTCCTTTACATTAAACCGCAGCAAAGTATACCTAAAAGATGTTTAATCTTTTATCACTATTTAAACATTGATTACGTGGTTGGCAGCTAGGCAATATTCTGTTTCATTACATTAACTATCCTGGATCTTTACTTATAGTTACTCATTGGGTTGTGTTATGTTCTGATTTTGTTCAAAATCTCTGTTTCTCGCACACCCCAAATAACAACCTTTGCCTTTTATCTTTCTCATATTAGAACTTTTTTGATTTGGCTATTGTGGGAATGGTAAAAATCAACATGGAGGAATTTGAGGCCAATGAGAAAATGAATGCAATGAGTTTTAGCAAAACAAAACATAAGGTAGTAATAATGTTGCCTAAATTATTTGCATTTTCTAATGAGCCATCTTGGTAGCCTTTGCTTTATGAATTGCATTAAAGTTCTCTTCTAAGATAGTTAGCTCATTACTCTTGAATTCTTGATGGAACCTAGTTTTATGCAATATGAATGGTATTTTCCCCGGATGGGTTCGCTTCCAATGAAGTTGAATCATCAAAAAGCTAGGCAAGAGTACTAGAGTATTACCAACAAGAGCTATGTTGCTCTTCTATAAAGTATTTATTTTCTTAACTTGATATACTATTGCCTCTCCTACCCATCTTCCCTACCCTACCTTTTTTTAAATGGGAAGGGGGGAAGGGGATGTGGACTACAAAACGTTTCTTCATCCTAGGAAGATTTAATTTCTCACTTAATGTATCTATGTAAATGTAGTTATGATACGCTGGAAACTTCTATGATGCGTGTGTAATGATTACTATAGATCTTGACACTATGGTTGGGTGTATGGATGAACATAATAAGGTTTTCATCTGATTTTATTGTGAAATCTAGTTGATGGTTGATTTGAACTCTATATTAGGTGAACTATTGACAACTAAAGAAGCAAAGAGACGGCAACAAGTGTATGACGAACTAGCAAAAGGTGGCCGTTTTTCATCTGCTCTTTTGGTGGTGCGGGAGTTTCTTCCATCAAGAAAAGCATGTTTCAGGATCAATATTGACGCCACAAGAATTGGTAATGTTGCACGATTTATAAATCATTCTTGTGATGGTGGCAATCTGTCCACAATACTGATTAGAAATTCAGGAGCTCTATTGCCTCGGGTTTGCTTTTTCGCTTCTAGAGATATACAGGCAGGGGAAGAACTTAGCTTTAGCTATGGAGATGTTAGGCTTAGGCCGGAAGGGTTGCATTGTTTTTGTGGTAGCTCTTGCTGTTTCGGCATCTTGCCCTCAGAAGACACATGACAGACAATTGCTACCGTTCCGAATATTCATGCTTTCCACTTTCCAGAGAAGGCAATAATATTGGTAAACATATTTCTTCTTGTATCTGCATTCTACCATTAATTCTGTTATATAAATATCGTTTCCATGAAAACTTTTAGGTGTTCGAAAAGTTACCCTTTACACTGTATTGTTTCATGTTACTGAAACTGTCAAGACTGAGTTTTGAAATTTATGCAATGACAATTGACAGTAGTTTTATTAATCCGATTGAAATTAACCGGTTACTTTTTACCTTCGATTGGTCTGATCCAAAATCTTTTAAAAGTCAAGCTACGTAAGTTGTTTATAGGGATGCCAATTTTAAATGGATATTTATTCATACGCTCTACATGTTAATAGGGTGACGCTTTTCTCAACCTAAATTCGATCCATTAAAGTTAGTTTTATATTACGCATTAAAATTCTTCAAAATAATTAATTTTCTTCCTGAATATCACTTTCCACCTCACTATTACTTCATTCTATTTTTGGCAAAATCTTTTTACCACTGTATTCTACATTTCTACTTCTACTTACCCCCACATTATTTATACGTTTATTTTGTGCTTTATTCACATTTTTATTACATCAACTCACTCTTTTTTTCCTCCCTTTATTTTACAATCTACTCGTTTTTTTAAAAAATTTCCTAGAATTAAGAGTCTACAATAAATTAGTTATACTTTTAGAAATAGAGGGAGTATATCATGAAGATAATTATATTATAAGTTACGAAGTATTTTTTATACAAGTATTACGCTAGCTATTAAAGTAGGCATGTACATACAAAACATGTTTATTTTTTCACATTATTATATTAAAAAATAATTTTATTTTATTTTATTTTTTTTTTTACAAAAAAAAAAAAAAATTTATAACCGGTCACATTCGAATTTTAGACCATTTTTTTATCGTATTGATTCCTATACTACCATAACCAGTATAATAATCGTCTTACATTTTCAATTTTCCTACATTCGGTCTAGTTCGATTTTTGACACATGAATCATTCTATTAGCTTCATATAAATGACAACAATATTTTGCAATTTGTTACATTTAATTATCTCTTAACTCCTAAGTTGTTATCTTAGTTAACAAATACAAATTAACAAATACATTTAATATTAATTATTGATGCATATAAACCTACTTGCCGTAGAGGGGTGTGACAAAACCATATATTATATAAATATACACATGAAAAAACCTTATACATTACTTTTAATATATTATAGTTTCTATAAGACTATAACCCTCATCAGTTACCAGTCTTGCCACCATCTTCCACACGCTACGGGCAGCACAAATCTTGTGTCTCCTTTAACGGGACAGATTAGCTCATTTAATCACAAAACTAACTCCAATTAATTCATTATTAAATTATTTTTTAAAACAAACTCTAATTAATTAGCATTAATATTCACCAAAACTAACTTTTGAAAAACAAGAAAAACACCACTCTTTTCACACAAAAAATCACTGCTGCTAACACTCTTTTCAATCCCCTTAAAATTTACCAACCATTTTTAATAATAACGTTTTGTTTCCTTAATTACAACTTTTAATTAATTAGTGTCTCATAATAATCATATTAACCTCGCCAAACCCATTCATGAAACAAACGTGGACCTCTCTTTCCCTCCCCCTTATAACCAACTCCATCCCCTGCCATTCTACTCACACCCCTCTTATCATTCTCTCTTAGCTATGCCAGACCACCATGATGGGCGTCGCAAGCTCGGAAAACGAGCCTCTGCTGCTGCCTCGAGTGATCAAGAGGGTCCACTAGCTCCTTGTGGTGCTTGTAAGTTCCTAAGGAGGAAGTGTACTAATGGGTGTATTTTTGCACCTCATTTCGGGTCTGATCAAGGTGCAGCGCGTTTTGCTGCTGTTCATAAGGTGTTTGGTGCTAGTAATGTGTCTAAGTTGTTGCTTCATATTCCTATGAATCGGAGGCAGGATGCTGTAGTTACCATATCGTATGAGGCTCAAGCTCGGCTTTCTGACCCTGTGTATGGTTGCGTCTCTACTATCCTTGCCTTGCAGCAGCAGGTGAAACTCTACTCCTTTATGATTAATATCTTAGCATTTATTCGATGTTGAATACAATTAATGACTTGTAGTCTCGAGTCAGCTGGGAGATAGCCTTCTTTTTTCCTCCTTGTCAAAAAATAGTAAAATCGATGTTGCATAATGTCTTACATATATGTGTGTCTACGCACACCAAATTTCAACTCATTTCAGCACTTGTTACGAGAGGTATTCATGAATAAGAAGGTTATAAATAAAATTTGTGCATAATAGACATGTTCTATGTTCATATTCGAGTCCGTAAGAGCGTAATTAATGTGAAAATGATAATTATCATACATGAAAAGAGTGTTGCATTTCCTTCCTCGTATATTTTGTGACGCATGATACATGCAAGCAACCCAAGATAACATAACGTAAGAACGTACCATTTAATGCATTTCTGTTTTATAAGTAGATGTCTTCTATCAATAATATGTAAGTAATTAATTTATATACTAATTGGATTGGTCCAGTAATCAAACATGTTTTCCTCTGTATTGGTTTATTGAATAAGTAGTTATGGGGTTTTAAAAAAACCCGAACCAATAGGAACGAGTATAGATTATTGAACATGAAAAATGAGATGTAGCATTTGGATTCGATGTTAAAATGATATATATTCACGTAACACGACTTTCATATATTGCTAAAAATTTCAGGTAGCAACCTTACAAGCAGAGTTAGCAATGGTACAGAGTCAAGTAATCAACAGCCGATTGGCAATGGCAAACGCCCTTCAAACCTCGCAACAACAACTAGGCAATGGATACGAAGTAATGCATCTTCCTCATAACCACCATGTTCATCATCAGCCTGCCTACTCGAACAATTCATCTGCTTCAAACAACCTTCTTAACATGAATACTAGTGCAACTACAACTGGCTATGTTTCTTCTACTTATAATAATGACTTTTCTGCTGTTGCTGATGCTTCTACTGCTCCGTCTCCCCATAGTCTTGACCTTCTACGACTGTCTAGGCCATCGCAGGATGATGATGAGGACGACGAGCAGATCAGCCGCAACCATATTGCCTTCGCCAACCACCTCATCCATTGATTCAACATCATCTGATTGGGAGTATTAGCTGACATTTTATGTCCCATCTCTGATCATTAAACATTTTTATTTCTGTTTTTTTTTTTTTTTTTTTTTTTTTTTGAGAAATTTTATGTTTTAGTTCTCTTTACTTAATTAAGTTTTATTTCAAGGGATGATATAATGAGCAAACAGGAGATTTGAATTAAAAAAGTCCTGCTTTCAACGTTTGTTCTTTAGCTTGCACAATTTATTATTTATTAAAAAACGTTTTTTAGATAAATAGATGTTTTAAAAATAATGTCTATAAAAAACATTGTAGACATTATTGTTAAATATTCATTTGGTTGACAATAACAATTTTGCACAATACATTCACATTTATAATCATGACCACTGGTTATTACTCCCTTCGTTTTCAAATAATTGCTCCATTTCTCCATGCGCGGAGTTTTAGGAGAAAGTGATAAAGTATAGAGATAGTGGGGTTAGTGGAAGGTAAATTGAAAGAGAGAGAATCTAAAAGTGATAAAATTGGGTCCCACTAGTTAAGTGAAATGAATTAAATATTATAAAAGCTTTTCAAATAAGGAAATGGAGCAAGTATTTAAAAATGGTCGTAAAAGGAAAGTGGAGCAAATATTTAAAAATAAATGGAGTATAAACTAAGTTAGGTCATGTGCCATACACAGTAATTTCATAACATTTGGGGCTTATTCTGATTTACTGAGCTTAGCTGAATTGTTTAGAGAGAGGAAATTAGGAACTGAACTGAAATTAAGCTAAAGAGAAAGGAAATAATATTTATTCGTAACTAGTTTTGCAAAAGATAATGAGATAACACACATAATGTTATATAAGAGTCCATTAGACAAATGACTGAAATGAGTATATTAATATCATGTCTAGGGTGCGTTATATTCACTTGATTTTTAATTACTTATCTGAACTTATCCGATCTTATTAGAACTAGTCTGAACTTATTAGCCCTTATTATCATATAACTAATACATAAAGCTAAACTTTTAGGTAGGTCACGAGACAGCGACACTTGACATTCCAACTTTTCGCCAAGTGTAGCGTCAGGACAGATTTAGATAGACTTCATAAGATAAAAAAAGTTAGTTAAGAATTCCATTTTCAATCAAATTAGGATAAAATTTTAGAATCAGATTGTTGGTTAGATTTTTATTTTCGATAAAACACCAAATAATAAACTTATAATTAGGCCACAAGACAACATTAGCGTTTCAACTTTTTGTCAAGTGTCGTACCACGTTGAATAGATATAGATAAACTTTGTAGCATAAAAAGTTAATTTAGAATTCTATTTTCAATCAAATTTGGTTTATTGTTATTTAGAATTTATTTCAATAAAATATCAATATTTCATATGTACGAATTATAATTTTCCATAAACAACCGGGGTATCGCTCGGGCACAAAACTAGTTTTATTTATAAATTAAACTTGGGTAGCCCTGATTACCCTTATCACAACTTATCTGAACTTATTTTTCCTAAACTTATTATATCTAGACTTATTAACTCTTATCTGAACTCATTAACCCTGAAATAAGGGGAAATAAGTCGAACAGAATAGGGCCTTTGACCATCTAATTAAGAGTTAAAAAAAATTGATGATAATTTGGTTACACCTAATAGACAGGAATAATGTAATACCCCGTTTTTTTAATGTATTTTATAAATTATTAAACTATTTGTTAAATATATTTTTAGGTCAAATTATTTTAATTAGAGGATTAAGTAATACAAGGTTTAATTTTTGGGTCAACAAATAATCAATCCGAATGTAGCCCATTTTCATTGTAAACCCAATCATCTTATTTTTACATATGGGCTAATTATTTTATCCCTTAAGTTTATTATCTTTATAAAGCTCAAACCTACCCTAACCTACTCTACACTATAAATACTCCTTCAATCCCCAAAATTTTCCCACACAAGAAGACTAAGGAGGTAAATCTATTCTCTTTTATTATTTTCTTTTTCTTTCTCCTTTTCTTTTCCTTATTTTCTTTTCCCTTATGCCTCCCGTAGTTTCCCCAAGAGTGGGATTTCAATTCCACTCAACTATTGCCACGTCATCGCCGCCCCTCTAGCCAGCCCACCTAATGTTGTCGGCGTTGACCACCGCAAGACACGTCCGCCAACTCCCTTGTCGGCACCTTTCTTTTTCACTTATTTCACGAGGAGCAGCAGCAAGGGGATACTGCTACTGCTGCTCGTCCTCCTTCTTGCCACTACCGCTGGCCGCCGAAAGATGACGGGGCCGGGTCGCCACTATGTAGCCACCCCCCATTGTGACACACTCCTATCTCCTCTTCTTATTTTATTTATTTGCATAATCAATTATTATAAGTATGGGTTTATATTTTGAAAGGAATGGTGTCCTTCGAACAAGTGTATTATTCTGATAGTGGGTTTAGAATTATTAGAAAGCTAATATATTCAGTAAGGTCAAGTAATCGGAATGCCTGGGTGGAGGCCGCTTCCGATCAGTAATATTAATGCATAATTAATATTATAGCTTAATCTTAACTGAACTCTTTGGGTCACAACCAAGCAACTAACAAACCGATGTGATGAATTAATTCGGAAGGAATTAATGAGTCAACCGAGTAATAAATATTCAGACATCGAAAATTCGAGCTTAGAGCGTCGGAAGTCGAGTCAAAAATAGTAAAAGATGAGACGTGCAAATAGTATGTAATCAATGTATTTTCCAAAATACCCCTAGCATCAGAATGCCCCGAGCAAACCGAGTGCCAGGGGAACAATGCATAGCATGGTGGCTAGCATGCGCACCAATGCTAGCTGTCGCAGCCAAGTGCACACACAAGGCAGCAGCAAGGGCTCGGCATTAGGCCTTGGCAGCAGCAGCCCGCACGCATGTGCTGGGCCTGTTGTGCGTGGCAGCCACACCATGACAGCCCACATGGGTGCCTTGGTGCCCAAGTGGGGCTGCCATGTGGCGCGATATGATTGGGGTAGCTTTGATGTGTTGGCTGGTTTTGGGGAGAGGGAGTGGGGAGAAATTTTGGTCCCCCCTCTCCAAGTGGTCCTCACCTACTCCCTCATGTATGCTTGACACTTGTTGATTTATTACTAGTTTGCTTAATAATTTTATTTTAGCTTTAAATAAAATTTGAAAATTTCATTGTCCCACATTAATGGGAGAGAATTTCATACTCTCATCATTCCCTATAAATACCTAACTTGGGGTATTGGGAATGATGCTTGAGTAAGAGTTGAATAGGGTATTACCATTGTAAAAACCCTTAAACTCATAATTACTCGGGCTTGGTCGGGCCTTGCTAACCCCAAGACAATAGACCTTTTGTCGATGGTCGGGTTGCGGGTGGATCACCGTTGGAGGCCGTCGTAATATCGAGGCTTGCTTTCAAGTAAGAGCCCTAGTGGTCGGACGAAGCACGCGACAAAGGTATAATTACTATTCTACCGTTTGTCTTTATTTAGTTATGCTTATGTGGTTTTAATTATTACGAGCGAGATCATTGGCTCTGGTTTCTTCCGCTGTGAGTCGGACTCACCAAACCCCAACAGCGGTATCGGAGCCCCGCTCGTTTATTTATATTATCATGTCTTTTCAAGGTTATTTATGGCTTATTTTTCTGGTTTTAAGTTGCTAATTAGATTAGTACGTGGCTTGGTTTTATTATTTTAATCCCGTTTAAATGCGATTTTTGGCCCAGAACCCAGATTTTCGCCTAAAAATAGTGAATTTTGGTTGGAAAAGGTGTTCTGGAAACGTTTTTTCCCTTTGGCCCTGCGATTTTAGCCAAATTTGAACCAAAAATGCCTTTTTTGAGGGATTTTTCGTTTTGATGAAATTTTTTTAAGTCTTACTTACCTTGAATTTTATGGCATAATATGGTGATTATGTATTGATTTATTTGCATTGTTTTTCTGCAATTTTAATCTCTTTAAAGCATATTTACTTAGTAGTATTTTGTGCTTAAAAGATTGATTAGTTTTCACCTAATTGCAAACTAATTGCATTATAGTGCGAAATCTTTGTTTTTTAAGGTTTCCAAGTAATAAAGATTCAATCTTTAATTATGTTAAGTGATTGAAACTTTATATTTACTAAATTCCATGAATTTTATATTGAACTTTGTTGTTTTAATCATTTTTGGTTGATTGAAAACATAAAGTTTCAATCTTGAATCTTGTGATAGAAATTTCATTAAATCTTCATGTTAGAAGATGATTTTTCAAGGATTCACAAGTGTTAAAAGTTGGATTTTTATTTGAACATTGAAGTTCATATTTCCAACTCCCTCTTATTTTGTTAAAATCTCAAGATTTAATTTAAATTAATTAAATTAATAGTGAGTAATAGCCCTATTCATTTTATTGCATCAAGTTAAACCAATTTTATTAAAGAATAGTTGTAGACACCCATTTGTGTCTCCCCAAAACCAAACCCAGTGATGAATGCCTTTCACGTCGAACCATAATCGAATGAGGTGAAAGTGTGGAAAAGTCAAGTGTTGCGGTTTAATTTTATTTAAAATTCTCTTCTCTCTGTTTTTGAAAATAACTCTATTTATTAAAAATAACCAAACCAGATTAGTTTGGTCCATAATTAAGGTCCAATAATAGTGTAGTTGGATGGGGCTCGAAGAAACCTTTCCAACGATATATTATAAGCCCAATTCCGATGAATATCGAGGAAGTTATGGCCAAAATACTAAACTGGGCCCGGTTAATTATTTACATACGGCCCAATGGTCTAGAGGAGGGCCCAATGTTAATTATTATTCCTAAAATTATTAGGATTAATTATAACTTTCTAGAAGTTTCTAGAAGGTTCCTTTTAATTCTAATATTATTAGATTTAATAATTATTATTTTAAAATGGTTATTTTATTTGGAATAAAATATTATTATTATTTTATTATTATTTTTGAAAACACGTTTTTATTTTCTGTACGGATTCCGTAGATCAAGTTGATTAAAGATCGGATTTCGCGTGGAAAAGCGCATCCAAGTCAGACTGTCGCCAAACGACAAGTCTGTCGCGTGGCGACAGACCTTGTCGCCTCGCGACAGACACTGTCGCGTCGCGATAGCGTGACTTTCTGGCGACAGAGTGTAGTTTTATTCCTTATCAAATTCCATACTTTTCCGGATTATTTTCCTTATAAATAGGGTCCCAAAACTCCGTTTTCATTCATTCACAATCACCCAATTCTCTCTATTCTCTCTCTTGAGCAATATATGCTTTCTTTCTCTCTCTCTTTCTAAACCAACCTTTCAAACACAATTCCGCATACACAAGATTTAGAATCATCTAGCCAAGTTCGAAGTTGCCTTCGCCCTAGACGTGCAAGGTTTAATATTTTTTGAGGGTTTGGTCCAAATCTAGTCAAAACTTTATTTAATTTGATTTCAATTTAATTCTTTAATTATTCTTTATTATTTTCATTGAAGTTTACTAACTTGTGTATTTTGTGATTAGAAAGAGGTACGAGGCTTCAAAGTATGTAATCTCATTGCTTGTTTCATGTAGAGAGCATGTTTATTAATGTGTAATTCCTAGTATCATGTTAGGATGTTTTTAATGCTTCCTAGTATCATGTTAGGATGTTTTTATTGCTTTTTAGTATCATGTTTAGGGTGTCTTTACTCTTTTCTAATAGCATGTTAGTACCATGTTAGGTTTAAAGCTTTGATCTTTATTGTTTAGTGACATGCTAGGATTCGTTATTAATCTTGTTAGTATCATGCCTAGGATCTTGCTATTATATTTAAGCTTTATTATGCCTTATCATGATTATTATTATTATTATTATTATTATCATTGTTATTATGATTATATTTATTATTGCTTATTATTATGTTGCTTGATTATTTATATTATTGTTATTGCTTGATCACGCCTTTTATGTTTGTTTAAAGGGAATTTGTACTTGAAATCACGCTTAATAAGATAATTAATAATCTGGTTTAGGCAAATATGATTTTAATTCAAGTGATCGCCAATAATAGATTTATTTGTGCATTAATATTCAACTACATAGATAAACAGGTTTAGGATTAATCTAATGTTTGCATGTTAGTCAAAAAGCGCACATGAATACGAGTAGAACAAAGTAGAGGCCTATTTTATAGGGCGGGTCCTTTCTTTTTTAGATTGGATTCGTACCCTCATCCCCGAACCCTATTTGGTTCAAGACCTTATGGAGTTGACGATCTCTTGGATCGTTTTGGGTTTACAAGTTCCTAAAACTTGTTGGCGACTCTTTTGCTCTCTTTTCTTTCCCTTTGGAACGCCACCATACTTAAGTGTATGATCACAGTGGGGTTCAAGTTTGGGATCATAATGCTTGAAATATTCCCTACAATATTTTTTGGAAATAATGCACTTGAATGAATCAATTAAGTTGGACTTATTTTATTTTCATTTATTTTGCTCAAAATATTGATTCTAAAATTAATTTAGAATTGATTAGAAACATCACACAAAACCGGGAAATAATCCCGAGGCACAAGCACGCAAATCGAGGCACAATAGCCATGAGCATCCCTCGGCCAGCTGGGCTACTCGCACAGCCCGCATGTGGCTGCCGAGGAATGATGGCTGCTGTGCTTGGTGCGTGTGGTGCTAGGTGTGTGCGAGGAGCTATCTGCTGACTTGGTTCGTGAGGGGCATGCGAGAAGATGCTAGGCGCAGCAGCAGTGCTAGGCAACTGCAGCTAGACGGGCATCTAGTGCGCGGTGCCAGGCAGTGCCCAGCAGCATCTTGGCACGTAAGTCCAAGGCTGCTAGGCAAGCGCCCAGCACTTGCGTGCGTACGAGTGCTCAAGGGTACTAGCCTTGGGCAGTCGATGCATTTTTCTCTCGGGTTTTAATTTTGCTTTTTGGCCGTTTTAATTATTATTATTAATCTTGCTTTTTTTAATTAAAATTTTGGAGGCTAGGCCTCGGTTTTAAGCGGCGTTGGAAAAATTTGATTTTGGAAAATTTTAGGATTTACCGGCTTAATTAATTGGATTAATTAAGATGGATGCGGAATTTCGTGGGAGCATCAATTATTAATTGCGCTAATTACATAATCGGTTAAACAACTTTGACTAGTTTTAATTAGGCGTGTTAATCGGATTAACCACCTAGATTAGTTACTAATACTCGCGTGTTTTATGCATTGTTACTTGTTTATCGTTATAAAATGCATGGGCCATTCACAAATAGTGAATGGAGGAATGGAATGTATATTCTCTCACAGGTTTTATGAAATGGATCCTTTCTTTTGTAGATTGGATTCGTACCCTCATCCCCGAACCCTATTTGGTTCAAGACCTTATGGAGTTGACGATCTCCTGGATCGTTTTGGGTTTATAAGTTCCTAAAACTTGTTGGCGACTCTTTTGCTCTCTTTTCTTTCCCTTTGGAACGCCACCATACTTAAGTGTATGATCACAGTGGGGTTCAAGTTTGGGATCATAATGCTTGAAATATTTCCTACAGTTTTTTGGCGACTCCACTGGGGAGGATTTCTATTTATATTCCTAAAATTTATTTTGGCAATTATTTAGAATGAGCGGATGAGACTAGAAAAATTCTAAGTATTTCATGTGCGTAATTTGATTAACATTATTGTCATATGCATAAAAAGGTTCTCATTGGATAGACCAATGAGTCAAAAACATAGGATTTTACACGTAGGAAATTTGAGAAATTTCTTTCACAACTAGAATCGAAATAATGCTGCGAAATCTGGAAAATTCTAAGAACACAGATACCTGCTGAGGCATGTAGGAACTAGCGTCTAGAAAACAGGGCTTGTCGCCTGTAAAGAGCTTCTGTCGCCTGGCGACAGTTCTGTCGTTTGGCGACAGGGGTTCTTTTGCGGCGACAGTCCCTGTAGTCTGGCGCCAAGTTCTTCCAATACCGAGCCAGAACTCTGCCTTCTTGTTTTGACCATTTCTAGTACTGTTGGCTCGATTCTACTTCCTGATTGAGTTCTTTTCTCACTTTTCTGAAACCCATATGTGTTCTACATATGGACATAACCCTCTGGGGGTTCACGCTTCACCTACCCAAACGAACGCTCCTGGCAACGACGGGTACATGTAAGTTTGTGAATCCACACCAAACCATGGAAGCAAGTTTTCTAACTTGCGGGGTCCCATCCATACGCGCCAACCCTTCACGGTTAGGCTTCCGCGCGATGCATCCGGACTCATAACCATGGACCCTCTTTGACTTAACCCATATCCTTGAACTTTAGAGAACTAGAGCCATGGTTAGGTTGCAAACTCATTGCATCATATTGTGACTATGTGAACTACTTGTGCATCTTTGTTTGTGCATACTATATATGTGTTAACCGTTTGTTTGACTTGTGTTTAAGACTAAATAAATTGACTAATGACTAAAAGGACTTTGTCTAATTAATCAATTAATTAATTTAGAATTAATTAAAGGCTAATAAATTAATCAACTCGACTTAGTACGACTTTAGGCATGTCCACTTAGAGTAAAATTACTGGAAACAGTCCAGATTAATGTTCCAGCAATGACACAGAAATCTGGACTGTGGCGCCTCTATTTAGTGTCGCCTGGCGACAGGCTTTAAACAGTGGCGACAGTTCTATCGTTTTAGCGACAGTCCAGTTTCTTGCTCGAGTCATCACAACGAGTCTAATTAAACAGTATACTAATCAGTTCATCATTTATTAATGGTTCAAACCATGTCCAAGTCTGTAATTGAGTCTAGGCACTTAAGTCCCATGGTCATACACTAGAGTCAAAGCATGTCACTCACACACATTTATAAACCACACACATAACATGTTTGTCACACCATGACCATGTCTAGGGAGTCTTGAATGCGTGTTTTCCGTCATTTTTTTTAGGGGGGTAAGTCGGATATTAATCCTCCAATTAACCAATTCATTGAACCTATCCCTAAAATATGCACCTACTTTTGCTTTTTTCTCTTTATTTTAAATTTCTAAACCATAAAGTCAAAGTCAATTAGAGTCGGGTTATTAAAACAAATATGGTTTAACTTACAGCGCGTGGACAAGAAAGGAAGGGCGTCTAATCAAGGACAACACTTTCATTCAAGTAGCACTTTTTGACAAACCAATTGGTAGGAAAAGGAAAGCTAAGAAGATAATGACTAGTCAAGAAGAACTTAACAAAGTTAAGGGAGAGATAGCTAACTTGGCTGAGATATTGAAAAATTTAACCCTGCAAATGAATGACCCTGTGAAACAACAGCAAATGGACTTAATCCAGGAAAGCTTGGGCAAACTGTCCAATGACTTTAGATTCCAAGGGATTAGCTCACAAGGGGTCTCGGTGGATAAGGACCTTCTCCCACAGAAGTTCAATGCCAACGACATCCCGAAATTCAAACCTATGGATAACCTTTATTTTCATTTAAGAGCTTTTGAAACTGTAAAGAACATTAAGGGGATAGACAAGAAATCCTTTCATTCTGTATTTTCTTTGTCTTTAGAAGCTGTATGTCAACAATAGTACTTTTCTCTTGATATAGAAAAGACCTCTAGTTGAGAATCCATTGTAAGTGCTTTTATTGAAAGATATAAATGTAATATTCAAGTTGAAACTGACCATAGAGAACTTGAAATTCTAAAGCAAAAAGAAAATGAAGGCTTTACTTCCTTCTTTAATAAATGGAGGGAACCACTGCAAAAATGGTTGAGGTACCTAGTGAGAAAGAGTCTGTAAGGATGTTCATTAAGAACCTCCAAGAAAAATACTCTAAACATCTTAAGTACCAAAGTAATTTGCACACCTTTAAGGCCGTCTATGATATTGGTATCAATATTGAAGACGACCTAGCCAAACAAAAAGCTGCTAACAATAACTCCAACAGTGGCTGGAAGGGTAAGAAGAACGACAATCCTTCTTCTTCTAAATCCACCCACTCAAATAATGTTAGCACCTTTAATCTAAATGAAGTCCTAGCTATGAACAACAACCAAGGACAAAAGAAACCATTTAGGAAGAACTGTACTCCTATTAGTATGAGTTATGACACAGCATTTGACCGCTTACACGCAAAAGGTCTTATAACTCCTATTGGACCATTTAGGGACCCACCTGTCGAAAGGAGAACAGCTAGTTGGAACCCAAATGCACACTGTAAGTATCATCAAGGCAGGGGCCATCCCACGGAAAATTGTTGGAGGGTAAAGGAAGCCATCCAAGATTTGATTGACAGTAATAAACTTCCATTGCCCCCTGCAAGTAAGAAGCCAAGCATCAACACTGCGCCATTGTCGGACTCCTTGGCCATTTCTGATGAAGAAAATCAAGTGGATCCATCTAGTCTCATAGAACCTATCGAGACCATTGAAGAAGAGATCTTCGAAGACGCCATTGACTCCTATGACCAAGAGCCCGCGACTAGGCAAGATGTATACGTATTAACACTACTTTTGGCTGAAGTAAACAGATTACTGTTTCAGACTAAGGAGATTCTAAGATAACAAAACGAGTTGCTTAAGAATAGACCTCCACCCAAGGAGAAGAAACCTTTCTCTCTGCAAGTAATTGACACTCCCAAGAAGAGTAATAAACTTTATACTCCAATTGGGACGTCATATGCTAACATGTTCAAAATGCTCTCCGAGAATGGTAAGATCCAACCTCTCGAACCGAGACCATTTGAGTCACTCAAAAGGACAGACAGGTATTACTGTTCATATCACCAATCAGGGGGACATACAATAGAGAATTGTTTTAAATTCAAAGAGTTGGTTCAACGACTGATTGATGACAAGAAACTAGTCCAACTCCCACAAGATGCCACGATCAATGGAGTATGGGACAGCGATGATGAGGATGTCTACCTCAAAGATATCGAAGAGACTTCCTTATCAACAATATACCCAGTAAGTGACATTTGGGACGGAAGATTCACCCATAGATGTCCTCACCAGGTCCGGGAGAATGCAACCTCCCATTTCAACACAACCTATGCCCACTATTCAACAAGTTCCCATACCAATCATAGAAGACAATGATGTTGTCAAACAATTAAAAAAGACCAAGGTCGAAATGAATGTATGGAAACTCTTGGCCACATCCCGAGAGCATAGGGTTGCGGTTATGGATGCTTTGGCTAAGGTAGACATAGATTTGGACACCACTCCTGAGGGATTAGCTAACTTCCTCACGAGTGATCTCCCAAGTCCAATTAACTTGGTCACTTTTTCGGATAAAGACTTACCACCGGAAGGTGACAAGCACAACAAGGCTCTTAACCTCACAGTAATATGTAAGAGGTTGAATGTTCCTATGACCCTTGTGGATAATGGATCGGCAATCAACGTTTGCCCACTTAGAACTGCAAGGATGTTAGGCATAAGAGATGAGGATTTATCCCCATCAACTCAAGGGATAAGAGCCTATGATAACTCACGCCGTCAAGCATTAGGAATAATTACTATGAACATAATGGCGGGGGCGATTGAACATGCCACTACATTCCAAGTAGTAGACATTAAAGCATCCTTCAACTTGCTATTAGGACGCCCTTGGCTTCACGATCTAAAGGCTGTCCCTTCATCTCTTCACCAACAAGTAAAAGCTATAGTTGAGGGAATACCAATTACCATTGATGCTTCACCTATGAGGATCAAAACAGTGGAGAACCCACTAATCAATGTAGAACATGATGAAAATGATGAAGATTTGTGGGGCTTTAACGAAGAGGTCTCCTTGATAGAGGAAGATGAGAGAACCCCTCTTCACTACGACCTCCACTCAAACATGGTGACTAATGCTATCCTAAGAAAACAAGGACATTTTCCTGGAATGACTCTAGGAAAAAAGAAAGGGATAGCTAAACACATGGGATTACCTGGCCTCCCTAAGCTGGATACTTTCGGACTTGGTTTTGTACCAACTCGCGAAGATCTTAAGCGAGCCCAGGAAAAGTCGAGAGCACGTAGGAATGCTCTTACACAAAAGAAGGAAATACCTATGGATTAATATCCTCTCACCCTAAATGGACAATTTATAAGAGAAGGAGAGGATTACCCCTGTTACGAATTTCCTGAATCTTTCGTTGTAAACGGCATAAGACAACCAGGGTTCGAGATATTTCTGGATTGTTGTTTCCTAGATGAGATCCTAACTCCAATCTATAGGGAGAAAGCACCCCCTTGTTTTGACTTTAATGTCATGGGACTCTTCTTTGGAAGAGAAAAGAATGAGCCAAGATATGTGGAGGACAATTCTTCACTCATTCAAACAGTCCTTCAAAGTGAAAACTTCGATCCATCAAAATTCATCACTCCAATAGAAGACCAAGAGCGAGGATGGCGCAAAATGGTAAAGGTGACCACTACAAATGGAAGGAAGATTTCAGTAACCATGGGACAAGGGCCAATGTTTGAAGAATCGTCTGAGTCAGAGTCCGAGTCAGAGTCTTCCCCTATCGAGTCCTCCAAATCTTTAGTTATAGCACCCCCACCTTCTATTTCCATTCCTAGGATAGTTAGCAATCAAGTCCCAACGGACATTTCTTTATTTGATGTAATGATTTCCGAATTCAATAATATGTCTTTTTCCCCTTATTCCTCTTGTTTTTCTTTAACTAAAGATGACGAGCATTGCTTAACTAATGATGAAAATGACAAAGAAATAATTAAAGCAATGGAAACACTTGAAAATAAAACGCCAATAATTGAGGATACAGAAACGGTTGACATCTCAAAAGATCCAACCATTAAAAGAGAAGTTAAAATCGGACTAACATTAAGTAAAGATGAAAGAACCAATTTAATTAATCTACTTAAAGAATTTATTGATGTATTTGCTTGGTCATATGAAGATATGCTAGGCATTAATAGGGAGATAGCTCAACACACAATACCATTAATTCCAGGAATGAAACCTGTAAAACAAAAGTTACGTCGAATGAAACCCGACGTAGCTCTTAAAATAAAAGAAGAAGTACAAAAACAAATAACTGCAGGTTTTATTAGGGTATCTAAATACCCCAATGGGTCGCCAACGTCGTCCTAGTTCCGAAAAAAGATGGTAGAGTTCGAATGTGTGTCGACTATCGAGATCTAAATAAGGTAAGTCCAAAGGACGACTTCCCTTTACCATACATCGATATTTTGGTAGATAATACAGCAAATCACGCACTTCTCTCATTTATGGATGGATGCGCAGGGTACAACCAAATTCTCATGGCCGAAGAAGATATGGAAAAGACCACATTCATAACACCTTGGGGTACTTACTGTTACACGGTAATGCCATTCGGGTTGAAAAACGCGGGTGCTACTTACCAACGAGCAGCGACTGCCCTACTCCATGACATGATGCACAAAGAAGTGGAGGTTTATGTAGATGATATGATTGTAAAGTCTAAAGACCGTCCAGGACACCCAATAGCCTTAAGAAAGTTCTTCGAAAGGCTAAGAAAGTATAACATGAGGTTAAACCCCTCTAAATGTGCTTTCGGTGTAACCTCAGGAAAACTCTTGGGATATGTCATAAGCTCTAGAGGAATAGAGATAGACCCAACCAAGATTAAAGCAATCATGTCCATGCCACCGCCCAAAACCGAAAAGCAAATTCGGGGATTCATTGGCTGGTTGCAATACATAAGTAGGTTCATATCAAAGCTAACCACAATATGTGAACCAATATTCGAGAAACTCAAGAAAAATGTGCCAGTTATATGGGACGATGAGTGTCAAAAAGCCTTTGAGAAGATCAAAGCCTATTTCTCAAATCCTCCTGTTTTAGCTCCAGCACTCCCAGGAATACCTTTAAGGTTATACTTAACGGTTACAAAAGAAACAATGGGAGCCATGCTTGTGCAAGAGGTAGAAGATAAAGAAAATGCCATCTACTACCTAAGTAAGAAAATGCTCGAGTATGAGACACGCTATACGCCATTAGAAAAGTTGTGCCTCGCATTGGTGTGGGCCACGACTAAATTAAGGCACTACATGCTTGTACATACAGTTTATGTAGTATCACGAATGGATCCCCTCAAGTATTTATTTGAAAGATCTACACTTAACGGGCGCATCTCAAGGTGGATAGTTAACTTAGCCCAATTTGATATAAGATTCATGCCCCAAAAGGAAATCAAAGGATCGGTGGTATCGAATTTTCTAGCAGATTTCCCAATAGAAGATTCGACACCATTAGAAGAGAACGAATTTCCAGATGAGAATTTAATGATGACAGAGGATGATACATGGACTTTATACTTTGATGGAGCCTCAAACCAAAAAGGATGTGGCGTAGGAGTCTTACTAGTATCACCCAAAGAAGAACATGTTCCCATATCTATAAAGTTAGATTTCGACGTCACCAACAACGCAGCCGAATATGAAGCATGCGTGGTAGGCCTCGAAACTGCTTTAGCCTTAGGAGTAAAGAAACTCCGGATTTTCAGAGATTCCTCGTTGATCATTAATCAAATCTCAAAGAGATGGAAGGTTAGGAGTGAAAGCTTAGCTCCCTACCAAACATATCTGGAAACCCTCACTGATCAGTTGGAAAAAGTGGAATACACCTATCTACCTAGAGAGGAAAATCAATTTGCCGATGCTTTGGCAAGACTAGCCTCAATGGTTAGAATTCCTAAGGAAATTGAGCAAATGCCTTTGACTATAGAAAAAAGGCATAAACCAGCATACATTCAAGCTATAGAAGACGATGAAGTGATCCAAGAAGAAGAACAAAAAGAAGAACCATGGTTTACGGACATACTAAATTATGTCACCAAAGGAGAATATCCTCCTCATGCTGACAAAAGGGCAAAAAGAGCTCTAAGACTTTTGGCTTCCCAGTTTGTACTCATAGGAGATGAGTTACACAAAAGGGTACCTAAAGGTCGAGCTTTATTATGTGTAGGTAAAAAAGATGCTCAAAGAGCTATGAGAGTAGTCCATGAAGGAATATGTGGAACACATGTTAATGGCAAGATGCTAGTCCAAAAGATAATGCGAGAAGGATATTATTGGACCACCATGAATAAGGATTGTCATCAATACGTAAAAAGATGTCCCAAATGCCAAATTTATGCAAATTTACAACATGTTCCACCATCTCTCCTCTACACATACACTTCACCATGGCCTTTCTCTACATGGGGAATCGACATAATTGGAAAAATCACGCCTCCTGGGACAGGAGGTCATGAACACATCCTAGTCGCAATAGATTACTTCACAAAGTGGGTAGAGGCGCAATCATATGCTAAACTCACCGCAAATAATGTAGCATTCTTTATCGAAAGGAACATAATTTGTCGATATGGAGTCCCACATGAAATGATTAGTGACAATGGAACTCACTTTCCAGCCGAATGTGAAGAATTGCTACAAAAGTATGGTACTCAACATCACCATTCTTCCCCTTATAGACCTCAAGCAAATGGAGCAGTTGAGGCCGCTAATAAGAACTTAAAGACTATCATCGAAAAAATGACTGAAAATTACAAAGATTGGCCTGACAAGCTCCACTTCGCACTGTGGGGCTATCGCACGTCAATCCGAACATCGACAGGAAATACGCCATTCAACCTAGTATATGGAATGGATGTCGTACAACCTGTAGAATTAGAAATACCTTCTCTACGCATTGCGTTAGAAAGTAAACTTGATGAAGTCGAATGGACTAGAGCACGGTATGAAGAGTTAATTCTACTCGATAAAAAAACGACTAGAAGCTCTACATCATACCCAATGCTATCAAACTCGTATGGCTAGACATTTCAATAAGAAGGTCAAGACTAGAAATATCAAGGTTGGGGACTTGGTATTAAAAGCACTAAGGAAAAATGTTTTGGACCCAAGAGGCAAATTTAGGCCTAATTGGTCCGGACCATACATTGTCAAAACAATCTTGTCAGGAGGCGTGGCAAAATTAACTGACATGGATGGCAATGAATTTTCAAATGTGACAAATCTTGACCAACTTAAGAATTACTACCCATAATTACTTGAGTCAAACACTCAAGAGAGCTACGTTTGGCCTGATTCCTTAAGCAAAGGATACGTAGGCAACCCCAAAAGGGTGCGGCCACTTTAATTTTTCAAAATCTCGAATCCCAGAATTAAAAAAATTCATGTCTGCAAAATTACGAGACTGGCGCCAGAAAAAGAACTCTGTCGCCAGACGACAACTCTGTCGCCAGGCGACAAAGCGAAAACGTCGGCGACAGACATTTAACCAGTAGCGCTAAGCTTCTGCGAGTATCTGGGCGGATTTTGTATATTCTGGAAATTTGTTCGACTTCCGTACTCGAAGAAGTCTTCCGAAAATAAATATTTTAATTGTTTTCATTGCTTTAAATGTAAAGTTAATTTAAATAAAAGCTGAAATTTTATTGATTAATAAAGAAATTACATTATTGATAAAATAAAGCTTAAAATTAACTAAAAACAATTTAAATTGTCTAACAAGTCAAAGGAAAAGTAATGCTCTAGTCTTTCTTTTCTTTCTTAATTCTTTTCCAATTCTCGTCCGCATTTTCCTCTTCTTCATCCATCACCTTTGCTAGGAGACATCCATTAGAAGACCTGCATTTAATTTTAGTATAGATAGTTTCTCCCTCCGCTAAAACTCCATGCTTCTTCTCCACCCAAACTTTCTTTTCTGTAGAGTCAACTTTTCTTTTTCCTTTGTCTTTCTTAGAGCTCTTCTTTTTTGGCATAATAGGAGTCTTAAATTCACTTCTTTCACCTAGGCGCTCTTTAGCATGAACTTTTTTGTCACCCAAACGATTCTTCACATTGGTCTTCTTAACCTTGACTTGAGTTTTCTGAGGTCTTCCATCAAGCCGTTGCTTTACACTATTAGACAAAGAGGGTGGAACCTTGTGGGTAATCACTTCCCATAAAGGCCTAGCACACCAATACTTGTCAAAGCGCTCAACTTTTTGCGAAACAGGGAATTCATAAGGATGGCGGAGATCTCCTGTAGGGATGGTTTGTGCAAGCCCATATTGTCTCTTAACTCTACAAGGGAAATAAAAGGTTAATTTTGATAAGCTAGGGAGACGAAAATAAGCTTGGTTATTACAACCAACCATCTTCTCAATATTCCACCAAGGGATGACCCAGTTCAGGGTAAAATCACCAGCAGCAAACACCTTGACCCATTCACAGCGACCCATCTTTAAGGAAAAACGTTTCTTTCGCCGAACTAAGCAGTTGGGAGTGTACTTGTCAATATCATCGGGAGGACTAATTAATCCTAGCCTCTCCATCAGCCATATCTGTAAAAATGCACTTGATTAGCATTACAATATAAGAATATTTTTAATTTTTGTAATCAAGAATATTATTATTTTTATACCTGCAATAAAATTGGAGAACCTCGAAGAGGTGCTTTTGGATTCCTTTTCAATGCATCTAGACACAGCATAGTCTCTCCAACAATCAGTGCCATAGGATTTCTCCCTGATTCGATTTGTTCTATAACAGAAATAATTATTGCTTGGCCTTCGTTATCTTTACCACTAATAAGGAGATATTGGCTAAACATACAAAAGAGGAAAGTTATTCTTTTATAAACATGAGAAAACCCAGAATTAGGTTTGTCAAAATAATAACGTGCAAATTCTTTTAAGTCAATTATATTGCCATGCACTATATTTTTTAGGTCTGTACCCCTTAGATCAAAGAAACGCTCATAATCTTTGTATTAATATTCACTCACTCTAGGCATCACCGCAAGATCCATGGAATTAAAGCCTAGAATGGCTCCAAATTCTTCCGGTAAAGGGCAAATTTCATCATAAAATAATCTAAAATAGTGAGTATCAGTATCCCAATATTCTAAGGCGGTATAAATAAAGTCTATGTCAAGATCTACCCCCTTTACACCATAAATACCCCCCATATGGAAAAAGTCTAGTTCTTTTCTCTCTTTAGAAGTTAAAGAACGACACCACTCACGTGTATATTCGTAAAAAGTTTTCTTAGCTAAAGACATGATTAATAGTTAATTTATTTAATTAATAATCTGGTCGAATTATGCAGAAAACGTCAGTTCTGGGGGCTATTTATAAGCTTTTTTCACAGCAGAATTCAATTCCTGTAAAAATTGGGATAATCAACTCTGTCGCCAAGCGACAAGTCTGTCGCGTGACGACAACAGCTGTCGCGTAGCGACAGATTTTGTCGCGTGGCGACATGTATGATTACGCGGCGCCAGTATTTTTTCAGCAGCGACAGTCAACACGCGTTGAAAACCGTGTTTTTACTTACTCGAATTCGACTTTGATTTGACTTATTCACAATTTATTTCACCATTATTACTTTTTCTTTTATTTTTACTTAAAGTAAGCTTAATTAATTTTAGGCTTATTTTTAGTAATTATACCTTTTTCACTTCATTTTATTTTTTTATTTTTCTTTTTTGGGAGAGAGAGTCGGTACCCTCCATTAATATTAAAAATGACGGAAAAATTGCGCAAAAATTACATTTTCTCACACACTCACACGCACATAAAATAAAATGAAAAAAATAAAATACAAGAGATAAAATGTTTAATAAGTAATAGATGCGTATGTACAAAATGTCTAATACATGAGTCATATAAATAAAAAGAAATTAGACAAAGTCCTACAAAGTCAAAATAAATAAAAATACAGGTACAACTACGGTGCAGGAAGCCGCAAATGATGAGGGACGCCGAAAGTATCAAAGAAAGCCCTACTCCGTGGAGTGTGTCCCTCACCATCTCCCGAACCGCCAGTCGGCGGAAACTGCAACTCAGGGCCAGGCCAACCCGTTTCACCCTGGTACCCAATAGAGAGAGGCTAAGGCTGCAAAGGCTGCTGCGACGACGAGCCAACCTCGTACGTCCCACCACCCATCCCACCTCGACTGGTAGGCCCAGTCGGAGCATCCTCAGGAGATGACGCCGAGTCCTCCACAGGGGCGGCCTCAGAACGACCACCCAGACCGCCTGAAGTGGTCCGGCGACGCCTCGAGTCGGACCTAGTAGTCTCCCTCCTAGGCTCGGATCTCGACCGAGTGCGTGGAGAAGGAATAGGTTGTCCTTGTAAGAGTAAATCAAAATGAGAAAACAAGCAAAAAGGCAAGATAAAGATGTTAATGCAAGAAGTAATACCTCCTCAGCGTCATTGCTACGACAGGTAGCACGGTTCGCAACCTCACGAGCTGGCTGCGAAAGGAGTCTATGCACCTCGCCATAGCTGTCACCACCTCGCGAGAGAACTGCCAAAATAACTAAGTCAATAACAGTTTATAAACAAACATAAAAACAAGATGTACAAGGTTACTTACCCGAGTCTAGTGACGGGGAATGCAGCGCTCTACGAACCGCTCCCCCTTTGGAGCTGGCGGAATCAGCTCCTCGATCGGCCCGTACATGCCCTGGTAGCGTATGGACATCCTCGGGGGAATGAACTCCCTAGGACCGGCCTGATGAAAACAAAAGGTTAGAAAACACTTGGGGGCTACCTAATAGAAGACAAGTCAAATAAATAGAAGCATACCGCTGCCTCCTCTGAAAGGACAGGAGCCAGCGCTAGCAACGGTAGTAAATCCTCCTCGTAACTCTGCTCAAGGAGAATGTAGGATCTCCAAGGAGTACCCCGAGAGGATCCACTAGCTCGATCTCGCTGCAAGGCATCATGGAACATGTGCCGGGGTGGAGGAGTAGGGACAACAAAAACATCTGAGGAATGCTGAATGGCTACCCTCTCCCCTAGGTAGACCACCGCATCGTATGTCCCCAGAAAATACCGACGCTCAGCAGTGTACTGCGCCGCTAACGCAGGAATAGGAAAGATAGCCCAAGGTCGATAGACCGGGTTGGGCTCCTGCAAAATTATCTTGTAAGGACTAATACCAAAAACGATAAAAGAAAAAACTAGTGTTTATAAAGACCTACCGAGAGGATCATCTCTTGAAGGCGAAGCACCTCAGGTGCACCTCGGCGGCCTCCCCAACTAGCAGCAACGGGGAGCACGCAAGGAGAAGGCCTCGCAGGCGCAAGAGAGGGAAAGTACTTGTAGAACCAGATCTACATGAAAGGTAAAAGTCAGTAAGAGTTTTGCATCTAATCTAGAGCTAAATCTCAAAAGGAAAAAGAGAGATATACCTCTACGACCCTCCAGAAGCTGGAAAGTGCCACCTCTCCAAACAAGGCCCTGTGACGAAAAGAGCGTCGTAGGCCCAGTAGAAAGTCCGCATAGGCCATGTTGGCCCAGTCATATGTCCCGACCAGGTGAAGGTCGTGAACGGCGGACAGGTAGTAAAGAAGTACTCTACTACCTCGATCAGGGGAAAACATCCCTGATAGCAGAATCAGTACAAAGATGCGCACCCGCTGCTCACGAGTGGTGGCATCATCCTCGAAAGCTGCAACCAATGTGCAGCGACGGATACATCGGGAACTCATCTGTCCCGACTGAGCCTCAGCTTGGGCCCGAATAGCAATCGGACCCAATAACTCCTGAACCTCTGGTGAGTAAACCGCGATGTCGCTATCGAACGACAAAGGAGTAGACTGGAACTCTAGCCCCGTGATGAGGCTGAAATCGGCTGGAGTGACTGTCATCTCACCTCAGGGAAAATGGAAAGTGTTGGTGGTGTCCCAAAAGAACTCCACCAAAGACCGGACGACGAAGTTACCCCCATCGTATGAAAGCATGGCCCGGGTGGCCTGAAGAAGAGGAGTCAACCCACATGACTCCCAAAGACGACGTAAACCCTCATCTCTGCTGATGAAGGTGTCGTAAAGTGAACCGATGGTGGAATTACCTGAGCCGCGGCTACGAGTCCTCCCACCTGCAAGACCGCGTCGGACTCGCTCTGACAGATGATGAACGGGCGCGTGGAACAGAGTACGCTCGTCCCAATCTGGCATGAGACCCAGCCTTGATGTAGATGGAACGTCCTCGCCCTCGCTAGTAGGCTCGTCCTCTCGGCGCGAGTCTCTCGATCGAGAGCCGGAACCATGTCGTCTAGCCATGCTAAATTATGTAAAAGTAATTAATTTTAAGGCTCTACAGTATCTAAGGTTTCCCTAAGCCGCATGATACTATGTTCGCAAAAACAGAGTAAAAATTCAACTAAGCATAATTAGCATTTTTCAAGCAAACAAACAATTTCTTGCAAATATATGATGAATTTTGTGACAAATTGTACAAGGAAAAGTAGCAAAAATGCGAAGAACAGGTCACATTGTTCTTCACGACCTTATGAGGTCCAACAATGGAGAATTGTTCGTTTCTTCACCAAACTGAGTCAAACAAGTCTCAAAATACTCCCAAGGCAATATACAAGCATAATCAAACAAATTCAAGGCATAAAATTCAATAAACAAAGCAAATTAAGCAAGAACATGTTCGAATTTTTCGAAAATTCGTGAACAAGAACGGCCAATTCGTCAAAAACCGAGTAGAGTTTGAATAAAACTTACATAGATCGGGAAAAAAGGTGAATTAAGCTTCGATTTGCAACAAGTTTGAGCGAATTCGGCTAAGAAACGAGCAAGAACGAATGATTTGAAGTTTTTGCGGAAATGAACGAAGCAGAGCAACAGCGAAATGAAGAAGAAGATGGGTATTTAAAACCCCGATTCTGTCGCCAAACGACAGGATTGTCGCGAGGCGACAGACGCGGATGCTGGCGACAGCTGTTTCCGGCTGGCGCTGGAGCGGCGACAGGATGTTGGGCCCCACATTATGATTTTGTGGACCTATTTCAGCAGTTTGGGTTCCTTGGTACGCCAGTTAGCCCCTCTAAGCAAAATTGACATGATTTAGTAATCGGCTCGATTGCAATTGCATTAAGTGATCGACCTGATGAAATATCGTCTCACTTACCTTAAAGCGCCTACATATTGGCTCATAATAAGGCACCAAAATAATGGTTCAATAGTAGCACCGATGTAATGGTTCACAAAAGTAGAAGCACCGAAGTATTGGTACGAAAATAATAATATATTAAAGATCAATACGTAGAGTGATCTTCGACGATGTCCCAACATAGAGAGGAGTTGTCTAGTGGCGAAATACTGCCATGGCAAGGTAATGTCACAAATTTTGAAGATGGCGAGATATGGTCACCTTCGACAGTCCCTCAAGGTAAAGAAGAGATTGTATAGCGGCGATGTACTGCCGTGGCAACATACTGCTACAACCCTGAAGATGACAACATACAGTTATTTTCGACGATGTTCCCGAAATACTGTGGAGGATTGTCACCCAAGAAATATTGAAGATGACGACGCAATGTTACCTTCAAAGATGGCGTTCTCTAGCTTGTAGAAGGTCGTCAAGACAAAATGCAACAAAAACGGTTACTCTAGAGACGTGTGCTTGACGGTGCAAGATACGCGTTTCTTAACTCTTTTATCTGTTTAACTAATGATTAGTTTGCAGGTATCGGCGTTATAAGAATGATTTGGGATCGCAGAACGTTCTGAATCATTCTCCATCCCTATCATTACTTTGACTTTTGTTTTCGAAACATCGTTTCTCCAAACTCAGTCAAAGTGGGGGCTTCTTTAGACACCCATTTGTGTCTCCCCAAAACCAAACCCAGTGATGAAGCCTTTCACGTCAAACCATAATCGAATGAGGTGAAAGTGTGGAAAAGTTAAGTGTTGCGGTTTAATTTTATTTAAAATTCTCTTCTCTCTGTTTTTGAAAATAACTCTATTTATTAAAAATAACCAAACCAGATTAGTTTGGTCCATAATTAAGGTCCAATAATAGTGTAGTTGGATGGGGCTCGAAGAGACCTTTCCAACAATATATTATAAGCCCAATTCCGATGAATATTGAGGAAGTTATGGCCAAAATACTAAACTGGGCCCGGTTAATTATTTACATACGGCCCAATGGTCTAGAGGAGGGCCCAATGTTAATTATTATTCCTAAAATTATTAGGATTAATTATAACTTTCTAGAAGTTTCTAGAAGGTTCCTTTTAATTCTAATATTATTAGATTTAATAATTATTATTTTAAAATGGTTATTTTATTTGGAATAAAATATTATTATTATTTTATTATTATTTTTGAAAACACGTTTTTATCTTCTGTACGGATTCCGTAGATCAAGTTGATTAAAGATCAGATTCCGCGTGGAAAAGCGCGTCCAAGTCAGACTGTCGCCAAACGACAGTCTGTCGTGTGGCGATAGACCTTGTCGCCTCGCGACAGACACTGTCGCGTCGCGACAGCGTGACTTTCTGGCGACAACGTGTAGTTTTATTCCTTATCAAATTCCATACTTTTCCGGATTATTTTCCTTATAAATAGGGTCCCAAAACTCCGCTTTCATTCATTCACAATCACCCAATTCTCTCTATTCTCTCTCTTGAGCAATATATGCTTTCTTTCTCTCTCTCTTTCTAAACCAACCTTTCAAACACAATTCCGCATACACAAGATTTAGAATCATCTAGCCAAGTTCGAAGTTGCCTTCGCCCTAGACGTGCAAGGTTTAATATTTTTTGAGGGTTTGGTCCAAATCTAGTCAAAACTTTATTTAATTTGATTTCAATTTAATTCTTTAATTATTCTTTATTATTTTCATTGAAGTTTACTAACTTGTGTATTTTGTGATTAGAAAGAGGTACGAGGCTTCAAAGTATGTAATCTCATTGCTTATTTCATGTAGAGAGCATGTTTATTAATGTGTAATTCCTAGTATCATGTTAGGATGTTTTTAATGCTTCCTAGTATCATGTTAGGATGTTTTTATTGCTTTTTAGTATCATGTTTAGGGTGTCTTTACTCTTTTCTAATAGCATGTTAGTACCATGTTAGGTTTAAAGCTTTGATCTTTATTGTTTAGTGACATGCTAGGATTCGTTATTAATCTTGTTAGTATCATGCCTAGGATCTTGCTATTATATTTAAGCTTTATTATCCCTTATCATGATTATTATTATTATTATTATTATCATTGTTATTATGATTATATTTATTATTGCTTATTATTATGTTGCTTGATTATTTATATTATTGTTATTGCTTGATCACGCCTTTTATGTTTGTTTAAAGGGAATTTGTACTTGAAATCACGCTTAATAAGATAATTAATAATCTGGTTTAGGCAAATATGATTTTAACTCAAGTGATCGCCAATAATAGATTTATTTGTGCATTAATATTCAACTACATAGATAAACAGGTTTAGGATTAATCTAATGTTTGCATGTTAGTCAAAAAGCGCACATGAATACGAGTAGAACAAAGTAGAGGCCTATTTTATAGGGCGGGTCCTTTCTTTTTTAGATTGGATTCGTACCCTCATCCCCGAACCCTATTTGGTTCAAGACCTTATGGAGTTGACGATCTCTTGGATCGTTTTGGGTTTACAAGTTCCTAAAACTTGTTGGCGACTCTTTTGCTCTCTTTTCTTTCCCTTTGGAACGCCACCATACTTAAGTGTATGATCACAGTGGGGTTCAAGTTTGGGATCATAATGCTTGAAATATTCCCTACAATATTTTTTGGAAATAATGCACTTGAATGAATCAATTAAGTTGGACTTATTTTATTTTCATTTATTTTGCTCAAAATATTGATTCTAAAATTAATTTAGAATTGATTAGAAACATCACACAAAACCGGGAAATAATCCCGAGGCACAAGCACGCAAATCGAGGCACAATAGCCATGAGCATCCCTCGGCCAGCTGGGCTACTCGCACAGCCCGCATGTGGCTGCCGAGGAATGATGGCTGTTGTGCTTGGTGCGTGTGGTGCTAGGTGTGTGCGAGGAGCTATCTGCTAACTTGGTTCGTGAGGGGCATGCGAGAAGATGCTAGGCGCAGCAGCAGTGCTAGGCAACTGCAGCTAGACGGGCATCTAGTGCGCGGTGCCAGGCAGTGCCCAGCAGCATCTTGGCACGTAAGTCCAAGGCTGCTAGGCAAGCGCCCAGCACTTGCGTGCGTACGAGTGCTCAAGGGTACTAGCCTTGGGCAGTCGATGCATTTTTCTCTCGAGTTTTAATTTTGCTTTTTGGCCGTTTTAATTATTATTATTAATCTTGCTTTTTTTAATTAAAATTTTGGAGGCTAGGCCTCGGTTTTAAGCGGCGTTGGCAAAATTTGATTTTGGAAAATTTTGGGATTTACCGGCTTAATTAATTGAATTAATTAAGATGGATGCGAAATTTCGTGGGAGCATCAATTATTAATTACGCTAATTACATAATCGGTTAAACAACTTTGACTAGTTTTAATTAGGCGTGTTAATCGGATTAACCACCTAGATTAGTTACTAATACTCGCGTGTTTTATGCATTGTTACTTGTTTATCGTTATAAAATGCATGGGCCATTCACAAATAGTGAATGGAGGAATGGAATGTATATTCTCTCACAGGTTTTATGATATGGCAACTAGTGGGACCCGATCATACGGACTACGTGTCGTGATGTCTTTTTGTAAATCTAAATACGGTCTACGTACCGTTGAATATTTTTATATCTTAATATTTAGATTAGCCCTAATCGTAGATACTAGTAGTTGCATAATTTTGGTAAAGTCTAAGAAGACGGAGGTTCTTGGAAGACGAAGCCATGAAGTTGCACAAGAAGACCTTTTGAAGACTTGAAGAATTCAAGGGGTCATGCTAGTTGCCAATATGCATCTTATGCTTATGCTTTATATATTTACTTGTGCTTATATATGAATGATATGGTAGATGCACGTTTAGGTTTTCATTATGTTGCGATGATTAATTAAGTTCACTTAAATCAACTAACATAGAAATCCTAGGTCCCTAATAATAATGAGTAAAACTTGCCTTTCCAAAACAACACTTACCAACCGAAAGAGGATGATGGTGGGCTAAGCCAAAGCGAGGTACTATCACTACTCCAAGGAACGTAAGGCACACCGGGTGTGCATGTTGGTTTTGGTTGAACTCATCGGTACGAGTGAGGAGTCCTCACATATCGTGGCAAAAGAGATATATCGTCAAGACGTATTAGATGCGACGATTATCTAACCAAGAATGGCTTGGAGCAATTAGCAAGGAGTTGCTTACCTTAGAAGATTGAGTGTTAAGACAAGCCAAAGCATGGTTAACCACTCATTGTTTTTTTGGATTTTGGAATCGCCTTATCCTCGCCAAATAGGGACAATTTTTGCGTGAATAAGACGTTTAATAAGATTGAAGTTTGCATGAATGCTTTTAAAATTTCAAACTTATTATGTTCTTAATAAATGGTTATACTTTGCACTTATATTTGTAGTATTCTATATCAAATTTTATTGTTTTCATGATTGGTAAAGGAAATATTTGAGGATGGTTCTCAAAGAAAGGAAAAACATTTCTAAAATACAATTCTCATAAATGACTTTTATAACAAAGTTCGAAAGGACGGTTGGACATCATGTATTCAGAATACTAGGTAGTTTTGATAAAACATGAAGTATAGAGTTGCAAACTCAAATTGTCAATATTTGACAACCAACGTATCTTTTCACTTCATACATAAATGAGTAGGACTCATTGATGTAGTAATTCAAGCATGAATTAAAGGAAAAGATGGAACTTTGTTTTACGGCGCACTAGATGCTTGATTATGCCTAACAAAGTGTAAAAGTCAAGGCACTTAAAGAAATGGTTCTTTGTATGATAAGAAATATAGGAAACAAGGAATGAAGAAAAGGAATTAGATACCATTTCAACCCATGAGTTCATGTTTTGGTAGTTAACTTAGCAACTCGTTATCTTCACAAGTATCAGTACTACTTGAGTGTTCCACTTTGAAAGTGATCTCAAACCATTGAAGTTAAGCTAAGTTATCGACTTACAAGCTTAGAATGAAGCAAGAAGAGCTACATAAGTTGTAAGGTCGTATTCTTTGTTTAAAGACCTTTAAGCAAAAGGCTGGAACAAATAATGGTTATTATGATGTTCCATAACCAGGAAATGATCCGTTCACACACAGTAAGACTCACATTCAAAAGGAGCAATAGTTGCGAAATTAATTATTTGAATGGCATGGTTATCCAAGCGTTGAGTCAAGAATGCTTGATTATAAACAAACATTTTCCTAACATGATAAACTCACTAAGTTCAAATTATAGGCGTGATTTGCGTACCGAACATCTTTAGCAATGTCACATCGACAAGAACGTACTTAAGGCTCTATTAGATATGCTCTTGATAGTTTCTCGGTTCGAAATCGTTCTAAGACAAGCAAGTCTTACTTGTTGAAACCCACAAAGCAAAGAGCTATTGTTCTTGGTATAGACAATTGACTCGAAGGCTAAAGAGGATTCAATTACTTCAACGTTTCACATAGAATTTGAAAGGATATGGCTATATTCATCAAATGTGAACAAACTTGACCTGAGTAGCTCAAGAGTTCAGTGAAGTACAGAATCGACTTGGCAAGATATCAAAACGTCAAGATTAGATCGAGCGATGTTTGCTTGAACCAAAAATGACCATCTCAAAGTTATGAATGGAAATTTTCATAAACAACTCCACAAAGAACATAGTATATCTTCACGGAGACCTCCATGTCATTTGAAATTACTCAAACAATGATGGTTCAGATCCCTTCCTATGAAGTTCTTAAAGATTTGCACAAATGAATAATGTTACACAAACAAAATGTCGAAGCTAAGAAAGGACGCCATATTTAGTTTTAGATAGAAATAACTTCTTAATGTCTTTTCAAGTAATTGTCTAAGGCTCTTAGTCTCAGTGGGAGTTCACTGGTTCAGTGGGAGCTAAGTGGCTCATTGGGAGTTCACTGGCTCAGTGGGAGCTGAATGGCTCAATAAAGGCCAAGATAGCTCAAGTGGGAGCTAATTGTTTGTTTCACAACAAACTCTTAACCAAAGACAATATACATGTCTCTTGGTAAGCATTCAAGTGAGACTACGGGCATTACCTCCACAACCTAATTGAGAACATAATGTTTGTTGCTCTAAATGGTGTCTTTCTGGAAAGTAATACATTTCCAAAACGACAAGTGGGAGGAAAATGAACTCGATGACCATCGAGCTTAGCAACAAACTAGAACTGAGAATCTCGGAAGACCTTAAAAGGACTTCGTGAGAATGCTTGATCAAGAATACTCAAAAGGACTTTACAAGTGCCTTAAAAGAGAATTCATTACTCACAAAACATCGAGTAAGATCAACATAATAAAAGGGCTTTAGAAGCGCCTTGAAACTCAGTGTTTGATGCAATTGCCCCGTATAGGTATAGAATTCACTAAAGGTTTGGATTGAATCCTATAAATTTCTATTAAGTTAGAAATAAACCTAAGACTTACAAGCATACTATTTAATATTAGAAAGTAAAGGAATAATGTATTGTATGATAGCTACGACAAATCCAAATTCCGAATAATGGTAAGAGGCCATGAAAATCCGAAACAGACCCCATGTTTGAAAATCTTGTTTGAAACTAGATTAATTTGCATGAAGGGTGAAAGACCCACCGATTGCAAATAAGTTTTCAAGGAGAAAACTAACAAATGTGGAAATGTATATGCATACATAGCTAGATTGGTTGAAAAGGATATAATTAAATTCACGGAGTTGATTTTAACCCATTCACCAATGGGAATTGTAATACCCTAGAAATTCATTTCCTTTAAAAATACCTATTTCACTCTTTAAAATACAATTTAGGAATATCTAAGACATTACCGCCACCGTGAGAACGGCTAAGGCAATTATCAAAGATACACAGCGAAAGACTTAAAATTTAAAAATCGTTAAAACAAGTCAACTCAAAAGTCAACCAAACGAAAGTAAAGTTAAAACCAAAGTCAAACGAAGTCAAACAAAATCAACCTACAACTTGGAACCATTGTAGGCCCTTATCAAAACCAATTAAAATACGAAAACCTTTGCATTAGTCTCATAAGCATAACATAATATAATATTTGAAAGCAATAAACCACATCTCAACTAATAGAAACTAGCATGATTCGCTATTCACTCATGCCCCGTCATGAATATGCTTCAACACCTGAAAAGATTATCTCCACTTGTCCCCACTACTCTCCATTAAAAGTGGGTCATCATAGGGCCAAGATAAAGACATGGCCAAACACACAAACACACACAATCAGCAAAGCTGAGTATATAAGCGTAATTAAACACACAAACATGCTTTCACCTATCAACACACACTCACCTCAATGCACCTGTTTACAAGCACACACAACAATCAACAAGACACTTTAACTAGACACTAAATAATTCATTTAGCGTTGATTACACATCGAACGGGTTTCCAACTATACCTCCCCCAAATAAATTGAGGTTAACTGACACGGGAGCTAACCGTGCCAGCGACATCGAACGGGTTTCCAACTATACCTCCCCTATTGTTCATACTCAAGGTATATACGTTCCAAGAGTTTTGGTGCGTAATCTCTTTCACTTTACGTTGTTTACAAGTTATTGGACTTGGTGATGACTCTCAAAGCATAATTAACCAATCAACAATAATTATGTAATAAACCAAACATACCAATTTAATTCTTGAATAATTAGTGACCACATATAATTTAATGTTGAACCCTTTTTAATTCTACCTTAGTGTCAAAGACACCTTAAACGCATAAAGCGCCAAAAATCCTATCCCTCGGTGTTAAAAACACCTTAAGTGCACAAAGGCACCAACATACTATTTATTCCTCGTGTACATAGACACTTATATAGCTCCTTCCTCATGCTTAAAGCATCAATAAAAATTATATGAACCATAATAAATTTTTTTTTCAATATTCCAAACCAAATTAAACCATTAGTTTAATTAAACATGCTCTTTATCATGCCATAAATAAATATGTGGTTCATAAATAATATTCCAAGCTACTATTTTCCAATCAATAATCCATCACAATTAAATCATGCTTCATAATTCAATCACCAATGACATTCAAATCATAATTTTCATTCCAAACCTAGCATGATATCACTTGTAATCAATCAAACACATTTAGCATGCTACTACATCAATATAATTATGCTAAGTACGCGAACGTACCTCAATTAAACCCTTAAAGTAGCCGAAAACACTACAACAATTCCCGAATCAAGTCTCCTACATAAAGGGACAATAACACTATATTACTACTCTTAGTACACACAATTTCCAGCAACTTAAATTCACTTTAGACCACTTAAAATAATCTGAAAATTATAGTAAAACCCTTAATTAAACTCCTCTTTAATGGGTAATTAAACCCTTTTCATAAAACCATCAAAAGTAGTACTTTAGACAAAATTCCAGCATTAACACTTAATCAAAAATCCATTAATACTTCATCAAAACTCCATAAAGATACAATCTTTAAGCTCTATTATCACTTACAATCAATGGGTATATAAAACCCCCAAATTAATTTGTAAATTAGAACCCTAAAAATCAACACTTTAATAATTAAAACCCTAACTTTTAATACTTTATAAAATCTGAAATTAAAATACTTTATACTCTAAAATTTACAATCTTTAATTATCAAAACATAATTGTAAAACATACTAATCATGTTTTAACAATTAGAATTAAAACCCAAAATACATACTACATTTAATAAATAAATAAAACAAGGAGGAGAGAGGAGGAAGAACAACCACAAGTGGTTGTCGTGGTAGCTACGGTCGCCGGCAGCAGGTGGTCGTCCGGCAAGGTGGTCCGGCGGCTGGGGGGTGACGTGGCAGTGGGTTCATGGAACCCACCCATGAGCCTCACGTAAGGGGAAAGCAAAAGTAAGGAAAAAAAAATGAAGAAAAAAGAAAGAAAAAGGAAAATGGAAAAGAAAAGGAAAAAAAAAAAAAAAGGAGAAACTAACCTTTTGACTTATAAACTTTGTGTGGGGAAATTTTGGGGATTAGTAGAGTATTTATAGTGTAGAGTAGGTTAGGATAGGTTTGAGCTTTATAAAAATAATGGACTTAAATGATGAAATAGGTGGCCCAAAAGTAAAAATAGGATGATTGGGTTCATAATGAAATGGGTTACATTCGGATGAATACTTATTGACCCAAAAATTAAACCTTGTGTTATTTAAATCCCATAAGTAAATAATTTGACCCAAAATATATATTATAATTAAATAAATAATATATAAAATACATTAAAAATACGAGGTATTACAGGAATGCTTATGTCTTTTCGTGATTGTTTTAGCAAAAATTACACATATGAAATATGGCAAAATAGATACCAAAACCGCCTTCCAAAAATAGGATTTTGGAAGTGACTATAAAATAGTCTAAGGGTTTTGAAAATCTAAATAATGCTAGATTTGAAAGCAAGCTCAAGGAATCCGTCATGGGATTAAAGGAAGCATTGCATATAGGATTTGGAAGGTGTTTTCTCATAAAGTTAATAAGAGGGTTGGCTTATGGAGAAACAAATAAATTCTGATGAATAAGAAGTTTAGTGGGAGCAAAAGTAAAGGTCCAACGAGAAGTTAACGAACTCTATTGTGAAACAATTGTCAAATGCTAAATTCTTAGATTTGAAAGTATTTTCGATAATGGACCATGCTAAAAGCGATACTTAGTACATATTGAGAATTAAGTTCTATGATATATACTTAATTAAAATGTTCAAATGAGTAAAAGTATTTGCCATGTTAAACATGAAGGACTTTGAAAGGCTTTCGACCCATATGTATAAAACTAAGTAAATGTTTGAACTAAGTATAAGCTAGGCGAAATACTAAGTCAAACAAGAAAGAATCTAGTAAGAGACTTTCAACCATATCACATAAGACTCAGTGAAACTGAATGAGCTAAAATGTCAAACTGATGGGATAAAGATTTAGAATCATTCTACAATTAAATCCATCATGTAAAGCTATGATATGGAATCGTCACAAATCTTTACCTTGGCCCTATGATGACCCATTTTTAATAGAGAGTAGTGGAAACAAGTAGAGAGAAGCTTTTCAGGTGATTGAAGCATATTCATGACGGGGCATGAGTGAAGAGCAAATCATGCTAGTTTCTATAAGTTTATGATGTGTTTGTTGCTTTAATTATTTTATGATATTATTATTCATGAGACTAACGCAAAGTTTTGACGTTGGTTTGGTTTTAATAAGGGCCTACAATGGTTCAAGTGGTAGGTTTATTTTGTTTGACTTCGTTTGACTTTGATTTTACTTTACTTTCGTTTGGTTGACTTTTTAAGTTGACTTGTTTTGAATGATTTTAAGTTTGTCTTCCGCTGTGTGTATTTGATAATTGTCTTAGCCGTTTTCATGGTAGCGGTAATATCTTAGATTTTCCTATTTTGAGTTTTAAAATAGCAAAACAGGTATTTTAAAGGTTCTAGGGTGTCACAAATAACAAAAAATTTTGTATACACCCGGTTTACACTAATATTACTGTATATCGAGCAATATTAGGGTAACTTTTACCTAATTTTAGGGTAACTTTTTGCCTTTTTTTGGGTAACTTTAAACATAATACAATTTTTATATAAATAGACAACAAGAAAAGTTTTATAATGGTAATTTAATTACATTCAATCACTAATAATTAATTTTTAGTCATTTAAAATGTGATTCCTTACTAATAATTTTTATTTGTATTGGATTACTTTTATGCATATTAGGGCAACTTTTATTCATTTCAGGGGTAACTTTTGATCACTTTAGTCTATCTTTATAATGGATGTACAATAATTATTGTACACCCGATTTTTTTAAAAGTTAGTTATATTAACCATAAAACATTATATTAAAAATACAAAAAAACTTAATTAATGAGAAGATAAAGATTGCATCAGAACATAAATTATTGTGCATTTTATGTACTTTGTGACACTGGAAAACATTAAAAAATAAAAGTAAAAAAGATAGTCTCCATCATACCGAAACAGTTGGAAAAAATATTACATAAGAATATTTTGAAATTTCGTAATGGAAAATATTAGAAGAATAAAATAACCAATATTATTATGGTAATATCATGGTACATAAAGCTGATAGAAGTAAGTTTATGCATTTTCTTAAGATTTTTTCTATTTCAAAAAAGAGGAGCGTTCATCAAAAATATCTAAAAATAATTTGATACTGCACCTAGCTAATATGGCTTTCAAAATGTTATCGATTCTAAAAACATATTTATAATTGTTTTTAATTTGTTTAATTCATTCTAACTTATTTATGAAAGATATATTAATTCTTATATGTAATTCTTTTTCATACCAAATTGAGTTGACATACTTTTTTCAATTGAGATGCCAAGCACGAAACGTAGGTTTTGTATTTGATGTATCACTTTCAAATTTAGTGGTGTGTTTGTCGCCTGTATATGTGATTAGTACTAAAGCTAGTCAGTTTTACATGATAAAGACACTTATCTTGAAAATTTTTAAACATCATTATTGGAGTCTAATAACGGAAGACACTGCAATAAAATTCAAGGTTTATACAAAATCATAACTTTTTAGAAACCTGCTTATCTCCGTGATAATTTTTTTTGGAAGTATGATAACGATCGCAAGGTTAGTGAGTATAAATGCTTTTATCAAACGACTTTTTTCATTTCATATAAGTGTCACCGAATTAGTTAAACATGTTTGTTAATTTTTTTTTAATCTCAACTACAAATTATGTTCTTATAATATTCATCAAGCCAAGTGATGTTTGATATGGATGAAATTGCATCACCGTATGTAGTTTATGACTGGCTTTAAGACTCTTATTTTATTTCAATTAATTAGCATGTTTTAAGGCTACCTCTTCTCACCATAATACAAAAATATGCATTAATCATGGTAATTTGCTAGTTTTTATGCATAACCCTAACTCCCTAAGAGCTGCATATAACGGGATCGTATTTTAAATTTTGAAAATTGCATGCATAAAATTTTATTCAATTAGCTTATACCAAAATTGATGTCGTGATGAAGAAGGAAAACAAACTAAAATTGAATGTTGAAAATTGTTTACTCTAATACCAGGTTATCAAGTACAAATAGTGAGTAGCCCGGGCGTTGCCCCGGGTTAGTACTTTTATAGTTGTGCAACTGTTAATTTTAAGAGCATCTAATAGTGTGTATGTGTATGTGTCTTCAATACTTTATAGTACAATATTATTTATTGTGCAAGGTTAAAACATAATTGACAATTAGTTTAGTTGGTTGAACAATAACCTTTCGGCGAAATAAGGGAGTCTACGTGACGCATAGACGTTTTTAGTAACGCCTTTTAATATAGGAAAAATTAGAAAAAATAATCCCAACTTTCATCAATTTTGCTAGAATAATCCCAACTTTTGATTATTCTGGAATAATCCGAACTTTGGGGGTCATTCTTTTTCTTCAATCCCTAACCGGTCAACCAAAGTCAATGACCTATAATATCAGGTCACTTGACACGTGGTGGGGAAGGGGTTTTTGGTGGTTTTCGGGAGTGGACAAAGTGGTTTAGTGGGGTTTTCGAGTGGGGTTGGTGGTTTAGAGGGATGTTTCGAGATTGGAGCTGGTTGTTTTCGGGAGTGGGGCTAGTGGTTTTGGGGGTTTGGCTGGTGGCATGGGAGTTTCGGGTAGGGGGGTGGTGATCTGGCTTGGAGCAGCGACTCCAGTGGGGGGGGGGGGGGGGGGGGGGAGAGACGGCTGACCGACGAGGGAGGTGGTTGGGCTGGCGGGTTGCCGGACTTTTAGGGTGGTTGGGGTTTAGGCTGGGTGGTTTTTTCTTTTTTAATTTTGGTTTTTTTTTTTGTTTTTTTTTTATATTTTTTAACCAATTAATTTTTGACACGTGTCATTTTAACAAAAAAAAAACATTCAACCGGTAACCGGTATTTGGGATTGAAGAAAAATAATACCCCCCAAAGTTCGGATTATTCCAATATTAACGAAAGTTGGAATTATTCTACATAAATTAGACAAAGTTGGGATTATTTTTTCTAATTTTTCCTTTAATATATTAGTATAGATTGGAGTAAGAAGCCAAAAATAGAATATAAATCAATCATTTGTTATTTTGTAAAAGATTCATTCCCCATCATACAAAAAACTCTCAAAAAATGAATGAGTAACTAAATAATATTTGCTCAAATTACTATATATAGACATTGCTACAAGAGAATGTTGGTACTTGCATTGTTATGAAATATCTACATAGCTCAACGTTGTTAGCTTCGATCGCCTAAAACCAAGGAGGTTATTCCGTTATTATTACAAATGTCTACATATTGTTACAGCAGTTTATTTGTCTTCTAGAACATGTTAATTGTATAGCCACAACTATTGTTCTATTGTCTTCTTGAACATATTGTATAACCTATTAACCTTCAACTGCCTTGACGTGCATGTTGATTGCTTGTGTGCGAAGCACTACTATGTTTAATGTTTCTTGTGTCCCCAAATATATATCAATGCACATTTTAAACCTTATAGATCAATATGTATATAAGTGTAAAAATTATAAAACATCATACAAGTATATAGATCAAGACGAATTGAACACGAACACATTAATATTCTTTTTATGTGCATCATAATATGTTGCTGAAAAGCAGTGTAAATTATGTCAAAAGTGTAAAATGGTGCAATTTGTTGGAAAAAATACTTGTTGATTCCAAGAAATTAAAGAAGAACAAACTAGCTTAGAAAAATTACTTGATTGATGATCTTAAAATATAGTTGTTTTGTGGTCTGGAATACATTGCCTTAGAAGCGAAATACGCCTCTATATGTACAAGTATCTTGGTGACGAGCGCCCTGCCCTTAAGGCTTACACAACTAACTTCGTAATCCGTGTACCCGAGTTCGAAGGATGGGATTGCTACAAAAATTGTTTCAGATCTCAAAGGGGAGGTTTGTAGTTTTTCAAAAATCGCGTCAATGATGAAGAGACCCTCGTTTGTATATATTAAGGGCATGTTCACTTCAGCTTAATTTCAGTTCAGTTCAGTTCAGCTCCAATCAGTTCAGTTCAGTTCAGTTCCTAATTTCTCTCTCATAAAATATTCATTTCAGCTCTATTCAGTTCAGTTCAGTTCAGTAAATGTGAATAGGCCCTAAGTCCAATATAAGGAAACAAATAAGTCCAAACCACTCGCATATTTTTAGGTGCACACTCATGCACCTAGAAATAGGTGTAACAACAGCACAATATGAACATTAGCTTTTCAGAAAGTGAACATAGGTATAAAAAATATGAACATTAGCTTTTCAGAAAGTGAACATAGGCATAAAAATGTGTGATTTTCGATTTCTTATGTGGTGACTTTGTGATTAACTTCGATTGATTAGGTTATACTACCTTCGTTAACATTTAGTTGCAACTTTGGGGTATTATTCGAGAGACATAAAATATTTCAAAGTTGCAACTAAATGTTAATGGAGGTAGTATATATGATTTTCTTAATTCTAACGAATTGAATTTTATCTAATTTTCTGCATTTTTTTTATTTGAACATAATCATGCAAAATATGAACATATGCATAGGTTCCCATAAATGTGAACATTAGCTTTTCAGAAAGTGAACATAGGCATAAAAAATATGAACTTATGCATTTCAGAAAGTGAACATAACATTTCAAAATATGAACGTAAGCATTGGTTTTCTTAAAGTGAATATAAGCATTCCAAAGGTGAATATATACGTAAAAAAATATGAACATAAACATTTAAGAAAGACAACATATGCATAAATAGATTAAATTAATATATCATGAACAACACTACATATTTACATTATGAATATTTGAAATTATATATGAACATATAAAATATTATTATGAATATAATGCATTTAATTATGAACATAAAATTTAAAGAAATAAAAAATAATATGATTATGAAACATATGCATTATAAGTATTAAATGTTCATTTTTTTATGTGTTCATTTTTTATTATTAAATGTTCATTTTTTTTCATGTTCATACTTTTTTTACTAAAAGTTCATATTTGTTTATTAAATGTTCATTTTGTAGAGTGTAGTGTTAATTTTTTTTACGTTGTTGCACCTATCTAAGGTGCACAAGGGTGCACCTTAGACTAATTGCAAACCACCTAATACTTTATGTTGCGCCCCATCAGGCCCGACTGATAACCACTTCAAATAACCTGATGCAGACGGTCTTTTAGAAGAGGGTACACAACTGTGTAGATTAGTTCGTATGCAAAGGGCTACTACACGATCGTGTAGAATGAGGTACACGCCCATGTATAACACATAACTGTGTAGCATTAGGTACTCGGCCCTGCATCATATTGTTGTATGTACAACTAGTCATCAAACACAAAAGGAGAGCAAACTTCACAATTTTAAGGAACGAAGGAAGTATTAGTTTGCATTAAGTTGTGATTTGGTGGTGTCATGTGGAAAAACGTGTCTTGCCATATCAAAACTAGCAAAGAATTAATCAAACAGCAGTCCAAGCTCAACACACAAACACGTACATACATTGCTCTTTTGAATTAGTACTTCCAAATATTTTAGTGAGGCACAAAACTATGTGACACACTTTTGACAAAATGAGATGCAACTGATAGTTTGCTTTCTATATGGTTAAGTATAATTATAGCCGCGTTAATTTGAGCTTTCTTTCAACCTGGTTAATGTATGGTGAACCTTAACTTTGGAATTTGAGGAGGTGAGGCAGGGGAGCTGGTTCTGCTGCTTCGCGATTCTCCTCCTTGCCACGCATCCTGAACCTGAGAAGCAAACTGCAAGTTCCACAGTACATCCTCAATGGTTGGTCTCAGGGTCAGGTCTTTCAGCAGACACCTAGTGCATATTTCCATCATTGTCTTAAGTGATTCAGCAGAGCAAGTGTTCTGGATTTCTTCGGCCACTGTGCTCCTACGAGCTGCTTCATCTGCTGCAAGGCTCGCTTGTACCTGCAATATAATGAGCTACATAACTAGTACCTCACGAAGGCTGGTACATAGCCAAGTTCAACAAAAAAATTTCTTTAGACCAACATAATTCAATAGGAAACATACCTGGTTTCTCAAAGCATTGAGCTCACTCCTTGTTTTAATTTGTATTCCCATGAGCATCTCCAATAATATTACACCAAAGTCATAGATGTCCATCTTATCTTCATGCTCTATCCTGAAAGGCGGTATATGTAACAAGGTAAACAATTACAGACATAAAGAAAGTACTTTAGTTGCCTTCTGCCTTTGTATGATAATTAGTATGGAAAAACAAGAATGAAAGATTCTAGATACTGGTGGCTTGGGTTAGTACCTCTTGTAAACCTCTTTAGACCGTGTTGAAGCTCCGTTAGTATCCTGAAATTTAAAAGTCGAGCAGATATAAAGTTTACATGTATTATTTCTATTTATCAGTAGGTAGTTTAGTTCTTACCATTCCCATATTTTCAGTCAACAGTGGAAGGTTATAACTGCTGATTTTAGCAGTCAAGTTTTGGTCCATCAAAATATCTGTTATCCTGAGGTTGTTTGAGAATATACCGGGTGTGATCCCTGCATGAAGAAACTCAATTCCTTTCGCAATTCCAATTGAAGCTGCTATACGTTGCGACCAAGTGAGCTTTCTTCTAGCACGTCCAGCTTCCATACAAAGAGAGAGAATAAATTATAATGAAACTAAAAAGGTTCTCTTGATCTGTAAATTATACAGAAGCTAAATGTCTGATAGTGTAGATAATTACCTGAGATCCAACTCCGTAGTGTCCCATTTGGAACATATTCAAATACAAGGAATAATCTGCTAACACTCGAATCCTCCAAGTAGTACTCAAAACAATGACCAAGTGCACTGACTAAATGGCGGTGTCTGAGCTTAGAGATTAGTTCAATGTGAGGCATAAAGTACTCAGTAGGGTGATTTTCCTTAAGCTTTAAGCATCTAATGGCAACAAGAGAACCGTCACTGAGTTGGCCCCTATACATCTGATGCAACACAAAAAAAAAGAAATCGAAAACTTTTCAAAATAGCTAAACTTCCAACACTCGATTAGTATAAAATGACATCACTAGTGAAACCTAACACTATAGATTAAAGACACCTAACGGATAAAAGCTGAGGCATACATCAGACCTCACGTCCGACCAAGAAATGGACCGAAAATAAGATATCACTAAAATAGACTTCTAACAATAATCAGAAAAATGATTGTAACATACCTGACCTTTAGAGCCTTCTCCCATGAATGCTGCTGAAGCAAATTTATTAGTAGCTATCTCAAGTTCTTCCAACGAAAATGTCCGGTATGCTGGAATCCCTAGTGCACCAAGCTTCATTGTTTGTGATATATATCCTTCATTTAAATGTCAAAAAAAAAATATTACATCAATATTAATAACAAAACTTTAAACAAAATACATAAATAGAAAGAATCCTCCAACAAGCAATCTTCATTGGAAATATTTTAATAAAAGTATGTGGAATTGCAGAAAGAGCGTGTTACACATTTATCCAATGAAAACTTGATACAATTTTTCATAAAAGTATGAAAACTTGTTATCCATGTTGTGGCATTTGTGGCAATATATAATGGCTGGGTATAGCCTTATAGAATTCATAGCAGGTAGAAAAAATGTGTCCTAAATGAGGTACGTCCAACTCATAACTCATTCAGAAAATGGTTCTGCATTGCCTATTGACATATTTGGTGAAAAGCTTAACTAACCACTGTGCTGCTACATGATAGGCCTCCACATAGAAGTTAGAACAGATCTCAGATTATGCACTGCCATATTTCAAATCATCTGAAATTATCTACATCATATGCCTTATTAACCCATCTGACACTGTCAGAACAAAACGCTGTTAGGAGCTTCTCTCTGCATCAAAGACTAATGTCTCAAGGCCTTGCTATAAATCAACATGCTATCAAAATTTCTCCATTGTTATACCATTAAACGAAAACATAAGATTGTGGTGATCAACATAGCAAGCGCAACCTAACAACATTTGCACAGAAATTAATATATTTAACTGTCTTTACATGAGAAAGCAACTTGCTCTAACTTCATGGTATCAACTTCTAATTATAGCAAAGGGTATGACTACTATAAATCTATAATAAAAAGATTTGGATTTCAAAGAGACAAATCTTTCACACGTTGAACTTGTACTGCAGCTTTCAGTCAGAACAAAAAGTCTAGGTTACTATTGTTTTCTAACTACTTTTGAACAAAATTTTCTTTGACAAGGAACATCATAAACAAACTCGTACTTGAATACAGATGTAAGCTGCATAAGAGAGTTGGGACTTACTTGCATCACAGAGAAGCTTTGATGTGTATCCTGTTGAAGCCTTTTCAGATATAACTCTAGGTGGCTGTGCATCAAGTTTCTTCTTAGCATAAACGCGTCTAAACAGCCAGAAAACCAGAACTATAAGCACAGCAAAGACTAATACTCCACCAACAATGCATGAACCTAAGATGGCTTTCCTTTTTTGGTCGCGCTTCTTGATGGAAGTTGCAATCCCAGCAGCCAATGCTTCATTTCTGCAGTAGGAATATTGATGCTGGCTGTCATCTGGCGCGTTTAAGCAGTTTCCTTCATAATGGAGAATTCTATTCTTGGACTTTGATACAAGGCAGTCAGGCAAGTCACCAGTCAAGAGATTGGACGACAAGTCCACAAAATCAAGTGCAAAATTACACGCCATATTTTTGGACAGCGTTCCAGTAAACTTGTTTCTTGCAATGTTTAGATAGTTGATCGAGGGTAGAGATAACAATGACATAGGTAATGGACCCATAAATTTATTCAAAGAAACATCCAGCTTTTTGAGCTGATAATATGAACCAATTTCAGCAGGAATTCCTGATCTAAACTTGTTATTTCTTAAGATCAATGACACCAATTTGTTCTCAAGCTGAGGGAAATTAGGTCCAAGCGAGTTATTCTCCAAATCGAGATCTTCAAGGTTCTTTAATCCTCTAAGATCAGGTACTTCTCCAGAAAAATGATTATTTGCAAGTGTCAGAACTCTGAGACCACTTAATTTGCTCAAACTCTTTGGTAACGACCCATCAAACGAGTTGTTCCTCAGACTCAGAGCATTCAGAACAGGAAATGATCCGAATATATCAGGAATTTCACCACTGAACGCGTTATCATCAAGTACAAAACCCTGGAGATTTGTCAGAGATGAAATTTCATCAGGGATTTTTCCTGACAAGAAGTTCGAGCTTACATTAAGCATCTCAAGTGAAGACATCTGCTCGATTTTTCCAGGTAGCGAACCCCATAAACCAAGTGAAACCAGAGTAAGAACCTTCAAACTAGGCAACTTAACAAGAGTTTCGACGAAAGAATCAATTGAGAAATTATGAGGCAATTTTGGAGCTCCCTTGTCACCACATATATGAAACTGAGTTACATTATTTCCATAACATACAACAGTCACAAACGAAGACGGTTCCAAATTACAAAACTTTGTTTTCTTATTCCAGGTGCTTAAAACTGAAGGGAAGTTCAGAAGTGACTGAACTCTCAAAAGAGCCTCTACTTGTGATGATTGCAGCTTCACTGAGATCGAACAATGGATCGAAACAACTAATAGGAGCAAGATCAATGACAGTCTGATGAATCCCTTTGCCATCTGTTCTCAGTGCTTAGACTATTCAGATATGCACAAATATTGAGCTTCCATAAACTGAAACATAAATCAAGACATAAACATTTTTATGCTACATAAAATTTCAAGACATATTAAAATAAATCAATTAAAGGTACACATAGTGCAGAATTAAGTGGAACTCATAGTGAGTCCAAGTACATGTCCAAGTGTCAAATTCGGCTATTTTATAGAATGAAGGTGAAATTTCCATACCCATGTCGGAGTGTCAAGATCCAATAGGGGTACTTGAGGAAAATTGAAGTGTCAGTAGCAAAGATGCAGGATGAAGCTTATGAAAGTACATAATCAACCAATCCTACATACAAATGCTACTCTTTTTTTTTTTTTTTTAACATACAAATGCTACTAATAATGAACAAAATATAAAAAAAAGCTGAAAGAAAGCTTACCCAGCTTATGTAAGGAATGCTTGGAGAATTCACTGATCTTTGAACTCCATTGAATCACAAAAATATTACCCAAATTTTAAAAAAGTTTAATTAAGTAACTTAATTTTTGTGTAATTTAACCAACAAAAAATAGCTCCTACCCTTTTTCTTAGCGAAGAAGGAAACAAAGGAAAATGTCAAAACTCACATCATATGTGACAAAATACCTTAATATTTTCTCAACCATAAAATTTCAAATAATGTTAAAAGAAAATAAAAGAGAAAGAAAAAAACCCTGAATTCCTTACAAATTCTGTTTTTAGAAGGTGAACATTAAAAATAAATATATATATATATTTACAAATTATTCAAGGACCATTTTTTGTATATATATTTTTTATAGACAAAAGGGCAATTACAAGGAATATGAGCTTTGACAGTCACTGAAAAACAGAAACCGACAGTTATTTTAAATTTTCTCAGTTAATTAACAAAAATAAAAAGGACACTTTTTTAGACAGTTGAAAGAAGCCATTGTTATGGAGGGAAAAAAAAAAGGGAAAAAGAAAGATTCTTAGCAGAAGATAGAAGCTTTAGTGTTATTGTGTTGGTGGGGTTATGTTTATGTACAAGAAGAGCAATATCGTTTGTTAGCATTTAATTGGAAGTACTTTACTACTTACCAGATTTTTGTGGCTAAATTAAACAGTACTTTAGTACCATATTTAATACGAAGTACTTCCTCTGTTAACTATTATTTGCAACAAAGTAGATGTTTGCGGACTCTTAGGCAAAATTTGTTTGTGAGGTTAAAATGGAGAGAGAAAAAGTTGGGTGCATGTGATGAGGAGAGCGATAGAGATAAAATTTTTACCTAAAAAGGAAAGAAAACATTTATTGCACATAATTATTAGCATCCATTTATAGTATATGTTGCAAATACTAGTTAACGGAGGAAGTAATTGGGCTAACCACTATATTATAAGTGTCATTTTATTTTCACGTTCTTTGTATGTTTTTGGCACGTGATGTTAAGAAAATGAGAGTTCAACTACAAAATGCTTCCATTGTGTTTGATAGTGATTAGTGAATGACTCCCTTGCTTTGTTCTTTTTTATTAGTTGGTCTATAAAAATAATTATTGTATTTAGTTTTGATTGAGTAAAGTTAATGAAAGAGTATATTTGTGGGATTTTGAGATCAATTGTAAGTGAGAATAAAGTAGTTTAGGTGATTTTTTTTACGACTATTTAAAGTAGGGAGTTAATTTAAAAGAACCAAAAACGAAAGTGGAACTAATAAAAAGGAACTAATGGAGTATTTAGAAGAATAACTATTCATTGAATACTCTTACTCTAGTTCAATTTGGCATCCCTCATTTTTTTATTCATTTGTTTGCGTGTGTATCGATAAGTACACTATTAGTCTCGTTTAACGTGATACTTATCACACTAACGACAACTGGCCTAAGATATTAAAAGGACCAAGATTTAAACCCTTCGATCTCTCGGTCAAAACTAATCACTATATCACGAAGTAGGGTTATTTTTATTTTTTGACTAATTAAATTTAAATATTTACTTATATTGGCCCCATTAGATGATCTTTCACTTGTGCAAACACTCCTCTATATACTCCCTCCGTGTTTTAATAAGTGTTAGATTTACCGATGTGGTCGTGTTTTAATAAGTGTTACACTTCATTTTTTGGCAAAAAGCGACATTTAAATATTATATTTCTATCCTCTCATGGTCCACACCCAAACTCACTACTATTTTTTTTTATTATCTCTCCTTTTACTATATTCATTACTTTTCAATAAATTTTTAACCCTACTATATTTCTTTTACAATTTTTAATACTCCAACTACCCCACTTACCTCTTATTTTATTTTAGTCAATTAAATTGCCTAAAATTTTTTGTCGGTCAAAGTGTAACACTTACTAAAACACGGAGGGAGTATATATATATTTTGAGAAGGTATTGTGTTAGTCCGGACTGAAGAAATGTTTTGTTAGTCCAAACTGACAAATGCGGATTTTTGATATACTCAAGTAGCGGGATAATATATTCTCTATTGGCTGGATGATATCCTCTACTAACTGGATGATATCTTTTATTGGTTATATGATATCCTTTATTGACAGGATAATATTTTTACTGGCTGGATGATATCCTCTATTGGCTGCCTGGCTGGATAATATCCTCTATTAACTAGATAATATCCTTTATTGGCTAGATGATATCCTCTATTGGCTGGATATCATCCAACAAACTAATAGAGGATATCATCTAACCTACAAATGATATTATATAGCCATTAGAGGATATATATCATCCCGCCTATAAAAAATATAATCTAGACAATAGATGATATCATCCAGCTTATAGATGATATCATAGAACCAATAGAGGATATCATACAAACTATAAATAATATCATGAAACCTATATAATAGAAGATATAATTAAACTAATAGAGGATATCATGGAACTAATACGGGATATCATCTGGACAATGGATGATATCATTCAACTTATAGAAGATATCATCCAACTTATTATAGATGATATAATTAAGAAAATAGAATTTATTTTATAAAAACAATTTAAATGTCAAAAATGGTGGAATCACCATTGAAGGTCCCGTACTAAGCTCATGGGTATAAAATAACATGTTCATTTCTCAACTAAAATACATGCATTTGTTATCAAAACGCTCACAATTCAACATACAATTGTATAGAACAATCAATTTCAACAATTATACATCACACAAGAAAGCCCCAAATCGATTTTTTGGGCTATCTTCGAAAAATACGAGAATCTCAATCAATTATCAAGCCAATTTAAACATAAGTCATGGACAAATATAATCAACAAAATTTATTTTCACTATCCTTACCATCCTCTTCAATTCAAGCTTGAATTATGAACAAATAAAATGGAGTAAATTAACAGAAAGTTGAGTGGAAAGAAAATAGGGGTGGGTTAAAGGTGAGGGAGGAGAGATAAAGTGAAGTAGGATTGAGTGGGAGTATTGTTGGTGGTAGTGAGTGGAAATGAGGGTATGAGAAGTTTGTAATGTCGTACAAAAAATAATAGCTGGACTGACAAACTATTTCGTCAGGCTGGAATGAACCAATAGTTTGTGTATATTTTTTTGTCCTCCTACCAAGCTTATTTACAAACAATATATGGAGTAAGCTAGAATCAACTTTGGCAAATGAATGGTTAGATTTTTTTGAAATGAATCAGGTCATTCCAGGTCTATTCTACAATCAAGTTGAATTTTGAGTTGAATTGGGTCAAATTAAATCAGATTTTAGATTTAATCGATCATATAGGTTATCTAGCCTGATTCAATATTGGGTAAATACTTCAGATCAATATTAGATCAAATTAGTTCATTTCAAGTCAACATTAAGATAATATTATTGTTGTTGGTGTTGGTGTTGTTATTATCATTATTACTCACTCTATTTCATAATAAAAGTCCCAAAGTTACCTGGATATGTATGCCTACTTGTTTGACTAATAATATATTTAATTATCAATAATTATAAATTAAAAAAAGTTGATATTCGAAAATTGTACATTGAAACGATTCTAAAAACAAGTACTTACGTGACTATATTTTCTTATTTACTCCCTCTGTCTCTAAATATAGTTTCCGAATTCCTTTTAAGTGCCTGTACATGATGCTATTATTCTTTTTTTTTTTTTTTTTTTATCAATTATAGATATCAAAAGGATTTTTTGACATTTGCTACCAACTAAAACGCCTAGCTTCAGATTTGCTACCGTTTTAGTTTTTTTTTTTTTTACTTTGCTACCAACCTAAACAGAGTTTGTTAGAAATTACTACCACTTAACGGAATCCGTTAGAATTTCCGATAAGTTTATTTACAAAATAAAAAAAAGAAAAAAAACCCAGCCACCCCACTGCCACCGACCCCCTCCCCTCAACTGTCAGTCTGCCACCCATCCCCCCTTCCGGCGGTCGGCGCCGGCGATCTCACCCCCTCCCTTTTCCCCACCCACAAAGCCAACCCCCCTCCCTATCCCTCACCCACGAAGCCAACCCCCACCGAAATCAGCCCCCCTCCTTGTTACCCCACCGGAATTGCACCCCTCCCCTTCCCCCCCCACCCAAAAACTGACACCCGTAACCCTAATAAACCCGAAACCACCCAAACAAATTGAGGGTTTGTGAATTGGGGGTTTGCAAATTTGGTGGTTTAGGGTTTGCAAAATTGGTGGCTGTGATGGTGTTGCGGGCTTCTGCGAAATGGTGGCTGCAAATTGAGGAAGGTCTGCGAAATTGACGGCGGAGCTGCTGTTGTGGGTGGGTGCAAATTGGTGGTTGTTTATTAAGGGTTTGCGAAATTAGTGGCTGAGTTGGTGGCTGCGAATTGGTGGTGGAGTTAACGGGGAGGGGCCTGATTCGGTGGTGGTTGGCTTCGGTGGGTGGGGGAAAGGGAGTGGGGGTTGACTTCGTGGTGGGGGAAAGGGAGGGGGTAGGGTTGCCGGCGCCGACCGTAGTTTTGGGCGCCAACCGCCGACAGGAGGGAGGGGGAGGGGTGGCAGTTGAGGGGAGGGGGTGGCAGTGAGGTGGTTAGACGATGGTATGGCCCCACTGATGGAATTTGTAATGGTGTAAGGCATGGGGTAGTAATTTCTAACAAACTCTATTTAAGGTGGTAACAAAATTAAAATTTTTTAAAACGATAGCAAATCTGAAGCTAGGTGTTTTAGGTGGTAGCAAATGTCAAAAAATCCATATAAAAAATGATCAAAATAAAACCTCATTTTTCTTTGTCTTTATTACTTGAAGTACTTGAACTATCCTCATTTGTCTCTCAAGCTTTGTGCTACACCAATGCGCATGTACTTTATTCTTTTTCATGTACTTATTACTGGTGGTCCACTCAATTTATTAGATTTTTTCTCCTTTTTTTGTTGTACTTAATGCACTTGCTCTTTCCTTTTCTTAATTCTCGTGAAATTTGGCAAACATGAACTATATTTAGGAGACGTAAGGAGTATAAATCACTAACATTGGTCAAAATAGGTTATGTGAATAGAGAAAAAAGTCAAAATTGGGTATCTATTTTAAGAGTTATGATATATGTAGCCCTTAGGGCTATATATAAGCTTTAAATATACTTCCTAAAATGGAATTATGTTAAGAATTCATGACAAAATCACGTGCAATTCGGTGCGATTAATGTTACTTTATTCTAAATATTTCCTTTTATAGCTTCTTATACATAGCTCTTAGGGCTATGTTTATCATCTTCCCTATTTTAAAGCGAATTGAGTATTACTCTTTATTTTGTTATTTTTTTAATTTTTAATTATACTACAAAGTATTAAATTACCTTTATCCGTAGAGACGAACAAAACTCTTTGTGAATATTGTAGAATTGGTTTGTGTTTAGTTTGTCTAATGAGCCAAGTTCGAGGACAAAATAACCACTTGAATATTAGATGGTCTAAAATCAAACTCAATGAGATATTCTTATTCTGCTCATAGACTCGTTAATTTGTTAGCCTCATGAACTTGTTAATACGAAGTGCTAGAATTTGGATTGATATTATGTTACAAAAGAGGTCCAATCAATCATGTCATCGTCAAAGGTGTGTAGCCAATAGACATAATACAAATGGAAATAAAGCATAAACTTTTAATCTTTTGAAATGTAATTAAAAAAAATCTATAAAAAATTAAGTCGGTTTCATTTAAAAAAATTTCGATTTTAAATATTTTATTTGAATTATTAAAAAAAATTGGGTGAGTCGGAATAATATTCTATTATATGACATTAATATTGTAATATCTGACATTAATAATCTAATACTTGACATTAATGTAATAAAAAAATCTAATATCTGACATTGGATTACTAAATTATTAATGTCGGATATTAGATTATTAATGTCATATATTAGAATATAATTGTCAGATGTTAGAATATTATAGTTAGATATATTAGACTAACAACAAGTTCAGTCTCACGCAAAAGTTTCTCTTGAATTATTATTGGCTTCACCGTAAGTGTTGAGTCATTGTTCGTAGATCAAGTATTTTAGAATAAGATATGTATCTATTCTAACAAGTCTAGTTAACATTAGTATTTTATGGTAATGCACCCATAATTGACTTGATGATGATATGAAATCAAGCATGGAAATTATCTTTCATTTTGACATGAAAGCAATGCTTGTAAGCTTTTGCTGTTCCATACGAGCAAGTTTTAGCAATAGGCATCAAATGGGCTCTGGTCATGACATTTGAGTGGCCCCATAAACTTTGGTGTACCAATTGCTTTGTTTGGTCCTCACACCACTACTTTCTTTGGTTGGTAGCTAAAGATTTTTTAAAAGAAATGGTAATTGCAATTTTGACTAAAGTCTCACCAACAACTACTATGTGTGCTTTCTAATTTATAGAATTGTAAGTTATTGTCACTTTGAGAAGAAATTTAATGAGAGCCTTGAGAGGCAACACATTTAGTTGTGGTTGTTTACCTCAGTCTTGAGGCACCAAATTGCCCATCATACACTATATATATATATAGCTTAATCGTATAGGACAGTTGATTAGTTGGCAAATTTTGGAGTTGGTTTATCACCTAAGCGGGTTTTGCTTCAGGCGGTCCTTAAAAGGTCTTCGTGCAGCTTTTTTGGTGGATTGGGGTGGTTTGGCTTTTGGCTTGAATTGTTCCAATAGTAGCAGCTTGAAGCTAGGAGTTTTCGTTTTGTTTTAATATTCTTGCTAGCTTTCTTTATATTTTGGTGTTGTTTCTTTCTCTGGAGAAATTCACGAATACGTTGTCTCGTGATACATATATTTAGAATAGTGCAAAGAAAAGATCATGTAAGTTGTGATTTATTAGTTATTATTTCAGTTGTGATTTATTACATATATTTATAATCCTTAATAAAAAAAATATTGTAAAACTTAATTTTATTTACGGAATTACAAATCATTTTAATAAAAAGACTTTTTCTTAGTAAAATGAGTTTTAAACAATGTCCAATTTAACTTTTGTATAGTTTTCACTATTCAAAAAAAAAAAAAAAATTTAAAAAAAACTTTGTATAGTTTTCACTTCTCACATTTGCATATTATAATCAATTTTATACTTTTTTTTTTTGGAAGGAATTTATTACGAAGTATATATTTTACAATTTAAAAAAATATATAATATATATATTAAAATTATAAATGTATTAATTGAACAAACATGATATAAGAAGCACATTTGAAAGAAACTAACGAACCATTTGTACTTCATCCATCATAACCAAAAAGTTATAAAGAACCACTAGCCTCAAGGCAATTTCAATTAAATGCCCGGGTTCATACATGGTTCAAATGTTCAATAATGCTGATCTGCTGTTAAGCTGCCTATGAAAACAATTAGTCATAAAGGTAAAGGTATACTGAAAAGCAGTACTAGTTCTTTTGATAAAGTATGTACAATGCAATGTTATCAAATTATAACCTGTGGTTCAAAGGACTACCAAATCCAATTTCCCCCAAAAGCGAAGAAAAGAACAGAACGGTTACAGGAAGGTGGGGAAGAAAGGATCCATAAGCTAAGAAAAGAAAGTAACTACAGAAACATGGGGGTATAACTGTATAAGACACCCAGTTAGCTGGCAATCTAAATGATCTTCGGACCTAAATACTCTATTCCGTCCATCTCTGAGTTTTCTGGCATCTCAATCTCTTCCAACCATCTAAACGAGTGCTCACCGTCTTTCACCTCAGCTAAAGTTTCATCTGCATCAGCATTTATTAAATTTCATCATTAGCAAAAGTGCACACATATATATACATTACATCATAAAATTAACAGCAGTTCATATTAATCATATATGGCTTGGCATCCCCCTTTCTGATGTCTGCATTTCACATATGATAAATTTGCGTCATAATACAAGTTATTGTATCAACGGCAACACTTGGTGCGAATTCTACTGGTTCATAAAAGGCAACAGGCAAATTGTCCCTGTCCTTAAAGTCCAGTGCACTTGTAACACACCACTCACATTTTATAATTGATAGCATATGTCCTTATGCCATAGCATTCTTCTCAATTCACAAAACACAGTCGATCAAAAGCAAATACGGACAATGTCATTACTTTTTAACCTAACGAACATAATTTCCTCTTTGTATGGTAATATCAAAATGATACTCTCTCCCTCAGAAAGTCAGAAATCACTGTGAACTTGTGTTACTGTTTTAGGATGTGCAAAAATATTTGTCAACATATAGCAATAAATTATAAGAGATTATAGAGAAGTCCTACTTGCCACTTTAGGCCTTTACCTATATCCCTTACTGTTCAATTATGCACCTAAGAAGATGAACAAGCGATGATTGCTGAACTTTTAGGGGTGGCTAAACTAGAAACATCATAGAGAAACATAAATTGATGATGGAGCATCACTACTTGCACTCTTCTAAAGTCAATGTTAAACCATTTTATTTTTTAAGGAAATGTTCAACCTTCTCTATGTTTTTTGCTCATTCCGTCTAAATTTACTTGCCTTGTTTTCCTATTTGGGTGTCCTAATTTACTTGCCTCATTTCTGTTTCATAAATTTTCTCTCTAACTTTTTTTTTTCTTTTTAATTGGGTCTCACATTCACCCAATTGACCCAATCATTTTGTTTTCGATCTACGGTGTAGATAAACAGGGACGAAGGGAGTATTATTTTTCATAGATTATAACAGGGTATCCATGTTTTGTCAGATGAATGTCTAGCATTAGTCATCAAAAAAACTAGGGTGTTGGAGAAACACAAAAGTATCAACGTAATGATTCCGCTTTTCATGTTGATAATCTAAATGATAGATCCCTTCTACAGCTTTAACCCTTTCAATTGCTTTAACTGGGGTATATTAGGAGATATTCCAATAAATTGGAGCTTAGGAGAGTTACTTGGTCTTTGTAAAATTTCTTATCCATGCCAGTTATCACTAAGGGTCAAACAAATGATAATGAGAAAAATAACAGAGAGGGACAGGAAAATTTATTCAACAGGATTGTTAATGAAAAGCTAGTCAAGTAAATCGAGGGTAGGACAGACTCACTTTTTTACGAAATAACGAGGCAGATTAAACAACCTTAATAATTCCGGACTTAGGGTTTCACATTATTGATATGAAATTGTATTCAACATGACATGTAACTTATAGGCAGACTGGATTCAGAAAAATTAAAATATTATGAGGTGAAACTTGCCTGAAGATGCAGACAGAACTTCTTTGTAATATGTACAGTCACGACCATCTTCTTTTGAGTAAGGCGGTCCAAGGACATCAAGAACAGCACATGGTGTTATGGCTGTAAACTCATGGATATTGCCCCCCGTGGTTGGATAGAGGACTGATGTGTTACATGGAGAAGTAAAGACACTGTTAGCTTTTAAGTTTGCTAGCCTCCCTGCAATAAACATTCAAGTTCAATTAGAAAATTTGTATAAATTATTCAAAATTGAAGAGAACTGAAGAGAGATGACTTACTTGATGAAGATTTTTTGCTACAATCCACATCTACTGAATCATCCCAGTCATATGCTTTGATGTGCATTTTACCTAACAGTAGTTTGTTGAAAACTGTCATTTCTGGATGATTGTGAAGAGGAATGACAGCTGATGCTGGTAGAAAGAAAAGCACCAACTGCAATTTGAGAAAATCAGACAATCAGAAGAAGCCATTGTAACTTGAATGTCGAATTCTGGCAGGCAACATTATATGAGCTAAGATTAGATGTTATTGAATATGTATAGCACATCAAGTGGATTCAATGCATCAATCCAGAATACGAAGGCCTTGGTCTCTTCAACTTAATAAGAAATAATGTTCAATAAATTTAGTTTCAGCAAACATTAGTTTGATTGGGAAATACAGTTTTCATCACTAAAAATCAACATACTGCATGTGAGAAGAAAGGGGGGGAAAATAGAAAATAAGTACAAAATCTTTCCAATCAATAAAAATAATTTCAGTTCCGTAGAAAACAGGTGAAGAGAACGACACAGGAAAAACCATATAATAGAAAGCTAATTGAGTTTAGTGGACTTACTGAAAAATCACGACACTTGTGTACTGTGGTGTATGTGACTCTTGGGTTTCCTTTGACACAACTTTCAGTCTTGAAAAAAGGGAGATCTCTACTCAGTCCAAAATCTTCAGGTACCAGGCAATCTGTAAACATACAATAATAATACCTTCTTATGAAAGGATCAAATCTAAGTTAATTTAAGGTCCTTGAACTACGTGTTAACTCTATACACGTGCAAGTGAAATGAAATGAGGCAACAATGCATACAATCAATAAAATTCAAAAAATCCAAATCCATGATTAATACAAGATTGAGAAAGTTGTAATAAAAGACTCCTCAGGGATTATCATAGCTAGAATATTGCTAGGGTGTTAGTGTGTTACTATAGCAAGTCATGTTACTACAAACCAGTTTTCTATATAAAAAAGATGATTAGCGAAGTTTAAATCTAGTTAATTGACCTAGCTAGTTGGTATTAACTTCCTGGGGCAGAAACAGTAACTTAATCATAATAAGCTGTCAATCCCATACTCTTATTTCCCATCTTTTTTTTTTGTATAATGAAATAAGGCACAGTAGAGTTGTCAACTGACATCTAACACCAAGAAAAGAGAAGGCATTGTACAATTTGAAACAGTAAAAATGTCCAGCATAAATTGAAAAGAACCCATATGTCAGGCTGGAAGGTACTAATGTTTACTAAGGTGTTTGATGACATCAAACCCCCATTGTCTCCCCTATTAAAAGGAAAAAGTAAGGTACGTTACGATCCAACCCTTTTCATTATCTTCCTTTAAAATGTCTTGTTGGACATATGTACAATAAATGAGGGGGTTCAACAAAAACATTAATCAGAAAACAAATTAAACTAAAAGGATACGTTGAAGTAATCACAAACATTACTCATCAATCATAAATTCATAATACATATATTTTCCATACATCCATCACTACAATATATACGATACTTGTAGCTTCAGAAGTTTTATAACTTTTAACGTGAAACTGAGCATTGATGGGTGATAATGAAAGTAAGTTATCGAGTAGTGGAAGCCAATAACAAAATTCACACTCTATTCTACATATTTGAAATGTAAGGTAGTGAGATGACTCTAGATTCCATTTATAAAACCATCTCATGAAAACCAAAGCAACAACCATAAAGTCCAAAGTTTCAAATATACATTGATAAAATCTACCCTAGAAAAAAATTATTTGAATAATTTTAGAAATGAATTCAATTTTTCAGATCCTTTATTTAAAATAAGGGATTAACTTTTTTTGCCAACTCCTCCATAAACACGAGTACTGTAAGATTTCCTTCAAAAAAAAAATGAGTACTGTAAGAAGGAACATAAAATTTCTATTAGTTCAATGACTACCTAAGTTTCAAACTTATCAAAATGTGTTCATTGTCAAATATGGAATTGCCTAAGCTGCATTACATCAACTTTTAATCAGCATATTCACACATATATTTCCCAAGGGAAGGCAATATAAAAACCATTCTTCCGATCATTTGGCACTGGTACTTATAAAGAAAGGAAAGCAAAAATATATCTTCTCTTTTTTTGGGAACATTATACTAGGATTGCCTTTCCCAATATAGTTTGCTTCCACGAGGGAAACTCGTAAAAGATAAACATCACATAAAAGGAGCCAAATATATCAATAAGGAGCAGTTGAGTAGTGCACTAAACGACATCATAGCCCCGTGATCTTTCACATGTGATTACAATTAGTGTCTGTCGTAAATGAGTAATTTAATTACACCGATCTAGTTAAATCTATAGCTCTTAACTTCATCCCTTTTTTCCCTTTCATTAACTAAAAGCCAAAATTCTGTTTCCATCATAGAAAGTTCATAACGTCATCTGCAAGCGCTTAGTGAAAGTATATTTCTTCTAACCCCGAAACCCTAATAACCTAGCAAACTCTTAGTAAAAGAAGCTTATCTCTTGCCTAAATTAACAACCAAACATCACCGACAAAACTACAACTAGTATAAGATCATCTTCAAAATGGTTAAAATTATTCCACCCACCGAACACCCCCTACCCTCCCCCACAAAGCCCTAATATCAATATGGCATTATCTTCTGTTGTATGGGACAAAGTATGTAGATTCTTCATCAAGGCAATATCTATACAAATAAATAATAAATAAATAACGGATAAATGTGGATAACTCCCGAGTTGCCAACATTGAAAAAGAAAAATGAAGATCGATATCGAGACGAATTACTTGGTCAATGAAACATAATGTGGGATACCATAAGTCCATAACATCAAAGAAAAATTCCATCTACCCAAAACTGTTATCTTAACTCAAGCCAGACACTTTGCACGCATTACTTCTTGTTCTATAACGAGACGAATTACTAGTCAATGAAAGCATAATATAATATACCATCAACATCAAAAAAAATTTCCATCTAACCAGAACTGTTACCTTAACATAAGCTAGACACTTGCACGCATAACTCCTTAATTTTATACTAGTAAAGTAGTAATACCACTACCATGTAATCCAACCAATTTGATTATGTAGTTTTGACAAGTCATTATGTATCATAGCACAAGCCATTTACAAACAGTAATTTTGACATAAATTCAACAATCAAATTATTTAAAGACAATGCAGGAGAAGGGCAATCCAATGCAGGAAGCTCTCTATTCGAACTTTTGAAGAATGCTTTATGAATCTAATACAAGTTTCAAACTCAACTTTTCACATAAGATATAGCATTATGCTAAATTAAATGGAATTTGACATAATCATGAACTAAAACTAGTAAAATCAATGGTAACATAGACTTATACTCTTATATTTAATTTAATCTATTAGGGAGAGTCACAAAGGGCAATGACGTGAAATTTTATACGTAATTCAATCACACATCCTCATAGTCTAATTTTGTACAAATATCAACGAAACAATCCAAAAAGTAAATTACCCAAAAAAACATCATAAGTGGGAAAATATTTACAAGCAAAGTGTAATTTTGGCACTTATATCATTCGGATAAAATCATAAAATGACAAGCAACAAAATGCAATCACTTTTAAGGCAAATTAAGGCAAAATTAAGGAAAATACTACAAAACCCAAATCAAAATTAACACCAAATGTCGAAAAACATATATTAAAATCATTAGGAAAGAGACTCACCCAGTATATTGCAGAGATTTTGAACATCTTGAGGAGGAGGAACAATCCCAGGACCCTTGAAAACATTCTTACAATAACTATAAAGTTGTTGCAAAGTGAAAGAAGGCAATTCCTTCTTCATGGTAGTAGTAGTTGAAGAAGGAGAAGAAGATGATGAAGAAGATGATCTCCTTCTAACTTTTTTCTTCTTAACAACCTTACCATTAACAACCCCATTAATCTCCCTTCTATGTTCAACCAACCCAGCATCCATTTTCATCTTAAGAAGAGTTTTTGAGTTCTTTGAGGAATTTTAACAAACACCTGGTGTGCAGAATTTGTAGTAAGAAGAAGAACACAGGAAAAATACGTATTGAAGAAAACAGTAGATCTGTAATATTCTGTGGGAGTAAATTGAATCAAAGTTTTTGGGTTGGATTGGATTGAATGAAAAGTAAAAGAGAAACTCAAGAGATTATATAAACAGAGGGAAGGATATAGAAAACCAGGGGCCATCTTGGGTGGACTCGAAACGAAACCAGCAAGTTTTTTTTTTTTTTTTTTTTTTTTTTTTTTTTTTTTTTTTATAATTTTGGAATTAAAATATTGTGTTTGGATATGGTAATAGACTAAATTAAGATGGAAGTATGAGATATCTATACTATATATTAAAAGGCGTTCCTAAGAACGTTGATGTGCCACACAATCCCTTTTTTGTTGCGCCACGTCATTTTCCCAATGTCTCATGATGCCACAACATAAGGATAAGGGGGATCGAACCCTCAATCTCTTACAAGAAGAATAACTATTTCACCATCTAAGCCAATTACCAAGTATATTATCAATATGTAAAAAAAAATTATATAAGTGCAAACCAAAAGAATCAATTAAAATAAAATATACTAAAAAAAACTCAATTTTAGTTTGACAATAATAACTATTATACAATTTTAAAATCTTTTTACAAAATTTATTGATTGCACGTCTACAATAGTAGCAACCCGGGGCAACGTCCGGGCTACTCACTAGTTGTAAGATTTAATTTACTGTAATTTTTTAATGCCTTGACCCCACTAGAATAACATTATTGTACAATTGTACTTTATTTTGTTGATATTTAGGATATATTTTTCCTTAAAGGGAAGATATGAATAGATCTATCGGTTGGTTATGGTACGAAATAATTCAGTCAAATCGGTTATTTAGAGGATATTAACTTGTAGTTTTTTATTTAACATAAAATTAATAAAATCATAACTAGTAAAAAAGAAAATACATTAATATACATATTGAGGTATCAATAATGGTAGGGTATTGTGGTTACGTGACCTAAAATAACTAAGTATGACATAAAAGTTGTGAACCACTCTACCAATGTCATGCTATAATACTTATACTTGCAATCCTCACACAGTCACACGTACTTCTTAACACTATGAGACATGGCATTAAGGACAGCTTGGCCTCGAGAGCATGAAATCATTTAGATAAGTACTCCATGTAATATTTTAACATACAAAACGCAAGTCACGTTCTTACAAGCCCTATGAGAACTTTCAACTGTTCAGCATTCCTCTTTTGCAACTTTATAATATTTGTTGCTTTCAATTTCGATTCTTTCCCACAAAATGATATACTTAGGATATGTTCTCATTGACTGAACTCAGCTGAACTGAACTGAACTGAGCTAAACTCAACTGAACTCAACTGAAATGAATATTTTATAAGAAAAGAAAATTAGGAGCTGAACTGAACTGAGCTGAGCTGAGCTGAGCTGAACTGAACTGAATTGAGCTGAGCTGAGCTGAACTGAACTGGATTTCAACGTAAGGGAACAGACCCTTACTCTGTTCTTTTATTATTGCACCACTTGCCTTTTTAGGAAGTTTCACAAATATTGCACCATAACCTTTTTAGGAAAAATATTATTTGTGCTCACAATATAAAATACCCAACATACCCTTGCTTTTCACACTTACTTTTTAGTTTATCAATATGCCACATGGGCAACTTTGTATTTTTACCTTTCTTTTAGGATTTGTTCTCTTCACCTGAAACAAGTAAATCTGGTCGGAATTTTTTAAGGTTTGATCTGAATTTTTCTGATCTGGTCTGGTCTAATCTGATTTAACAATTTGACTAAACTTTGACCGCATTTTAATACTAATCTATAAAGAAAAATAATATCAAATGGATCTTGTTAGATTCGTCTCATTATTAACTTTTTAAATATGTAATTTTTATAAAAAAAATTTAGTACACAATTAACAATATTTAGCAATAAGTAAATGATAATCAAAAGTTCTGATCTGGTCTGATCTGAATCTTTCTGATCTGATTTGAATTTATTAAGGAATAAGTAATAACTATCTGAAATAAGTTGAAGAGAACAAGTCCTTACTTTTTTCCACTACCAAAATATTTGTACCCAACCCCTGTGGTGCAATAATAAAAATAAAAATAAAAAAAAAAAAAAAAAAAAAAAAAAAAAAAAAAAAAAAAAAAACAGAAGACGTATTTAAAATGTTGGCCAATTGTTGGGGATTTGAAGTGATTTTAAAAAAAATATTAAAACAAAAAGGAATAACTAAACAAAAAAAGAAGGTAAAAGTTTGAATTTCACTGAAGTTGAGTGCAACACATTCTCATTGGAATTTTACTCTTTGCATTTCTCTGAGTAAACCAACATTTCGTTTAGATTTTACAAATCCAACTATATTTACCACATTACGTAAGCAATAGAACTAAGGGGCCCTAGGCCCCTAATTCACCTAAATGTTGCACTACGATTCCCACTGGCCGGGAAAGCCTGGCGTCTTTTACCTTGGGGAAGTAAATCTTCATCATTACTGCTCCTATCAGTAACAACGCCTTTTTTCTTCCCAGAATGATTGTTATTATCATCAGTTTTCAAGTCTCTCTTTGTAGGTTCCCCAAATTTCACCTCTTTTCTAGCAGCTTCATAATCAAATGGCTTGAATTGCAAGCCACCAGTATCTTGAGGATCCTTTTCTTGTTTGCTAGCTTGGCTCTGATTCATAGGCTGCAAACATTTCTGAAAACTGGATGATAAATCTGTTAGGGAAATTGGCTCATTATCCTCATCGTCATCCTCATCCAAAACCACTATCTCCGGTTGACAAGCAACTTGATGATCAGTTGAATCCACATGATTTTGATCTCGGTCTAAACTATCAGTTGGTTCTTCGTCACTGGTATCACTGTCCAACAATATAACATCATCTAACATGGTGTTTGACCCTGATTCAACAGGGTGACTTTCAGAGGGTACAACCTCAGAAGCTCTATCTGGCTCTTCACATGCCTGGATTGACCGTTGATCACCATCTAACAATATTACATCTTCTGAAATGCTTCCCAACTCTGGTTCATAAGAGCTCTCCCCAGTAAGCTGAGCATCAGAGGTTCTGTTGGGCTCCTTAGTTGCTGGTTTCAACTCTTGTTCTCTTGAAGAAAATGAATAGAAAGGAAGATTCACCGTAGACTTGATCTGCTCCAACTTGTCTTCATCCTGCAACATGGAAGAAATTATGCTGAAGATGGGCAAGTGGAAATGGCCCTAGTGGACCAGTTCTTAATCAAAAACATACTGTAATAATATTGGCAACTGCAAATTTAAAAAAAAAAAATAAAAATAATAAATATAATAATAATAACCCATTGTATTAACTTAAGCAAACCAAAATTATTATTCTCAAGAGGGGCAAGGAGGTTATGTACAGTTAGCCAGGGGTGTATAACCACATTTCAAAGGAATGAAAGGATATTAATGCTATGTTTGGATAGAGAGAAATGTAGGGAAAGGAAGAGAAGAGAAATGAAATGGAGGGATGCATCCTCCCTTGTTTGGATATCTAATGTAAGGAGGGAAGGGGAGGGAATTGAAGGGACCATTTTCCTTCCACTTTTAATAAATCAAATCCCTCCATTGTTGGAGAGATTTGGAAGGAAAATGGAAGGTCTCCTTCTCCCTCCCCTCACCTCCCTTTCCCTTCCCTCTTTTTCCTACCCCTCCCTTTCCCGTCACTATTCTTACTCAAACATAGTGCAAGTGAATAAGATACCTTATACGAGGTAAAAAAACATGGAACAAGACAAATAGGCCACATAATAACATACATACACATTATACTACTACATTATCATAAAATTGTAGTGGCACAAAACCTTTTTAAAATCAGTTTTCTTTTTGGAGGCAGAACTTCCAAGAAGTGCACCAAATGCACGACCAGGCTTCTTCAACAGCTGGACAGTAGTTTCGGCAACCTACAAGAAAGAAAAGTAAAATCTTCACAAAAAATTCAGAAGTAAAAAAGCATTGGTTGCATTTCACATTTTTCTGAGCATAAAATCTTTTCTGAACAAAGGGCATGACACTAACATTTTTCTGACTGGAATAAGCCACCTGTTCTCTCCGAGACTCAAGAGTAACACTACCAATAGTGCCTTTTGTTATATTTCCGTTCTGAAGGTTATCCTTTACCAACACTCCATCCTTCCTTGGTTTGGGATCAAGGCCAGTAAGCTTCAAACCTTGATCTTTCAACTGCAAATGAGCTGGTGCTTGTTCATGCTGGCTACCATCAGAACCTTCACCGATACAACCAGTCTGAGCCTCAGAGATGTCAGTCCCTGCATTATTCAATTCAGGTGCCTGAAATAAAATATGACGTCACAAAACATGACAAGAAAATTTTCAAGGGCACTAAATTTTCAAATAAACTAATTCTCCATTTCTGCACAATGTATGGAGATATTGACCATTTTTTGCTTGAAACAGTTGGATCAAAAGCCCAGCCAATTAAAATTAACTACTAACATGACAATTCAACATAGAGATAACTATGTAAATTCAGATCAGCAGCCAAAAACTAACTCTCAAAGAGAGTACCACCAATAATTCAAGGCTTCAGGCACGAGACATTCAATGGAACTAAAATATATGAAATTGAGAAAAATAAATTGCTAAATTAGTTGCAGAACGCCAAACAGTTCAACAGAATACTAAGGGGCCGTTTGGTTGGGGGTATTCAGGAAAGGGAATGGGAATCAATCACCCCGATTCCCTTTGTTGTTGTTTGTTAAGCACTTTCTTTCATTCCCTTTACCCCCTTCATTCCCCCAAATCCCTCTAACTTCATTCCCCACCCCCCCCCCCCTAGGTATTTCCATTCCATTCCCTACCCACCTTCACACCACCACCTTCACACCTACGAACACCACCGGAAACCAGCCCACCTTACCACCACCGACACCACCCCGACCACCGCTGCCCCTCCCCCGACCCTCGCCGCCCTCCCCTCCCCCGCAAAACATCCCTCAGCCCCCGCAAAACCCGCCCCTATCCCCGTAAAACCGTCGCCCAGCCCTCCCACCACCCTCGCCGACCCTTCCCCGACTCTCGCCGCCTGTCCCCTTCCCCGTAAAAGCATTCCTTCGCCACTTCCTAAACCCCTCGTCGATCTAGGGTTTTTTCGATTAGGGTTTTTTCGATTCGGGTTTTTTGCGGGGCTGTGATGGCCGGAGAAGGGAGGCGAAGGGTGAGGGAGGTGTGGCGACTGGTTTGGTGGTGGTTCGGTGGTGGGAACGATGGAGAATGGATTTTACTGGTGGTTGGTGGTGGTGGTGTGGTGGTGGGACTGGTGGGTCTCATTCCCTTTGTTTTTAAAACAAACAACAACCCAAATTTTAGGTATTTTCATTCCATTCCTTCTCTTTCCCTTTGTTCATTCCATTCCGATTACCCTCTGCGAACCAAACGGCCCCTAAAGTTATAAGCTTCTTAAAACAGTCGCACACAAAATGTGTATCCCAGCTAAAATTCAAGAATTCAGTAGTTTTTATGAAATCGAGAATAATACACACGCACGCACGCATGCACATGTAATCTTCAATTACTACAAACTCACCATCTGAATTCGAGCTTCTTTCAATTGCTGAACTACGGCTTCGAAAGACGAAGCGTTCTGAACCGCATGCCTAATGATGTTGACCACAGCACCAAGATTGCGCTCCACATATGGGTGCTTAGACTTTACCAAATGTCGTAATTTGCTAGTAGTCAGAGGCATCTGCTTGGCTTTTCCATTGAATAAAATAAGTTAAGAATGACAAAGTCACAAACAAATTCCAAGCATAAGCTTTGCACATACAAGAGCTGAGCAGAATGGTAAATATCAAAGCATGCTTCCAAAATACCTATTTCCAAGAGTACTTTATTAGGCAATATATAACCAGTGCTTTCATCCTCTGCACGGGCAATAGCATCCCTCCAATCACAGAGACCCTGCGGATAGATATCAAGTTAGAATCAGTGATAACAAGAGGTGACAACACGCACTTAATATATTAGAGGGTTTTAAGTTTTAGATAGGAAATGAGTGAAAATTATCACAATTAAAACAGTACTTTCTGAATGAAAAAAAAAAAAATCCAATACGCATGAATGTAAAAAATTTCATATTGGCTCATGCAAGGCAGTGCAGCAGCAGATGACAAAGCATTGCCTTTAGCATTCTTTTTCACAATGTCAGACATAGGATAAAGAACAAGATATTGATTGTTAAGGAGCTACAGCTAACAGACTACAAGACATTGCTCTGTAATGAATATCTTTTATAGGACACTAAAAAGGGACAAAAAAAAAAAAAAAAAAAAATTAAAAAAAAAGAGAAAAAAAGAGATGGCCTAGACTTTAGACCTTTCAAGGTATTATCAAGAGTCACTCTTCACTGATTCACAACCTTAAGGGTTTTGATTGCTACTTCAATATGATGCATGATGAAAGCCCTTTAGAAATTAATATTCAAACATAGAAAGCCATACAATTCACATTGCACAAGTTCAGTATTAAATTGGCCAAGAAATGACATCAAATTCCTATACTAATCATACTTACAGCGACAATGGATAGCTGCTGAGCATTAAGATTAGCTGCCTGCACACTGTTCATCAACATATACAACAATTAAGCAACCAAAGATCAAAGTTGTACAATATTACTTTGCAAAATTAATAGCTTAACCAGCAAGATCTGAAAACTTGCATCTTTTAATGTCCAAACTACAAGAGACTGACCCATATATGTAGAGATACGACGTATCCGTTAACAGCTCCTTCTCATACAGTTGCATGCATAGATCATAACTGCGCTTGTATACCTGCTCGATTACAGAATCAACATAAAGTCCCACATGAGAAAGAGAAGATTTGACTACAAGATATGACTGGTACATGACAACAGACACCAAAGAAGACTAAAATTGTATCAGAAATGCAAAGTAATTTAAGTACTCCTGAAGCCCTAGACCTTCCAACTAACAGAATCCACAAACCCTAATTTAACTCTTCAAAAAAAAAAAACGTCAATACTTGGAGTAATAAAAAAACATACTTCGTATATAGATGGTGGATTCGACTAGAACATACAGACTATAAATAAAATAACAATTACATAATATGTAGAAGTATTAGGTAAATTAGGAGTTATCAACTTGCAATATTTTTTTTTTTGGTATAAAAGGAAAATAACATGTAATTTCTGAAGTACATAATAGCAGAGGTAGATGATAGTTAATATTTATAGAGTAATTGGGTATTTTAATTTTCCAAGCAAATTACAAGTATATCTGAAAAAGAGTATTCAACCAATCTAGTTATATTCAAGTTTCACAAAAGTAGCTTGATTAATCAAAAGTGTTATTTGGGATCAATCTAATCTTTACCAATTCCCCACTAAAAGAGACTAGAAATTGAAGTAAATCTTTTTGTTCCAACTCGAATTCCATCCACCAAAAGTGCTGACTAAGCTGACGATCCACTGGTAAATTCTATCTCTAAAGCTTCAATTTAACAACATACCAAAAATGTAACAAGCCCCTTATCAGACATCAAGGTAGATAACAGAACTAATCAACTGATATAAATTGATAATACAAATTTTAGGAACAAATTCTTCATGATCAACATTGGCTCTAAGAGACCACTTCCCTTTTAATTGAAATGCCATCCAAAAAGTTGATCACACTTTAAAATCAATTTATAAAGAATAGGGCCACTTTTAACAAGAACGAGTAACATAACTTTAACAACCTTATAAGATGGCAGGAGTAAATGTTTCCATAGTACAGTAGGCCAGTACCCTATAGACAAATACTGGTTGGAAAGTGCAAATCAATGAAAATACTTCCTCCATTCCCTTATAATGGTTACACTTGAAGTCTTGAACATTTCACAGCCAAGCAAAAAAGATTAGAAAGTAAGAGAAAGGTATGAGAAAAGTGTTGTAAGAAAAGAAAAATAAAATATAGTTGAATGGAGTGTTGTAAAAAATGAAGAATAAAAAATTAGATTGAGTAGAATAATGTTAATAAAAAAAAATAAAAATAAAAAATAAATCTTTTGAGTGGAATGTTGCAACTAAAGTGGGAAAAGGTGGAGTAAACGATTTTAATCAGGTGGCCATAAACCCTATAATGGAATTAAGTGAAGCATGACCATTAATTTGAATAAACCATTTTTAAAAAAGTTTAACCATTATAAGGAAACAGAGGGAGTGCCCGCTATATATAAATATTGATAAGAGCTTAAGACTATAACACTGAATTTTCAAACAATTCCAATAAGTAATTAAATGTAGTAGACTAGTAGCATCATAGTGTACACAATTAAACAAGGCATACCTCTAAAAGAAGCCTTTTGGGATTTTCAGGATCAGTACTCTCTGAGAGCAGCCTGATTCTCATTAAATCATATATATATAATAAGTAGTGGGTGTCTTCTCTGGCATACCTGTGATAAGTAATTAATGTAACAGTTATATGCACAATCAAGTTGACAATAGAAAAGGTAAATAATTGAGATCAAAGAGAGAAGCAATATAAAGTGATGCAAATCATCTCAATGGAATCTACATGATGCTGCCTGTAAATTCGAAATGAAAGGTCTTTGCACCCATGATGGTTATTTTTTCACCCTTTTTTTCCTATACAAGTTTTGCACCATCATATGAGTTACAAAGAGACTAAAGTCATTCCTAAATGAAATTATTTCAAGTGACTAAACTATCTATGCCAACAACGCTAGAAGTTTTCCATCTCAATCCACAGAAATTGAGTCCCAGAGACTATGAGACATTCTAGTATATGTAGGGTATCATAAGTGTTAACAGAACAAATACGAAAAATAAAAAAAAAATAAAGTTATAAGTAAATCATATATTCCATACTGGCTGCAAATTTGCTCTGTGGAGTTTGAAGGGTAAAGGAAAAGTTGTGGCACAATGCTTTAAAGCAGAAGTTGTGGCAAAATGCTGATAGGCAATTTGAGGAGTAGTTGAAACAAAATTGCAGTGAAATTTTCAGGAGTTTCCTTACTTTCCCAGCCATGTAATTTGTTGCAACTGGAAGCATCATTATGGAATAAGGCAGCTAAGGCTTTCAAGACCAATTGGAGAGATTAAAATATTTAAGTTTGTAATTAGAATATTAACATTAAGATGATCAAATAAAATGTATACTCAGATAAGGAGATATACAAAAATATACCCATCAGGCATCAACTTTATAAAGATAAGTGCATCAAAACTAAAAAGTCATGTGGAATTACCGACTAAAAATACAGGCAAGAAATTAAAATTCTATTAGCTAAATTTACACATTTGGTGGCCAGATCTAAAATGTTTTCTCCTGATTCCAAAGCACGTAATTCCAGCTCTGGTGTCTATTAATGGAATCTGTTCACATAACTTGTAATTGGGTATTATGGATAATATCTTAGCTGAGTATACATTTTCCATGCCACTCATAGTCTGGTATGGTTGTGTGATCCCCACACACTTGGGTAAGGTTGTGTAAGATCACCCATAGTTGGGTCTTAGGTATGTTTAAATTAAATTTTTTTTCTTTGACTTTATTTCCAACTTGAGGCTATCCTCATATTTGCACACTATATCAATTGTAAAATATACAAAATTTTCATATAGGAAAAAAGGGGTGAAGATATTTTTTAACCGATTCATTTATAATAAAAACTACTCCCTCCATCCTCAAATAATTGTCTTGCATAAAATTTGGTCAAGTCCCAAATAATTGTCTTTCACCTTAAATGAAAAATTCCACTCACCCAACTCATTCAACCCATGTGATGTAGGCCCCACCACTAACTATCTCGCCCACTCTCTTTCTTGATATGCCATGTGATGTGGGCCCTCCACTAACTTTTCCTCCCTCAATCAAATTTTTTTTTTTATTCTTACTTTCCACCATCTACTAAGAGTAAGTTCATCCCCGGACTCATACACCAGACTCGGCCACATCAACTTTCTCCTAATATTAAATTTATTTATTTTTATTATTTAGACGCATACCAAACTTTCTCTTTTTTAACACATTATCACAAGGCTCGCTCCAAACTTATTTACCCTCCTAAGAAAATATTAACACACATCATTAAAATAACAACTTTTTTGAGCTAATGAATTGGCAGCTCACCATTGGCCAACAATTAAAATTAAAAAAAAAAAAAAAAATCAGAATTCTTTTTCATTTTATGGTCTTAAGGTGAGTTTTGGATCTCAAGACTACCATAGTCCTGCACTACTTTATTGCAAAAAACACATAGTCTTGTATGTGAGTCTTTAAGTCAAGACTCCACTGAAGACTAACCAATAAACTTACCCTAAGAAAACTTACACTACTCTACTAATTTACTGTAAATATGTGAGCCTAAGCCTAAAAGGACAATAATTTAAGGACGTAGAATGTACTAATTAATGTATAAAACATATACTTCCTCTGTTACTGGCAACACACCTTTTTGGTATGCCATTTGAGGAAATGATTAAACTAGGTAAACGGCTAAATTAAGCAAAAGTATTTAAACCGTAGCAACTTATCACTTTCTTCTTCTCGATCGTAAAATTTTGTCAATTGATTTGTCCGTTTACCTAGTTTAATATCTTTCTTAAAGTGCGTGTCAAAATAGTGTGTTGCAAGTAACTAAAATGGAAAAAAGTACTAATTAGGTACATTAACCACCTCCCCCCCCCCTCCCCCCCCCCCCTCCCCCCCCCCCCCCCCAAAAAAAAAAAAACTCCAAAATGGATGGAAAACAAACCTTTATGCTTTAGACATGTCACTGATATCAAGGTATTTTCATTGATATCAAGATATATTCATTGCTCAGATGAGGAATAGTTTCAAGGGTCTAAAGTTCAATAGTGTAAACTGCGTTTTTTTCAAAAAAAAAAAAAAAAAAAAAAAAAAAAAAAGAAAAACAAGTTGCACAAATGCACAATTATTAAGCATGTACCTTAGCATCTCACGAGGAAGTGGACGCAACCTCCAATCAGCATTCTGGTATCTGCATGAGATTTTAACAAACATCCAACCCACATCAACCTTCAAATCAAATATTGTTCTTATAAACAGAGGTCAACAAGGAGTGAAAAAATTACTGTTTATTTGCAGTAACTCCACAAAAATGTTGGAGAAGATGTTCCAGGCTATGTCTCTCCATTTGTAACACTCGTGAAGCCTTAAATAAAATTCAAAACCACGTCGTATTAGACAATACAAGAGACCAAAATAGCATGAAGAAGAAAAATGATAGCTCACTTTTTATTTTGCACTACACAAATGCATTCAAAACAGCGAGAAGCTTAGCAAGTAAATAAAGCAAAAAAAATCGTAATTGAGTACATGGTAATATTTTTGACATTGCACATTTGCCCAGAAATATTTACATTTTTTAACACTTAGCACCATGTCCATCAAGAAATCAATATATATATATATATATATATATATATATATATATATATATATATATATATATATATATATATATATATATATATATATATAAACAACAGGAGTTATGTTTTGAAAAGAGGGCATCTTAGAAAAAAGGCTAAAAAACAAAAATTCAAACAATATAACTGAACTGCTAAACATTCTGAAGCATACCTGTCCTGTATCAAATAAATTGCATACGTAAATGCCAAAATCTCTCTGAAGCCATGCAATATCCCTGTCAGCTCCATGCATAACCTACCAATTTAATACATCCATCATGATACAGCATACATATAAATTTTATAAAAGAGTTAAGACACCCTGTCCCCGACTCCTCATGTACAAAATCCAAGAACATATCATAGATAATTATTAAGGGGAGAAGAGAACGTGAAACTACATACCTTTTTCTTAGTAGGATCCTTGAAGATTTCCCTTAAGTATGGACCAATATGAATTCTCAGTTTCAACGTATCAACAACAAAGTCTTCAGTTCTAGTAGATATTTGCATCAAGCAAGTCAACCCTTGAAAAGACCGGTACTGATTATGCTCCAAATCAACCTAAAGAACAAATACATTACATTTTTTTTAAGGGAAAACAAATACGTTACATAAAATACGAAGTATATACAATTAGTAAAGTAAATTATGTACAATAACATAAGAATCAAACCAACCACATATTTTATTTATTATTTTTTTTTTTTTTTTTACATACAAGCCATGAAGCCAAGACAGCTAAAGTGAAAAGGGTTTAAAACACACAATTTAAAAATTAAGAATATAATAATATTATAAATAAACTAACATACATATCAATAAGCATGTAGAGAGCACCTTAAATACTCCCAAAATCATCAATCGTTCTCATTTAAAACTTTAGTCCAAAAGTGTAGCTTTCGCCAGCCTGTGAAGATTGTCACGATAACAAATTGTTGTGTTGGTCTCACAATGGAGACATGGTTTACCAGGATTTCTAAGCGCTCATAATAATATACCCAAATAGTACATATTAAGAAGGAAAAATTGCCCGGAATAATCCCACCTTTGGGCCGTCCGCCCAAAATAATCCCACCTTTGGAATATTTTTAAATAATCCGACCTTTACAGCCAATCCGCCACCAATGGTCCCAACCAGTCATGTAACTTGTTATAACAAGTTACTTGACACATGGCGGCCTGTGATTGGTCTAAAAAATAAAAATAAAATAAAATAAAATTAATTTTTAACAAAAAATTAATATTAAAATTAATTTTTTTAAAGAAAAAATTCAAAAAAAAATAAAAAAAAAACCCACCCAGCAGCGCCTGAGTCCCCACCTCCGCGGCTCCGGCCACCAGAACCCACCCCTGCGCCGGCATCGGGGTCCAACCCCACATCCACCCAACTCAGCGCGACTCCAACCCCAACCCAAACCCAACCCCACCGCGACTCCATCCCGATCCCAGATTCCCGCAACGCCGACGACCTCCTTCCCCCTCCCCCGAACCACCGAACTCCCTCCCACCACCACGAAAACCCTAAACTAAAGGTGGCCGGAAACACCTTGCAAACTCTCTAAAACCCTCAATCTCAGCCCCTTTCCCCTTTACCGTCCCTTTTCCTGCTACCTCCCTTCCCCATGCTCCGATTTCAACCATCGTCCCCTTCCCACGCCTCGATTTATGGTTGTGGTGGATTAGTGGCGATGGAAAGGGGTAGGGAGGGTTAGAAAACGGCGCGCGGGGCTCTTCGGTGTGGCTGGCTTCTCCGGGCCTCGTCTGGTAGGGGCGGCGAGGTGGCTGTGGTGGCTAGGGTCGTTGTGAGGCTGTGTGGTGGCTGGTTTAATTTTTTTTATTTTAAATTGTTGATTAATGTTAATTAAATGTTAATTATTAATAATTAATTTTTAAAAACAAAGTTAAAATTAAAACTTATTTTTTGACCAATCACGTTGTGACACGTGTAAATAAAACTTTCAAAAAAAAAAATTTACCTACTCAACCGGTTACAGGTCACTTGGGACCATTGAGAGCGGATTAGCTATAAAGGTCGGATTATTTAAAAATAATCCAAAGGTAGGATTATTTTGGGCGGACGGCCCAAAGGTGAGATTATTCATAGCAATTTTTAAAATTAAGAACCAATGATATTCTTAAGTTACACACTTACACTAGTTAATACTTCCTCCATTCCATAAATATTGCAACAATTACCACTTTAGGAAATTTCACAAATATTGAAACATTTCCTTATTTGCACATGTTTTCTCTCTTTCTCTCTCCTCATCACATGGGTGCCTATCTTTATTCATCTCTCTCTCTCCTCTTCTTAAATCCGTGTCCCATCCACATGTTGCAATATTTAGAAAACGGAGGAAGTACTATATATAAGGTAATTAATTACTAATATACTTTTCTTATTATACATCACACCAATAAGGCTTTCATTTGTTCGAAATCTGAACTTACATCCTGTAACTTCATTTGAACTTATATTGTTACTTAGCACGATGCACTCTTCACAAATGAGATGCACACTTTACTTTATCTATTTACACATCATGAAATTACATTCACAAAAAGTTTGCATTGTAATCACCCCTGCATCTCGAGGAATGAGTCCAAATTATCAATATCATATCCTATCTCATAAGGAGAATTTTAGCTACTTATAAGTCAGACACTTGTTCAAGCTTCTATCTCTTTGTTGATACATTGGAGACCCACAAATTCAAGTAATATAACTATATGAAGCCTTTCACTCTAATATATAAAATAAATCACACACTAAATGGTGTCATCTATCAGTTTGTAAGTGTTGAGTAGCTAATGGAAATATTAAGCAATTAGGCATTAAGCTGAGAAACTTTCCTAGCAATGGCATGGCAAAGGAACACTAGGAAAATTGGCTTATCTTTTCTTTACAAAGAATTTAAAAAACATACTCTACTTCATTCCCAGAGTGATCCACGTCAATAAATAATTCACCAAGTAGCCTTCCCCAAAACAATGCAGGTTTGACAAAATGAGAGTAGATATAGTACCAAAAAAACATTCCATAAATATTGTAAAGTAAATAGGCTCGACAAAAGTGCCATTTCAAAGAATAGTATTTGGTTGCCATGTACATGGTATTTACTAGTGTAACATTTTTACTTTAAAAACTACCAAGTATTATTGGTCCTCCTAATTTGTAACATTTGGTCAGAGTATTAAGAAACACTTTAAAGTTTAAAACACTTGATACCAGATTTCTATTTTGTGACAAAAGCAATATGGTCCATGACCAACGCAGCAGTACCGTAATTGCGACATTGCGACTGTTATTGCAATCATGACCAAAACTGCAATTTCACACCATCCTCAGTGTTTCAAACATTCCAACATTACCCCTAGATTACATTTAATTGGGACTTTTACCTCTTTTATGGAGAAATACAAATTGTGGCCAGTTTTTACATGCTAAACACACTATGGAATGATAAATGCAGCAGAGAGAACAATAAATTAGGCAGAAAGATAACAGGTTTTTTACCATTTTTTTAAAAAATGGACATTTTATTCGTTAGCAAATATAAATTTTGAACCAGTTTCCTTGGGTGACATCTAAGATGCCGGTTTGGTTAAATTCGGATTTTAGGCAGTAATATAGCAAGCAATACAAGTGCTTTTTTGTCAACCAAGGAGAAAGGTTAAGGGCAGTATCATTTTCTTGGGAGACACAAAGAGGCCGATTCTGCCTACAACTGTTCAAGGAAAGAAAACAATTGAGCAGAAAAGTACTTATCATTTTCATGCCTTCATGGCAGAACCATTTTCATTTATTTCCTAGGAAGAGGAATTTAGCCATAAGAAAAAATTGTTATTGCCTAACCATCTTCAAGGATTCATCTTCCTTACCAATTCTTGTACTAGTGTGGCACTTTTTTTTTTAAAGAACCAGCTCTCTAAACAGCAACACAATTTAGAAATTCTAAGGGAGTCTGCTAGGAGGAAAACAGATACTAAAGCATCCAAGGGTACTTTGTGAAAACATATACTTACAGCAATTTCATTTGCACTCCGTAGTTTAGCAGCTAACTCCTTTAAATCCTTGACTTCTTCAACCATTTTAAAGGGAGTAGATTCCAGAGGCGGTGGCATCACTGGCTCAAGACTCTCAATATTACAATCCACAAAATCGTTAACCGATAGCTTTTCCTACAATAACAGAAATAAAAATATATTGATTAACATATATCAATCAGTTTTTTACAGGAAAATAGAAATCTATATAAAGGGCAAACAAGGCAATGTCAGGTGCATACAAAAAGGATGGCTAAACTTAAAATATACCATGTCCCCAGACATTTAAAAGTCCCCACTCTCCCATAACAAGAAAACTATAAAACACATACCAAGTTCTCAATCTACAGACTCATGCATGCCCACAAAGCTTTAGTAAAATATTCAAATCTTTACAACCTAGATCCCTAATCACTCTTCTTCTTCTGCTTAACGCCTTAATCCTAGATCCCTAGTGGGGTCATCTATATGAACCAACATGAGGACTTCCCAAGAGGTCACCCATCCTAGTACTACTATCAATCATTGTGGCTCGTGTCAAGCGATGAGACAGTTTTACACTTGGTCACTAGCCTACTGTAATCCTCCTCCTTTATCTAGGCTAGGGACTGGCGGAGTTTAGATCCCTAATCACTAGAATCACCAAATTAACAGTTGCCACTTTTTGCAAACAAAATATACCATTCAAATAAATAAAAAAACTAAATCAATTTCCATAAACAAAACATCTAGAAAGTAGAAACGCAAAGATGCCTTATAGAAAAATTGAATGAGCTTCTTCTACATTCTTAGTTCTCTCTTCAAAAACCCTAAAATTTCATCTGTTCTCTCTCTTCAAACCTAGCCCCCATATTAAAAGTTAGGGGTTGCCATCGATTTTTATCGATGGTAAGCCCCAAATTCTTCTTTAATTTAATTTTTTGGCCAATAAAGATCACCATCAGTATGGTGATTATAGTCAGTCCCTCTGATTATAGTCAGTCCCTCTATGTAGGGTTTTGTCCGTCCCTCCATGTAGGGTTTGTCTGACAAATTTGCAGTTTTTGATGATCAATCAAGTTTATCTCTTTTGCGACTATACATCAATGGAGTTCCGTCAAGAACGATGCAAAGACATCTAAAATTACATCAATGGAGCTCCGTCAAGAAAGATGCAAAGACATCTAAAATTATCCAGGAGCAGTCAGAAGCGATGCCATTAGTTTAGGGGTATTTAATTCTTGTATTGAAAATTTAGATCTCTTAAGGGATGATTGTAAGTGCGGAATGACTATTATTATTTAATGAAATCACCCCTCCCTATTCCATTCCAAAAAAAAAAAAAAAAAAATAAATAAAAAAAAAAAAAAAAAATTGAATGAGGTAGAAAATTTAGAATAAATCCCATACACATAGATACACACAAGCTTCATTGACAAAATTATTGATAGAACACCACATAAGGTTTTATTGTCAATTGGATTTTTCATCCTCCCCTTTTATATTTCTAGTGTAATTACTACATATATTCTTTAATTTATACATGACATCAGTAAACACCCTCCCAAGGTAATAAACTTATTTCGCTGATACCCATCTAATAAATAATTCACTTCCTAACCCATATATGCAAGAGCAAAAACACCTCATAACCAACGATCCCTTTTGTAATGAGTACATCCTAAGGATTTGGTGAATGATATAATTAGGCCTGTGCAAATTTCGGTCTGGACTAGTTTATTGGACTGGACTCGACCGGATCGAACCCGGACCGAAGATAACCAGCCCGGGGTTTCAAATTATTCAATTCGGGTTCTGGTCCGGTCTAAACCCGGCTAAAAACCCAAACCAGACCGAACTCAATATTAAAGAAATGCACTATTAACTTCCCCAGGAATTCCTTCAACAATATCCATACTTTTTTTTAACAATTTTCTCTCTCCCCATTTCTTTACCACTTTTCTTCTACATACAGTTGACCATCATCATCAAATATGGAAGTCAGAAAAAAATCATAGAAATTCCTTCAACAACCCTAAATCTTTAGTTTTCCCAACACTTCCTCGAGAAAAGAGCCATTTAAAACCCAAATAAAATACCAACAAAACCCTCGACTCACCTCACAATTATTTGTATGCGCATACCTAAACCAAGATTTAACACTACCTTGAATCTCTCATTCTTCCTTCTTCATCAAGCTAGGTGGCAACCTAAACCTGCATTGAGGGTATCTGAAACCGGCTATTGAAGGTAAATTTGAGATAAATCGAGTTCAAGATGAGGTTGTTCATTTGAATGAATGAATAGAAAAAAAAAGTAGCATAAAAAAGAAGATGAAATAGTTGCTGGGGATTTCAAGCAATGGTTGAAGGTTAGGATTGGAGGAGTGAAAAAACCTTGAAAAGTGGAAAAATGGCAGAAATGCAAAGTGAAAGCAGAGGAAGGCGGTTGGCTTTAAACTGAAAATTTTGATAAAGTACTTACTATCTCATGGAACCGGTCCGATTTTTGGTTTGGGGTCCGGTCAAGACTGATATTGACCGGTCTGGTCTGCGGTTTTATATTTAATACTGTCCGTCTTTGGTTCGGTCCAGTTCTAGAACGATGCACAACAGAGATACTGCGATTTAACATCAAACCTACGTAGTTGCATCATAACAGCCTATTCTCATTGAAAGAGAAATCAATGGATCGGACAGATGCCATGAACAACAGCCTAGTGTTTCTCCCATTTCCTTATCAGACATGACAATCAGGGACTTGTATCTACCAACATACATAATCCTAATCTTCAAAGTTCAACTATGTATTTCTCATAAGACACTATTCTTATCAACCTTCCATAGAGAAAGGCATAACAAAGACTCAAAATGACACTCTTAAGCAATGCATTTTTTACCAACAACTCATCAGTCATCACATCAATACCAAAAGAAAATAAGTTCTCAATGTTCCACTGATGGAACTATTCACATCTTCAACAAAAATTAAAAGGATCCATTTAATTTCTCTCAAGTTGGCTTCCTTTTCATTCCTAACCAAGTTGTAAACTAACAGTACCTGATAGCCATTAGCTTTTAACTCTAGAGTAGTAGGTAGCTGTTAAAGCAATGGACAGCTTGCAAGTAGATATTGATAGTATAAGTGCTTGAAAAAGTAGCAGTTGAAAATGTATAAGCAAAAAGGTAGTTGGTAATTGCAATTTGATCATTTAATCTATAGACAAATTCTATGTAAAAATAATGAATTGTGATACTTCAACTTCAGAATTGTACCAGATAATTGTTTCGATCTAGGAAAACTTACCTAATTAGATAGAGTCAAGTTAACATATTTCATTAGAATTCACCCTAGATAGAAGGGTTTATTATTTCTTTCTTGAACCTCCACTTTTTTCAAAAAACAGAAATAAAAATTGATTTAGCAACTAATCTTTAAATTTGCTACATTTTCTCTTTTGTTTGGCAAAATATGTTAAATGTATACACATACATAGAATATAGTTCACTACTTCTCAAGTATAGCCTAACACATCATCTCATAATAACATTTCATATTAGAGAATTCATTAACCAACATCTGGCAAAACAGGTTTCAAATAATAGCCTGCCATTTCTTGTATTAGGCCGCATTAATGGGAACTTGGGCATCATATATAAATGCATGAAAAATCAAATAATTGAGATAGTAGCCAAATTCAATAAAAGAAAGAAACTGGGGTTAAAACTAACCAATGGGTGAATGAACTTTGAGTCATCCTCACTTTTCTCGAGCCAGACGTGCTGGAACGGTGTATTTGTGTTGTTCACCAATATATTGTACTCCTCCTGCGGTCTCCTAATCGTCGAAATATGAAACGGCACCTTCTGCTTCGGTCCTTCAGTCTTCTTATCCCTCTCCACAACCCGAACCGATGGAGACGGCACAATTTCCTCCTCTCTCATCCCACCAATCCCAAGAAGACCCTTTTTCTTCTTCCCACAAACCAACTGAAACCCATCTTCATCAATCAAAGGTCTAGCTCTAGCAGCTTCTTCTTCAACCTTCCGTAACCTCGAAAACTCGTCAACAGAAACATCAAACTTCTCCATAACTTCATCATTAACATTAACAAGCCAATCATAGGCTTCATCATCAACATCTTGAGGAAACTCCATCTCTTTACCACCCCACAACTGCTTCGCGGAATTAATTTGTTCCAACATTGACTGAGACTTGGCCCCAATTTCATCAATTGGACCTTTAAACTCATCGAAATTATAGTAAAAATGGAAGTCCTTCTCCGACGGCAAAACCCTAGACGACCCAGAAATCTTAGAAATCGACGAAGTAATTGCGCTATTTGATAAAGCTACTAACGCTTCTGATTTCTGCTTCAATGCATCGGTCTCAGACTGCAGAGGATCAACCTCCATATTCATCGAATTTTTAAATTAGGGTTAAATTTGGGGGCGATTAAGATGAATCAAAGAGATTAAATCGGCATGAAATTAGGGTTTAGGGTTAGGGTTTAAGAGTCGCCGACGACACAAGAAGGGTGGAGCAGAAAGTGAGAAAGGCGCGACTGCGTTCGTTAGTGTCCGACAAAGAGTAAATTGGATGGAAATAAAAAAATTAATAATTCCACATTTTCTGTTTTTGATCGATGGTTTTTGTATTAAACAATTTTTTTTTTTTTTTTTTTGCTTCGAGTGTTTATTTGGTTGACAAGTGTTTATAAGACAATATGTCAATATGACATTTGTTGAAAATTATTTTTTCAAATTGAAAAATACTTCGAGAGTTAAGACATTCGGGGCCTGTTCACATTTACTGAATTGAGCTGAACTGAGCTGAACAGAACTGATTAGAGCTGAACTAAACTGAACTGAATTGATTGGAGCATAACTGAATTGAACTGAGCTGAACTGAACTGAACTGATTGGAGTTGAACTGAACTGAATTGAAATTGAGTAAATGTGAAAAGGCCCTTCACCTAATTTTAGGTGTTTCATAATAATGCAATAGTTTCATTGTTATACATGTCAATACACTACTTTGATCATTGATATTTGTGAGTACTCCCTCCGTTTTTAAATACTTGCCCCACTTTCCATTTTCGGCCGTTTTTAAATACTTGCTTCATTTCCTTTTATGGAAAGTTTTTACAATATTTAATTCATTTCTCACATCTGGTGGACCCAACATAATACTTTCTCTCCTCTAATTCTTCCACTATTTTTGCTTTTTATAATTTTTTATTCTCCCAACTACCCCACTACCTCCATATTTTATTACTTTCTCCAATTTCTCCTACAACTCCGCGCATGGAGAAATGGAACAAGTATTTTAAAACGGAGGGAGTACGAAGTAATACTTCTTTTGTTTCACAATGATGATTCTATTTAAAATCTTTTTGTGAGACAAATCCATAACCCTTAAAAGCCAAATTCAAGGATGAAGGTAGCATTTTTTTTGCTTTTTGTTTATGAACAGTGTAGTGACGGTTCTGCCCTTAAGCCATGCCTATTTTTTTTGCTTAAAATCCTTATGAACAGTGATTTGGCGTCCTTGTCCTTCTGCTTTTATTTTCTTTCTTTTTTTTCTCAAGACTGCATTACGTATTTGTATGTTGATTTAAATTATTTTTTTTTAAGTACAGGTTGCACATGGAGGTGTTGGATGATGCTACAAATGTGCACACTTTTCATGAAAGAGAGAGATGATAGTTGATGTAATTTGGATGTGATTAGTATAATTAGAATGCTTAGTTTAGGGTGTTTTGATCTTACAGTCTGGGTTGTAATTAGTTAGTTACATGGGTTGTAATAAGAATTAGTTTGTAATTTAGAGTGATTCAAAAGTGTTAGGTTGTTATTGCAATTTTATTTTTTTTTTGGTTAGCGTTTGGTTGTAATTGTAATTAGTTGTTGTGATTTATTTATTTATTTTTTTTTGTATTGTTTCCCATTGTAATAGAAATTTGTGTTTCGTTGGGTTAATTTGTTACATGCATTTTAATTAGAATGTTTTATTGCTTATATAACAGACTAAAAGTTTGGTTGCTTGAAATATAGTTAGTGTTGGATGGTTAATTTAATGTAAATAGATTTTTTGCAAAATCGCAATTCTAATTGCTTAAGGTTACAAAATTGGTCTAAGAAGGATTGTAGCATTGTAATATTAATTTCTGCTTAATTTAATTTAATTGGTTGTTTTACAATCTTTTTTTCAGTTAATATTGATTATTGAGTTCTAGGTTACATGGAATTAGTGTTGATTATTTAGTTAGGACTTAGACAATTCTGTTTGTTAGTGTTAAAATTGATGTGTTTGGGCTTTATCTTATTGTCTGGCGGGTAAAAGGTTGTTACTTGGATACTGCAGTGATCAGCTTAGCTCAATCTATTGTCCAGGAGATTTAAAGGTGTTTGCGCATGCTGCTCATTGTTGTGTTTGACGGTGTGAGTAATGATGCTTATTGCCTTTTAAGGAACTAACAAGGTTGGCAAGTTTGGCTATGTAGTTCAGGGTTATATAAAGGGCCCTCTACGATTAAGTTATTATCATCAAAACAAAGACAATAGAACTAAAAACTAGAAGTACAGGGGGAGGGGTGTAGAAATAGGTAAGAAGCTTATTAGCTTGTGCAATTTTAATGGTTTACTGGTTCAAAATTTTACACATTAATCAAATTATCTGCCTGATTTCATCTAAAATTACAGCGGATTGTATAAACAAATATTGTATTGCACCTTGACAGACAAACTTTGGACAGTATATGCAAAGATCATGATATATTTATTGATGGCCTATGGATTGTATTGTTTGGACTGGGATTTTTGACATATTGATGATCGAAGTAAATCGTGGCTGAAATATGTGTAGCTGTAACTGTTGGTTGTGTTTGATGCTTTGGTTATGGATTTGAATGCCAAGGTTTAAATGAATTTGAGTATTATGAATTTGATGATGATGGGTTTAATTCGGCTCTAAAATTGAATCTGTTATTTTAACATGTTCATTCACTCATTAAATATGCTATGGTTTGAATGCTATGCGTTTGGTGATCATGGGTTGATTAAAATTACACTGTTTTGTTTTGGAGTGGCCTTTGATAGCTTTTTGAAAAAACGAACACAGAAATTAGAGTGTGTAATATTATGACTGAACAAATTTAGGTGTTTGTGTTTGTCTAGGGTGTGTTTTTATGTGATTAGCTGTGTTGATAAGAGGTTTAGGATTTTGCTGCCTTCTATTCTATTAAATTTGTTTGCAATATCTTACTAGTAGTCCATGGCTTGTATTGTTTAGATCTAATTTTGTTTCGATTTAGCTGGTGTTAGTGTTTGTAGATGTTGATTAATGATCTTGATAATTGTTGGGTGTTTACATTAGTCTAATTTAAATGTGTTTTGCTTTTTGGTGTAGGTTGTATACAGGTGTTGTTGCTTGCTTGTACTGCAGAATATGTTGTGAGTGTTTCTGATCACGCATTCATTTAGCTGTTTTATACATCATTGTTTCTTATATGTTTGGAGTTTTATTGTTCAATGAGTTCATTTTTTTTTAAAAAAAAGCATATTTTCCCCTACCTGAATATGTTAGTTTTCTAAATTGGTGTTGTGTGTTTTATACTTTGCTTGTTGCATGTTTGTATGGAACTGTGGTTGTTGCTGTTATAAGGATGTTATTGGGGTGTCTGTTTTGTGTGGTTAGTTTATAGGGGTGTATGTTGTTGGAGGTTTGTTTATAAGGGTGTGTGCTGTCTATGGTTATAGTGACAAGCATTTTTTAGTTATAAGAGTGTATGTTGTTTGAGGTCACAGTAGTGGTAGCTGTTATTATGGATTTAGTGCATTCATAGGTCCTGAAAGGATTTAAGGAGTGATGGGTAGGTTCCGTGGCTTGATGACGTGGTGTGTTGTAGTTATTTAGGTTCTGATTTAAATATTGGTGATGCACACAGGTGATGAGGCCAGAATTGTTGAAAGTTACTATTTCGTTTCAGTGCTTGCTGAATCAGGTTATTGGTTTCCTGAAGTTGGCATCCCCTACTTACAGTTTGGCTGGTGTCACTGGGAATGCTGTGAACCTTACTCTGGTTACTATCTGTGTTCTTTCCCCTTACACTTTTGAGGGCGGTCCTGCTGTTACCCTTGATGCTTCTCGTGAAAATGCTGCTGAACAAGCCATTCGTTTCTTGCGTGCAGAACATGGTTTGCAGATATTTGATTTGAGTTCAGAGATCAAGTATAGGCTTGATCTTTGTGGTTTCTTGTATGAGATGAAGCGTATAGCTGTTGAGTCCTTGAACAAGCCTTCGCCCCCAGAAAAGAACAGGTGGCCTGTCCCACCAGTAAGGCCACATGGTGACAAGTTCATATGTATAGATTACATTGATGTGCTGCGTGTTGTTGCTGTTGCAACTAAGGCCAGGGTGTTTGCAATTGAAGTGGCTGAACTTGCCGCAGCAAAGTGGGTTTCTTGGTTGACAGTGTACCCTCCTGGTAGCATTGGGATGGAGTGTATTTATAGCCAAGTGGTTAGTACTTGTAAGGCTGCAAAGCAGGATGCTGCGAAGCGCGCTATTCAGTTCTTACGTGTTTGCTACAATGTAGACATAATTGACCTTAACTATGGCAAGGGGGTCTATTCTGGTATCAAGTGTGCCTTATCCAGGGAGAGCTACATGTCGGTCAGGAAACGTGTCATTGGGAAGCAAGGGGATTTGCATTTAGCACCCTATATTGGTGGGGATGATTGCTCAACACCTCATTCTGGACATCATCAGATTCCAACTCCTGCATTGCCTCCAGCAGCTCGACGTAAGCCTAAGGCTTCATCTTCGTTTGCTGATCGTGCTGCTCAGCGTGCTGTACCAGTTCCTGATGGTTTGTTTGTTCCAGTTCCTGATAATTTAGAGGCAGTGTTCAAGCGAAGAAAGATGTAGTTTGATTTAGTATGCTCTAAGTAGCTTAATAGACGCTTAGTAGTTTCCAGTTTATGAGTTTAGGTTTAGAGAGCAGTATTTTGACTACCAACCAACTGTTGCTGATTTAGTTTAGCCTGGTTTACTTTCTCTTGTAATGGTGTGCTATGATATGTAGTGCTACGTTTCAGGCAGGACCTTTTATGTCTATGTACTTTTGTTGGTTTAAATGAAATGAAATGTTGCTTGTTTGTTTAATGTGGTTATGCATTCGTGTTTGTCTTTTATTAGCCTAATTTTATATCATGTTTTGTGTTCTGTTTACTTGCCTTGATGATTCTTATCCTGTAATGTGTTGCAGCCTACAGGATATGTGAGTTTGTAGCGTTGCATCTTATTGGCCTCGTGACTTCTGAAATGGGTATGTATTAAGCCTGTTGAAAAGTAGAGCACCTTTGCAGCATTTTTAAAATAGGAAGTAGTTACTATGTTAATGAATGAGGCAATTGCTTGTAAGTAGCCATTGCAGTGTATATTGTTAGTTCTTATATACCTTGGAAAACCATCACAGATACTTTAAAAGATCGTGGGAATGGTGTGAGGCAGCGAGCTAGCAAGCGATCACGTGCTATTAGTGCGCTTTTGGAGACTGATGCAAACAGGTTCATATAGGTTATTAAGGATGTGTCTTTAAATGTTGGGTGTTTGCCTGTTGGTAGAATGTGGTTGTTAATTTAGCAAGGTGGTTGATGATTATGCAAAATGAACAAGTAGGGCCAGTGGTGAAACTGTTGCAGTTGCTGGAAATGCTGCAAAAAAAAAAATGTAAAAGTGGTGGACAGACTAAGGCAGGGTCAAAGGAAAAATCTAAACCGACTTTTGTGGAAATAGATGGTGAGCATTTCTACCAAGTCTATTCTTGAGTTGAATATGATTGTATTTTTGTTATTTCATTGTTTTTAGAATATATTAGTGCATTCCTAAACATGCTTTGTTAGATATGTTTGTAGATAGTGGAAATTATGTGAGACAGCGTGCTAGCAAACATTCACGTGCAGTTGGGGTGCTATCAGGTGTAAATAAAAACAGGTTGGATTAGGTTTTTAAGAGTTTGCTTCTGTTTATTGACTGTAAATATGTTAATACTTTATGATTTTGAATTAAGTGTTGTCACTGATAATAGTGCTAGGAAAGAACAACTACCCGGCAGTGAGATTAAGGGAAAACTAGCGGCAGCACGGAAGCAGCACCCTCGACAAAAAGCTAGTAAGCATGTTGTTTTCACACTGCTTGTAAATATGCTATGAAATGTCTGTGGTATTTGACGTTTGTTTTGAATACAGATTGGTTGATAGTTGCTGTTACTTATTTAGAGCAAATAAATGGCCTTTCAAAAATCAATTCGATTAGGTTGGGACAACTTCATTTTTGTTGTTTGTTGGTGTGGAGTATAATTTCACCATACTTATTAAGTTGTCCATGCTTGTGTGTTTAGTGAAGTTGGTGAAAGTAGTGCACAGGGAGCGCGAAGAAATAGTCAGAAAAAAAGGAGTCTCAGCCTAAAATTCCAAAGGTGCCTAAAGTTCAGCTCCAAAAAAAAAGGGTAAGCTTGTATTGATTAGTTGATTTTTTTGTTGGTCCGGGTGTATTGTGCAGTGTATGATTTTCAGAGTTGTGTTATACAGCTGAACCATCTGCTGTTATTGGTCAACCTCTTCCATTAGCTCCCTTACAGTTGGAGGCTGCACATTATTGTCTTAAGTGCAGGGCAAAGAAGTTTCAATTTGAATGGCTTCATTTTTGTTGCGGGAATGGAAGTATTCAGATTGCTACATATTCCTTGCCTGTTGAACTTCATCGGCTCTTTACATCTCAGGATGAGGATGCATTGCATTTCAGACAATATGTTCGCATGTACAATAATTTATTTGCATTCTACTCTCTTGGTGGTGACTATAATGCAAAGACTGAGAAAGGAATTTATGTGTTCCTATTGCATGGTCAGATTTACCATAACTTACCTGATCTGTTACCAGAAAATGCAAAGGCTAAGTACTTGCAGTTATATTTTTATGATGCACAGTTTGAAGCTAAGCATAGAACAGAAACTTTTCCTGAACTGAGAAGAGATATAGTTGACATTCTGATGCGTGTCACAAGTGCAAATCCATATGCTCGGTTTTTCAGATCGTTAAGTGAGTTAACCATTACTCATTCGACGCAGATAGCTATTAATCAGAGCACGGTATTAGACCAGCGTGTGTATAATGCTCCATTAACTGATGAAGTAGCAGCTATATGGCCAGATAGCATGTCTTCCAGTAACTACAGTAGTCCACATATTATTGTAACAGGCAGGTCCAATGATCCTCATCGGATATATCGTTATTATGGATGCTATGACCCATTACAATATCCTCTTTTATTCCCATATGGTGAATGTGGATGGACTCAGGGTATGCGGAAGATTTATAATAATTCAGTGTAGGAGGGTTTAATGGATGTTGACCCTATTGCTTCGTGTGCTGTGCATTCAGAAGAGACTTTCATAGAAGAGGAAGCAAAACGTGAGTAATTAACCAAGCACATAACTTAGCCAGTTGAATGCATTATGACTGTATGATTGCATATGGAGTTTAATTTATTTTATTTTAACAAACAGGTGCAGCAGACTCTTCAGGGAGTTCAAAAAGGCATATTTCTCCCAAGGAATACTATTGTTATAAGCTGCAGATCAAGCCAGGGAATATGCCCCTTCATGGAGGCCAGTGCTTTCAGCAGTACATTTGTTGATATGTATGTGAAGATTGAAAATACAAGGCTTGATTTTTTTTAGGAATAATCAACAAACAATCCGTGCAGATTTGTATCAAGGAATTTTGGATACTGTTGAGGATGGGGAGAAAAGTGCTGGCAATGTTGGCCGGCGTGTTATTTTGCCACCCACCTTTATTGGTGGACCTCGTGATATGAAGAAGTGATACTTAAATGCTATGGCTCTTGTGCAGCGATTTGGCAAGCCGGATCTCTTTGTGACTATGACTTGTAATGCTAAATGGCCAGAAATTACAGCTGAGCTTTCTGAGGGAGAAGTAGCAGCTGATCGTCCAGACATCATTGCTCGTGTTTTTAGGGCCAAGTTAATTGCTCTAAAGAAACAGATAACAGAAGAAAGGGTTTTTGGCAAGGTGGCAGCTATGGTGTATGTTGTGAGTTCCAGAAAAGAGGCTTGCCCCATGCTCACTTTCTTATTATCTTGGAAAATGGGTATAAACTTGCTGGTCCTTCAGATTATGATAAGTTTGTAAGTGTAGAAATCCCTTCAGCTGATTGTCCAGAATTGCGCAAAATCATCCTCAAGCACATGATGCATGGCCCTTGTGGTATTTTGCATCCTAAATGTGGATGCATGAAGAAGAAACTTGGAGATGAACTTGTTTGTAAATATAATTATCCTAAATCCTATTTAGAAGAGACTACTACTAATGAAGATGGCTTTCCATTGTATAGAAGACAGAATACAGGAGTACATGTAAGAATACGTGGAGCTACTCTTGATAACCGATGGGTTATTCCTTATAATCCATATTTATCAATGTTGTTTGATTGTCATCTTAATGTTGAAGTATGTTCCACTATTCAAGCAGTAAAGTATCTTTATAAATATGTTTATAAGGGTCATGATAGGGTGTCTTTCAGTATTGGTGGGGAGAATAATCAAGGTGTTGATGAGATTGAGAATTTCCAAGCTGGTAGATGGGTTTCTCCGTGTGAAGCAGCTTGGAGAATATTTGGTTTTGACCTATTTGAAATGACTCCATCTGTTATGGTGTTGCCAGTTCATTTGCCTAATATGCAGACTATTTACTTAAGGTCTCATGAAAATCTTGATTCAGTCATTCAAAATGAAAAAAGAAGTCAAACTGCTTTAACAGAATTCTTTAGCTTAAATGCATGCATTCCTGGGGGTACAGGATTACAATACACTGAAGTAATTTCAGAGTATAGGTGGGATAGTAGCAAGAAGGTATGGTTCAAGAAAAGCTACAAAAAAAAGAATGTTGGCCGGATGGTTTTCGTGGTTCCTGCAGAAGGAGAATGTTTTTTTTTTTACGTTTGTTGCTTGGTAAAATTGTGAGTCCTGTCTCATTTGAACATCGTAGGACTGTTAATGGAGTACTGTACCCTACATTCCAAGAAGCTGCAATCAGGCAGGGTTTGTTCCAGGAAGACAATGCCACTACTTCTTGTTTGGAAGAGGCAGCAGAAGCACAAATGCCTTCAGCAATGCGTCAGCTTTTTGCAACGCTGCTCATATTTTGTCAGCCAAGTAATCCACCTGCATTTTGGGATCGCTTCTATGGTTCTTTGTCTGAAGACTTTAAGTATAAGTATCTGAACTGCGAAGCTGAAGTCATGAGGTTAACTGTCAGGGAGATTGAAGGCAGCTTAGAAGCCATGGGCAGGTCTTTGGAAATTTTGGGCTGAACTATTTGATAGAGGGAATAGATGATAAAATACGTGTCACAAAAGATATTCAAGATGCTTTACAAGCACCCATCCCTCCAGAATGCCTTGATTGTCGAGATAAATTAAATGCAGCTCAAGCACATGCATTTAACAATATTATGTGCCATGTTTAGGATGGCAAGCCTGGATGTTTCTTTGTGGATGGACCAGGTGGAACTGGAAAAACTTTCTTGTATAATGCCTTGTATGCTGAGGTTCGCTCGTCAGGGAAAATAGTTCTGCCAACAGCAACGTCAGGCATAGCAGCTTCTAACATTCCATCTGGGAGGACAGCACATTCTAGGTTTAAAATACCCCTGGATTCTGAGGTATCTTTGGCTTGTGATGTTCCAAAGCAGGGGAGTTTGGCTGCTTTGATAAAGGAAGCTGCTCTTATCATATGGGATGAAGCTTCCATGGCACGTAGGGAAAATATTGAATCCCTAGATTTGTTGCTGAGGGATTTATGTAATCCTAACATGCCTTTTGGTGGAAAAGTGGTTGTTTTGGAGGAGATTTTAGGCATGTTTTGCCTATCTTGCCTCGCCGAACACAAAAAGAGGCTGTTGGTGTAAGCGTGGTTAGTTCTTATATCTGGCCTCTTCTGATTAAATTCAGATTAACTTAGAATATTAGAGCTAAAGAAGACCCTGTGTATTCATCATTCCTCCTTTCCCTTGGCAATGGGCAGTTGCAGTCGGTGGAAAATTCTTATGTCCAGCTTCCACAGCATATAATTAGATTTTATGCACCTGATGAGGATCCTGTTTCTACATTAGCTGCAACTATATTTCTTGAAATTAAACTTCCAGAGTTTGATAGCAGCATATTCAATGAAAGAGCAATCATCACACCTATGAATGAAGATGTTGATGTCATAAATGAGCATATGATTAGTATGTTCCCTGGCATATCTACTACATATGAAAGCTATGACTCAGTTCTTGATGATAATTGCAGATTATATCCTACAGAATTCTTGAATTCGCTGTGTCCTGGGGGATGAGTCCTCACAAGTTTGAGCTGAAAATAGGCAGTCCTGTTATTTTATTGCGCAATTTAGCGCCGTCTAAAGGCATGTGCAATAGAACTCGCCTCATTTGTAGGCGATTTTTACCTAATTCTATTATATGTGAAATATCATCAGGCCATTATAAAGGCACATTTTATTTTGTGCCTCGAGTGAACTTAAGGCCTTCAGCTTCTTCTAAATATCCCTTTTCGTTTGAACGCATACAATTTCCATTGAAATTAAGTTTTGCAATGACAGTCAACAAGTCTCAAGGTCAAACACTAAATCGAGTGTTGGTGTATCTTCCGCACCCATGCTTTTCACATGGGCAGTTATATGTTGCTCTTTCACATGCTAAACGATCTGCAATGGTCACTGTATATACACCCCAGCCACCAGCTACTGTTCCCAAATCAAGTGTAAAGAATATTGTGTCATATGATGTTTTGCAATTGGCAAATATTATTTAAGGGTCATTTTCCAAGTAAGTTACATGCATCATCATTGCTACTGAATGTTAAAATTGAGGCATTTCATTTATTGATTGGTATGTTGTTTTAAATATTTAATTTGACTTATCTTTGTTTTGCAGCCACTGTGAAGATCAATTGTGAAGGTGTTCTGTTGTGCTACAGCATTGACTTCTGCAAATTAAATCTGTTATTGTTGTTGCTTTTTTGCAAGAAGTGTCACATGTTTTGTACATTTCTATAATTAGTAGAAATCTTAGGTTATATTTGCAGATACATAATAGGTGGTTGGCAAATGTATTTGCCAAAGTTTTCATTATATTTGAATCAACATTTAAAAATCGGTGTTATATTTAATCATCTTGGTTTTATATATTATTGTGTGTTCGTATTGTTCAAGTATACATAGCATATATATAGAAATCATATAAATGTATAGTGCATTGCTATGTTACTTTATTTTTATAAAGCGAAACAGACAAAACAAAAAAAAGGACTCTTTTAAATAGAGAATGTAGCTTCAAATTTCAATATAGAAGTCAAAGCCACAATACTCATATATCTAAATTTAGTTGTTTACAGCTATGTTACTTGTATTAATGTACAACCATAGGTTAAAGAAGCTTACTATTATCCAGGTAAAGTGAAGACAACTTAATATCCAGTAGACATTGCACAACTTTGTTTTTCTGACCAATCACTATGTTACATCAGTATAATTAAGCCAGTTTGAAGGTTTCCTTCTTCTATTTAAGGATTATTTCTCTAAGTTCATGCGTACTCCTGGGTTCCCTTTTAGAAGAAGCTTCTTTGCAAATTATTCTTTCTGAAATCCAGCTGCAAAGGTCAGTGCACTAATAGTTGGATTCTCACGTTCTATTGTTGCTAATTAAATGTTAATTTGCATTTATTAACATTCTGTGTTAGATTAGATTTGCTATCATGTCTTAATATGTATGGTTGTTAATGTGTTTTACAATGTGCAGCAGATTTGTAAGGTCGCATTTAATTTTCTATTTATACACATAGTACATCTTACCTGAACTTTATTTACTATGTTGCACATAATAGCAAGCTGTATTTAATATCCTTAAGCATAATATATATATTTGGGTGTTTGTGATGTATTAACCTGTTGTAGGGTATATCTAGCTATGGTTATCTGTATTTATTGCATTAGATCTGCTGTGCACCTTTGTTAGTTAACATTGACTTCAGCAGCACTTTTAAAAGTATCAGGTTTAATTGTCATACATTTGTTAGCGTTGCATCATTGCTTCTTTTTTGCTGAGTTACTATGATATTAGACTTTAGATGCTTTTTAAACATGCATCTGTGCTATATTAGGTCTAAAATTGTTAGGTTAGGGAAGGCTAATCTCAGGAACTTTAAACAAAATAAATTTATTTGTACTCTATAATAACCTGTACTTAGTAGCATGCTGTATTTAAGGTTTTATAGTAATGGTGGATACATCTACGTGCTGACTATGTTACTGCTTACTGTAAAATATTTGCTCTTATGCTTGCTTATGTTGTTCTAGATATGTTATGAGTCTTGTTATCTAAGCCTAACTGCAACAGCAGGCATACTTGGGCTGCAATATTATTGCATGAGACTTGTGATATGTTCATTAATGTTTTGATTAATACTTAATTATAATAACGACCTTATAATGCTATTTTGTAAATGTCACTTTATGGTAGATGAAGCCTCAGTATGTTCCTTTAGACAAGCTAACTCCCAAATCTAAGAGATACAAAATCAAGGTTAGAGTGAAGGAAAAGTCTCCTGCAAAATACCCAGAAAACAAAAAGGCTTTCCAGAAGCTTGTATTTGAAGATGATGAGGTATAGTATTATGATGGTACACATTTTATAGTACCGCTTTAAATTTATTTCCATTAATGTTCATTTTTGATAATTGTATAGGGTAACAAGATCAGGGGTACTTTGTTTGATGATGAAATAGAAAATTTCCAGAATATACTTAAACATGAGAAGGAGTATATCATATCGGATGCACCTGTACGAAACACGAATCCTATGTATCGTCACAAAGAAGGTGACTACTACTTGTCGTTTGGAGGATCAACTGCAATTACGTCGCTCAATCCTAATACTGGTCCTATGTTGCCAAACTACATTCCTATTGCTGAAGTACCTCCAACAAGTAGTTCTGATGATCGTTTTGGTAAAATTGACTTTGTGCATTGCTTTATCTAATGTAGTTACCCTATTAAATTTTCATTAATTTGATTTTATTTAATACAGACATACTTGGAGTAGTGGTCTATTTGGAAGACACTAAAAAGAAGAAAACTGCTGGTGGCTATGAATTTGATGTGCGCGATGTTATTGTTGTTGATGATAGTGTGCAAAAGTGAGTTTCCACCATTATATACATATTAGGTGTCTTTTGTCTGCTTATTTATAACAATGACATCCTATTGCATCTACAGGGTTGGTGATGGCCTTGTGATTTCTCTATATGGAGAACTTGCTACTAAAGAGTGTGCTCACCTAACAGCTTGGTGTGAATCTTTCATGATAGTGAGCTTCCGACACTTGCAGCCAGCAACTCACACTGGTATGATTCTCTTCCCCTGTTATTCTCCAGGTTGGTAAACTATATGTATGCTTAACCTCATATTTTATGATTCAGGGTTCTCTTTGTCATCATCCATGTCAACAACCATAGACATTAACCCCACTGGTCCAGAAGTGAATGCATTAAAGGCCTGGTAAATTTATATACTGTGTGCATTACATAGGTTTTTGGGTTATATGATTGCTACTTAGTATTTGTTTCATTTGATATAGGCTGTTAGAGAATCAGGATCGTGTTTCTGATCACATGGGGCATCATCTATCACTTAGGGATGGAAGCAGTTCTGATGTTATTACGCTGTTAAGGATGTGACCAAGAAAACAGTAATTATGCTTACTCTTATTGTATTTATTATTTAATTGTTTATAGGAACTTACATACTTAGTGTTGTTTGCAGTCATCCACAGCTACTGCTTATGAATGCCACTGGATTAAGGTTACAATTCCAGATGCTAAGCAGGAAGATGTGAATGAGTACATTGGATGCAGTGGCTGCAGGAAGCGCTGTGATAATGTGGACACTGTCAAGTTTTATTGTGATGTGTGCAGTGCTCAATGCATTACAGAAAAGAGGTATATGGTCTAAATCATTAACCATTTGTTCAGTAGGGTTCTATATAATTAATTGGATATGTTTCTTTTTCAGGGTTAGTGTTAGCTTCACTGCATTAGATGACACTGGTAGTATCCGTTTGATTGCATATGGAAAGCAATGCGAGACATTGCTTGGTGTTAAAGATACAGAACTCATATAGAAGAAGAAAGGTTCTGTCACCCCTACTCTTTTTGGAAGCATTGTTAATGACATACTTACTCTCTCAAGCCATTGCATTTCTTGTTCTTTCTCGTTTGTGAAAAGAGATTGAAATCGTGTTGCTATGGTCTTGCAAAAATTTTTAATCAATTTTCTGATCTTAGAGTATGGTTAGAGGAGTACCCTAGTGATGTAATGGAGTTTGTTTTGGCTAATTCTAGCCACTTTGATGATTAATAATATGTCCTTGCTTCCCGTCAAAAAAAAAAAAATTATTACTAGTATGTTTGTAATTAGGAAATTTTGTTAACAACTACTTCCTCCGTTCTCTTTTAATTGACCCGCTTTGACTTTTACACTATTCACCAACCCTCCTTTGACCATCTTTTGTGATTTATATGTAAGGAAAAACATGTTCATGTAAGATCTTGTTAGAATCGTCTAAATAAATGTTGACACAATTTAAAACTTTTACTCCCTCCGTGTTTTTTTAAGTGATACATTTTCCATTTCCGGCCGTGTTTTTTTAAGTGATACATTTCTTTTTTTGGCAAAACAATACATTAAAATATTATATCTCTCTCCTCTCATGGTCCCCACCCAAACCCACTACTACTTTTTTATTATATCTTTCCTCTCACATATATTACTTTTCAATAAACTATTAACCCCACTATATTTCTTTAAAAAAATTTTAATTCTCCACTACCCCACTTACCTCTTACTTTATTTAAGTCAATTAAATTGCCTAAACTATGTGCCAGTCAATATGTATCACTTAAAAAAAACACGGAGGGAGTATAATTTTTACTTAGAGAGAATTAAAGTTATTGATGATTAAAGTTGTGCATCGACAAGCATGATAAAAGAAACAGGTCAAGTAAAAAAGAATGGAGGAAGTATTAATTAAAGCACGTGTTTTGAAAACAAATACCTATTAATTTTTTTAAAAGAATTACCACAAAGTTATAAAAGCTTTAAGTAGCACTACCACTCTAACCATTTTGACTAAAATTTTCGGCATTTGGGTCTTACTTTTTATCACTTTTTACCTTTATAAAGGGTAATATAGTTCATTTAGATGGTGATTTTATGAGGTAAAGGTAAAAAGTGGAACCTACATGCCGAATATTCTAGTTGGAATTATTAGAGTGGTAGTGCTACTTAAACTTTTTACAGCTTTATGGTAGTTCTTCTAATTTTTTTTTTTAATAGGTAGTTGTTTTCAAAACACGTGTTTTAATTGGTACTTCTTGACAAAATTTCCTTGTAATTATGTTTTGATGACTAAAGCTTGTAAATTTTGGATTATAAAGTGTTTTATTTTCATTTTTAATAAAGTATTTAAAGTTAGGGTTTTAATTATTAAAGTATTGATTTTTAGGGTTCTAACTTGCAATTGATTTGGGGGTTTTATATACTCATTGATTGTAAGTGATTATAAAGCTTAAAGATTGTATCTTTATGAAGTTTTGATGAGTTTTTAATTAAATTATATTGCTGTAATTTCTATTTAAGCACTACTTTTGTGTTTTAATAAAAAGGGGTTGATTACCAATATATAGAGACGATTTTAATTGATTTAATGAAATTTTCAGATTTATTTGAGAGATTTAAACCTTAAAAGTATGCTAAAATTTTTATATAAGCACTATAATTAAGTTTCTACTTTTTGGTTTTACTTACCCACTTAAAGAAAGAGTTTTAACTGTTTTAAACCAAAATTTCAGCTTGTTAGAGTTGTTTTAAAGTGTTTAAAAGTTGCTGGAAATTTGTGTAATCAAGGAATTAATTGAGTTAATATACTTGGTATTGTAGGAGACTTTTAAGTTGAGTAATTTCTAGCATTGTGGCTAGTTGGAAAGACGAATTGAGGTGTTAGGAATTTATATTGGTATCAAGTATGAGATTAATATCATGTTAAATTGTGGTTTGATACTTGAATTGATTGATTGGTTATCCATGTCTTATATATAAGCATGTGAATATATTGGAATAATTATTATGAGCTTGTTACAAGTTGAAAGTAATTGAATCATGTTATATTATTTAATATTCAAGAAGGCATGTAATTAATAAGCAAGACTTATATTTATTGAAAAGAGCTAAAGTATATTTATTGAGCATGATTCATGATTTTATTCTCACCCATTTATTATTGGAGTTGAATCAAGAAAGTTAGTTTAATTATTTACACACCCACATTGGCCACATAGTTGAGGTCGAGTCAAGAGGTTAGTTTATTACTCACTCAATTAAGTTGAGATTGATTCAAGGGAGTTCATTAGTGCATTTTATGCACCAAGGTAGTAATCGTGCAACTTTGTGCACAAAACTAGGCAAGGAACCTTAATTAAAATAAATAGTATGTGCTCACTAATTAATTCAAGAATGAATTGGAAGTTTGTGTTGAATGTTGTTATGTTATTCTTGATTGATTGGTTGGAGTCATCACAAGTTAAATTAGTAAATCGCGTAAAGAGTAAGAGGATACACCGTTGATGGATCGTTTCCTTGCCCCCGTCCATTTTTCCCCAAAACTCTTGGAACGTATATACCTTAAGTATGAACATATGGGAGGAGTTATGGAGTTTTATATTTAACCATATATAGCTTCTACAGGGGTATAGGACGCTGTACTTTATTTTATTATTATTATTTATGCGCTGGAATTCCGTCACCAAGGTGTGACATAGTACGTGCCAATTGGGGTAGCTCCCTGATTGGAAGCTCTATTTTAATGGGTTATATTTTTAAGGAAGGGAATCCGGTCAATGCGTAATCCAATGCTACTAATTAATAATTAATATTGCTACTTATGAGTCAAGGTAAGTTGACTGTGATTGTATGGCAAGCATGTTTTGTTTCTATTCTTATTCTTATTGATAGGATATTCATGTTAGTGTGGTGCATATGTACTCAGCTTTTGCTGATTCGTACTTTTGTGTTTGTGGCTTTTTCTTTGTATTGGCCCTACTATGACCCATTTTATATGGCGAGTAGTGAGGTTGAAATAAAGAGAAGTACATGTAGAAGGAGCATATCCAGCATGATGTGATTGAACGAAGAGGGTTATATGTTTCTTTGTTTATTATTTATTGTATTGGATTATTTATGTAATTGTAACACTAACATTAATTATTGTTTTGATATTTTTAGTTTGGTTTTTAAGGGCTTTATAGGTTTCAAGTTAATTATTTAATGTAAGTTGGTTTAAAGTTGAGTTTGGTTTTATTAAACTTTATGTTATTTGAGTTTTCAAAAGTTAGTCTTCCGCTGTGTGACTTTGAAAATAGCCTTAGCCTTTATCACGATGAGGGTAATACTTTGGATATTTCCTATAAATGAGTTTTATTTGGAGTTAGAAGGTAGTTTAAAGAAAGGAAATTTTCAGGGTATTACAGCTACTACAAGCAAGCAACTATTATTGTATTTGTTTAAATTATTTTTTTTCATATAATAGGTGAATTGGAAAAACTGACAAAAATAATCCCAACTATTGCCGGTTCGCTCAAAATAATCCCAACTTTGGATTATTATTAAATAATCCAAACTTTAGGTGCTGTTTGCTTTCAACGGTCCCAACCGGTCACCCAACCTATTATATCAGGTTACGGGGACACGTGGCACCATATTATTGGTTAATTTTTTTTAAGGAAAAAAACAAAAAAAAAAAAGAAAAAAAAACAAAATAATAAAAAAAAACCCAGCCCCCACCCAGGACAACCCTTCCTGCCACCAGCCAGCGATTGCTTTTGGAGCCCCCAACCACCGCTGCCAACCCTGATTAACGTCGGCGCCGGCTCCCAGACCCTCGCCACGCCGCCGGCGCCGACATTCCCTCCTCCTTATCCGTAATTATCCTAACCTCCACCACAAAACAAAACCACGAAGCCTAAAATAAAAAACTCATCCCCACCGCACAAACCCCCCAATTGGCCTTCCCCCACCCTCGGAATCCTAGCGATTAGGGTTCCGAGGTTGGGGGAGGCCGATTGAGGGGTTTGTGCAGTGGGGCTTTATTTTTTTATGGGTTTCGGGTGAAGGTGAGGGGTTTGTGTGGTGGAGGTTTTGGTGGTTCAGGGGTTAGGGGGGGGGGGGAAAGCCAGAGCCGGAGCTTGCGGGGGAGGGGGTTCTGGGAGTGGCAGTAAGGGTCTGGGCAGTGAGTGGGCGACGGCTGCCGGAAATCCAGTTGGTGGCGGGGGTTTCGATTGGTTTTTCTTTTTTTTTTATTTCTTATTTTTTTAATTTCCAACCAATAATGTGGTGACACGTGTCACATAAATATAAAATAATAATAAATTACCTGTTTAACAGGTTACCAGTCACTTGGGACCGTTGAAAGCAAATAGCCCCTAAAGTTCGAATTATTTAAAAATAATCAAAAGTTGAGATTATTTTGAGTGAACCAGCAATAATTAGGATTATTTTTGTCAATTTTTCCAGATGAATTATACGTGTATATCAAATATAATATTCAATAGATTTAGTTTAGGATAAAAATACAAATGATCATATTATAATACACAAACTAAATGATCATATTATAAGAAATCATTTTTTTTTTTTTTTGTTTAATCATTGACTGAAAACCCGATTCAATTGAGAGGGTAGCTTATGTATGGGTGGATGATATTCTTATTGTGCAACAAATACAAGCAATGAATTACATCTGATCAATCAAAGTTGTCCTAACAATAGCTCTATTAAATTGTACAAATAAGCCGCTAATCCAAATAAACTGTTGGCGACTCTACTAACCTAAACATCGAGTTTGAGAGTAGAACACTAGATCACCTAAAAAGGAGGTGAAACTATCTTCCAACTTCCAACCATACATAACAAAAATGCTTGAACCTTTCAACATTTTTTATTTCTAAAATTGATATCAATGATTATAAATAATATACAAGCCAAAGAGTAGCTTCTGTTTTTTGATGGAAACCTAAGTACTTAGATCAACACATACATGTGATGCAGAACCAAGTTCAAGCATATTCAATTATGTGGACTGCAGCACAGTGAGATAAAAGGATTGGCCTGGAAAGATCCCAGAAGACTGCTTAGAGTCTGCATCACGACCATCACCTTCCGATTGCAACAATTCCCAGTGCAATTGGTAATTAGATATATCATAAGTGCCCGGTGCAAATACACAAATTTGAATTGGTACTTCGGTTGTGGACAATGGTGCCACTTTGACTCTGGTAGAGCTTGATCCACACCATATAAATGGGGATGCACTCTCCCCAGGCATTTGCTGGTCATGTCGAGTGTTTCCAAGAGTATCTGAGGTGATCTTACCTTCAGAAGCCAAGGAAACTTCATGCCATCCAGCTCGGTTTTCAGAAGATAATGCACTAGAATTATTTGACTGGCTGGTGCTAGAGCCAGATTCGTTCGGATCAATGCGCACAGACACTGCAGCGTCAAGAGAGTTGTGGATTCTTATCCTCAAATTTATTTCACATAATGAGGTACCAAAATTATGGTGAATCATTCTGGGCCCATCCATCATCCAACAAAGAGGACCATTACTTGCAACACTACACAGAAGGAAGCAGTTAGCACAAGAAAAAGGAGGAAGTAGTTTCAATAGGCAAAAGATGGAAAACTATATAATATACAAAAGGGATAATTAATCTTGACACAGATCTAACCTGCAAAGACAAGTGTGGTGAGAAAAAAGCCGAGAATAATCTGCAGACTCAGTGCTCATATTATGAGGATGAGACATTAAGATGAAATCCACTGTTTCAGCATATCTCCGCTGATGAGCCAAAAGTAAACTAAGTCAAATCATATACAGCAACAAAATTCAAAAATCCTTGGTTCTTATCTAAATCTCTAAATCTCAACCCAATATCTATTTTGTAGATCAAAACGTTAACAACAAATAACAGTCACGAGTTCATGATACGGCAATGTTACAGCATAATATACTATAGTGATAGTCAAGCAATATCTAAGAAAATTTCTTCTAGATTGACCCAATTTACTTATTTAACGATAACCAATTCAACTCGACAATGCAGTGAATCTAACAAGTTTGGTAACTTCTGCAGATGAAACATACTTCAGTTTTCAGCACCTGTTCACCAATGGTCATTTAATTGGATTAGTAAGATCGCCTCAAAACCAGAAATAAAATTACATCTAGGAGGGCCAGGGCCCTCAGGGGGCAACAAAAGCTAGATGTATGCATCCTTATTTTCAAGGCAAAGACACTATTCTCCTAGATGTTATGCAGAACTAGTGAAGCTAAATTTTAGTCAAATTTATTTTCAACATGTGACAGATCACATGTGGCAAAAGTCAATTATAATGGTAACTTTTGCAAGGCAAAGCCCATACTAACCTGTAGCCAAGACTTGAAAATGCATAATAATACAGCCATATTAAGTTTGATGGGTTAGAGTTGTAGAAAAGAACATGCAAATGACGGTGAATTTGGGTGCAAATTACTTAAATAGATTCATAGATTACCGAAATGGCCTGTAGCATGGGTTTCCCATTAATGGTGGTAGGCAAGAAATGATGAAATAACAATCACTCTGTACAATGGTTCATGCCTGCATAGCACGGGAGGCAGACACAATGAAAAAGCAACATACCTGTTGACCTATATATTTCCCTTGTTTTTACATTTCCTTGCACTTTTTTTTGTTTTTTTATTTTAAATGAATACTCCACTCTATTCAAATATAGTTCACTTTTCCTCTGTTGTAAGTCTCAAATTAAATTGCCAAGTTCTCTGTGGTAACAATTAAAGCATTTAATAAACGTATACATGACTAAAGATACATAGCTATAAAAGAAATTTTCCATAATTTATTTCGTTTTCCAAGTACTTATGAAGTTATGATAATTTGTCAAGTTTCCAAAGTTTTACTCGGTTAATGTAGCTCCAATAACTAAGATTCCAATTTAAACAAATCTTTGATATTGTCAGATTGAACAAAACAAACGCTAAAAAAAAAAAAAAAAAAAATCTTAGATGCCACAGGACATTAAGGTGATTCGGTGATTCTTTCTCATGTTTGCAAAGACTGCACCATCTGATGAGACTAAAACTCTTCTTAAGAGACTCTTAAGCAAGAACTTTTCCCTCCACTGCAACTCTAGTAATAAGCTACAATCAACATGCTCTTTGAAAGGGTACAAGAAAATTTAAAAGAGACACTAAATCTAATAAGAGTTCCATTGCATTGCTCCTAGAAAAGAGTACAAGGGAGAAAACAAAATAACTAAAAATTGTCAGGAGACTTGAGATTTTTATCCCATGATGTTAATTCTTGTGCCAAAAAATGCCATCACTAAGTTTCTCTGAAAGACAAGATGATGCTATTTTTTGTCTAGATATAAAGTCCTCTACCAATAATTAGCCAAGTTTCTTTTTCCCTATGGCTTTTAAAAATACTCCAGATGCTTGTTCGTCTGTTCCTAACTACCCTCAAGGCCTTAAGACATAGTTATCAGCGATAACCAAGTTAGTTTCCTCTTAAATTGTTCACACAATTGAGAATGTAACTACGTCAATCAATCAATCAAAGCCTAAATCCCATAAGTGGGGTTGGCTACATGAACCAAAAGTGATTATTCCGTGTAGTCGAGAAGGTAACTAAGTATGAGTCAAAAAAAATTTGTTAAGGAAACCAGTAAATATTGGCTCACGTTGATCGCCATTGATGCAGCCTTTTGGCAGATAGTTACATGGATCATACAAGTTTAATTTGTTGAGGAGCCAAAGGAGAGAAAATTAACCTGCTCAACTTTTTCTTCATGCAATCTTTCATGCTTATGGAAATCAGCAACAGGTGAGGCAGATACATCAAACAAATCTTCATTGTGAGCCTTAGCACCTAATCTTACATGGCTTCCTCTGCTTTCAAAATGAGAAGTTTCATCTTCTTTGATGGTGGCTTTCCTGCCATTCTAAAACCAAGGAAAAGAAACAGTTTAAGGAAATTGAATGATTAGGTACTTTCTTCCCTCCTTCAACAACTTTTCTTCTATTATTAATAATTACATTTTCTGATGTGTGGAGTCCATGGGTGGATAAGGGGAGTAAATAAATTTTTTTTTTTGGGTTCGGGTGGGGAGGGGGAGGGGGGGGGGGGGGGGGTGGGGTGTTAGTTTTCTCTTTGAAACAGGAGGCACAATGAGATCTCATAGCATGTACTATTTAACTGACCTGCAGCTTGAAAAAGCAAGATAATGCTTGGCCTGCCATTATAGGAGATGGGATGTTCACAGGTTGGAGCACTGTGATGTCCCACTGGTCTCCTAAACATGACAACTGATGAATTTCAAAACTCTGTGAGCTAGTTTTGTTTACAAGATCCATGTGTACAAGAAATTCCCGCAATCTTGATGGGCAACGGCTGACGTGGAAAGACACATCCAGCGACGGCAAAACCTATTGTACAAAGATTATTTAGTTGGCAATTTTTTTATTAGGCACAAACAGTCTTATTTTAGAAGAATAGACAACTGAGCCTAGACTTCCCAAATTTTGTTACAATAGAAAAGTACCATTATTTTCTTACAAGTAGCAAAAGTATACTAGTTAGAGAAATCTGCATAACACAACAAGAGAGAAGGGAGTAGTTCACCTCACAAATATGACACATACGAAGGGTACGATATCTCATGACGCTTGATACATCTCCCACCTCATAATAAATTGTTATATACAAAGAAATCATTCCTGGTAAAGCAGCTCTAAACCAAACAGGCCACAAGACTGGTTCTTCTCCTTGAATCACAAAATCCTGGAAAACAACCAACATGTAACAAATAGAATTCACAGCAACTACTAATCAAGCATTAACCCATAGAGAACTGCTTTTACAGACCTCAGGAAATTGGAAAAGGGAAGCCGTTTCATCACTCTGAACAGCATAACCAAGTTTTTCATTATTATCCATCCGAAGACTAGCAGGAAACTCCAAATTCAATGCTTCTCGACTTCCAAGAGCCAGGAATCTAGGATGACTGATTCTCACCTTCAGATTCTGCAAGGCATCCACCTCAGATAAAGCTCACACATATAGGCAAAATTTTTATACTACAAAAATACAAAATTCAGCTTATCCTTTTTTCTTATTGATGTTCAATTGGAGAAACAAAACAGTAACAATATAAGGTCAATCATGATGAATGATATTGGAATGGCTAAATGTATAGAATTGCTTCCTATCAGACAGGAAAGGGTATATAGAGTCAATAATTCCGTAATGATTAGGAAGAACGTTGGGTGTATACGTATTGAATATAAGATGAGGGGAATTTATTAAGGTGGTTTAGCCATGTAAGATGGAGATTGCATGATGCATTGGCTAGGAGGCTTGAAGCGTAGCAAAGTGATGAATTGTGAAGGTTAGAGAATAACCTAAGAAAACTTGGAGGGTTATATGAGTACGCTAGGGAAGTTAGATGAACGGAACAAAATATTGCATAAAAGGGATTTATCGGAGAATTAAAAATTATGAAAAAGTGAACGTGGCTTAAAAGTTTATTCAAAAGCAAGAGACAGGAGTGGAAAAATATAATAGTTACAAAAGTATGAGTTGGGAACAGGTAAGGAGAGGTATATAAGCCCTATATTTAAAATTGCAATAAGAAGTCAGCTATAAACTAGTTATTTCTATGACCTGGTTTGACTCGCTGCCTATGTTAGCCATGCGCATAAAATTGTTCGGTGTGTGTGAGTGTCTGAAGGTTAAGAAGGAAACATAACCATTCATTTGTAATCAACCACGATGGAATACATGCAATACACTTTTGTGCAAATTTTCATAACTAAATGAGTATATTTATTAAACTAACTGTGCAACTTTTTCAGCATGTGCAATTCATTTGAAAATTGAACAAAATGTGATATTTCTACATCAGGCCATTAAATATAATCACATTAAGTTACAATAATTTGTGTATTATTTATCATACAAAAAAAGTTGCAAAATTAACCATTAAATCCTCCTCAGTTTAAGAATCATCTCATATATTATGGTTGGGATCCAATGAGAACATTCTTAAAATGATAAGAATTAATGTGCAAAAAAAATTCATTGAATATGTCTATTTTCAACTGAGTGTGCAAATTTTGATTTTCAAGCTGGAAATATTTTTCAAATTTCTGGAAGGATGAAAAATAAGCACATTAATTTTAGTCAAAAAAAAGTTGCAAATTCAATTAAAAAAAATGTACATTCAGTTCAAAAAAAATGCATATAAATTCATTTTCATCCTTCTCATTTTCGAGATCTTCTCATTTAAAATCCTTTAAAAAAAAAAAAAGAGTAAATAAGTTTTTTTTTTTTTAAAAAAAAAAAATTTCCCTCAATTTGCATCTCTTCTTAGCCTCTTTGATAATAGGTCCTCAAATTTGAGTTTTGTATCTTCCTTTGGGTTTCTGCTTTACAGTTTACACCACCCTCGTATACTTGCTCCATATGTTTTCTATCGATTTCTTCCACTTTCGCTCTCACTTATTCTCTACTTAATTTCTTTAACTCATCTCTTTGTTTTCCTTCCACATTTCATAAATGGTTACTTATGATCATTCATTGATTTAATTTAGCCACCCAAATTCATTTGAGACCAATGCTTTGTTGTTTTTGCTGTTGTTGTAGTACAGAACCCCACGCATGAAATTCATGGTTTGAAATCTCATGCTTGGCGTAGCGTGGCGTGGCGTGAAATTCATGGTTTGAAATTATGAAATTCATTGTTTGAAATCTCAGACGCAGTCACTATACCACTTTGCAGGCAATGCGGGTGGTATGTGGCTGTTGTGACCTAATATATTGGCTGCAGTAATCCCAAAATCCATTAAAATGCGGTCGTGATGTGGTGATGCAGCCGAGATTTGATCCCATGATGAAGATAGTAGATTACACCAGAAATTTTGGACTTACATAATCTAAAGTCAATAAATTAGCTTAGCAATTTGCATTCCATGAAAATAAATGATCCCTGGGCTCTATTCTCATAGTTGTTCCCCAAACGCATTCTAGGACACACTGAATCAAATGGGTCTGAACAATAATCTAACCTTTCCCATTATTTAAATCATTTGTCCAACAATACTTCAGAACAAACAGTCTGTAATACACCATTGTGGATATTGCCCACAAAAAAGATAGGGGCAGATACAGCAAGTCAGTTTACAGTCAGCCATCACATTGTAAAAATTTGGATAGGTTCGATCTATGGTCATTGGGCCTCCTAAAAGGATCTACTGAATTCATCAAGCTGATCGCCTGCTCCACAAATTCAAAATGGTATTAAAGGAATTCCATGTCAGCTCTCTATGAAATATGTTTGGCTGAGGGCTTCAAAACACATCATAGAGCTAAACCCATACTGAAGATACCAACCCACAATGAATATGAAAGGTATAGTTATACTAGGAATAACCCAATATTGACCTTATTAATAATATCAGTTACAAGTACAACTTGACTTTTACAAGTTTCAGTCAACAAAACTCTCTTTACATCACAAAAATACTAATCATCCAGGAACTCAGATCCCATCTCTACATTATTGACCATATTAAATTGTAATCACCATAAAAAATGAGATTGATAGAAGAACATCATATAATGTAAAATAAGAAATCTTGCCAAATTGCATGATTTTCTAAGCAAAAATGTAAAAATATATATACCAATTAAATCCAACAGTAAATCTAGTAAATACATACCTTTATGGGCACCTCGGAGTGGTTTTTTAGCTCCAAAACAAGACGATGCACCTCGCCAAGATATGATTTTTTAGGCAGGGATCGGATGGAACCTTCAAGCCTTGGTAAAGACTATACATGAAAAAAATATTCAGCATAATGAAAAAGATCAGTAAGAACATAAATGTAAAGAAAGATAAGACACTCGCAATAGGAAGCACCTTTATAACCAAGAATGTCAGTTCATTTCCATTAGATTGTTTAGGTTTCCTCTTATTTGCATTCTTCCTCTTTACTTGATCAGACTCAAAAATTTGAAATCCGACAACTGAGCCTGACAATTTCCACCTTACTCCAACCACTTTTAGTATCCCTTCTACTTTGGGGGTAACAGTTAAATGCACCTGAAAGCATGCATGCAAATGAGAAGCGAAACATTTTGAATGTAGGGATCAATGGAACTTATTACATGCATACACGACAGCAGCCCCTATATATTTGATTCATCTGTTGAAAATACAGTATGATTCAGCACCATCAATTCAAACAACCGAGTAAGCCAAATTCATATCCATCCCAAAATCAGGCCTTGCCAGCTAGTTGATGCTAGCTACACTTTAACCAACAGAGAATAACAAGACTTCCTTATTAGAGCTCATCAGAACAGTATATAATTATTTATAGAGTAGAGCTTACAAGTAGTGTTTCACTCCCATTGAGAGAAAATTCAAGTTCAGACAATGTAAATGGATCTTTGTCTGCATTTACATCACTGCATCCATAAAGCAACAGAAAGCAAATGTTAATTCAGAAATAAGTCAATGCTAGACATCTTTGTAAGAAAACCATTAATCACTATTATGTAATAAGTCTCAGAAAGTATACCCTCCAGCAATTAACTCCCTCAGGTGTCCATCATTTTGTAAATTTGTGGAAGACCCAATATCATCTGTAGCAATACAAAAAGTTGTGATAAACAATAAAGGGTGGTTGTGCACAAGATCAGAAGTATAACACTGACCTTTTTCCATTTCGTCACTTGTAATGAAGTACTTGCATATCAGAGAAACATTTGAGACAAGAATTGGGATTTGAAGTGGGTTTGAGAACCCTATATCAATCTTTATTGCTTCTGCAAGATACAAAAGAGATTATAAAAGAACTTAATCACTGTTTTTGTTTATAGCACCTACAAGGACAACAACAACAACAAAATTAACCTAAAATTCCCTAATGTAGGATGGAAACATAGCTATGTCATTGCCACAACCTCCCTTAAAAGCAAAAGGCAATAAGGCACGTGATACCGTTGCCAGGAGAAAACTTGGCGTATTACAGCAGAGTTGCTTTTTGAAATTCTTCCCAACTATACTTACAGGCCTACCTGGAGCACTACTAGAATACTAGCCTATCCATTTTACTTTCAGTCTTCTCCCAAAATCCAACCTTATCCTCAATACCAGCAGCTTTACAACTTGCCAAGGGAAGGTATGATTCATAAACATTATAGTGTACCAGTTAAACCAGATGTCCAAAGCATAATTCAGAGCCACCTCCTTATTCCTATTATAAGTAAATGTTCCCCTTCAACTCCAGTGGGATATTTACTTTGTCAAACAATTTTCAAGCTCTTCCCTCTCAAAATTAGCTTACTTTACATGAAAAAGCTCATTGTTAGACAATTTCATTATTACACTTTGTCAAACAATATTCAAATTTTTCTCTCTCGAAATTAGCATTCTTACCATGAAAAAGTTCATCGTTAGACAATTTCAATATATACTTTGTCAAACAATTTTCACATTTTTCTCTCTCAAATTTAGCATACTTTAAATGAAAAAGCTCATCATTAGACAATTTTACTGTATACTTTGTCAAACAATTATCAAAGTTTTCTCTCCCGAAGGTAGCATAGTTCACATGAAAAAGCTCATCAATAGAAATCTCACATTACTTCCCCATCTCCCCCCCAAACCCCCCCCCCCCCACCCCCACCCCCCCGCCCCCAAAAAAAAATCTCAGGCCAAAAGAAGTTAGGGACTTATTCACATAGATGCAGCAACTCCACAGTTTAGGAATAAAGTAATTCTAGTCTCCCATTTTTAAACAAAACCCGTAAACTAAGGAAAGAGCAATATCCAGCCTTTTGATCTACAACCTACCATTTAGTCAATTACTGTATTCAACAAGAGTTCAAACACCTTTATTCACAATTTTTAAAGAGTAATGCGGTAGAAAAGAAGCTGACTACACAAAAATCTGATTGATAATTATTTGCAATTAAGATAGTGTTTGGATGTGGTAATTAAGCAGAACTAAAATATTATTCAACAAAGACTATCATCCAACTTTTCTGGTTAGTTCACTTAAGAAATGCAATATAAAATTATAAAAAGTTGTTCTATTATGCTGCCTCCTAATCCTCAACATATCACTATTTGATATAAAAGATGGAAGCAATTACAGCAACTATTCTACCACCCTAAAATCCTCATACCTCCAGCAATGCAGATGCTTGATTGCTTACATTTCTTCGGCACAAGCTTAGTGTGTAATTCCAACCAGTTAGATTTGGCGTTTGATAATGATGGAATCATGTCTTCCTCCAATGACTTCCATATGCTTTCTCTTACACCAACCTAGATTATAACACAGGTTTGTCAAACCTTTGGTACTATTTTTTTTTTTTTTATTTATTTTTTTACGTTTTTATTTTGAGAGACAAAGGTACACAAAGAGGTTAGGATTGTCTTCTCTCAAGACAAATAGCCGAACAGCCAGAAAACACTATTTAAATCAGAGACATTTAGGAAAGAAATGGCATATGGAACATAGATTTCATTGCAGAAGCAATTTAACTCACAGCAGCAGGTGAAGCATATGTTCGATGATCTTCAAAGACGACTCTAAGTGATGGGAGCTTGACAACAGGCAAACGAAGTCTGCAAACTTCAAATGTTTTCCCTGTTTTCTGTAGAGTATCAAATAGAATGTCAAAGGAGCCATGCAAAATTTAACCTGCGACCAGATAACTTTTAAAATTTTAAGTGCCCCAATCACTTCAAGGAAGAAGCCAGTTTGTTAATGTGGAACTAGGAGGAAATTTGTGCACAAAAGATACCAGACTAGGAGACAGTTCCAATAATATTTTAAAATCCATGTCTTTGTAAGGTAAACTATCAGGAGAAGACAAAGCTCAAGGCTGCTGAACTACTGAAACAGTACATGAAGCACAATGAGGACATACTTTAACAAATCATCATTACTTTAGTGACCAACCTGAACAAGTTCAAGAAAATCCCCAAGAAATAACTCCTGTGCTGCCTTGGATTGATGGGTGCAGGCCAGAATTTCTAGCATATGCTCAATTGCCACATCAAACATTCCGAGTAAAGCAAACCACCTGATGACCCAGATATAATGTGAAGACTATATCAGTTTTTAATAAGTCAAATTTAAGGTGCACCAATTCATGTACTTCATTCATCTTACTTGCCAAGTTGGAAATGTATGTGATCTTTGATTAGACCCCAGGAAGTACCACTGAATACAGAAAGAGCAGTTTTGTATGTACGAATAGCATGCTTCATCTGATGCGCATGATTAACATTGAATTAGAAGAAAAAAAAAAACAGAAAGAATTACATAGTAATAAAAAACCTTGAAGACCCTAGTTCAGGAAATGTACCTGATCACATTTTTTATAAGAATCACCCGAAAGAATGAGGTGAAATCCATACTTTCGTAACATTTGTGGCACTGAAGATAAGTAACAGTAAGATGCTTGCTCAAGCATTACTGCTGACTGCAATGGTTCCTGAAGAAGTTGGTGAATGTAAGACCTTGAAGCCATGTTCACGAGACAAGTTGTGTGAAAAAGGAGCATTACCTCACCAGAAACACGGAAGTAAACACTGGCTGCCTCTTTATACTGATCCCTTGCTTTCAACATTTCAGCCCACCAAAGCCCACAACGAACAGCATTTTGCTGGCCTCGCAGCCCAAGTTTCTGCAGCATTTTAGGATCATTGTCACACAAGTGAAACCAAACTATAGGTTACAGCACCATCATCCATGGACGAAATCATCTTCATAAACCCAGCAACAGACTTCAACATTGAAGTAAGATTTTCTTAATTTAAATTTAACTATTATAAGCTAAAAACAGCTGCAAGGGAGAAGAAAGATACATACTAAGTATGTAGTGAAGGCACTATCCAAGCAGCTCTCTGCTTCCTTGGTTGCTTGATCCATCATAAAGTATGTCAATGCCATCATTTCCTGCAACCAATAGATTAAATATATACCACAACAAGAAATTTAAAAGTAAAAAAACAATGCTATCTTGATTGCTATTATGGATATAATTATAGTGCATGTTTAAACAATTTCAGACAATTGTAACAGCATCTCTATTCTGTACTAGACTTGATTTTGACCAGTTCCAAGAAAAAATCCATTACAAAATTATAGTAGTAAACCATTCAGAACATAATTAAAATAGGAGATTGGGTGCATCCATGCATAAAATTAGCTAAGGCCTGGAAAACCCAGAGAGTGGCACCAAAAGGCAACTAGGTAAACACCTCTATCCCACAAAATATACACCCTAAGCAGTATGCATCTATTTTGAACTTAATTTACCATGAGAAGTTATTTCCCTAATTAAATTCTTAGAAAATTTCCTTACTTTGTTTCGTTGGCAACATGGGAATTTACATTCCCATAAATTTTGATTGACCAAGGGGGCCCTTGATAACTTACTTTCCATGTTTTGTGGGAAATCAAATTTCCCCATGAACTCCTATTTTCCCCATTTTTGCTTTTTTGTGCCAATCAAACAACAATCCAACACAATTCCCATGAATTTTCACTTCCCTCATTTTATGTTCTCAACCAAACATACCAAACATCTCAACAGTAACGACTAACAAGTTTTTCTGCAAACTGGAGAAGGATCAAACTTGACATGAAGGCCATAATTTGGGACTAATGTCAGAGCCTCCTTAATATACACATCAAGCAGACCAAATAACTGGTGAGAAAAATTATTACAAAGACCCTTATAGATGACACCAATATATGAAAGTGAAAGATACCTGAACACCAGCATAACGTTTCCAGGATTTGTCAAGCTTATAGTCCATGGAAATAAGTCGGTAATTTGATAAAGCAAGATCATAGTCTCTTAGCATGAAGGCATAATCACCCAACACCCTAATTTGTGATTCAGTGGAGCTGAAAGTATACCTTTAATAAAGGAGAAAAGAACAGCATGATTAAAAATTATGATAAATCAATATATGCAAGTAAGAAAGATTACAGATTATCATACGCTGGGCCATCAGGGGTATCTGGTGTATCTTCCTTCCCTTTTCTCCACCACAAATTTTTTATTTGGTTCTTGAAACCTTTCCTTGTAGCAGAAACCTAAGTAAATACAGAGATGCAAAATCCCATACCCAAAGAGGCAATTAATAGGGGCTAAAATTTAACGAAAATAACAGATTCAGGACAATAAAAAATGAAAAGATGCCAAAATAGAAAAAAGAAAAGAGAAAAATTCATTTAGAGAGAGAGAGAAAGAAAAGGAAAAAGACAAGAGAGAAGGATAGACACATAGCACAACAAAAGAAACCTGCTGATTTAGGGCCCGTATCTTTTGCTCCATGTGTGGAATTACGTGTTTCGTCGTTAGATCTTGCATGAGGACCTTAATCTGCTAAGTTCAACAAAAATATATTAAAAGGAGGCGGATAGATCTAAATCAAAGGACGTAAAAAATGACAGAGAAGCAATCACCTGATCAATATTATCAGTGTCGAGAAAATGTTCCTTGATTTGTTTCTGCAACCAGAATACAAAAATAGAACAAATGAAGAACCAAAAAGCAAAAAAAAAGCAAATTAAATAAACACCACTTTGTTCCACCTTTGACTTAATCTAAACCATGCATGGATGTACAAATCAAGTACAAAGTAAATATGCATATATACCATTACAAGCTGAGACACATTCTGTTCCAGTCCATAATGAGTATATTTATCATTAAGAAAGTCCCAAGTGAAAGATTAGTTGTAGATAGAAGCATAGAATATTGATATATACATGGAAAGTGAAAGTTCATTCAGGACATTTCACATCTTGGTGTAATACTAGATCACTTAAGCTAAACTTACACAAGAAGACCAAGGGTTTGCCTGACTATCTACTAATCCACCCTGTGAAGAATTGATGCACAACAATTGACAATCATTTGATCCATATGTGTTTTTCATCTCTGACAAAATCTTTGATGCCCTAAAATAGAAAATGGTGGCATACAATTAGTATTCAATGTCACACTTCAAGAGTTCAAGATAAACATAACAATACAAGTGCATCTTAGGAAAGAGAAATTCGTTGTCAGCAACCTAAAAGTGTTACTGTAAGTAATGCCACAGTTCCAAATATATCTCTCAAAAATCCAGATAGAGAAGTACTTAATTAATAATGACGGGAAATGGAATTTGGAGGAAATACTACAGGAAATAGATTAATAGAACTACCTAATCATGGTACATATTAGTATATGGAAGAAATAAATTAACATTATTTCAAGAAGAGCGGTGTTTTCTATGGAGACAGGTAAGGTATAGCCGTATAGAGACCAAATGGGTTCACAATGGTTTTTTTCCAGGATTGTTGGGATGTGATCGAAGAAGAGTCTCTTAAATATTCTTTCTTCTTTTTTTAGAGATTTGTGATTAAGAAAAAATAGAAAAAAGAATTAGTTCCATCTTTATTGTCCAATACTCCAATTCCTTAAAAAGAACAATCAATCAAGGTGATGGATTACCATCCCATCAGTCTCCTTACTAGTGCCTATAAGATTGTGACAAGGTGTTAACACAAACTGGTTGGGAGAAATTTTGTCTAAAACATCGCTCAGTCTCAATGTACTACTTTTGAGGAAGAAAGACAGATCTTGAATACTGCTTTAGTGACTCATAAAGCAATAGATGAGGCACATTGAAAGTCAGACAAGGGGATTGTCTTTAGCTGGACTTTGAGAGGGCTCATGAAAGAATCAGTTGGAACTTTCATGTATTTAAGAGTAAGGGATTTGGCGATGGATTGAGGCATTGAATTTGCGGATGTTTGTCTAATGCTTAATTTTCCAGTTGTGGTGTGCCCCAAAGAAGTGCTTTTTCATCGTCTCAAGTATTACAACAAGGCAATTTCTCTATCCTTTCCTTTTTAGTTGTATAGTCGACATCTTAGGGAGAATGTTAGAAAGAAGTATGGTTGACACTAATTTATTTTTGGCTGCGGACTTAGAAAGTTTCAAGAACATCCTTAGCTTCTTACCATGTAGCAGATATATAAGGTGGTTACAGGATTAGAGATAAATCTCTGTAAAAATAGTTTGGCAGAAATTAATATTGCTCAGTAACAGCCGGGTTTGTTTATGTCACCGAATATCTGCTTGCTTTGCTAGCACTGAGTCTTGTCCACACGTCTCTTTACACATCGGAGTAGAAATTTAGATTTGGTGGAGTTTGTTTGGCTTCCATGATGAATTGTGGGCTTGTCTTCAAGAGATTACATATAGGTCGCATTGTTGCTTGCAATAATAGATATTTTTTTTCAAAAGATTCACACAAATGCATTATAACCTCATTCACAATTTTTAGACTTAACGCATTCTTTTTACATAATATTACCAAATCTATCATCATATAAGTGGGTTATATATATGGTAAATGAATTATTGCTAAGATCAATAAGTTTCATTAACTACATATATATTTTGGCCAGTTTTGACAAAAGAATGGACGTGACGGGAAAGAAAAGCTGTAACACGGCAAGTCACCGTTACATAACGGATGACTCAATGAAAAGGTGTGGTTTTATGGAAAGGTTTCGCCAACAGCAACTCCAAAATCCGTTACAAAACGGTAGTTATGCGCTTGACTTGGCCGTTTTTTATTTCCATGATTTACCAGCATTAGATGGATTTTTGTTTTGTTTGAGATGACTTTGGCATGAAATTGGTAAGCAACTGTTAACTTAACCATAGATTTAACCTATGACAACAAGAAACAAATTAGCAAACTGAGCATGTCTACCTGACTAAGAGGCACATCTTCAACCAAATATTTAAATAAATAAGCAAAAATGATCACATCAGAGAAACATGCCTTAAGAAAATACAACTCACTTTTCCAGAGGACCATCTTGATTGTCATGCAAAACAATATAGTGTTTTAGAATTTTAGGATCCATTGCACCATCATTCAGAAGAGAGGGCAACTTGGTATTGTTGAAAAGGTCAACAAATTTATTTATTGGTTCTTCATCCTTCGATGAAGCAACCAAAAGGCCTGCACAAGATTTAAACAGGAGTTAAAGCATCACTTCAGAAAATGCTTCCATTTCTTTTCTCACAAGTCTTCAGTTATGATAGTATGGTACTAATTAGCAAGTGCTTAAAAGGATGCACAAACAGACAAGTGCCCATCTGGGACCTGCACAAGTCAAAATTTAACAAGATACTCACAAGCAACAGGATGGTCAAATGCTTCATGATCAGAAAATGATGAGGCTTGTATTAGCTCTTGGTTGAATATCTGGAACCAAGATGGCAATGCCTTTGACTCTGGAACTGCAAATATTGCAGAAAGATATTAGTTTTTAAGACCCAGATTCCAATTGCCTTCATTTAACAGCTGTAAATTTAATGACAAAGATTATGGATCATCAAAAATTCAAAATCATAGAAAGATGAGCAATGGGACCATAAGCTGCAAAATAGGATATACAACAAGCAGAAAAGAATATTCTCTTGCTCAACCCTAGCCCTTATGCATGGCATACATTGAAAGTCAACTCAAACTTTCATGGATAGTATGTAATAATGCCATTGACTGCTCAGCAGGAAATACAAGCAGGAGAATTATTCTCCAGACAGATTTCCCTATCTAGAGCATACGCAAACACTGCATGTTACAGAAAGATAGAGAACATGCTGCTTGCCTTCACAATCAGGATCTGCAGAATATACAGGTGACAGCCTTATCTTTATAAATCAGATAACTAATTAATAGATACCGGAAGTGCACTCACGTGGGAGGATATTTTCATTCCTATGTAGCTCTGAAGATTCGTGATAATTATCCTTTTCCCCAGCATCCGTAACAACTTTCTTCAACCACGCTTTTGCTGTCTAGGTGAACAACAGCAAATTTAGAACTCATGCCTATGAAACCAAATAAGTTACCCCCTCTTTTGAAAAATTTGAATATAAGCAACGAAACCTTTTTTCAATTTCTTTGCATTCATACTCTCAGATGAAAAGAGGAAACTAATAGGCTAGACAATTTTATATTGAAAGTGCAATGGAAACACAAGACATAAACCCTCCTAAAGATCCTAACAATTTCTTGTTTTTGCAGAAAATGTTTCATAGTTAAAAAAATTAAAAAGAACGATAAATGGTTCCGACAACAGTTGCAAAACAATATATAAGATAAAGTTGTCCCATAACATAAAAGTTAACTTTTCTCCCCCTTCGAAATTTCCATTCAGTAAATCCATAGACTAAAATGGAAACATACCTCAAGTTCTGGTTTTCGGATATCAGAAGCATAAAACAATCGCAATTTGAACTTCCTAATCCTGTAAGGCTGGTCACTTGCTGTCCGTACAGGCACTGCAACACAGCAAAACACAACATAGTTAAAAAAAATATAAGTAAAATGTTTTGTTAGGACCCCACATTCAATTAAAAAAATACCCCACTATATTCTATCCCGTTTACTTTTTTAATGAAATAATAGCCACTTTCTCCAATCACATTCACTTTTCTATTAAAAAACTTTTAATAATATATCAACAACTTGTCACCTAAAAATTTGTGCGTAGAGAAGTTATCAAACTATCTGATAGATATACTTTAAGCTTAGCCCAACAGCAATTAAAATAATGAAATTTGTCTTTACATATTAGTAATAACATGGTTTAATCTTTCAAAATAATAATAATAATAATAACACGGTTTAAATTAGTATCATAAATCCATAATAGTCAAAGGCAATGAGAAACAAAGGAGGTACTTTTTATCTCTATAGTGGTAATTGTCATGCTTGCTAAGGGCGAGCAACACAAATAGGAAAGATATTAAGGCAAGGAACAAAATTTAAATGGAATACAAACAATATACTCAAAAAACCCCTCACTAACATGCAGAGGAAAAAAAAAACTTTAGATTCCTAATTTCCTATGCAATTAGTGCCATCAATAAAATCACTCTACCCACACAACCTGTCTAGATTGCGTCATATAAACCCCTTTTCTCATAAATTTTAACAAGCTTCCTAAGAATGTCAGTAATTTCTAACTGAATCGTCACCATTGTAGAGGAAATAATGACCCACAACTCCTTGTTTTGTGACAAAGAATGCTATTCTTTCCTGAATTACAAGATACTCTATCTCTATATAATCTAAAATCATACAAGAATAGGGAAAATCAAAAAATCATCCTAAAACAAAACAACATTCAAAGTAATAAAAGTACTAAAAGTCATATCTCCAAAGTTACATATTGTTATGTTAGAATGGGTGTGAATGCCCCACAGCACAAGTGCACAAACTCCCTTTTGAGTTTTGAGTTTTGACCATAGGACACGGTCATGACAATCATGCACGCTCAACCTTTTGCCTTCATTTTGTATTGCAACCTTCCAAAAACTACTCATGACACTCAAAGATCTCCCTAACCCACTCCAACCAAACCTACTTGATATAATACATGCCTATTGTTTCATTATGATTATTCTACACTCTATATTGTTAATCCCATAAACTCTGACTTTTAGCATTGTTTGAACCATCTTTCTTTGCTATTATTTAAAAAATGTATATTAGTAGCAAGATATTGTCAGACTTACCTTAAAGTATGTTAGCAATATCAACTCTTTATTGTTTACAAATTAATAATTAAAATTTATTGAAGGTCAAAATCGTGCTAAAAGTCAAAGTGTGTCGAGTAAATGGGGACTAAGTGAGTATGTTTGTGTCCTAAGCATTTTAAAATTGCACAATTTTATGAAAATCTACTCTGCATTACATAAAACAATTTAATCATTATGATGCTTGGACCTAGAGAAGAATGTAAAAATTGAATATGGATCCAACAGTTTCACATGGAAATGTTGAGTTCAAAGACATGCAAGTGTCCTAATTTCAGATATGGATCGTGAGAAACGAACAATTTTTCTTTTTACTTTGTATGGGAATATATAACAAAACTAGTAGTGTTATATGCATAGCAAGTACCAGCCACTTAATAATTTAGAAACTAACATTAAATACTTCCTCCATTATTTTCACCTGCAACTAATTGGAAATGTGCGAAAAATAGAGAAAGTAGATAAGTGTAGTGGTCTACAAAGCTCGTGTGATCAGCAAAAAAGAATAGGAGTGGTTATGTTAGTAGAGACAGAGGGAAATTTGGTAATCTTTAGAGTAAATACATGTCATAAATGGTTAAATCAACTGTTCAAGTAATATGCAACTTCTATAAAAAGACAATTGTCACAAGTTATAAAAAATATATAAGATATAGATCAAGTAAAAACATAGGAAGCATATATTAGCAATGGATTCATCTTAAATACAAAAGAAAAAGACCCAACAAAAAAAAGGATAGTTGCATCCAAGGGGTAAACCAGAGAGGTAAGAAAAGACGCATGTAAAAGTTAAAAAATGAACAGATTGACCAATAGACTACCTCCCTGAGCTCTATGTCTCTCTCCCACTCTATCATGCAGATTAATGCTGGCAGCTACCAATAACATAATTGCGAGCAAGGAATCACCTCATTACAAGGATTGGAAGCCCTACACTTTCAGTCAACCTAGTAGGTCTTTGAGACTTCTTTGGGAAAAAAGAAGAAAAGGCCAATCTGATAACGTCCAATATCCCCCCAACCTATCTTCTATGTCCACATCTGGGTCTGGTGGGGTTGAAACTGATACAACATACATCACAGTTTTAACTTATCACAATATCCTTCACTTTTCCACAAGGACCATCACATTAAAACAGTTGAAGCTGTGATGTTAGGCCACAACCATTCTAACATAATTTACACGTAGACATATATAGTTATAATCATTCCCTTTATGTTGTGTTATTACTCTGAAATGAATTGAACTTTCATGTGACGATTGGAGAGATTCTCCATCATTCACTTCACCCGTAAAACCCACTTGAGTACAAAACTATTCACAACCTTAAGCAACCTTATTAACACACAACTCATACCACATGTGATTGAAAAACAAGAGTAACACCTAACTGTGGATCAGACTAGTGGAAGTAAGGCGACAATAGTTCCTAGATTCACCAGTGGTGAGGCATCAACTGATTATTTCTTCAGGTTTTTGACCACTGAAATCACTGCTCCAACCCACATATGGCAAGTGCATTGCAGTATTTCATCCGGAAACATAAACAAAGAGCTGAAACGTGTAATAGACACGACCCAGGTTTCCTTCAAATGAATACAACAGACAGTGTATGGTTATCCAAAACCATTGCAAACCAATCTGCCACAATTCATCTAAACCCACTATCCATAAGTTCCTCTCAAGATATCGCCCAAAGCATGAGACTTTTTACACACTGCTCCCTATATCTTGTGGGAAAACTAAAAACATATATAAGAAAACCGGAATTCACAGAACGATTTCACAAATGCAAGAGAGATAAATATGTGTCGTCAATATTGTTATAATCACCTGATCCCCGCAAACCATAGAAGACGAATTAATACACGAATGTGGTACAATTGGGCATAATTTAAACCTAATCATGTATAGGAGATTCAAGCAACACTGAGTCTACACTTCCACCATTTCAGTTACAGTTGAAATTATTCAAAAATATTAAACACCCAACATATAATTTACTTGCACAAGATCAATTAAAAGTTAAAACATCACAATCGGCGCAATCAAAACACTCAAACCAAACACACTCATTAATTTGCAACGGCATTTCAAATCACAAACAGCAAATCCCAGAAAATTACTCAGCTAAAACAACACCCCCACTAATCAAATCGAAACAAATCAATGAAAAATTCAAGAGAAAAAATATGTACCGTCGACGTTGTCAAAAGAAGAGAAAGGGGACAACAGATCAACAAAGCTAAGACCATTCTTGTGACAAGAATCTTCAACAAGAGGAGAAGTAAGCACCATAACAACGGGAGTTATGTGGTCCATTAACATCTGACCAAGCGTTGTGTTAGCAGGATCCGCCATTTTTGTCTCTCTCCTCCTAAGAATTGGAATCACAAATCACAAATGTAATTGATGATGGTATGAATTGATTTTGTGAAGGTGCAAAAGTGCAAACCCAATGTCCGTAAAATGTAGCAGTGGGCAGTTGGGCACGGCCGTGAGTCGTGTCGACCAGATCAGATCGTGCTTAAGAGTTGAGATTTTGAGAACACCCTCCTCTTCGCCTTGTCAGCACACATAAACAAGGCTTTTTATTTTTTATTTTTTTTATTTATTGTTATGATTTATATCTATACTACTATATAAAGTGAAAGGGGTTTTTGGGTGATAAATTTTCTTTCCCAAAATACCCCTCTCATCTTTTATTTTCTTAAAATAAAATAAAAAAAAAAAACTACCTTCATTTTTTTTTTAAAATAACTACCATCAATAATAAAAAAAAAAAAAAAAAAAAACCTACCCATTATTTATTAAAAAGTTAAAAGCTAACTATATTTTTTTTTTCAGGGAAGTCATATCCATGATTTCATCAATTTATAAAGTCCCTAATATATTTTTTTAAAATTAGAATTTGGTAGATAATATTTCGGACAAAAAAGAAAAAAAATAAAAAATAAAAAATTGAGTCATATAGCTTTCTTATCTTGCACACGCAATTTTGCGTGTATCTCCTACCTTGTACATATAAAGAGAGAGCAAATAAAATATTTTACTGTCTGTAATATTATTGCACTACAAATGAAAATGAGAAAATGAGGTGAATATGCAAATGCATTTCACCGTGTATTTATAGTAGAAACATGCTACTTCTACTAGCTATACACAAGTCATACATAGGCTACTAGGTTTGGAAAATATTGTCTATGCATTTAATGGTGTTGTCTAAAAGATCAATAATTGTGTGGCATTCACACAATAACACAAGTTACTTCATAAGACTCCCCCTTGAATGTCCACACAAAACTGAGTAAATGTTGTCTAATTAAAATCTTGCTAAGGAAAAGAAAAACAATATTCTATTATAAGCTGTAGAGTACTGCCTCATTAAAAACCTTGTCAGGAAAAACCCATTGGGTTAAAAACCTGATCAAAGAGAAAAAGAGTGCAGTGCATATAATACTCCCCTGATTTTAATGTAACTTATGAAGATGACGCATTCCAATCTTGTGAACCAACCGCTCAAAACTCTTTGAAGGTAAGGACTTTGTAAACAAGTTTGCGAAATTATCACATGATTGGATCTGTTGGACATTTATCTTCCCTTCTTTCTGTAAATCGTGTGTAAAGAACAATTTTGGTGATAGACGTTTTGTCCTATCACCTTTGATGTACCCGTCGATCACTTGCGCGATGCATACAGTACTGTCTTCGTAAATGATGGTTGGATTTTCAGTTACTTCTTTCATCCCACATTCTTCTTGAATATTGCCGATCATTGACCTTAGCCATACACCCTCACGTCCTGCTTCATAAAGGGCAATCAACTCAGCATGATTTGATGATGTCTTAGTCAAGGTTTGCTTTGTTGATTTCCTAAAAATTGCAATTCCACCATAGGTGAACATATATCCAGTTTGTGACTTGGCATTTTGTGGGTCTAATAGATATCCAGCATCTGCATATCCGATGAGGGTGGCATCTTCCCTTGATTGATAAAACAAACCAAAATCTTTCGTTCCTCGTAGATATCGCGGTAAGTGTTTTACTCCTTTCCAGTGTCTCTTCGTTGGTGCGTCGCTAAAATTGGCTAACAAATTCACAGAAAAAGCTATGTCTGGTCTAGTATTGTTAGCTAGATACATTAGAGCCCCAATTGCACTTAGATATGGTAATTCAGGGCCAAGGAAATCCTCGTTTTCTTCTCGAGGTCTAAATGGATCATATTTCATATTCAAAGACCGAACAATCATCGAGGTGTTTGTCGAGGTCGCTTTGTCCATGAAAATACGTTTAAACACTCTTTCAGTGTAGTTAGACTGATGGACAAAAATACCATTATTTAAGTGCTCAATTTGCAATCCAAGATAAAATTTAGTTGTCCAAGGTCTTTCATCTCAAATTCTTTCATCAAGTATTTTGCAGTTCTTTCAAGTTCATTTGGAGTTCCAATGATATTCAAGTCATTAACATAAACTGCAACAGTTGCAAACCCTGATTGTGATCTCTTAATGAAAACACAAGGACTGATTTGATTATTCTTGAACCCTTCTTTCATAAGGTATTCACTAAGACGATTATAACACATCCTTCCATACTGTTTTAATCCATAAAGTGACCTTTTTAATTTTATGGAAAGCAAATGTCTAGGCTTGTGGTTTTCTGGTAATTTTAGTCCATCCGGGACTTTCATATAAATGTCTGTATCGAGTGACCCATATAAATATGCGGTACTACATCCACCAATCGCATCTTTAGTCCTTTTGAGACTGTCAAGCTTACCAGAAATCTTAACGTAGTTGCATCAACTACGGGAGAATATGTCTCCTCATAATCAATCCCTGGAATTTGAGAAAAACCTTGGGCTACAAGTTTTGCCTTGTACCTAACAATTTCATTTTTCTCATTTCGTTTTCTCACAAATACCCATTTGTATCCAACTGGCTTTACACCTTCTGGTGTAAAGGTTATTTTGCCAAATACTTCTCGTTTTTCGAGTGACTTTAACTCTATCTGCATTGCCTCTTTCCACTTTTGCCAATCATGCCTGTAACGACATTCTTCCACTGTTCTTGGTTCACTATCATTTTCGTCAGATGCTATTTCAATTGCAATGGAATATGCCAATATATCATTTACGATAACATCATTTATATTCCAATAATTCCTGGTAGAAACAAAATTTATTGAAGTTTCATTGTTATTGATGTCATGGTCATCTTGTTCACCCTCTTTCGGATTATCTTCTTTTTCTTTATTCTCATCTGTATTTTATCCTTCTTGATCTTTCGTAAGGGAAATATAGTTGATCTCATCAGATCTTTTAAGTTTTCTTGGTTTAGTGTCTTTTGAACCAAGTGGTCTTCCACGCTTTCGGCGTGCTAGAGATTCATTTTCAGTGATCTTATCACCAGATGGAATTTCGATTCATGCAGGGGCATTTTCAACTGGTATATGTGATTTTGTCACTTTCTTTGTATCTATATATGCATCAGGCAGCTGATTTGCAATGCTTTGTAAATGAACAATTTTCTGAACTTCTTGTTCACACATATTTGTTCGTGGATCAAACATTGACAATTGTGTCGCATTCCAAATGATTTCTATTTCTTTCGTGGGTCCACTTTCTCTCCCCCTAAGGCTGGGAATACTATCTCATTGAAATGACAGTCGGCAAATCTAGCCGTAAATAAATCATCGGTCATTGGTTCAAGATATTTAATTATGGAGGGTGATTCAAACCCAACATAAATTCCCAGCCTTCTTTGTGGACCCATCTTCGTAGCAATTTTGATCATAGATGGCCTTATTATTAATTTGCCAAGTGAACATGCAGAGTATGTTAATTCATCTAATCGAGGGATTTTGACATTCCTAGTTGAATGTCCTACTGAATTTGCTATAATCTTGTGCATCATTCCTGTACCAGGATGACCCAAACGATCATGCCATAAAGTTAGCAGATTCTTATTATCTAACTTATGGTTATATATCAAATTTATTTCAACTGGTCGTATATCTATATAATATAACCCTGAATAATATGCTGGCAATTTCTCATACACATGTTTCTTGCCATGTTTTTCTGCTGTGAGGCATAAATATTCCTTTTGATCCACTATCATTGTTTCTAAATGAAAATCATTTTGACGCACATCTTTAAAGCTTATAAGATTTCTTCGAGATTTACTCAAATATAAAGCGTCATTAATGATTAATTTTGTTCCATTTGGGAGTATTATGCAAGCTTTTCCAGAACCTTGTATTAGCCTGGCTGACCTAGAAATGGTATTAACATTTGCTTGAAACAAGTTTAACTTTAAAAAATATTTTCTATCCTTTAGAATAGTGTGTGTTGTTCCACTTTCCAAAAGGCATTGAAATTTGGAACCAACTTCGGGCAGATCCATATCTTCATAAAATAATAAGTATAAGATTAGTTTAAGATAATTAAACTGGACTTACTTTATTAATAATGAAATGTTAAAAGTACTGACAGGCTAAAGTCGTATCACCTAATTAAAAATAATTACCTAAGTCCACTAGCTTATGCAGATAGGGAAGTAGGGTCGAATCCACAGGGAAACAAGTCTTTCTACTCCTAATTAATTATTATAATCTAAATTATCAAAGTAACCAATATTTTTGTGATTATAAACTCTACTACGAAGAATATGAGTAAAGAGAATTAATAGGGAAGAAATCAATAATAATAAAGCCTAGGGCATAGGTTCACTAATAAACAATATTCCAGGGTAAAACATAATAATCAATCATCAATGCATTAATTAATCAAATCATAAAGGGCTTTCGCTACGTATTACAATCACAGAGTTAATTTACCGGTATTAAATCTCATCTCTCGAATCTCGACCTAACCATTTATAAATTAATCTGCCTATTGAAACTAAGCCTAAACATCAATTCTCATCTCTCGAATCTCGAATCAATATTGCTAGACTCATACAATTAAACCTGGCCAAATCTAATTGCATAGCATTAAAACAATCAATAGGAAATCAGTCAAGCATTAACAGTTAATAATCATAAATCACCCCTTCATATTATTTATTAGATCCCCCTAAACCCTAGAAAGAGAACTACTCAGACATGATTAAAGCTAAACAAGATAAAGTAATTAAACAAGACATAAGGAATTAAATATTTAAAAATACTGAGATTAATAAAAGAGAAATCGTACTAAGACGGCGGAAATACAATGGAGTTTTAGGAACAAGAGCAAGTAAAAGTCTAGAGAGAGAAAGTCTAAGTAGAGAGAGAAGAAAATAATACAAGAGTGTAGAGAAGTGAAAAGAAGTGTCTAATCTTGCCTAATAAAATTACATTAATACTAAGCAAGAGTCCTAAACTGAACATAATTAATCGGAGCTTAATCACTCCTCTCAACACACGCGCCCGACCGGGCCCGCCTTCATTGCTGCCTTGTAATACCCCGTATTTTTAACGTATTTTATATTTTATTTATTTATTTATGAAGTATATTTTGGGTCAAACCATTTTAATTATTAAATTATTAATAAAGCAAGTATTTATATTTTGGGTCAACAAGTATTTAATCCAAATATAACCCATACCCAACTATCCCATTTTTATAATTTGGGCCAACTATTTTATTATCCAACTCCATAATTTTTATGAAGCCCAAAGTCTACCCTAACCTACTCAAAACTATAAATACTCCATTTATCCCCAAAAAAAATTTTCCACACAAAAAGGTTAGTCTTATTTTCTATCTCCTCTTGTTTTAATTATTGTTCTAACAATTCATAATTTGGGTTTTTGATTTTAATTGTTTAAATAAGATTAGTATGTTTGGTAATTGTATTTTAATGATTAAAGATTGTAAATTTTAAATAATAAAGTGTTTTATTTTCAGATTTCATAAAATTATAAGTTAGGGTTTTAAAATTATTAAAGACTTGATTTTTAGGGCTTTTATGAACAATTGATTTAGGGCTTTTATAGTAATGATGTTTTGAAATTTTGGTGATTATAGCTAATAATTAGTTTAACTTAATTCTAGATTATTTTGAACACATAAATTCGTGTTTTAATTTATAGATTCCCGTTCGTTAATATTAATCCCGTTTTAATCCCGATCAGGTTCTAAACTCATCCGATTTTGACTAAAAAGCAGTGTTGTCCATGCGGAAACAACGTTTTAAGAAAGACTAACTACCTTTGGTAGTAAGCACCACCCTCTCGTGGCCAAATTCAGCCTCTAAGTATGATTTTCGGACAGTTTTTGATTTTTAACGAAGTTTTTTTTTTAATTTTATCCTTGAGTTTAAAGGGTAAGAGATAATTTAATTTTTCTATGGATAATTTGAGTATGAAGATGTATTTTGATGAGGTTTTGAAGTGGTTTTTGATTAGTTTAAAATGCTGGAATTTTATTTAAAGTAGTATAATTGTGATTTTAATAAAAGGGTGTGATTACCTATTAAAAAGGAGTTTAATTAGGGGTTTTTAAATAATTTTCAGATTATTTTAAATAGTTTAAAGTGAGTTTAAGTTGCTGGAAATTGTGTATACAAGAGTAATTAATTTAGTATTATTGTCCCTTTATGTAGGAGACTTGATTCGGGAATTGTTGTAGTATTTTCGGCCACTTTATGGGCTTAATTGAGGTACGTTCGCGTACTTAGCATATTTGATGATGTAGAATCATGCTAGGTTTGGTTTCGATCAATTACAAGTAGTATCATGCTAAGGTTCATGTATTAAATTGTGAATTATTAGTATTGGTGATTGAATTATGAAGCATGAATTTATTTGTGATGATCTATGGATTGGAAATTATATTTTGGCATGAGTATATGGACTACATATTTAATTATGGCATGTTAGAGAGCATGTTTAATTAAACTAATTGTTTAATTATGTTTGGAATATTGAAAAGGAATTTCATTATAGTTCATATAATTTTTATTGATGCATTAAGCATGAGGAAGGAGCTATATAAGTGTCTATGTACACAAGGAATAAATAGTATGTTGGTGCCTTTGTGCACTTAAGGTGTTTTTAACACCGAGGGATAGGATTGTTGGCGCTTTATGCGTTTAAGGTGTCTTTGACACTGAGGTAGTTTTAAAAAGGATTCAACATTAAATTATATGTGGTCACTAATTATTCAAGAATTAAATTGGTATGTTTGTTTGATTGAATAATTGTTGTTGATTGAGTTATTATGCTTTGGGAGTCATCACCAAGTTTAATAATCTGTAAATAACGTAAAGTGAAAGAGATTACGCACCAAAACTCTTGGAACGTATATACCTTGAGTATGAACATATGGGGGGAGTTATGTGACTTTATATTTGATCATAACTTCTAATGGAGTACAGGACTCTGTATATTCCTTTTTATTATTATGCGCTGGAATTCCGCCACCAATGTGTGGCATAGGTGATGCTGGCACGGTTAGCTCCCGTGTCAGTGGGCCTCAATTTATTGAGGTAGGTTTAGTTGGAAACCCGTTCGATGCGTAATCAACGCTAAATGAATTATTTAGTGTCCAGTTAAAGAGTCTTGTTGTTTGTTGTGTGTGCTTGTAAACAGGTGCAATGAGGTAAGTATGTGTGATGCTAGGAGTTACATGTTAGTGTGTTTAAATACGCTTATGTACTCAGCTTTGCTGATTGTGTGTGTTGTTTGTGTCTGGCTATGTCTTTATCTTGGCCCTACGATGATCCATTTTAATGGAGAGTAGTGGGGGCAAGTGGAGATAATCTTTTCAGGTGTTGAAACATATTCATGACGGGGCATGAGTGAAGAGCGAATCATGCTAGTTTCTATTAGTTGAGATGTGGTTTATTGCATTCAAATATTATATTATATTATGTTATGCTTATGAGACTAACGCAAAGGTTTTTGTAATTTAATTGGTTTTGATAAGGGCCTTCAATGGTTCCAAGTTGTAGGTTGATTTTATTTGACTTCGTTTGACTTTGGTTTTAATCTTTACTTTCGTTTGGTTGACTTTTAAGTTGACTTGTTTTGAATGGTTTTGAGTTAAGTCTTCCGCTGTGTGTCTTTGATAATTGCCTTAGCCGTTTTCACGGTGGCGGTAATGTCTTAGATATTCCTAAATCGTATTTTTAAAAGAGTAAAGTGTGTATTTAAAGGAAAGGAATTTCTAGGGTGTTACATGCCTAGTGTAGGAGATTATAGGTACTAAATGCGGAAATAACATGAATCATATTCACATAGCACCAAACCAAGGATCTCATGCATAACACATAAAGAAGTAAGAATTATACCTTTGAAGCGTGATTCCACTAGTGATCGAGCAAGAACAAGGGAGACAAAGAACCCCACGTGTGATTCCTCTACTTAGTCCACGAGCACGGATTAAACCTCCACTAATGCTAGTTAGTTGTGACCGAATGCTTCAATCAACCTTCAACGGAGATTAGAGTCACGAGCACACCACAATACCACCCACGCACCACCAAGGGAGGAGGAACGCACGGACAAGGGGAGGAGAAAGGGAGGGCCGAAAGTGAGAGAGAGAATTAGGGTTTGGGATTTCTTGGTTGCTTGTCTGACAATTCACAGTGTGTAAATTGTTATGTCATACAACCCTAGGCATGGTTTATATTTATAGATCATATCTAGAAATAAAACCATGTCCAAATCCTAATTAAACTCTACTTACAATCCAAGCCCAAACATAAGGTGTGTCATATACTCATGAGGCCCAATAATGGGCCTCCAACTTGTTTAACCCAATACTCTAGTGTGTGAACTTGTAGGATCCATCCTATAAGGCTTTGGACCATTTGACAAGCCCAAAGGCCAATTGTCATATCTAGCAATAGACATTGGCAACCTTATAGTATGAAATTATTATCTCCATAACTGTGATCCTTTGATATATCTAGTAATTGCACTTATCGAAGACATAACTCCTTCAATCTCCCACTTGTCTGAGGCAAGTGCACAATATTCAAATTCCTTAAGTCAATGTGTGTCGATTTGATAATATGATTGCATCTCATGTCATGATCATATTAGTCTACAAATCTTTTCTTGAAATCTAAGTTAGAATTACAAAACAAACGATTATTATGTAACACATTTGAGCACGGCCATGCATTATCTGAATTCTCCCTCTTCAAGGGGCCAAGACACATTCCTAGTCAATAGGTAGACTCAATCCAATCTTGTGGCAACAAAAGCTCCCACTCAATTCATGAAGTGACCGGGAAACATCCTTTATAATCTCCAGTTACGGTAAGACGTTTGAATGTACCACAGTCAAAACAATCATTGAATAGAATCAGTGTTCCACTCATGTCAAAGGAATCCACTAATATATCTGGAAGTTCTATACTTGAACTTCAAAGTAGGTCTATAGTTGATAAGTCTAATTTATATATATTTTTATTCCCCGTCCCACGGTCGTATTTGTGCTTATTTGAGCTCTACGGAGCTATTTTTATTACTAATATACGTTTTCTAGTGTTTTTGTAGAGTTGGTATTATTTTATAGGAATTTGCAGATTTGTGATAATTCTAGAGCTTATTGAGCCACTACAAATATATTAGAGTTAGATCGTATTTTATGACCGAGTATTTAAAGCTGAAGGTCGTACTGATTAAGGTCTTGATTGGTGAAGAAGTCCAACTAATGAACAAGCTAGTACCACAAACCAAACAAGTTAAAGATTGGATCAAGCATAAGAAGCCCAAGACAAGCCACGAGTTCCGTACTTCTGCTGTTGGGCGTGAAGACTATTGGGCCTACAAATTCCTTGGGCCTTACTCTAGTTATTTTCGCCAATGTCGGTTGCCGAACTCCAATTTCACGCGGCTTGATCAATTTGTTTTAGATGTAGTTTGCATGGGATTAGTTATTAACTTGGACTAAAACTCTTTTTCCTTTCTTATAAAAGGAGGGAAGAGTTACGTAGCTGGAGGAGTTTTGAGTTGAATTAGATTTAGGTAATTTCTTAGCTTAGTTTTATTTTTAGTTTTAGGTAGTTTTTAATTAATTAGTTTTAGTTTACTTCTTTCTCTCTCTAACTTTTCTCTCTCTCTCCTCTTAATTAAACTCTTAGTATTATTTTCTCTCTTGTTTCTCTCTCTACAACTCTTGGTTTGATTTCAGTTATTTATTTTCTTTCTTCTATCATGTCTTCTTTTATTGCTTTGATTAGTTTAGATTTAATTATGCTTGAGTAGTTCTCTTTCTAGGGTTTGTGGGGATCCATGAATAATATGAAGGGGTAATTTATTGTTGTTAATTATCAATGCTTAATTGATTTCCTATTGATTGATTTAATGCTCTGTGACTAGATTAGGCCTGATCTTTTATGCATGAGTTTGACAATATTGATTCGAGATTCGAGAGATGAGAATTGATGTTTAGGTCTAGTTTTAATAGGCAGGTTAATCTATAAATGGTTAAGTCGAGATTCGAGAGATGAGATTTAATACCGGTAGATTAATTCTCTGATTGTAATACGTAGCGAAAGCCCTTTATAATCTGGTTAATTGATGCATTGATGATTGATTATTATGTTTTACCCTGCAATATTGTTTATTGGTGAACCTATGCCCTAGACCTTTTAATATTTAATTTCTCCCTACTTTATTTTCCCTACTCATATTCTTCGTAGTATAGTCTTTAATTACAACAACATTGGTTACCTTAATAATTTAGATTAAATTAATTAATTAGGAATAGAAAGACCAGTTTCCCTGTGGATTCGACCCTACTTCCCTATCTACTTTAGTTAGAGGACTTAGGTAATTACTTTTGATTAGGGGATACGACTTTACCCTGTCAATAGTTCGATCATGCATCATTCATGCATATCCATGTGATTGACCGAGCATCATCACTATGCTCCCATAGCCCATGAAACTGCACTATCCAATCAATCTTACATGCTAGTCCAAATCGAAATCATTTATGTCCACTTTAATGATTCCGAACTGGGAACTTAAATAATGTATGAATTTTGTTCACCTGTGGGGTTTCATTCAAAAGGTCATTAACCTAGTGAGCCCATCAATTCATAATTATTTTGGACATTTTATTTAATATTAAAACCATAATTAAATAAGAGAAATAATAGAATTTCTGATTAAACATAATTCTGCAAATGAATGTATTACATATGTAATTTATTTTTCTCAAAACAAAAACAACTTCTAATTACATCATTCGCCTCAATCCAGCTTCATTAGCATGTTTCTCATGCTTTGGAGTTGGAAGGGGTTTAGTAAGTGGATCAGCGATATTCTCATCCGTATGAATTTTGCACATCTTGACATCTCCTCTGTCAATGATCTCTCGAATGAGGTAATACTTCCTCTCTACATGCTTGGATTTGAAATGTGACCTAGCTTCCTTTGATTGAGCAATAGCACCATTATTGTCACAAAACAACTCGATTCCCTTTTGAACACTTGGTACAATGTCCAGTTCAATTAGGAACTTCTTTATCCAAACTGCTTCTTTAGCTGCTTCAACAGCAGCCATATACTCTGATTCTGTCGTAGAGTCTGCGACAGTGCTTTGCTTCGAACTCTTCCAGCTCACTGCTCCTCCATTCAGACAGAAAATGTACCCAGATTGAGATCTAAAGTCATCTCTGTCTGTTTGGAAACTCGCATCAGTATAACCTGTGACAACCAATTCCTTTTCGCCACCATACACTAGAAACATCTCTTTAGTCCTTCTCAAGTACTTAAGGATGTTCTTGGCAGCTGTCCAGTGTGCTTCTCCTGGATTTGCCTGAAACCTGCTACACATGCTTAGAGCATATGCAACATCTGGCCTTGTACATATCATGGCATACATGATTGATCCTATTGCCGAAGCATAAGGTTTATCACTTACTCGTCTTATCTCCTCTGCCGTTTTAGGGCACTAAGATTTACTGAGAGTGATGCCATGAGACATGGGGAGAAATCCTCTTTTAGAGTCTTTCATGGAAAACCTATCAAGAACCTTATCAATATAAGTCTCTTGACTTAATCCAATCATCCTTCGAGACCTGTCTCGATGGATTTTGATCCCCAATATGTATTCGGCCTCTCCTAAGTCTTTCATGGAAAAACAACTTTTCAACCATTCCTTGACTGATTCAAGCATTGGTATGTCATTTCCCATGAGAACTATGTCATCCACATACAAGACTAAGAAAAACATGCTGCTCCCACTAGACTTCTTGTATGCACAAGGTTCCTCTTCACTTTTGACAAAATCAAACCTTTTGATTGCTTCATCAAAACGAAGATTCCAACTCCTGGATGCCTGCTTTAATCCATAAATGGATTTCTCAAGCTTGCATACCTTTCTAAGATTTTCTGGATCTTCAAAACCCTCAGGTTGTGTCATGTACACTTCCTCCGTCAAGAACCCATTCAAGAAGGCGGTTTTGACATCCATCTGCCAAATTTCGTAGTCGAAAAATGCAGCAATCGCTAGAAGAATCCGAATGGACTTAAGCATTGCTACTGGGGAAAAGGTTTCATCATAGTCAATACCATGAATCTGTCTATACCCTTTTGCAACCAGTCTTGCTTTATGGATGTAGGCATTTTCATCCTTGTCTGTTTTGATCTTGTAGACCCATTTGCAACCAATGGGTTTTACCCCATTAGGCAAGTCTACCAGGGTCCACACTTTATTTTCAGACATCGATTCCATTTCGGATTTCATGGCCTCAAGCCATTTATCTGAGTTGGGGCTCACCAAAGCTTGCTTGTAGGTTGTGGGTTCCTCATTCTCCAATAGGAAGATTTTAGAATCCTCAGTTAACAGAACCTCAACAAACTGTTTGTTTCTGATTCTGGCAGACCTACGTGGGGTAGGAGCAACAGTAGAAATTTTCTCTCCAACTCCTTGAAGATTTTCGCAAGAATTAGATTCAAGTGGGACGATAGGAGTCTCGCTAGTGGAATTAGCTTGCTCCGACGCATGATTAATCGTCTCATGCGCCCTCGCCTCTAACGTGGTGTTATCCACATCCATTTGTTGCTCGTCTCGAATTTCTTCGAGAACCACTTTACTCCCACTTGCCTTTCTAGAGAGGAATTCCTTTTCTAGAAAGACACCATTGCGAGCAACAAACACTTTGTTATCTTCGCGATTGTAGAAGTAATACCCTTTTGTTTCTTTAGGATAACCCACAAAGAAACACTTGTCTGATTTAGGGTGTAGTTTATCGCTTTGTAAACGTTTTACATAGGCTTCACATCTCCAAATCTTGAGATAAGACAAATTTGGAACTCTTCCATTCCATAACTCATATGGTGTCTTCTCAACTGCTTTGGATGGGCTTCTGTTTAGTACTCTGGAAGCTGCTCCTAATGCATATCCCCAGAATGATATGTGAAGATCAGTAAAGCTCATCATGGACCGAACCATATCTAGTAAGGTCCTATTTCTCCTTTCTGACACACCATTTAACTGAGGTGTCCGTGGAGGGGTTAATTGTGAAAGTATTCCACAATTAATCAAATGTTCATCAAATTCTTGGGTTAAATATTCGCCACCACGATCAGATCGTAATGCCTTAATTGTTTTCCCAAGCTGGTTTTGTACTTCATTTTGGAATTCTTTGAACTTTTCAAAGGCTTCCGACTTGTTCTTCATTAAGTAAATGTAACCAAATCTACTTAAATCATCAGTAAAAGTAATGAAGTAACTAAACCCACCCCTAGCTTTTGAACTCATTGGTCAACACACATTTGTATGTATGAGTCCCAAAAGGTCACTAGCTCTTTCACCTATACCCGTAAAGGGTGACTTAGTCATTTTCCCAAGCAAGCATGACTCACAGTTTTCAAATGATTCATAATCAAAAGAAGAAAGGAGTCCATATCATCCTTATGTAATTTCTGGATGCGCTTTTGGTTAATATGTCCAAGCCTACAATGCCATAGGTAAGTTGGGTTTGAACCATCTATTTTCTGCTTTTTATGATCTATGTTGTAGACATAAGTTGCATATTCTAAAACATACAAGCCATTGATTAACTTAGCATTAGCATATAACATGTTTTCTTTCGAAATAAAACAACGTTTGTCTCTTATTTCAAATGAAAATCCTTCAGTATCTAAAACTGGAACTGAAATAATGTTTTTAGTAATGCTGGGTACGAAATAACAGTTATTAAGTACTAAAATAAGTCCAGAAGGAAGTCTCAAATGATAACTCCCAATAGCAAGCGCAGAAACTTTTGCTCCATTTCCTACTCGAAGTGTTACTTCCCCTAGATCTAGCTTCCTACTTCCTTTCAAGCCCTGCACGTCATTAACGATATGAGCACCACAACCGGTATCGAATACCCAAGCGGAAGATGAAGTAAGATTAATTTCTACAACAAAAACATCAAGTAACTCCTTACCTTCTGTTTTCACTGGTGTGTAATGGGGACACCCTGGTGTATGGACTTGCCATCCACCACAAAAGAAGCATTGGCAATCTCTCCTTATCAGGTACTCCTCAGCATGGTTAAGTAAGATGTTGATCAAATTTGCCGATGATCCCTCATCATTATGAGAAAGTCTTACTATGTCAAAACCATCATGGAGCGAGAACAAGATAATGTCACGCGCGGAGTCATCATCGATCGGTTTCCCAAGGATATCCATTTGATTGATCATATCAATCAATTCATTGACATGGTTCCTCACTGACTGACTAGGTAAGAGTTTCTTTGCCATTATCTTACCATGAATCTTGTAAGTCTCATACCTTAAACTGTCAGCCCAGGAATAGTAAATCTGAGGGATCGAGTTAACGACCTCTCTTACATTTGGATCGTTGGTACCTCCACTACTTAATGCCCCCATGCCACCTCTACAGACAGCACGAAGACATTGATACAAGTTGGTCACCTCATACCGTCTGAACCTATTGTACCAACAGTTTGGAATAGATTCCAGTATTAGGTACTTGACCCTTTGTGCATCCGAAACTAATTTTGCATGCCTTTCAGGATCCTGACCAAGAGCACACTTGTTCCCAATGGGTACATACAGACGAGCTTTAAGCTTGTGGCTTGTGAGAACATTTCTCAATTTGTCCTCCCATTGCCTGTAGTTTCTGAGATTTAGCGTTAAATTGAGTTTCATTGGTAAATCTGTGTTGTCATATAAGTTATTCATCTACAAACAAAAACAAAACGAGGCAAAATTCAATAATTATGTTTAACAAATTTAAAGTACCATAAGCAATTTTAGAATCTATTGGTAACTTTGAGGCATTTTATTCAATTTTAAATTGATCCCTATTGAATAAAATGATTCCAAGATCCTTTATTTGTGCAATAATTAACCAGAGTGAGGCCCTGCAATCAGCCATTACATTTTCAAGGTGAGTAAACTCTTTACCGATTACAACTCTTGTAATTCTTGGTTGAATAATTAACCATCGCATGTTTAATTATTACTCTTAGCTTCAAGGTTCTAAACGCTTTAGGTAACCTTGTTGAATATAACCAATTAAAAGTGTAGATATGCGGTCCTACCCCCACTTCCCCAAGATATATTATGATGCTCTGCTGAGGGCTGACCCATCATAAACGATCGAAGGTTTCGTCGGGTTTTTAATTGGAAAAGCTGCATCAATATTACTAGGATCTAGATTTATTATGTTGTGATTATTTAGTGAACTCTAGCGCATCATCAAGAAACATAAATAAACCTAAACATGCATAATCTACTAATGCAATAAAACATGACATAGTATGGCCCCTTAATCCTATGTAAAAACTAATAAAGCAAATAAGCTCCCACTTGAACCTCCATGGATCTCATCCACCTTGCTCCTTTGGGCCTTCACTTCATTGGCTTTTGGATCAACTGCAACCTGTAATATTATTCTATTCTATCTACTGCTTAAATAAAATAAAATAAATTACAAAAATACTTAACGGTACGCAGACCGTATTTAGATTACAAAAATACATCACAATGCGCATATCGTATTTAGAATCTATGGGCCATACTAGTCTATGTATAGCAATAACAATATCATATATTATAAAGTGCCATATAATAAATCATTCATCATGCTTTCCTAACATCAAATGATCATAATAAAGGAAACATGGCTATAAATATCTCATATTTTAATTAATTACTGTAATTAGATAATATCATATATTATTCATGACCAATCATAAAATATCATATATTTTAATTTAGGTATGAGATAGAATCAAATCTTATTTGAATTATGGAAGATAAATCATATTTATTTTCCATGATTATCCTAACTAATTTAGAAAATCCTATCCTAATTACTAACCAATCACATATTTTAAATCAATTATTATCCATAAATAATTATGGGATAATCATATTATTTAATCAATTATTATCCAAATAGAATCTTTTGCTCCATAATTATCCAAACTTAACAAAAATAACAACTTTAATTTTGTTAATTATCTTTTCAAAATTAAAACTTATCCTTTTTAAAATTTGAAATCTGATTTTATCCAAAATAAAATAAAATAATTTTTTTTTTTTTTTGAAAATTGCGTCAGCCATCGTGGTGTGGCCAGCCGAAGCCAGCCACGGTGGCCGTACACCTTGCGGTGTACGCTGCCCCTGCAGCGACGCAAGGACAGCAGCAGCAGCACACGCAACGGGGTGGTGCACTGCTGCGCTGCCCCTGAGCGATCCGATCCCAGCCCGCCCCTTCCTCCTGGACCACCAACAGTGGCACCGCCGTGGCAGTGCCACCCAGCCTTGGTGACTGCTGCTGTAAATGTTTTTTTTTTAATTAAATAAAACAAAAACAGATTTTTGTAAAATTAAATCAAACTTTATGTGGTCCAATTAATTCCAAAACTAAATCATATTCAATTTTGAAATTAGGGTTCTTGATGAAATTAATCCCCAATTTAATTTAACACTTAAAATAAATAATTTGATCATGAAAATTCATAATTTTAACATGTAATCAAATAGATTAAATTCCTTAAACATATTACCATCGAAATAAATCAAAATTAAACACAAAATTTCACAAATTAGGGCTTAGAATTCGAAATTTTCGAAATTAGGGTTTATGGGGTTCGAATTTTTCGAGTATTATAGGGCAAAAATCGGATCAATTCAAGGCTAATATGGAGCAAATTAAACACCTTTAATGATTCTATATTGTTAAATCGCATTTAAAATAACAATTGACCCATAATTAAATTATTCTCCCTCCTAATTGAATTAAAATTGTGGATTATCAAAGTATTATTACTCAATATATGTAAATGCAAGAGGCTAACTAATACCACTGTAGGAGATTATAGGTACTAAATGCGGAAATAACATGAATCATATTCACATGCATAGCACCAAACCAAGGATCTCATGCATAACACATAAAGAAGTAAGAATTATACCTTTGAAGCGTGATTCCACTAGTGATCGAGCAAGAACAAGGGAGACAAAGAACCCCACGTGTGATTCCTCTACTTAGTCCACGAGCACGGATTAAACCTCCACTAATGCTAGTTAGTTGTGACCGAACGCTTCAATCATCCTTCAACGGAGATTAGAGTCACAAGCACACCGCAACACCACCCACGCACCACCACACGCACCACCAAGGGAGGAGGAACGCACGGACAAGGGGAGGAGAAATGGAGGGCCGAAAGTGAGAGAGAGAATTAGGGTTTGGGATTTCTTGGTTGCTTGTCTGACAATTCACAGTGTGTAAATTGTTATGTCATACAACCCTAGGCATGGTTTATATTTATAGATCATATCTAGAAATAAAACCATGTCCAAATCCTAATTAAACTCTATTTACAATCCAAGCCCAAACATAAGGTGTGTCATATACTCATGAGGCCCAATAATGGGCCTCCAACTTGTTTAACCCAATACTCTAGTGTGTGACCTTGTAGGATCCATCCTATAAAGCTTTGGACCATTTGACAAGCCCAAAGACCAATTGTCATATCTAGCAATAAACATTGACAACCTTATAGTATGAACTTATTATCTCCATAACTGTGATCCTTTGATATATCTAGTAATTGCACTTATCGAAGACATAACTCCTTCACCTAGCTCTTCTCGCGCCCGGCTGGGCGCGTGCACCGGGCGTGAGAGCTTCTTGAGTGGTGCCTCGTCCCGCCCGTTCGGGCGAGGCTTCTTCCTTGGGCTCTCTAACTTGGCCCAAACGCCTCGTATCTCCAAAATCGAGCCCTCAGTCACCGATTTGCTACCTCCAATCGGTCTTGGGCTATCAAGAGTGGCCGTGGTCTTCCAACGCTTGTAGATGCTCCTCAAAAATCCGGGAAAATGCTCCAAGTATGCAAATTCCTACAAAACTCAAGCAAAACTACAAAAACACTGGAAAACGCAAATTAGTAATAAAAGTGGCTCGAAAGAGCCATAAACACTACTAATTACGACCAAGGGACGGGGGTAAATCTCTATATAAAATGAACACATCAAGTACATAACTCGAACATAAAAAACATAAAAGAAAAGTACATATAGAAAACATAATACATATCATAGTAATTGATGAATTATCTAAACATGATTATTCTCTCCAAAGATAAATTCACCACCAGCTTCACCATTGTTTATGGGGAAATTAGACACATCAAGGCTAGTTCTAGGGACATTTTCTTCATTAACGTAATTTGCTTCGGCATGGTAAAGTACTACCAAATGTTTGGCCATACGACAAGTACGCCCCCAATGTCCAGTCATGCCACATCTATAACATGTGTCTTTTCCTTTTGTGGTGGCTTGATTTTTGTTTCCTTGTTGATGCCCCCTTTGAGTGTTGTTTCTAGGGGAGAAATGGCCTCTACCACGGCCATGACCACGTCCACGACCACGTCCGCGGAAATTTCCACGACCTCTGCCACAGTTATTATATTTTCCACGTCCACCTCTATGAGCATCATTTGTCTCAGGTGGATTTGAGCTTTCTACAGCATTTGTTTCATTGAATGCTTGAGACCCAGTTGGTCTTAGGTTGTGATTCTTCAACAGAAGATCATTATTCTTAGGTCCGTCTTATGCGTTTATGGACTTTCTTTCTTCTTCATACCTTCAAGAGCTTCAATGGATGGATTAGGGTGAAGAGTAGTTGGGAAGAAAGAGGGAAAAGTAGTATGATAGTAAGAGGGTTTGAGAGAGATTAGGGATTTCAAAATTTGGGGTTTAAAATCTTGGTATTTTTGTCTGTTTAGTGTTGAATGAAGACCCTTATTTATAGGCGTAGGAATTTAGGTTTAGGGTTTTAGAGCCGCGGTGTCAGGTGGCACGCGCAACTCTCTGAGTCGTGCTGGGTGCTGGCGCATCTCAATGAGTTGCAACTTATTGAGTTGCGCTGGTTTGCGGTTTGCCTTATACGAAAACGCGTTTTTAAAACTTCCATAACTTTTGATTTCCGAGTTGGATTTAGGTGTGTGAGATATCATTGGAAAGCTCTGAATGTCTACTTTTCAATGCCGTTAGAATTAGGTGAAAATATATTATGGATAAAAAGTTATGGCCGTTGGAATGCAAGGGTGTCGGTTTTAGGGACCGGTTTAGTGTTTTGATCATGACTTCTTCATTTTGGCTCGGAATTGGGCTTATAATATACCGTTGGAAAGCTCTTTGAAAGGGCTATCCATTTGTACAGGCCTTACATGGGAATTTGATGGTTGGTTTATCTGTTTGGCCCGGTTTTCAACAATGTAGGTTTTATTAGATCTAATCATTGCATTTGGCACATTTGGGTCCATTATTAATCAAGTTTAAACATGTATGAACACATTTTAGGCCTAATTAGTAATCAGACAAGGATCTAAGATAAATTGGTCTCAAATATGGGTTTTAACTTACTTCATAATGCTTTTTGTAGTCCATAAATATTTCAACTTTGATCTAGCATGAAGAATAGGTTTTTGTAACATCATCGCACTTCCTTTTGGGACAAGAGGCCAAAAGTAGGTGTCTACAAGGAGCATATGTGCTTTCAGTCAGAAAATGAAGAACAACATAGTCCACCAAACAAGAGACGCATACCACATTTAAAGCTCCACCAAAAAAGGGCATTAGTTGACACTATGTTAGCAATGCAACAAGATGGGAAGCTACCAAGGGAGCTCAAATTATCACTTTCCAGAGAGTATGATGTTCACAAGAGTACAATAACAAGACTTTGGGGTGATGTATGCAAGCAAAGACAAAATTGGGGGGTTGGTTGATGTCAGTTCAGAGGCAATTGGCAAAACCGCGCCAAACCAAAAGAGTACTTTGAAAAATGGTTGCAGTCAGTTCCCCTCCACTTGAGGACAACTGAAAGAAGCTACATTGGACACTTAAAGATCAACCATGTCACCATTCACAGGTTGAAAAAAGAGGGGTAAACTAAGATGCCATACGAGCAATAACAAACCAGCTTTAATAGAAGCGCACAAGATAGCAAGATTGAAATTGAAAGGAGAGTTCTTAATATGAAAAATAAAATTAATTAAAAAATTGTCAATAATATTTACAGAAAAAGTATAAGAAAATATCATTAACGGAAATATAAAACAAACAAAACAAGGTACATAGCTATATATAGGTCACCAAAAAATTAAATAAAGAATGACATTATTAGGAGTTGGGAAAAGCTGCCAATGCAAAAAGATGAAAAAAGTTTGTTACAAGAGTCGATCCGTACACTTATTTTGCAAGATTCATTTCTTGCCTGCTTCACATTTCGCTAGACTACATTAAGGCCCCGTTCTCTACATAATTTTGCTGAACTGAAATTATTTTTACTGAACTGAAATTATTTTTGCTGAACTTAAATTATTTTTACTGAACTTGAATTAGTTTACTAAACGGAAATTATTTTTGCTAAATTGAAATTATTTTTACTGATTTTCTATTATAATTCTTCTTTAAGAAAACTAAATTTTACTAAACTGAACTTATTTTTACTGAACTGAAATTATTTTTACTAAATTGAAATTAAATTTACTGAACTAAACTTATTTTTACTGAACTAAAATTATTTTTACTTAATATTATTTTTTTAAGGTGAAGAGAACAATGCCTAAGTTGTAATCAATTTTAGTACTCTGTATTTTGTTTATTACTAGAGCAAAGTTGACATTATGTATAGGCCCCTACCAGCCCTAGGCCTTAGGCCGTCGGACCTTTTGCCTATGCCTAGGACTGAGGCCGCACGGGACTAATCTAGTATAAATAAAAAAGCAATCCATCAAGGGTTCGTTTGGCATCGTTGTGGTTTTCTGTTTTTTGGTTTTTTGTTTAATAAAAGTATATTATATATGTCACATAATGAATCAATAATATATAGACTTATTAAAATCATGATAATTTTGAAAACTGACAACAGAAAAGTGCAAACACCTTTTTCTTGTGTTTTTATTTTTTGGTTTTTAGTTTTTTTTTTTAAAAAAAAAAGAAACTGAAAACCAAAAATGATGCCAAACAAGCCCTAAAAGGATCACAATTTCTATCATACTCCTAGAGTACCATGTATACGGTACTCCATTTTTTATAAAACTCATGTTATTTTGATGTTAACTCTTTGTTACTTTAAATTATATATATGTTATTTTTAAATACATGTATGTTATATTGCCCTTTTCTCATTCATCTTCCTCCCGTACTCACTCTCTCTTTCTCTCAGCAACTCCAACAAAATCATACACTTTCTCTCTCCTTTCTTCTTTCAATTTTATGGGTTTTTGAGGAATCAACCTCACTCTCACTCTGTCTTCCTCTCACTACTCCAACTCTAAATCAAACACACTTTCTCTCTCCTCTTTTCTTCTTCTAATTTTCCGAGTTTCTTAGAAATCAATTGATTTGAAGGCAATTTAAGGGTTTAAATGTGTTTATGTCCAGAAATTTAGTATCTTATAAAGTGTTTGATTTTATTCATGATGCCTTAAAACTCAACAATGCTATTGTTATTTTGATGTGAATTTATTATTGTTTCAATTTATATATATGTTATTTTTAAAAAAGTACATGTTATTGAAGTAATAAATAAGTAAATAACATATTGTTATAACAAAATAACACAACATTTAAACAAAATAACATAAAGTGTTCGCAAAATAACTCAAATATATTGTGTAAGGAGTACCATGATCCATAATACTCCAGGAGTATCAATCATCAATAACAATATACTAAAAGACACACCAGCAATGACACGTGTCATCTTCTGGTGTGTCTTTATTTTTTTTTTCTTTTTTTAAATTTTAAAAAATAAATCTATTAATTAAGGAAATAAAATCTCTTACAAAAATAATATTATTTTTTATTGTTATTCCATACTATTATATAGTAATTATATATTTAAATTAAGTTAAAGGGATTTCACATATCTTTCCTCAAAAAATATTGACAATTATAATCTAAAAAATATTCTTAACATGTTCTACCATATAGATAAAAATTTGTTTAGATTTTTCAACTACTTTTTTATAAAAAAAATAAATAAATAAAGGAAGATGGGAACTTTTATTCAACAACAAAGCAAAATTACATAAGATTAGCTACTTTTGTTTTAGTTATGTCTTAGAAGATACCACTAAGAAATGCAGATATCAAATCAATATCTTATACTTTTCTTCTAGGAAAATTTGATTTATTTAATCCAACCTTTGACGTATTTATTTTTAATAATCCAACCTTTTGATTATTATACAATAATCCAAGCTTTATATCCCATTTTATTTTATCAGGCCAATATGACCACTTACTTGATGAACCGGTTTTTTTTCCTTTTTCCTTTTTTTTAAACCTCTTTATAGTTTTTTTTTTAAAAAAAATTCAATCAAAAAAAATAAAAGAAAAAAACCCTCATTTCTCCCCCTTCCCCAGCCTTTCCCACTTCCCCACGGCCACTAAGCCCACCACCCACCTCTCTTTTTCTCCTACCCCATAGCTGCCACCACCGCAGCACCACCGTCACTGGGATGGTGCCCACTCAACGACCCCCAGCCACTAAAACACCACGCCACACCCTTATTGCTCCAACCGACTACCCCCATACAACCTCGCTCTCTTCTCTTTCTCCTGAAACCACCACACAACCCTCATCGCCACCGCACCACTGTCCACACTTCAACCAAATCACCAATTCAACAGCACAGCCTCGAACAACAGTCGTTCAAGTAACTCACAACCACCGCCCACTTTGGTCACAACCAACGGTAGCCATAACTTCCCACCACCACCATAACCGCCATCGCTAAACCACCGCAAGCAGCCACCAATTACAACAACATCGACATAAATTGGGGGTAAATTCTAGGGTTTTGAAGACCGAAAATTTCTTGCAAATGGAGGGAAATTGAAACAGAGAGAGAAAGAAATAAGAAGAGGGATTTGGGGGAGAGAGAATTAAAAATAAAATCGGCGGTGGGGTAGGGGTTTCGATAATTTCGATTGTGGGTGGGTGTTTATGGGTTCGAAGTCGGGTTTCTGGGTTCGGGGTGTCGGGTTTCCGGGTTTCAACCAAGGTGGTGGCTGGTGGAGTGGAGTTCCATGCTGCCGGAGGTGAGGTTGAGGTGTGGTGGGCAAAGGTCTGGCCGGAAATGGGTAGCCATTCATGGAGGTGTGGAAGGGAGGATTGGAGGAAGAAGATGAAGAGGAAAGGAAAAAATAAGTGTTTAAAAAAAAAGATTAAAAAAAAATCTGGACAAATAATAATGCGACACGTGGCAGGTGACCTATTATTATAGGTTAAGTGACCTGCTTGACCTAATAAAATAGAACACCCCCCAAAGCTTGGATTATTGTATAATAATCAAAAGGTTGGATTATTAAAAATAAATACGTTAAAGGTTGAATTATTTAAATCAAATTTTCCTTTCTTCTACATCTTAAATACTACCACTATTTAAAATATCGATACTATTATTGTAATAAAATACTACATTTTGAAACGATTCTAATAAAATGTTGGTATGTTCTAGAAAGATAGGGTCAAAGTTAAGTGATTCAACTCAAGCACCCAATGTTTCCAAATTATTCCACATTCGTACCTTTCCGGCATAAACCTTATATCTTAGGGGGTGTTTGGTTCGTGGAAAATAGGTATGAAGTATGAGTTTAGAATGGCTAAAACCCATACCATATGTTTTGTTGTCAAAAGTATGAAGTTTAAACCCATACCCCAAACCCATGAGGTATGGGGTTTAGAAACTTTTGGGGGGGGGGGGGGTAGGTATCAATAAAAGGAGAGAATAGTGAGATATTCCATTCCAGAATTAAACCAAACACATGGTATTAAGGGCCTGTTCATATTTACTTAATTTCAGTTCAGTTCAGTTCAGTTCAGTTCAGCTCCAATCAGTTCAGTTCAGTTCAGCTCTTAATTTCCCTCTCATATAAAATATTCATTTCAGCTCAATTCAGTTCAGTTCAGTTCCAATCAGTTCAGTTCAGTTTAGCTCCAATCAGTTCAGTTCAGTTCAGTAAATGTGAACAGGCCCTAAGTATCAAGTTTCAACCCGATACCACTTTAACCCCATTCCTTATTCCAACCTCATACCACTCTGCGAACCAAACACCCCCTTAAAGATGTCGTATTTCACTTCTTTTATTTATTTATTTTTTTTTTTTGAGAAAATCTTCAATAATATGTAGTGCGTAAAAGGTAACATTTTTGCGGGGTTAGATACATATATAGCTTTAACTTTATCGTATTGAAATGCATAAAAATAATCATACGATCAAATGCATAATTTCTAAGTACATAATTAGTTTATCGTCTTTTCATGATTATGTTTTATTTTACTAAATATTTTGGTAGTATAGTATTTCACACAATTTTAGACAATTATTTTACGCTAATTAAATAGTATTGATAATACTACTGAAAATTACCGTGTATGGCATGGGATCTAACCTAGTATAATACTAATTGTAACCTTTGTATTTTGACCAAAATATACGGGCACGGGGTAGTATCGACTTCCGAGTATTTCTTTAAACACCTTGCAGGGAAATTGAAACTGCATTATTGTGCAAAACTTATTGAAACCCTCAGTATCAACAACACTGAAATCACTTCGTACTTCACTTCTCACTTCTCACTTCTCATTCAGAAGCTTTTAACCGCCATTCTACCACAATGAGGTTCGCTAATTGCTACTCTCTCTCTATTCTTTAACGGGAATGAAAATTTCAATTAATATTGTGTTTATATCTGTTGTTTGTTTTTCCTAATATGAAATGGGTTCTTGGATCATGATTTTATGCAGCAATTTCATCATAAACTGTGAAAAATTCCTGGGTTTTGATGGGTTTTCTTTTATTTGCATGCTATAATTTGAGATGTCAATTTTGTATGAATTTGTTATGTTTATGGTGGAATTTAGAAAGAATTTCTGCGTTTATCTGACCCTTCAATGTCATTCGAGGACGCCTTTAGAAAGAAACTGGATGGTTAACTAGATGTCTCCGGTTCGTGCCTTTGGAGCCCGGTTCGAATCCTGGTTAGTTGGAGTCTAGTTCTGGATCAGCTGCACTAAATAAAAGTAATGGATTGATGGGTGATCAATTGATTTTGGAACTTTTGTGTAATTTTTGTTTTGTTGAGGGTTTTGTTCTGGTGATGAGACAACTTGTTTGTGTTGCATTTTCCTCGTAAGCAGCTTGTACACTCTGTAATTTCTTTGTTGTTTAAAGAGGATTGAACATGAACTATGAAAGTCGAAATTAAAAAATAAAGTGCTTGTTAGTTGTTATATGTAGGTTGTTACACTGTTACTGAACCCCCTTTGGATTTTCTTGTTCATCATGCTTAGATTGGTTTAGCAAAATGTATGCTAATGGCTGCAATTGTAAGTGATATGATTTGTGTGTTTATTGAGGATACAAGTTGCTTTGTATACCTGAACTGATATCATCATTTGAAAAAAAAATGTTACGGAGTGTCTTTTGTAATTTTGCATATTTGAATGACTTGAATCTAATGCAATCTTTCATTGGTTTTTATGCATCTTGTTTTACTTCTCGTCAAAACATGTATTAATATGGAAACAAATTTGTTTTTCTCTGTTTTCAGTCGCACTCCAGAGATCCTCTGGGCTCAACGCGCTGATAAGATCTATTTGACAGTTTCATTGCCTGAAGCCAAAGATATCGTAGTGAAGTGTGAGCCTGAGGGACTATATAAGTTTTCAGCCTCTGGGCCACAAGAAGAAAAGTATGAATTTACTCTGGATCTGTATGGAGCCATAGCACCTGAGGTTTGTTCCCTTAATTTTAACTTTTGCTGCTCTATTTGCTTTGACAACTGTAAGGAAGCTACTGCTGCTTGATATAGCAAATTATTCTTTTATAAGTATAGTTGTGATGCTCTGTAAGCTTCCTATGTATCTTATGCTCTGTGAAGTTAGATGCATGTCATTTGCATTCTTTGTTGGGAAAAATGACCTCCAATCTCCATTCGGATCTAAGGTACGGGTGAGGGTTTTGGGGGGGGGGGGGGGGGAGGGGGGATTCTTTTTTGAAGTATTGGGTTAATCATCTTAAATTCCAGTAATTATATTAGCTTAATATTGAGATACCATCATACCAAACTCTTTTAAGATCTATTTAATAAAATGAATCGGATGCCCTTGAATTGCTTGTGGGATAATGAATATCTTTGCTTGTGCGTTGTTGTTATTGTTCTTTCTTTCTTTTCATTTTCTATAATCTATATCTTAATTTATGAAAAATGCAAAGAAGATTTCCCTTTTACTTTCTTCCCTTTTCAATCTTGAAAATATATGAAATAATATATCTATGTATGAAGTTTGGGGGACAAATTTTTCTCAAGTTCAGGAAAAGTTATTGAAGGTTATCTTATATGTAAAGAGGCTCTTGTGAGAACTCTTTTTTATATTATGTGAGAATAGATTATTTTTTTTGACAAGAAGAAAAGGGATCATATTTGCCTTAAGTAGAATGTTACATTATAATTATACGGTTATACCTTCTCCTAAAGAAGACTCCTCTCCTCAAGTATGCAACTATTCATCTCCCTTGAAATGTATAGTATGTGCTTGTAAAATAATATAGAACAAGGTTTGGAGTTTCACTTTTTTTTTTTTTTTTTTAGCTTTTACACTTTTTTTTTTTTAATTTTTATTTATTTATTTATTTATTTATTTATTATCTTACATGTTAGTTCTTACGTACAATCATGCCGTGCTCCCCCACTTATGTTATCCATAGAAACCCAACATTTATGGAAGCAATTCTGGAGATATGCTTGTAATTATGTGTGAAAAAAGTTGACCTATGCATGAGTATGGTACTATGGTTATTTTACAATGTCACTTGTGTTGATAATGCCTGTTCTTGAGTAGCATCAACATAGTTGGAATACATACATAATTGTAAAAAAGTTTGGCTGTAGTTCTTAATGTCAACACACAAAAAAAAAAAAAAAAAAAAAAACTTTATTACCTAGGGGTGATGAAAGTAATAACAATGAATTTATCACATATGCTCTATGGAAGTATGGAGTAGTAAACTTTTACCAGAAAATGTTTAAAGCATGTTAGGATTTAGAATTTTGATTTTGGTGGGGTAATGTAAATGAAATGACAGTACAAAATGCAAGATCATTTTTCTTTGCTCCATAGGATGTGGATGAATTAGGAACTTACACTAGCTTCGAGCCATCGACCACGTTAGAGCTGGCCAAGAGGCCATTTTAGTGGAAATGGGAAATGAGAAATAAGAATTTTCGTTTTGCATCATGATTGGAAAACAGAGAGACTAGTCAAGATCCAGGTGTTATCCTTGCAAATTGTTTATCTATTTACAGTTCAATGTATCCATATATATCATCATGTTTGGTATCATAGATTAATAGGTAACACCTTTTTTTTTTTATAATTGCAATTATAGGTTGTGCACTTCTCCTTACTTTTTACATGGTTGGGGCTTCTTTGGTGGCACTGATATATAGTGTTGGTGTTAGTTTGAGCCATTCTAAACAGCTCCCTGTGCTACATTGTAGCAGTCTCACATATATGCTCGAGCTGTATCGACATGGACCTTTGTTTTTATGACCAAATCTGTGAATGACTACATAGTGTAATAATTCATAGTTTCGTACATTATTTGTTAATTAGTAGTTCTGTAGAATTTTTCCAAAATCTTGTAACTGTCAAGAGTTTGGAGCATTTAATGGTAGAAACATTTTTTGATTGAAACAGCTACAAGTGTTCTTATGATCATTTTCCCATGATCTTTTAAATAACACGTCACATTATGACAACTCGGCCAAGCATTCTGATCAATTGTTTTGGGGGTTAGGATGTGTAGCATCTTATGTTGTGCTTCTTGGAAGTTTGGTTAGGAGGCTCTTAGGAAATTTAGTGCTCATATTCTCAGTCCTTTACCTTTTCCTTGCAGGGGTGTAAAGCTAAAACAGGATGGAGGAATATATTGTGCTCAATACAGAAAGAGCAGAGGGGTTGGTGGAAAAGACTTCTAAAATCAGAAGAAAAAACTCCTCCATATCTGAAAGTTGATTGGAATAAATGGCGTGATGAAGATGACGAAGAGTCAGACTGTAAGTTTTTTGTTTTTATTTGGATGTGTCATGAAGAATCCATTACTCCTTGGGATAAAAGACCCATTTATCTATATTATTAATTCTTTCCCTTATATTACATTTTAATCCCTCAAAAAGCAATGACTCCCTTCCTACTAACAATAATAAAAAAATATACTCCACTACCAAATAACACACAATAAATTGAGAACGCCAATTGTTTTTCTTTAGATTATGTGTTGTCAAACCAATGGGAGCACATCGTTTTATTTAAATAGAAATTCTACGGTTTGTATCCCTCTGTAACTCTTTCGAATGGGTCGATAATTGTAAAAAAAATTGTGGTGTATATGTACCTGCTATGTAAATTCCTTCTTTTTAATATGCCAGCGTATCAAATATGATTGAGTTTAACTGTTGAACCACTATAATCATACAAATAATTATATATTAGGCTCTACTCTCAATACAAATAATTATATATTAACCAATATGAGCGTAGCATAAGGCTCTACTCTCAATACAAAATAGCACTCTCAAATAACCACATAATCCTCACAACTATTCTACTGCTCTTTATATAATCAAGCCATACAATAAAAGATAACCTATTATTGATTGGAGCTTATCTTCTTCTGCACTTTAGCAAAATAGAAATCAGACCCTTGTTGCCACTCCCTTAGAGTTTGTGTAATGACCCTTGTCTTCATGTGCTGAAGTGTCCTCAGCCAACTGCTGTGGTTGATTCTTGTCCCCTCTTCCACTTTTCTTCCTTGTGTACACCCTCGATGGTGGCTCGGTGGAGGCCGATAATGGGTCTATGACATCTTGGTTAGAGTTGGCATTCTTGTATATGGAATTGTGATTAATCTGTTTACGAGTGTACCTTTTTAAGTGTTTCTTGTAAGGCATCAATTTATTGCTAAAAACTTTTCTGTTTCGCTTGCAGCTGAGTTGGCCTACAATGATGATACTGCTGCGGTAATATATAACATACCTGTTAATTTCTATACAATGAATTTCTACCCTTGAGATGAGGATTATTGATGTGTACTATTTACTTACGTGGGCGTAATCTGTCTTTTGCAGGATAATGATGGAGAAAGCAGTGACGATGATGGATTACTTTGTGAGTTCTAAGACCTTGTTTCATTCAAGCGATCTTACTTTCGATTGCTCATTTGTTATTTTTGAATGATCTCGGTTGTGTTTGTATATACCAATCTTCTGTGAAAAACTATCATTAAGACGGTGCAGTATCTGTGCAATTTATTCTGATGAACCTCTTTCATGTACATTGTAGATCTTCCCGACTTGGAGAAAGCTCGGGGATAATGAATTCCTGGTAAGCAACAATGTAGCGGTAGCTACAATGGAAACATTCAACTGCATGACCTATGCAACTAGCGCTCCCAATGGACTTCTGTAGTCTATAAATGCGTGATATAACCTTTAGGCTGTGACAAAGTGTTAGGATTCTGTTAGTGCTAGTAATATTCTCTGTAAATTGACCTAGAAAAAAAGAACTTGATGTTGGTAGATTAAAGACAGCTCGGTTGTGCCTTTCTGAGAATCTCAAGTTCTTATTGGTCTCTATATGGTGTAAACTCAAGTGCATGAATCTAGATTTCTTAAGAGCGCAGTATGAAGATGATGAATTTGATGTTCTATAACCTTTAGATTTTAACTCCAAAGCTACATACTTTAAGATTTAGAAACATATATTAATCGAGGTCTCAAAGCAAAAATTTTGTAATTGTTGTGCGCCAGAACATTATAAATGATAATAGCAAAGTATATGGATTGGGTAATATTGCCAATCTGTGGTTTGTATGGTATATATCAACTATCAAGCATTAAGACTCCTGTTTTCTTTACCTTATCTTTGCTAAATGGTAATAAAACTAATTATGTGTACCGGGAAAAAACTATCTTTTCTAGAGCTTAAGTTATATTTAATGAATTGAAATAAAGTTTAAGATTAAAAGTAAATTATACTTCCTCCGTTTTCTTTTACTTGCAACACTTCCCTAAAAAGAAAATGTCACAATACTTGCAACACACTATAAAAGAAAAGTTACTTTAGGAAAAAACTATACTATATCCCTTATTTAAAGCACATGACCCACAAAATTACACTCCTAACAACCACTCATCCAATTTTAAAATTTATTATATCATGTAAACCCCACCTTTCTTAATTACCGCGCTGAAAGGTGTGTTGCATCCAAAAGAAAACAGAGGAAGTATGTAATAAATTTTGAAACTCGTTTAATAAATGACCTTGAACACGAATGTAAATTTGCTTGTTTAGATAAGTTCATGAAATAGGTTTATAACTAAGATTTAATTATATGAAACACTTGTTTAAAAACTCGTTTGATAAACATGAAAGCTGGGACCGTGCTAGTACTTGGCTCATTTACATATTTATATACCCCTATATGAGTACATTAAAAGTTTAGAACATTACACAAATTTTATAGACGTGGCTGAACGTCAAAAAAGAAAGGAAACGACCGAGTACAATCTATTAGGGATGTCAATGGGATGGGGTGGAGCGGGGCGGATGTTGGTCTTCCCATCCCCATCCCCGCGGCGGGTCCAATGTTCATTCCCATCCCCGCCCCGGCGGGTACAACTCCAAAACCATCCCCGCCCCACCCTTCACTTGGATATCCATCCCCACCTAATCCCCACCAAAGACCTTTCTAATCCCCACCTAAGACCCACCTAATCTCCGTCTCTCAAATACACAATCCTACGTAATTAATACGGATTATAATAAAAAAAAACATTTTTAATATTACACACATTTGTGTTTATAATATAAGTGTAGTACAAAGTATTATAATTAATATTTTATTTCACATTATTATTTTATAAAATAGTATTAAGTATATAATTTTGCTTGTTAAGATATATAGACGTGGGTATGAGGTGGGTGGGGCGGGGATGGGGCGGGTACAACTTAAAATCCATCCCCGTCCCATTTTCCATGGGGGGTATGGTTTTTATCCCCATCCCCGCTCCACCACCCGCCAAACTGAGAGTAGGTTACCCGCCCCACTGACATCGCTACTTTCTATGAGTACAGAACAGTCATCAACAAAACCGCCATTTGCTACCTAAAGGTAAAGGTAAAGGTAAAGGTAAAGGTAAAGGACCCTCCTAGGCTCCTACTACACAACTCTCTTTCCTCCTTCCAAAACAAAATGCCGAAAGAATTCACCATCTCACCCGTCTCCTTCCCATCTTCCGGCCCATCTCCGACCACCACCACCACCACCACCCCAAACCCCAACATGCTCCACCATCGCCAACTCCCCACCGCTCCATTCCAACCCCAACACCCTTCCTCCTCCCTCCCTTTCATGTCCTTCGACATCTCCTCCACCACCCCCTCCTCCTCCTTCCCACCACCCCACCACATCCCCTCCTCCTCCTCCCCCCTCTTCTCCTCCGAACCCCCTCTCCTCGAAGAACTCGAAATCAATCCTTCCTTAATCTGGTACAAAACTCGCTCCTTACTCAACCCTTTTCGACTCAACTCATCCCTCCACCTCGATCCCGACCTTTCCGGCCCTTTCTTGTACTACATCGCATTCGCCTTGTTCCAATTACTCGCTGGCAAAGTTCAATTTGGTGTCATTCTTGGATGGATTGCTATTTCTTCCATTTTTCTTTACACCATCTTGAATTTTCTTGCTGGTAGAAATGGGAATTTGGATCTTTATCGTTGTTTTAGCGTTGTTGGGTATTGTTTGATGCCTATTGTTATTTACTCTGCGTCTTCGCTTTTTCTTCCTTCTACTGGAACTACACCTGGGTTTATTGTTGCGGCGGTTTTCGTGATCTGGGCTACTCGGGTTTGCTCTCGCCTTTTGACTGTCGATGAGTTTGGCGCTTCGGAAAATCGTGGGTTAATTGCTTATCCTTGTTTCTTGATTTATTGTCTCTTTTCTATGCTTGTCATGTTTTGATTAACTCTACTTTTCAATATTATTACTTACACGGAGTATTACATTAATTAATTTGGTTGTGGATGATGTTATCAAATTTTGGTATTGGAATACAACAATGTATGAATTGCAATACAACAATGTATGAAAGTATAGTATCTCTTTTATAGAAGGTGGATATCATTAAATTGTTATTGCTTCCTTGGTTGATTATGTTTCGGATTGGTTGAAAAGTAAAGAATGTTTTGTTGTAGTTGATCAATTTACTATTTTTCTTGGGTTGCATTTTGAATTTGACATTATTTATTTTGGTTTGTGGTGCAGTAACTTAAAGTCTTAAATTATTAAACCGTGTGTGATGGTTGTTTTTATTAAAATCTGTTATTGTGGTAATGAGATTGGAATTGTAGCTGAGCCATGGAACATATGGCTGCTGGAAATTGCATTTTGTTGACAATTTTGTTCACTTGTATTACGAAATAGCTAATGGTTGATTTGAATATGTTTAGTATACTTATGATTTTCTATACATCAGCTTGATGAAAAGGATTTAGTTTTGTTTGTTTTCCAATCTTGTTTGTTCTGACCAAGATTGACTAGTCATCTGTTATGGACTGACTTGGTACTTTCTGATTTAAGGACTAATTAAGATATAAAAGCTTGATAATTTAGATTGATAATGGCATAATTTGGGTACAAAAGGATAGATTAATAGCTTAAGGCTATCACTCTCTTGATAACTTTAGGTTATCACTCTCCTATTAACTTGAGGTTACTACTATCACATTTTTCCTCACAATTCACATGATGTCTTAGTGCATATACTATCCCCTATTTATACTAAGGCAAAGGAGTCAAGGACTACTACCCTAAAAGCATTAGACTTCCCAAAATACCCTTCCTAATGTTGGTCTATTACATCATCCAAACTCCGAACTTCAAATGGTGTTAGACTGTTGAACACTGAGCCAGTTCTATGCTTAGCTTAGCTGATTTGGAAGTCATAGCTACATCAGACTCCTTTTGTTGTGAAATAATAGTCTTTCTTTGTGATTTTTGAGGCTGATTAGTCTTAACCTTACATAATCTAATTGCCAAAACTGTTAAAATAACTTATTTTAATAACAAATCTATTGTGTATTTTAGCTCATCTGAAATTAGTTCTGAAAGAAATTTAAATTTTGTTGAAAAAATATGATCTATGACCTAAGTGAGTTTTGAATGTTTAAATTTCTACACAATTTTTGGCAAAATGTGCTCAATATTTAGCTGTTTGATTACTTTGGCAAGTCTACAGTTGAGGAAGCTTTCTACCATCAATTAATGTGTAGCATTCTTGCCGAAAACATGCTGATTATGTTTAACTGTATTAACTGTTGACGATATAGTTTGAAATCTATATATTAAATTTGCATATTTCTCAAATGGAAAGTGTAGTTTGGATAAAATTCCTGATGTAAATTTATTCTACTAGTTTAAATATTTTTGGTTGATTATTATCAGTGTCTTGTGTATGCTACTATTTAATGTCGTGCAATTTTGTATATCGATGGCACTGGTAAGTTCCATGATGATACGCTATATATCTCATGTTTGCTTTAGTAAGTTCTGTAATTTTTCGAACGTTTTCCAAATATTTTTCGAATGTTGACATCATGGATGTGAATTGATTCTAAGTGCTAGCTTCACGTGAGGTCTATTTGTCTGTAAGGGATGTAGTTAGAAAGGGGGATCGAAAGATGGTTGGGAAGGGATCCTCAATTGACATATGGAGGGACCCATGGATCCCAAATATGCTTGATTTCAAAGCTCTGCCACGACTGCAGACTATGGATGAGGCTATTAAAGTTATTTCTGATTTGATGTGTGAGGGCTCTTGGAATGCTGAAATTTTGAGTGATAGCTTCTCAAGATGGGAAGTGAATGAAATTGCTAAAATTTGTATTGCTCTTTTTTGTGGGGAGGATAGCTGGACCTGGCACCATTCAGATAATGGTGAGTTTTCTGTCAAAAGCGCTTACTATGTGGAATTAGCGAAGAGAGACCCATCTTGCGCTTCTTCATCCGTGTCACCCAACAATTGGGTTTGGAAGAATTTATGGGCTACAAATGTCTTACCAAAAATAAACATTGTGGTTGGAGAGCTCTCAATGGTGGGATCCCTGTTCGCAGTAATTTGAAGAAAAGAGGTGTTTGTATTGACGACATATGTCCAGTGTGCGGTGAATCTGCTGAAACCTTGATGCACACTCTGTTCTTATTCAATTCAGCCATGGAAATATGCCACTTCTTGCCCCTTCGCTTGGAATCAATGAAAGGTGAGAACCTATCTTATAAGAAACTGGGTTTATTCCATTGGTTTTGTTAAAATGTTGAGTGTGGGATTTTTTGCTGGAATTTGCTTTGGGGTATTTGGTTGAAAAGAAATGCCTGGTTTTTGAGCAAAAGAGAATTCAGATTGGTTGATGATGTAATCCGAAAAGCTGTAAAGAAGGTCCCCTCCAATATTTGCAGCAGACAACCAGTTCGTAATACCTGGGTGCCTCCTGCTATGAGCCTTTTTAAAGCGGATTCTGATGCTGCCTGCTTTTTGTATAGTTCAGCGGGTCTCCGTAATTTGCGACCATGGTGGAGATGTGATGGCTGCCACCTCGCCCACTTGCTGCAAGCTTAAGGGGAGCTTTGCTGTGGATGTTCTGGACGCCTTTGCTGCTACTCCTGCTAGGCACACCCTATCTATTACGCTTGATGGTGGCTTGAACAAAGTGATAATGGAGACTGATTATCTAAAACATTATCATCATTTAACAGGCTTGAGAATACCAGTATGGCTTTATAGTGAGGGACATTCGTTACTTGCCTTAACTTTGTTCTTTAATTGAGTTATCTAATGTAGGAAGGTTGGGTAATGGTGTCGCACATAGACTTGCTAAACTTAGTACTTGCTTTGATGTTATGAGGGTCTGGATTGAAGAGGTACCAGTTTGTGCTCTTGATGCTATTGTTTTTGATGCTTCAAAGTTTTAATTAATAAATTTTCCTCTGTTCTGATCTTGTCCAAAAAAAAAAAAAAAAAGGTTTTGTAACTTCTGGTATTGTGGAAACAAGTTTGAAATTCAAATATTCACATGTCATATGCCTTTTTGAGTTCCAACATGTTAAGCAGGTTCCAAACATCAAAACTGAGTACGGACATCTCAGCAAATCTGACCAGTCAGTACCGAAAGATACAACTGAAATTCATACTGTAATACAACTGAAATACATACTGTAATATAACTGAAATACATACATGTGAGATACATACAATGATACAATACATATACGAAATACAAGGGATACACATACATTATTCACAAACGGTACATTCGCAAAATCTCTACACAACATAGTATACATACATCTACAAAACTAAGAGCGACATCGCGTGAGACACTATGTTCGTAAAACACACAATAAAAACATTGGGGGCTATAAAAGTTTACAAGTTACCACACAAGTTCTAAAAATTTTATCTACATTTGCCACTACCGTCAATTTTACAAGCTACGTATTGAGTACGGCAGCAATCGACAATTCTACAATTTTTCTCTCTAGATAGATCTCTAGAGAGAAAAACTGGGGGGCTATTGTTGGGAGAAGATTCTTAGCAAACTACAAAATAGGAAAAGATCAATCAAAGAATTTAATAATCGACTTCACTCACACATAATAAGGAAGCAAGCTGAAAATGGAAAGATGCATGGTCAAAGATATAAAAGAATATTCAATAAATTATAGCTCATCAATCAAGGACATGATCGAGTCAATTAAGGAGTCATCAATCAATTAAAGATCTTGTGAAGACTATGGAATCAATCAAATAAAGCTAAAACAGGAAATGGATCAATTGTTTGACGAAATATCATTCGCACAGTGGTCCATGCTGAGTACAGACAGCACGGACTTAATGCACCTTTTTGAGTAAATCGACCGCCTTACTGAGCCTTTCTGAGAAAGGCAACTTCCCTACAAAGCTCGGACCATTTGAAGACATGTAATGAATGCTTGGGCAGCAAGCACAATCAAGCCCCATGATTGAAGGAGCGAATCAAAGAGATATCAATCACTAAGTCAACATTTCCTAAGATTGAAGATGTCAATTAATATTGTCAAAATTACCATAATAGCAAGGATCCTTCAATATATTTACCTTTATTAGACTTATAAATCATGGTAAATAGGATGTTCATGGTAATAGAATTCATTCACACATTTATACATCATCTAATATAATTTACTACACTTTTATACTAAAATCTCTGATTTATGTCATCCTTACTGACATCAGTTCGTCCTTACTGACATCAGTTCGTCCTTACTCAGAAATGTCTCTCTTATCTTAATCTTTGTTCTTTGATTTATAACTATTATTATAGTTCTATTGTTTTATTGCTCTTAACTAATTCATTTGGAGGTTGTGTTTATTTCTTTTGGCAAATTAGATTATTAAAACCCCATAAAACCTTTAACAAATTCCTAGAAACCCTTTTCTAAGATTTGTCCCAAACAATTTGGCGGCCACCGTGGGGCTTGTAGTAAAAAATTTGCTAAAACCTTTAAACACAAAACCTAAATCCAAGCCATGTCCGGAAACCAAGGATGGATTACCATGGCCGACCTCCATGAGGAAATGAATTCTTTGAGGAAAACCCTAGACTCACAAAAAATCCAAATAGAAACATTGTTGGAAGGGAAAATCCAAACACAAGCCAAACTAGCCCAACTAACCCTTGAGAACGAATCCTTGAGGAATCAAGTTCACTTAATGGCATCAACAAATATCAATTCGAGACGTGAAGACGAAGAAATTTTCAGATCTCGAGATCGTACCCCGCCTTGTGCTTTGTTTCATCAAAAAGTTGGGGAATCCCAGTCCGTTCTAAGTAGGGAAGAGTCAGTTTTGAAAAAGATAGTGGATTTTCATGTCAAGCGAGTAGAAGAAAAGATCAACAAGATCTCCGGTGTTCCTCGGCCAATCAAGGAAGAAGCAGACAATAGTTATGCCGACTCACCTTTTGTCGAATCCATTGATCTAGTGGAAATTCCAAAGCGGTTTGTCATTCCAAACATGCCAACATACGATGGTACCGGAAATCCTGATGAACATGTTGCGCTTTACAAACAAAAGATGATGACTAGCTTTGTACCACAAAATATTCGAGAGGCGATCATGTGCAAAAGCTTTGGAGCCACTTTATCAGGTCCGGCCCTTACTTGGTTTATTAATTTACCTAATTATTCTATTAGATCTTTTGCAGAAATGATCAACCTGTTCAAAGTAGAATTTGCAACTAGTCGCCCTCTCGAGAAACAATCAGGCGACCTATACCACATTAGACAACAAAGTGATGAAACACTCCGGGATTATTTGAATCGCTTTAACAAGGAGAAAGTAAAGATCTACAAGTGTGACATCCCCACTGCAATTGAAGCATTCCGTCAAGGCCTTTTTGAAGAAGATGGGCTCTACAAGGAACTAACCAAGTACCCTTGTGCAACATTCGAAGATGTGCAAGCTAAAGCTATGGCCCAAGTGCGATTTGAGGAGGACCAATATGAACGGATTGTTACAAACTGAGTTGGTGTGATGCCATTCGGAGAATTGCAAACATTACTCGTTTCAAGTAACATTTTACCTACTTTTTCCTTACTTTCTTTCAATGCATGTTTAGCTCGGTTATTTTTATGTACTCTAGATTCTCATCCCATCATTGGGGGCTTTAGATGTTCCTCTTTATTTTGGTTGCATTTCTGACTTCCGAACTCGGCTCGGAAGCGAATAAATTTCTTTGTCCTTTTTGAATTCTGAACTCATTTCTTCCGTCCATACTCAATACGGAACAGAAGTAAATTTATTTCTTTGTCCTTTTTGAATTCTGAACTCATTTCTTCCGTCCATACTCAGTACGGAACAGAAGTAAATTTATTTCTTTGTCCTTTTTGAATTCTGAACTCATTTCTTCCGTCCATACTCAGTACGGAACAGAAGTAAATTTATTTCTTTGTCCTTTTTGAATTCTGAACTCATTTCTTCCGTCCATACTCAGTTCGGAACCGAATAAAATTGATGTCTTTTTGAAATTTAAACACAATTCTCTTATCCGTACTCAGTTAGGAACCATACCGAACCAAATCAATTTGTCTTTACTTACTCTTGAAATTACTCACCTAACGTTGAAATTATTACGCTTTGTTGATTTCCAACCTTTTATCGTTTTCTTTTTCAAAGTAGTTGTAAAAAATAGGTGCAGACACTAATATAAATATTCACATGTCATATGCCTTTTTGAGTTCCAACATGTTAAGCAGGTTCCAAACATCAAAACTGAGTACGGACATCTCAGCAAATCTGACCAGTCAGTACCGAAAGATACAACTGAAATTCATACTGTAATACAACTGAAATACATACTGTAATATAACTGAAATACATACATGTGAGATACATACAATGATACAATACATATACGAAATACAAGGGATACACATACATTATTCACAAACGGTACATTCGCAAAATCTCTACACAACATAGTATACATACATCTACAAAACTAAGAGCGACATCGCGTGAGACACTATGTTCGTAAAACACACAATAAAAACATTGGGGGCTATAAAAGTTTACAAGTTACCACACAAGTTCTAAAAAATTTATCTACATTTGCCACTACCGTCAATTTTACAAGCTACGTATTGAGTACGGCAGCAATCGACAATTCTACAATTTTTCTCTCTAGATAGATCTCTAGAGAGAAAAACTGGGGGCTATTGTTGGGAGAAGATTCTTAGCAAACTACAAAATAGGAAAAGATCAATCAAAGAATTTAATAATCGACTTCACTCACACATAATAAGGAAGCAAGCTGAAAATGGAAAGATGCATGGTCAAAGATATAAAAGAATATTCAATAAATTATAGCTCATCAATCAAGGACATGATCGAGTCAATTAAGGAGTCATCAATCAATTAAAGATCTTATGAAGACTATGGAATCAATCAAATAAAGCTAAAACAGGAAATGGATCAATTGTTTGACGAAATATCATTCGCACAGTGGTCCATGCTGAGTACAGACAGCACGGACTTAATGCACCTTTTTGAGTAAATCGACCGCCTTACTGAGCCTTTCTGAGAAAGGCAACTTCCCTACAAAGCTCGGACCATTTGAAGACATGTAATGAATGCTTGGGCAGCAAGCACAATCAAGCCCCATGATTGAAGGAGCGAATCAAAGAGATATCAATCACTAAGTCAACATTTCCTAAGATTGAAGATGTCAATTAATATTGTCAAAATTACCATAATAGCAAGGATCCTTCAATATATTTACCTTTATTAGACTTATAAATCATGGTAAATAGGATGTTCATGGTAATAGAATTCATTCACACATTTATACATCATCTAATATAATTTACTACACTTTTATACTAAAATCTCTGATTTATGTCATCCTTACTGACATCAGTTCGTCCTTACTGACATCAGTTCGTCCTTACTCAGAAATGTCTCTCTTATCTTAATCTTTGTTCTTTGATTTATAACTATTATTATAGTTCTATTGTTTTATTGCTCTTAACTAATTCATTTGGAGGTTGTGTTTATTTCTTTTGGCAAATTAGATTATTAAAACCCCATAAAACCTTTAACAAATTCCTAGAAACCCTTTTCTAAGATTTGTCCCAAACACTTTTGCTGGCTAACTATTCCTTTGCTGATGTTGTATTTTAATGATTTAGAATAATGCAAACTATTTTTAATGAGTAGAAATTATTGCTCACAAATCATCCTGTTAAAATGACAAACCTCTTAACTTAAATTGGTATTGACTCTAAATTACTAGAGTACATTTTTGCTTAGTTCACGACATAGGCTACATAAGAGATTACTCCTTTTGCGATAGGTTGATATTCCCAAATTGGCACTTTTTGGTTTTTGAGGCCAATCTTCAATGTTTTGCATCTTAAGTAGCTAGTCTGATTACCAACATTATGAAAACTTACTGCTCTATCAACATGTGTTAAGGATCACTTTTTTACATCAATATAATTGAGCAAGTCTATTCTATTCAAATTGCAGCTTATGTAAAAAGAGTAACTATGAAAAATTACAGGACGAAAATAAATGAGCAAAGCACGATAGTAGAAATATAGAAATTCAAGGGCAAGCTACACCCTCTTGCATTTTGTTGTTCAGGGTCTTCATCTGTCTAGAAGCTTTCTTATCCTATTTTCCTGGGTGTAACTCTGTAATATTTTAGGCTCCAACGTCCTGGGCGACCAGTTAAAAAATACAAAGCAAACTATGCACGTAGTGAAGAATATAACCGTTTTTGTTTTTTCAATAAAACTCGACAGGATTATTGTGGATCTAGTTTGAGTTCAGCTAAACCAACTAGATCTGCCGCTGATATTAGGATATTACTTAAAAGGGACATATAATTATGCATAATCATAAACATTATACATTCTGAACTCTCAGGAGTCATTTGCTATGTGTTCTGTACACCTCTTACCCCTAAAACAAAAGAAGTAAACGAAACAAAAGCTTATAAAGGAAAGTATATATACCTTATTCAAAACTAATCGCATCGCCCAAAGAGTGTATTGCTGGGTGCAGCTGATAAGCTCCATGCAAAATACTGTTCCCCAAGTGTTTATTAACTACCAAGTGTGTTGTAAAAGCCATTAAGGTCGTATAATTACATAAACATTGACTGCAGTTCACAACGCAATCATCTGTTCTCTGGCAGTTCGTCCACAGTTTCCACAGGAATAACGGGAATGGAGTCCCACCATTCCTTCAATCGCCGATTTCCTGCTGAGTCGTTTTTCATGAGATTCTTGTAAACTTTTGAGTTTGTTGCAAATAGATACAAGGTGGAAGCCATAATCATATACTTGAAAGGGATAAGAGCTACAATCACTGCTATTCCAACCATCATCATCATCACTGTGTTTGCTTGCTGCAACAAAGAACCGCAATCAGTGTCTAATTAATGTAAAATGTCCTGTTCTCCATCATGGGTCTACATGTTACTGCCATTATTATGTTTATACGGAGTATTATATTTTCTTGTAACTTGTGTAAAAGAGAGGCAAGAACAAGTGAATCAAGTACCTTGGGAGCCCTAGAAACCAATATAGAGTAGATCTTAAGTATTGCAATGTTGACCTGCTGCACCAAGTCATGGGCAGTTCTCAGTCCTTGCTGCGCGGATATAATGCTTTCCATTGTTGTCTGATCTGAAGCAGTACACACCACCACCTTATTATACTTGTCTCCAATCCTCCGCTGCCTTGCTCGTAGCATTTCATAGGCTGCCCAAAATAAGATGGTAGCCAATGCCTTTCCAATCCACTCCCTACAATTAAACTGCTGATAAAACAAACCTGCTACACTAAAAAATGCAGTGACAAATTGATCTTTATACCGTAAAATTACCTGTAGGCTATGAAGAGAATAGCAGTGATCAAATTGATGGTTGCACCCGGCCTCTCCCATGCCAATACTTCTTGAAGCCAAATCCAACTGCTTTTCAGTGGTTTCAAGAGCTCCTACAAATGATACCAATTAAGAATATTAAACTTTGTGCACGAAGATTATGATGGTTAAAATCACTATTACTAGCTAGTGAAATCAGAAAAAGAAGGATATATAGCATGTTAGAATAACGAAATGCCAAGGAAAAACAATATTAAACAAGTGAGAAAAAATTTCATTCAAGTCATTATATAGCATGGTTTCACACTTACCAAAAGTACAAGAGCACTATCAACAACCCCTTCTTCCTTTAAGCTTTCAGTAGTCGCTTTTGCTGACTCAATTTCCTTTGCTTGTTCCTTCACCTCTGTAACAGCTTCATCCAATGTTGCAAAACTATCTTCTTGAGCACTTCTTAAAGTGACTTTTTCAACCGCATCTGATTCCTTCGACTCCATTTCAGGTGCAAACTTGTGTGGCATGTTCAGATTCTTCAGGATTGAACTTGCACTGCAGGGTTCTTCAGTTTCAATCAACTTTAAAGTTTCTGCAAGTTCTTCTATGATAAAATCCCCTTTAGGCAGCTCATCGAATAAAGTAAAGATCAAAAATCTTTGTGGTAATGGAGGTGCCATTCTAAGCATTTCTCTTGCAGCATGAAGCCTTGTAAAGCCTAAAATTGTCCTTGCATGCATTTCCCATACTTGGTTTGGGGACAGCATTTCCTTTTTGGATAAGAACTGATGTAAGAGAATAATTTCCTTTGTTAAGACCAACCAATGATCTCGTCTTGTAGAACTGGTTAATTCCGGGAATTCTAGCAGTATACCTTCAGTCCTACAAGAAATACGCAAATCTATTAATTTCGAGAGTTTGGCTATGATGGGAGAATTAATAGAAACCAGTGCTTTTCAGTACACTAGTACTTTCTGAAATTCACTATCAAAAATATTCTAAAGTCCCCCTATACTAACAAGATGTGGAATATAATTCATGACCCTGCATAACATCGTAAGGGACTACAACTTTTGATTTGATAGGGGTGATAAAGGCATTATAAATAATTGTCGATTTGAATTACTCAAAAATGGTATCATAAATCTTAATTTATGTCAGGAAACTTCAGCTGTGTAATACCAGTACTGTTTTATAGAAGTTGTTGACTGTAAGCAGAAGACGATTCATATTAGTTCAAATTAGAAATCCTTAATGGAAGATAAGTAACTTGCTGCCATCCAATGTACAAAATTTCATTCATTTTAATTCATGAATCAAACAATAAATTTAGTTTCAAACATGTAACATAAAGTATGATAAGGTTACTTTTAACAAGCTGCTCAAAGTCTTACAGTTCTGAGGATTCATAAAGCATCGCTTTATCAAAAAGTGGAGCGCCCCATGGACCTGTAGCAGCTGGCTTCACACTCTGCTCGATATTCCTTGAGAGATCAATTTTAATTGAATCTTCATGATTTATCGACCCCATGGCCTCAAAGTAGAGAGCATAGTTGGTGAGTGTCAGTCTACCTAGATAGAACAGCAGCAGAAGTGAAAAATTTACAGAGTTCAATGTAGAATGATTCTTAGAAACTATAGAAAACTAAGGAAATGATATGATGGCTTAACAAACCTGGCCAGCTTGTTCCTCCAATATGACGGACTACCCGTTGACTACTTGCAGTTCCCTCAACATGCAATATATATTCATCATCAGCAAAATTGACTCCCTTTGGTGTTTTTTCCTTTTGCAAATGCCTCATGCACCTGAAATTAATCCAACAAAATCGGAACTAAAAAAATGCCTATTTCTGTATCCTCGGTGAAAGTAGCCTGCTAGGATTTGGAATAGTTGTGATGCCATTCTGTCTAATTGTCTATATGGAAGTTTATATCCTATAAATTGTAAAACAAACTAATAAAAATGAATAGAAAGTCATCTCACTTGGCGATTTCTGTGAGAAATCTATCGTAGGCTGGATAATGGAGAATGTTTGCTGTAGATGCCGTAAGTGTTTCAAAGATAAATCTACCATTGATTACATCTCCAGGCAAAGGGAGCATTGTTGCAAACCATACAAAAGCATCTTCCTTAACACCTTGTCCATGATCAACCTACCAATGCAATGTCATAATCAAAATTGCATGCTGTCAATGGACAGAAATCAAATGCTAAATATTTGAAATATTTCTTGTTCCCACATTTGTTTCTCCAGATGATGCAAATGTGACAGAATTGTAATAAATGTGAGGATGAAGATCTTACGAGCAGTGGCATGATGTCAGAATAGAACAATGACACATCTTCGTGCGGTTGAGTCGCTACAAGGGATTTCTTCTCCTCTTTCTCTTTACCTAAAGATTCCTGTAAATCAATACAAAAGCAGGGAACTAAATATTCACAATGAGAGATGCTTAAAAAATGTATATCGAAATTCCTATTGTTCCCATGCCGCCATATCATTACTATTACTACTATTAAACCTGTACTTGAATCAACAGGGAATGCAAGCAACAATATTTCATTAAAAAAAACTACTCCGTTTAGGCTACTACACTGTCATTGGGACATGTCTTCTGACTATCATATTGAATGTCATACCCTCGATGTTGTATTGCTGAACTTGGACAGCATAAGGACACTATAAGCACAACAAAATTGAGACTGAGGATCAAATCAATCCCCGAAAAATATCATATACAAATTACTTGGTTTCTACCTTACCACACTTGACAAGGTTAACTTAAGAGGTCTCTTATATTATATACATAACTTTATATCAATTTTATCAGCAAATGACTACCATATTATTTTTGTTCTGTCTACATTCTCTGCAGACAGTAATATACTATAATTACGGATGGAGAAAGTACAAATTAAGATGCACAAAAATGTACCCTGTAAGATTCTTCATCAGCGGAGCTTGGCATCTGCCATGCTAGCATCATGTCAAATGTGAAGCGGCTAAAAGAACTATTACTAATATAGTCATCTTCGCCACAAGCTGGCCCCTGTCTTACAGCCTTTGAGCAGCAAAACTCCACTAATTTTCGTGAATATTCGCCCATTTCTGGCTTCCATACTCCCTTGTATTCTTCCAGCAATGCATCCACAGAGGTGTGTAATTTCCTACACAGAAAAAAGAGAATCATATCAACACTTAGAGTATTTCGAATTGAAACCAAGCTGTGAACAAAATTAGATGAACAAATTCAAGCTACTTGAATTGAAGTAATGATTTATCTATTTTTCTATGTTCTTCCTATGGAAACCACACTCTTACCAGTTACCAGAGTTATCAAGGTATATTCGTGTAGCGTACCTTCTTGGCTTCTTGTACATTAACATGTCAATTCCTCATCAATTTAAATCTACCATGTTTAGAGATATTACAACATACATTACTAGTCCTACATTTTGGGGTGCACCATAATTTAAATTTTCCCAAATAGCAGAAGTAAGTAAAATTTCATGTACTCATAGATTAAGAAAAAATGTATATTGAGCTAAACAAGTACACACTAGATTGTGTACAATTCCAATTTGATATCTGTTAATTATTCTCTCTAATGACTAGAGATAATAGTCACATAGTCCAAACCTTTGTTATAAAAAAATTGTCACAATTTCGCTCAAAGACTCATTTAAACTATTTCATACTCCCCCAGGCCCCATCACTCATTTAGGAGAGATTGTTATATACACCCAGGTGCACAGTGCAACCAAGGGTATTTGTTTGCTCATTTGATATTAACATGAGCAATGATCATCAAAATAAGTAAACAATACCATTGGGTGCACCATGCACCCAGGTGTATATAACAATTTCTACTCATTTAGGGGTGTGATGAATAATGAAAATGGAGTGGAAAGGAAACAAATAAGGAGGAAAGGAATCATTTAACACTTACCTTTTCATTTGTTTGGTTTAATCAATTACTCCCTCCGTCCCCAAATGATAGTCCCTTATGGCCTATTTTTATTCCCAAATTGATAGTCTCATTTGCTTTTTTCAAGTACCATTAATATCAATTTTTTATCAAAATTTCCTCCAATTACAACAATATTTGTGAAAATTTAACTTTCCCATGTAAATTTTGTTTTTCAATGTACTTTTATTACTTTCTCTCTCTACTATTTTACATACCCAATGTAAATTTATATTTTCAATGTAATTTTACTACTTTCATTTAAGTTTCTTAATTCCCGTGATTTTTGCCCATAAGAGACTATCATTTGGGGACGGAGGGAGTATTTAAAGCTATCTCCCTTTATTTTTATTTGAGGAGAGTAAGGGTAATTATTACCTTAGGTTTTAGAGAGGTAACAAATGGTGGAAACCATTACCCTTAGGTTAATGATAATTGTTATCCAAGCCTTCCAACGAAACACTGGGTAATAGTAATGGTCTAATTGAATCTGTTTCCAACCCAAAAAACACTCTTACCAAACATGCTCCAGTATGATGATTACATGGTAAAACACACTCTTATCCTCAAATAGGAAGTTCCATTACACCCAAATACCTTATTTCTAAATATAATTCTTATTTCACCTTTATCTATTTCTGTGTTCACTTCTAATTACCAAACCCATCATCTTATTACTATGTATTTCTTTTTATTAACCTTCCACGTGTCCAAAAAGCAAATAAGACTTTTATTTGGAGACGAGGGAGAACTAAAGGACGCAAACCATAAGCTCAATTCAAAATTCTTTATTTGTTTTTAATTTCCTTCAATTTTGGGTTTTTGGAATTAGCATAAAGCGTTGGTTATGACATGAAAAGTACCATTAACATATATATCTATAAACATAAATGGTCAAATTGAAGGAAGTGAAACTAACAAAGGTGGTGAATTACGAAACTATAACCTGAACCAAAATGAACAACCACATAACATAATTAATTCAGCTAAATAACAATATGTTATACTTCGTATAGATATATATATCCCGTGCATTAACACAGACACAATCTAGTATATTCGGATCATAAATAAAACACACGAGTAAGCAGTCAATGTGTAATGCAAGATCAAATAATAGATAAGGAGAAAGAAAATGTACAAAGAACATCGATGGATGACAGAATTAGCAGTTGACGAAAGTTGCTTCAAATTCATGATGCACGAATAAATCACAACAGAATTTTTTTGTGAATTTTTATTGTGAATTGATCAAGATGAAAGAGTAGTGTTACAAAATTTATATACTTATTACTAAAAATAGAATATGGTATTTTAGATTTATAGGATATAAAGTGTGAAATTTCTGTTAAGTTGGAGTAAATGAATGCGTCAATGCGGTGAGAAAATGGGAAAATGGAGGAAGGAAGGCAAGGACGTGGCATGAGAAACGATATGCGTGGGCTTCTAAACACTGACACCTGGTTCTCATGCAACTGCGTTCTATTTGTTATTATCGCTTCTATATTCATGTTTCTACTCCTATCATAATTTTTTACCCATTAAACTTTTAAAATTTTGATCATAAATTGACATTGATCTACACCTTTGTTACGTACCCCTGCCGTTTCATAATGATGTTTGTAAATTGATGCAAATTTTTATTATTTGCTCCACTTCTCCAAGATACGTATATCGATACAAAGCTTTGATTAATACTGTCTTTAATTATTACAGTAATAAATATTTTCTCCGTGACATATTAGTTGCAACTTTGAATTTTTTTATGTCTGATAAATAATGTCCAAAAATAGCAACTAATATGGGAAGAAGGAAGTATAAATTATAACACTTGAAAATTACTGATTTATATATTGAGACGATTCCAACAAGTACCTTCAAAACTATATTTTTCCTTATATACAAATCAACCATTAGTCAAAGTCAATCAAATTATACGGTAAATGGAACAAATAGTAAAATGCAGAGCGGGTAACACACAATATAATCACGTGAGTCTTGTTAGATTCGTGTTATTGTATATATTTTTATTAATTAGTATCAAGTTATATAAAACATATTTTACGCGCATAAAAATAGAGATATATTCATTTTAAGACGTATTTAAAGACCGTGAAAAGTTGAATAGGGCAAAAAAAAAAAAAAAAAAGGGATAGAGTGAGCAGTAGTTATTGATGATTTTCAGAATTGTTCATGTCATTATCTTAAAACTGAAATGAACCAAAAAAATAAATTAAATATGATCACCTATAAAAAACGAGAAAATAAACTAACATAATTTGTTATATTTTAGAAGTAATAGGGTATAAAGTTAGGCAACACAACAAGAATAGGCCAGCCAACATAGATATAGGCAAAGCCATAAAGCAACTTGAAACTCAAGAAAGAATACAGGAAATCTCAACCCAAAAATACTAAAGATGCCCTTCATATTAACAACTATAAATAGAAGAGGGTTTTCCTTGCATAATCCTACAATCAAACAATTATCCTTCTCTCAACCATTTGTTCTATTGCATAGCATTGTGTATAATTAAGCTTACTTCAAGGAAAAGAATGGCAATCAAAACCAAGAATTCAGCTGCACCTTCTTACGTTGATTTCGATCCTTCGTGTGATTTGCAGACAGAGGAAGGTCTTGAAACTTTGATCATCAACCTCCCTGGTATAGTTGCTTAATTATATTATTTTCTTTTCCTTTGATCTCTTATGTAGTATGTTTTTGTTTTGATAAAGGGAGTTTAAGAAGTAATTAGTGATAGAGGTAATTATCACAGTTTTGTTATTTGCACGTACTTTATCTGTGTCTCACAAAAAGTATTTAGAAAGTTTAGCGACAGAGGGAGTACTATTCAACTCAAGATGAAAAATTTAGTGCTACATGTGTCTCAAAGTTGTCTCATCAAAGTAGTTGCTTTACTATTCAATTTTGTATGTTTTTTTATTTTTATTTTTTATTGATACGCATTTAAGTAATGTTAACGAGATACCAATCATACCATACACATAGTAGTAAAGTAGTACTATAAGAGCACTTCTCAATAGAAGTCAATGGAGCAAATAATTTGAAACAGAGTATATATGTTTTTGAACGTAAACTGTTTATGATATGGCAAGAGCATAGACACTTGATCATTTCATAATTTGAATGACAAAAACTAATTGGATAATTTTTTTTTTTTTTCTTAGACTTCAAGAAAAATCAACTCAAGGTGCAAGTTAACAAAGATGGAGTCCTTAGAGTAAGCGGCGAGAGGCCAACAAATGCAGATGGAACAAAGAGGTGCCGATTCTTTAAGGACACAAAAATACCAGAAAGTTGTGATGTAAACGGGATTCGAGCTAAGTTCACTGAAGGGCGTCTTCATGTTATGATACCAAAGAAGGTTACACCTACAACTCCTCAAGTCGTCCAACAACCACACCCTACATCAACATCGCCGACTCCTCCTCAAGCAGAGGAGGTTAAAGACAATCAAAAGTTGAAACAACCTGAGGCCGCCACGAATTTGGACGAACATAAAACAAAGGATAACAATACAATTGCTGAAAATGATACAATGGCCGAGACACGTACGAGTGATGATCAAGTAAAGGGTGAATATCATATGTTTGAGCATGGAAGTATCATGCAAAGGTTGCACTTACAAGGAAGAAGGGTGGCTTTGGGAGTTGGAGTTGCTGTTGTTACAATGGTAGCAATTGGAGCTTTTGTGGCTTCTTAATTTAAATATGGGTTATTATAATTGAATTTGTTGTTTAATTAAGTTGTATATGGAAGAGTAAAGGGTAATCTAAGCTCTTCTTGTTGTGTATTGTTCTGATTTAAAATTTGGGTTAAGGGAATATGTGTACATATGTGCTTTATTAAATGTAAGGAAATTTCAAGGCATGAATGAATAAAGAAATTTGTGATTAGATTGATGAAATTTCTTATGAACGAATGATTATAAAAATCTACTTGAAATTGATAAGAGAAAGTTTTTGTTGTAATGGGACTAATCATTGGTAAACTAGTTTAGCTACTCAGGTCAGACGACTTTTAAGGGGTGATAACAAGGGAATTCCCCAACACATTTAAAAAACTAAAACTTGATTTTGGAAATATGAGGTCATAAGGTGTAAACCTTATAAACTACATATGTGTAAATGTATATATATGTTGTTTCACAAATTTTTATATGTGGCCAGTCACACATTGTGACCAATCATTATAGAGGTTACTTCGTTAGTGTTATACGGTTTATTTGGTCAATGTTATAAGGGTTATTTCATGAGTATTATAAAAGTTACACTATCAGTGCTAAAAGGGTTATTCGATCAGTATTATTATGGTTACTCGATCATTTTTATAGGAGTTATTTGTTGTTTTACAAGGGGTCATACGGTGTGGTTAGCCCCACACAAGACGAGTTGATGTTATTTATAATTAGATTAATTAAGGTCATTAGTTTAGATGTATTTTATCCAACACCATTTATATGAATCCGGGTGCACTCTACACATAGAGGTGGGTGCATCCAAGTAGAGTTGGCAAAAAATTGTGTCGTGTTCTTGTTTGGTCTCATGTTAATTTCATGTTGTTCACAAAATCTATAAAAAAATTATGTAAAATGCATAATTTGACTATTTTATCTAAAATGGGTCGTTTTTGAGTTGGTTTTGTGTCTAGGCATATCGACTTTGTTTATTCTAATTAAAACGGAGGGAGTATATAAGATTTTTATGTACATTATAATAAAACAAATATTCAAAGTATCGCCCCAATGACATTATCCGGCCAAACACTAGTTCATCGCTTGTAACAATATGCCAAAATCATCTTTGGAGGAAGTATCATTTTGATAATGAAGCGTTACATAGGATTTTGGAGGACTTGAATACCACTAATTTATGGCAAACAGTTTATGTTTTGTTTTTTTATTGGTCTACCGACCTATGGTATCTATAGACGTGGAACCAAATAATTTGCCAGAGAATCACAAGACAAGTGGTGTCTAATTTAAACATTAATAAAAGGGAAGAATGATACTTCTTGGATGGTTGTAAATTAGTCGTGCATTACTAAGAAAGGCAAAGAGGATCCACAACTTTTAACATATGATATTTTTTGCATTATTATGTTGCTATCGACCTCACTTCTTTCTATACACTAATACACTCTCTTCAACCATGGTCATGTCGACATTGCTATTGTACTAGTATTATTGTACCATAGTCAATAGGGTGTGCATCTTGGTCATCCGTTAGTAATTTTGGGTGGAAAATTTTATTGATTTCTAAGAGATTATATGAGTTTAATTCCATAAGTTTTTTATTAATTTTATTTTAAGTATGTAATTAAAGTTATAAGTTTTTTTTTTCTTCTTTTTTTCTTTGAACTAGGGCATTTAAACTAGTCATATCTAGAAGTTTTTTTTGGTTTGACATTAAAATCACAAATTTAGTTAAATTAACAATAAGAGAAAATATATAAACAACTATATTTAGGAGGTATAAATGTTCAAGATAACTAACATTAATGAAAACATAAAAGTAAATAAATATTTTAGAGGGTATAGTTGTCTAAACATTATTCATTAAAAATAGTTTGTACATATTAATGAGGATATGTATGTAAATACACATTTTGAAGGGTATAATTGGCATTACACTATTCATAAGAGTAGCTTTCTACTTTTTATAAGGTAGGGAAGTATGTTATAAAGTTTTAAGTAAAGGGTATTTTGGTCAATTTGCTGGAAAAAAGTTTCTATGTATGAAAAATAATGCGTTGTACATGATGTTAGCATTAATTTATACGAAGTAGTATATTTTGAAAATAATAGTTAACGGAGAAAATATTTTTAAATTTTTTTTACAAGGTGGTGTCAATTCAACGACTAATACAAGTTCGTGTCAACATTTTTTGAAAAAAGAATTATATTGATTACATAAAGGCGTTAAACATTTGGGTTTACTCCACGTCGGTCATCTATATAAACTTTTTTTCCAACGCAATAAAAATTGTTTGCGAACAAATGAATGCGAAAAAGGAATTTTATGCTATTTTTTTTTGGGTTTAAAGTTAAGTAATATTTAAAATTTTTTGCAAACCCCCGGTTTACAATAATTTTATTGTACATCGAATATTTTGCGAAAATTGACCCTTAAAAGTGACCCTTTTTTCACAAAAGTAACCCTTTTTATGCAAGAATGACCTTTTTTTCACAAAAGTGACCCTTTTTTTCACAAAAGTAATTAAGCTACATATGCAAAACAGAGTATCAAAATCACAAAAATAAACCCAAAATTAACAATAGTCATGAAAAAAAAGTACAATCACTCAAACAAATCAAAATAATAAAGATCGACATCACATAACAACAAAATTATAAAAAATAAATAAAAATAAAATGTACATGCATTTAGATCAACTTCATCATAAACAACAAATTTGACAGCCAAAGAAGGGAGTCTCTCTCCTCCTTGGATGATGGTGTTAACATCAACAATGGCAATGATGGTGTTAACATCAACAATGGCAACTGCTATGCCTTTGTTTGATTTGCAGGTTTTGAAGAGTTGTGTGGGTGTTTGGGGTAGTTGTGCTGGGGTTAGTTCTGGTATTTGCTTCACTATGTTCGCCCTACATGATGCGGCTGATTCCGATGGTGGTGGCGGTGGTGCGGCTGATTCCGGCGGTGACTCCTTAGAGTTGAGGTAAGAAAGAGAAAATTGAAGTTCTCGTAGAGAAAATTGGCAGTTGAGAAAGAAAGAAAGAGAGAGAAAGAAGTTGCTGAATAAATCCGGAAGAGAGATAAAGTTTTTGAAGTTAATGTTTTGTGTTAAAAATTGTATTTGTTGCTCAGCCCGATTAACACTAATTTAGTGTAAATCAGATATTATTAAATATTTTATTCAATGTCATTTACGTTAATTTATAGCAGTTGTAGTCAATAATTATATAGTCGTGACTCAAACTCATAACCTCAAAGTTACAAGTTGAGTTTTCCAATCAACTCCACCAAAGCTTTATTTGATTATAAGATCATCTCCAATGATGAGACTCAACTTTGATTTTTGAAATACAAAATGAGTTGTTTTTTACCTCTAATGGGGAGATTATACCTACTTCTCAATTTAGCAACTCATGTTAAGTCTAATTTTCCAATAGTGAGACTCTCTAAAATATTCAAATGTCACTTTCAATTTATGGCCCATCAATTATTGTAAGATCAAAAAATAATAAAAAAAGGTAAAACTTAAATAAATTACAAAATATAGTGTATATATGTATATGTAAAGAGGAGTTTTTAGAGAGCCACGTAGGATTTAATTTTCTTAGCGCGCCATTTAGGATTATAAATTTTAGTTGTAGCCAATCAAATAAAGGATTATTATTTTCTTTTAGAATTAAATAATTCAAGTGCTACATAAGCAAAATTGGCAAATGATATTTTTAAGTTTAAATTAATTAAATATAAAATATTATCATTTGATATTAAGAATTTTATCTAAATATGCAACAAATTTTAGCACATAAATACAAAAAATATATATTTTAAAAAATTCAAACAAATCGTGCATTGCACGGGCTTCATCTAGTATATTAGAATATTGACAATGGGAGAAAATCACCACTGGTGTTCCACTAAATATGATTGGTTCTTTAAATATTTATTTGTCTTTTAAAATTTAAGAAGTAGGACCTTGTAATTATTACAACCAATGATATTAAGTGAAATACAAATAGAACATGAAAAATGGGACAGAGGATTTAAACCCATTGACAATGGCCCACACTTTTTTTGCCTTTGGGTAAAATGTAGAGTACGCGGCATACACGTAGTCCATGTGAAGTAAATTACGAAATCAACGCGGATAATCTATCTAACATTATCTATTTGTACATCTCGTACTAAAATAATTATTATATCATCCTGTCCAAAGTTTACAAGTTGCATAAGAAAAAAAAGATAATAAAATTTCTTAATATAATAAATGAAGAAAGATATTATTTCAACTAAAAAAAAGAAAGAGAATCCGTTTTATGAGCCTATAAATACTTACTACCCCAAGATGTAATAATTCATTCATATAAACCATATAACACATACATCATCAAATATCATCCATTATCATAATCTATCATCCAAATCACAAAGACAAAAATGGCAGGATTAATTGAAAAGATAGGAGAGAAACTCCATATGGGAGGTGACAAGAAAGATGAGCATCATAAGAAAGATGAAGGTCATCATAGCAAAGATGGTGAACATAAAGAAGGAGGAGGAATGATGTCTAAGATCCTTGGTCATGGTGATGATCATAAGAAACATGATGGTGATCATCATAAAGATCATGATGGTAAGGATCATAAGAAGGATGATGGTCATGGTGAGAAGAAGAAGAAAAAGAAGGATAAGAAGAAGGAGCATGGTCATGATCATGATCATGATGGTAGCAGCAGCAGCGACAGCGATAGCGATTAGATCATCGCCATCATCATCCGATCGTTTTAAGGTAGTTTTATTTAAATCTAAGGTGTTATAATCTGAAGATGGAAATTAAAAGCATTTTTCATGTTCATGTTGACTATTTTTTATTATTATTTCTTTTTTATTATTTTTTTTATGGACATATACTCGGTAATTAATTCGTTAGTATGGATTGGTTTGTGAAATAAAATGGGTATGGATCTAATTTTAAATATACTATTTTTTTTTAATTTTTTTTTTTTTAAAAAATAGATACTCTGTAATTAACACGTCTCATTATCACACCCATTAAATCTACTTAATTGCCTATGGGATCAGAGACTCGGAGTAGTTGACATTTATAATTTAAAGCACTTTGTTAGCCCACACTACCATGACTCCATGAGCTATATTGTCCCATATATCCGATCTCATTTGATACTACCTCCGTTTTAATAATGTAATGGTTGAAGTTTGAATTTCTTACTTTAATGATTGTTTGTGATCCATGAAAAAAATTAGTTAGGTGAGATTTTATTAGATTAGACTCAATATTGCATTTTTTTTAATATCAAATAATATCTTTTACGAAACACATAATAATAAGTGTGAATTTTTATATTGAAAGCATAAAAACACGAAAAGCGTAACTATATATGGTATTAATTTTTATATAATCTCAATGTTTTGCAGGTCCTATAAAGTATGAGAGAATAAATGAAAGGAGCTAGTAGAAGCCGTTATTACATTGTTCACACAAACGGAGAAATTACTTACGAGTTACCTCGTTTTAGCATCCGTTTCTTAACATTGTTACTAGGAAACTTCTTTTCTTTTCTTTTTTTAACTGTGGATTTTATCCATGAATATGTGTAAAAGCTCTTTCTTTTTTAAAAGAAAAGGGTTTGTTCTTGTAATCTTGTCTATTATTATAATAATTATAATAATATAAATATAATCTTATGTTTGCTTTATTTGAGATTGGTTCATGTATTTACACATAATTTCTTTGTTTGGCTTATTTAAATAAATTATATTGCACCGACTATATCGCACATCGCGGAGATCACAAATTAAATAGTTGATACAAATTGCTTGGGTTCTTTTGTGGAAGGCAGGGAGTGAGTCGCCAACTCGCCACAATTGATTATCCCAATGACTTAATAATATGATAATGACTTAATAATATCCTGAAACAATCTATCTCGACTAATCACTAATTCCTTATCCCAATGACTTAATAATATGATACAATCTGAACCGACCTATCTCGACTTGATTAGTAATTCCTTATCCCAATGACTTAATAATATGATACAACCTGAAGCGACCTATCTCGACTTGATTACTTAATCTATGGACGTGTAATTTTTCTTACTTTGCATTTTCAATTGTTACGATTAATTAACATATGATTATAGGACGTTAAGCCTATATTTAGTCATCTAATTCGATTATTTTCTCACACAAATAAAAAGATAAGGCATAATATGATTTATTCTGATCAGCAAATGCTACTTTGTTTCAGAATTATTACCACATTTTTTTTATCTTTTGATCATTTCAAAATAATCGATACACACTATTAAAAACATCATTATTAAATCACATTATCATAGTCATCATGTCCCACTACTATTTCTCACTTTCAAAAGTTTTTTTTTTTTTCAATAATACTCTATCAACTATTTCAAATGTTTTAATTTGATCAGTTCATATACATTTATCAATTCAATATAGAATTTTAACGAATCATATTTTTATTTTACAATAAGTATAAATTATAAACATTGATATTTGGGATACTATATAATAGATGATTCTAACAAATATTCACATGACTATGTTTAATTTTACACAACGTATTATCCTCACCCAATACTTCATACGGCAACAATATTTCTCTTTTCCTACTACAGTGCTACTACTCTCTCCTTCGGACTTAGATTATTAATGGTAGGTTTTTCATTATATGATAGTTGCATTAAGATTAATTAAAATATTAATGAACAAGATGTGAATTATTTGTAAATCTTTTATATAATGTGTTATAAATACATTCTATGCAACAAGTTTAACGTTGTATTTGAAACATTACATTAAGAACGGTGTGCAAATAATTCAGCCACGCAATCAACAACGCAATGATAAATGTACTTTTGCAGCAATTGCTAGACAGCTTGAATATCAATTGAAGATCGTATATTAAATTTCCAATTTCAGTACGTCAAGGAATTTGCTATATTAATCATGAAAAATGGCAAGATTAGCTTGTCCAAAGAAATCCTGATCGTAATCCATTTTGTAGATGGAGGCAAGTAAAGTATAGAAAACTGCTAAAAACTTTGGTTTACCTCTTTTTGACCAGGATAGAAATAATATTCAGTATTTTTAAAGCTAATATATACCTTGTGCAACTATCCATTTTAAAGAGAGTTGCTTGTCGAGTTTCCTATTATAGGCGTGATTAAAATCACAGAAGATTACCCTATAAATGGTGAGTATGTCTCTAAGAGTAAAATGAAAGTGAAAAAGAAGCTTATAATCAATAACAAATCTAACATTTTTACAAGAGGGTTTAAATAATATAAACAAACTATATACAAATTATTCATAAATTAACAAATTACATGAATTATATATATATATATATATATATATATATATATATATATATATATATATATATATATATATATATATATATATATATATATAAATATTTATATATATATATATATATACAGTGGCGGACCCACGTAGGGGCACGTGCTACCCCTAAAAAAAAAAAAAAATTAATATTTTTTGAGAAAAAACACGGGGAAAGGAGGCTTCCTCTTCTCTTTTCTCTTTCCTTTTCAAAGTTCAAACCCTAACTTCCTAACTTCTCACTTCCGCCCAGCCGCACTCAAAGTCACTGCTGCCCAGTTCGCCGCTGCCGCTGCCGCCCGCCGGAGTGCCGGACACCGTCAAGCCACCTGAGTTCCCGTCTTCCCCTGCGGCCCTGCTGCTCTGTGCCTCTGACCTCGGTTTTGTTAGATCTGAATTTCAAAAGGTAAGTAAATATTACTAAGTAATTGTTATTTTGTTAATATGTTATTAATCTTTATTAATTACTAATTGCTATTTGCTTAGTGTTTATTAAATTATTATTATGTATAATGTATGATTGTATGAATCAATGAATGTTTGAGTGTTTGACGAAATGACGATTGACGAATTCTATTTGCTGCTGCTTCATTGTTTCACTATTTGACAAAGAAAGGCCAAGATTTTAATCTAATTAATTACAATTACTAATTGTTGTTTCACTGTTTGTTGGCATTGTTGCTAATTTGCTATTTGGTAATTGATAATTTGCTTATAAGTTTGTTGCTTGTGGGCAGTGATTTTTCTTCAAAAAAAAAAAAAAGTGGGTAGTGATTCAATTATAATTATTGAAGTTATTTTATCTATTGAGTTGTGCAATTGTTGTTAATTTGTTGACAATTTGACATTGACTAATTAGATTAAAGTTATGTTAGTTGATGAATTATAACTTGTTTGTTGTTATTTGTAAACTTGTAAAGTTTTTACAATAAAACTTGCTCTAAATCTCTAATAAAGTATATGCAAAATTGATTTGACTTGCCGAGTTGTATCCTAATGAATTTTCAAGTAGTGATTTAATGTACTTTGATCATTTACTTGGAAATTTCATTGATGACATGCAAAATGATGAGAGATTTTGGAATCTAAAAAATCTCATTGAGCTATCTATGAAGCTAGTTGAGACGAGAAAGCATCTAGATCATTCAAAGGTGTACTTGCTCTTGAAATTAGTATTGCTTCTTCCCGTGGCTACTGCAACTGTTGAAAGGGCCTTTTCCGGAATGACTCAAATAAAAAGCAAGCTACGAAATAGCATGGGAGATGGATTGTTAAATGACACTTTAGTTACTTTTTTGGAGAAAGATTTATTCTTAAATGTTAGTCTTGATGCGATTGTACATCGTTTTCAAAATATGCAAACTCGTCGTGAACATTTGTAATTTTTTTTCACGTATTAGTATTGTAATGTAATTGCATACATTATTATGTACTTTTTTTGATTCCCTTTTATATTAACTAATTTGCCTTAGCGCATTTTGAACTTAGTGTCATAGTGTACGTTGTCGGTTGTGCTACCCCTCCCCCAAAATCCTGGATCCGCCACTGTGTATATATATATGTATATATATATATATATGTATATATATATGTATATATATATACACACATATATGTATACACATACATATATATGTATGTGTATATATATATATACATACACATATATATATGTATGTGTATATATATATATACCATATATATGTATGTGTATATATATATATACACATACATATATATATGTATACACATATATATATATGTATACATATATATAACAAAAACTAAATTTAAGTGGATTCCAAGTGATAGTAACTATGCTGACAATGCTGCCCACGCCATATCTCATTTTGGAAAGGCAGTACAATTGGACCGAACTGCACCGTCAGAGAAGGCTGACATGAAGGAGGATGAATCTATTTAGCAGGAGGAAGCTAAACCTGTTTAGGAGGTGGAAGCTGAACCTATTTAACAACTTTTTATTGAACTCTCAATTTGGTTTCTCAAGCTTAGTGTATAACTTACTTAATTTTTTATTGATTCAGTTGTGCAGATCAGGCAGGAGTTAACGATGAAGCGTGAAGGCTGACAATTGTCGATTAATTTTTTTCATAGAGTAAATTCAAAACTTAAGTATCTACATATATAGGGGGAGACTCTTGTAAGAATTTATGCCTTATATGAGATACTCACTTATATGAGAATACATCTTACCCGTAGATGATTCAATCTAACTGCCCAAAACATGTTACAGTAATGACAAATTGTATTTCCACTTGCTGATATACCCCGTCTTTTTTTCCACTTTCACTGATTTTTTTCTCTCTCTAAAATTGGGTTTTCATTGTGAATTGATTTTGGCACTAACAACATTTTTAAAACTCAATTATTATTTGAAAATTTTGCGAAAAACTACCATTTAAATGACGAGTTTTGAGAACAACTATCATTTAAAACTTTTTTTTTGAAAAAACTACCACAAAAACAAAAAAAAGTTAGAGTAGCACTACCTTGTCTAACTTTCCGGCAAGAATCTCCGGTTGTGGGACCCATAAATTACTATTTCCCTCCTAAAATTCCACCTAAATTGACGCATGAATACTTAATTTAATTGCTAGTCCAAGAGTCTCAATTTTTGGGGGAGTTTCGCAAAAGCATTTTGAAGGAAAATGATGAGCTGATTGATATGATGAATTAGACATGGTTGAAAGCAATTAATTGCTACAAATACATAAGCAAAGAATGAGTAATGAACCTTAGATGGGATTATACAAAACAATTGCCCCAAATCCCCCATTTTCATATACCCCAATATTGATTTTTTAACCAAGAACCCTAATTTCAAGATTCATTGCAATAATTGTGTCAATTACAATGGGAAATTAGACATACATTACCTAGAATTGAGTTTGCCAAACGAATTTCCTTTTTACCTCTCGTTGAATTGATTGAAATCAACATATTAGGGTTTTGATTTTGTTTTACTCAAGCAAAAAGGGGGAATTGAAATATAACAGTTATAAACAGAGGAGAGAGAAAGAATTTTGGAGGGAAATACTATTTCATAGGTCCCACTACCGGAGATTCTTACCGGAAAGTTAGACAAGGTAGTGCTACTCAAACTTTTTTTGTTTTTGTGGTAATTTTTTTAAAAAAAAAGTTTTAAATGGTAGTTGTTCTCAAAACTCATCATTTAAGTGGTAGTTATTCACAAAATTTCCTTATTATTTTGGATAAGATTTATTATCCATTTATTTAAAAATCGGATTATTTATATTTACTTTGGATATTTTAATTAAGTAAAAATTATATTTTATTATTTAATTAGGAGGTCCGAAAATTCCTAATGATTGGCTAATAATTTCGGATTTTCCTGGTGTGGAAAATCAAACATTCTTAATTAATTTATTTAGTGAATAATTGGTACTCACTTTAAAAAATATTTTTTACAATATTTAATATTTACACAATCATTATTAATAATCCGTAAAATCTAGCAAAATAACTTCCTAAATTTTACATAAGAGGTCCAAAAATTTGAGCTATGGAAGCTCAAAGTTTTCGGCCATCTTGGTTGTTTTTTGGGTAATTTATTTGGGCAGTTTGTATTTTTAATTATGTTCCTTAAATCTATTATTTTCTCTTAATTCTTATTTCCCATCTCCCAATTAAATATTTGAATATCTTATTTCCCTACCTTCAATCATTCTTGATTATTCCCCAAGCAAAGCCTTTTGCCATATTATTTTCCATGAAAACATACTTTCCATAAATTAATTATTCCTTAGTCACCTTAATATTAACTTAAGGTTTTGTGTGAGACTGGACTTACGTGAGACCGCGCGCCAACATCTTATAAAATCGATGAATTTTCTCATTTTTGTCATTTTCCTCAAATTTCGAGCACCGCCATTTCCTCAAATTTCAGAGAGTTCAAATCTTCAATCTCGAAAAAATCACAAAAATGGAGAAATCAAACAACACGATGATAATTGATCAAGAAGAATCTGTTTCACCTATAGAATAAATTTCGAGTTCAATTATTGCTGAAAAAGGTACAATTTGTTTCATCTAATTTAATTTCATATCGTACTTAATTTCAGATTATATTTAATTTGTACAATCAATTTTGAGTTTATAAATTTTCGCAGAGCATTAATTTAAATTTGCATGGCATTTAATTTGCATGCAATCAATTTCAAGTTCAATTACTGCTGAAAAAGATACAATGACACTAATTTCAGATCGTATTAATAAAAATTTGCAAAGCATTCATTTGATCATGCATACCAATAATTGATAAATTAAATGCAAATTTAAATTCAGATTGTATATATAAGATTTCGCAGATAATTGATTTAAATTTGATTGCAGTTTAATGATTAGTTTTAAGTTGTGAAATTCAAATATACTGATATTAATTAATGATGAATGCAGCTGATGATATAATTATAGATCGAAGAGAACACCAATCAAGAAAGAGATGAAGATGCAACAAATATACTAGGTATGTTTGTTTAAAATTATAAAAAGTCCAAGTATAATACACAGATGATAAAATGATCTGTAATTATAATGATGTACGTAATTGTTGATATTGATTTCGAGTTCAATTCCTGACTGTAATAATCTAATTCCTGATTGAAATAATCTAATTCCTGACAAAAATAATCTAATTCCTGGCTAAAAGTAATATAATTCCTAACCAAAATAATCTAATTCCTGAATGTAATAATCTAATTCCTGACATAAATAATTTAATACCTGACATAAAAAATCTAATTCCTGACAAAAATAATGCAGTTCTTGACAAAATACCTAATTCGTGTCTGAATTAATATATTTCCTGACTGAAATATTCTAATTCCCGACTGAAATAATCTAATTCCTGACTCAAATAATCTGATTCCTGATTTAGATAATTTTAACAGCATGATTTATATTTTACTTTGTTGCAGATTATTACAAACTAGTTTAATTCCCGTGCGATGTACGATTTTAAACAAACACATGGTAAGGTTTGTTTATAATACGGAGAAAGAAAGTTTTATACTCCATATTTTTTTTTGTATAAATATGGTTAATAATTTCTAATGTAGCCAAATCCACACATGGTATTTAAGTCTAAACCCATGACAAAGTACATGATCTCTAATGATCTCAACACTATTGACCACCTTCACATTATTACAATCAACACAAGGACAATATAGGTCTTCCTCACCCATTTTGCGCTGATAAGATAAAGCCGTCTTGCAAAACTCTTGAACCCCATTCCAAAATTCCAATGTATCACGTCTACCATACATCCAACCACGAGCCTTCTCCATTTAGTAAAGTGTCTCTAAACATATATAACAACATATTATGAATAATGTACAATTGCTACATATTTTATGTAAATCAACTTCAAGTACACACCGTGAATAAACCATTCATATAGTGAAAAAAATGCATGTTTCCAAAGTGTCCTTATCACTCCAACCTAACCCATCCTTGAATGTCTACTCGCACTAGTGAATGTATGTCAACTTTCCAATTTTAAGGAAAATCCGGCAGCACTTCCCCCCAGTTCTCCAAGTACACGATGTAGATAATTACTTACCCACATATGTACCCAGAGAACATGGTGAAGAAATAGAAAGCCAAGATGTTCCTTAAAATCGAAAAAAAGACAGACATTCACCACCTAAGTGAGAGTAAACATTCAAGAACAGTCCCAACCGGGGACTATTCAAGACTTTCTCCTAATGAGCCTTGAACGGGTATCTAGGCATATGATGATGCAAACATTCAACATATTGTTGTAATTATTTATAATTAAACAAGACACAACTTGTAATATCATGAACAAACTTTTATCAAATGGATAAATAGAAAGAAATATAGTTCCATAAAGTTTATAGTTCATACCAATATAGCAAGTACAATAAATGTAATGTCACGAACTTCCCACTTGAGTAGCTAATAAACTTATGCTTCACTACATATCAATCTACAAAAATAAAAAATAAAACAATAACAAAAAAGTTAGTAATTTTGTCAAGAACTACAAAACAACCTAAAATTACACATTAAAACATACCAATTAATAATTACACATTAAAACATACTACCAAAATTCACCTAAATAAGTAACAAGGTTACTAATAATCTCTAATTTAATAAAAATTACCCAGTAAAACTTATGAAAATTCAAATAAGTAACAAGGTTATTAGCTAATCTCTAATTTATTTAAATTTTCTCAATAAAACAACCTAAAATTCAGAAAAATTAGGGTAAACTACATTCAAAACTTAAATTTAATTTGTCAATTATACATTGTTCAACATGCAAAATAATTAAAACTAACCCTAGGTGGAGGTGGAAAGGGAGGAGAGATGGTCGGTGGTGGAGCGGCGGCGTGGCACAGTGGCGCGGCGGCGAGGGTGGTGCTGCTGTGGTCGCTGCTGCTGCTATTTGATTGGTGGTGGTGCTGCTGCTTCTGATAAGTGGAGGGCCGTGAAATTGGAGCGTTCTAGGTGGTGGAGGGGGTGCGCGGAGGTGGTGGAGGGTGGTGCGGTGGCGGTGGCTGGCGCTTTGTGGTGGTACCTAGGGTTCGTTGTTTGTGAATGCTGGTGATTAGAGGAGTGCTGCTAGTGCGTGTTCGTGAATGAAACAAGAGAAAGATAGAGGAAAGAGAAGGAAGAATAGAGGGGGGGAATAGGATAGGCGCGACTTTTTTTTTTAATATTATTGATTATTGCCACTGGTTCAAAACCGGTGGCCTTTGGATTATTTCCACGGGTTTGGATTGAACCGGTGGCAATGTGGGTTTGGTTTGAACCGCCCATTTTTTAAGCCACCGGTTTTCAAAAACCGGTGGCCATTGACTGGTGTTTTTTTTTAATTTTTCTACTAGTGTGAATACTTTTGAACATTGAAATATTAACATACTGGTAAAAAAAAAGGATTCGATAGGGACAAAGGTAAAAAATTTTACAAAATAAAATAAAAATAGCACTAAGGACATCATCATTGCAAATTGGCGGGAAAAAAAAATTTATGTGAGAGTGACATATGTACAATTTGGAGAAAAGATGATGTCAACATGTTTTGTTTTAGTATTAGTTAATAGATATGACAAGGATGAAAACATAAGTAGATGTCTAGCAGGTTATAAAGTATCAGACTACATTAATGGATGATTTTTATACAAAGCTCATTCATGTTGGTCTCAGTGTCAGAAAATCAACAAAGAGAAGAGACAATAATGATGTACTCCGTACTGTATAAGTTTTATTTAGATGCTCTAAGGAAGGACAAACAAAGAGTAAAATGAAGATTGCATGTGAACAAAATTCAGTTGAAATACCAATGTTAGGTAAAACTGATAAAGAAAAAGAGAAAAGAAAGGGAATTAAAAGACACAAGAACTGAATGCAAAGCTCATATTCGTTTCAAGAAAAATGCTGAAGGTACATTTGTTGTTCTTACACATGAGTTGCTACATAATCATGAATTGGTAAAAACAGTTCAACGACATCATCTAAGATCAGAAAGACAAATATCAGCTCCAATGGGTGAGTTAATTGAGAGCATGGTTGAGAGTGCGTGGTATTAAACCAATGGATGCTTATAATTATATAAGCAATGAAGTTGAAGGAGAAGAATGCGTAGGTCATACTAAGAGAGACCACCTTAATTATGTATCGAGGGTGAAAATGAGTATGTGGTTAAAGGTGGAGACATGCATAATGTATTAGATACCCTTCAAGAAAGAGCAAATAAAGATCCTTTATTCTTTCATAGACTGAAATTTGGAGAAGAAAATAATGTGGTGAGCTATTTTTTGCGTGACTCTCAAATGCTTGAAGATTTCAAATCTTATGGTGATGTTTTAATCTTTAATACAACATACAGAACAAACAAATATGGGTTGATATGTGCACCATTTGTTGGTATGAACAACCATTGGAGAGCAACAATGTTTGAATGTGCCTTCATAAATGACGAAAAGACTAAAACATTTGTTTGGCTCCTTTCAATTTTCAAAAAGTGAATGTATGAAATTGAACCAAAACCAATCTTCACTGATCAAGATCTTGCAACGAGTAACGCCATACCAGAGGTAAGCAGTTTTAGCTTTATAATATATATGTTCTATAATTTATATTTGAGTAGTATAAGTAATTTAATATAGTCTAATTTTTGACAAAAAATTTAATTCCTCACAAAATTAACCTAATATTTAAGAAAAATAAACAAATACCTGACTAAAATAATCTAATTCCCGACTAAAACATACCAAGACTAATATTATCTTATTCCTGACTAAAAACTATTTGATCCTGACTAATATAATCTAAATCTAATTATTATTGAAGGTTTATCCTAATTCAAGACGTAGATTGTGTCTATGACATCTACAAAAGTTTTTTGTCTTACACTTTGGAACTCTAAAAAGCAATCCTGAATTTAAGAATATGTTTCACAAATGCTTAAATGGTTGTGATTCAGAATCAAAATTTGAAGAATGCGGACACAAAATGGTTCAAAAACACGGATAATAAAAAAAAAAGAATGGTTTGATAGATTATATGGGCTACGAGAAAAATGGTGCACAACATTGAGCAAGGACATTTTCTCAGCTGGAATTCTTTTATCTCAAATAGTAGAGGTAACAAACAGAGCAATGTTATTTAAGGTTCACATAACCACTAGACTTTTGGAGTTCTTTCACATATTTGAAGCAACTGTGAGAAGATAAAGAAGCACTGAAAAGAGTGACAACTTCAAATGTACTACTGAGAAACCAATAACAACAACAAAGATATTAAAACGTGCAGCTGAAGTTTGTACTCTAAACTTATACAAGGATTTTAAGTTGGAATTTGAAACAAGTCTAGGAGCATATGCAAGAGAAAAGGTCACTTCAATGCAAAATGTCAAATTCTTTGATGTTTCTCTTGATGAAGATTATAAGCACAACTATCAAGTAATATATAACAGTCACAACAATGAGTTTTTCTGTTCTTGTATGTGCTTCACAGAGACCAAATTGATGTGTGCTTTCACATCATCAAAATAATGCAAATGTACAGCATACATGCTATACCGGAGAGATACATTCGGAAATGTTGGACAAAGCTTGCAAAATCAATGATATGATGGGATGAAAATGAATCAGGTACTATATACTTTTTTATTTTAAAATTTATTATCTGTTAATTAAATAAAAAACAAAAATATTGTTATACCTGACTAAAAACAACTTATTCCTGACTAACATAATCTTATTCCTGGCAAATATAATCTTATTCCTGATAGAAATATTGTTATTTCTGATAAAAAAAACTTATACATTATTAATACCATTTTCAGCTTCAGTAGGAAGCCTTTCATTACCATCACTCCACCAGCACTAAAAACTCTAATGTAAAAATTTGAATCATTATCGTGATAAATATCCAGTCTTTATCCTATAACAATATAATATTATTGGATTCTACAAAGCTTGTCCATCTGTAATCAACAAAACAACCACCAACGCTTCTTGTATCTTGTGCTACACATATCACTCTTACCTCCCAAGATCTCCCATTATTCCCACGATAGACTCTAACTTGACCTGTGAATCTTAAAAGAAAACTTTTCCATTCTACAGGAAGCGGCTGTAATAAAAAATACCAAAAAAAAAAAAGAAAAAAAAATTCATTAATACAAAAAACTAATGTATAAGCATAAAATTAATGTATTTAACAAACTAAGCCTATAAATATTTCTGTAAAATATAAGTTAACGATATATGGTACAACCTTTATATAGAAACAATAGAGGTTATTAAATAAAGTCTTTTTTTTAATAGAAAAAGCTGAATTTTAAACAGCCGTTTTTGTAGAGAACAATTATGTATGAACAACAACAATTATAACATGTAATGTAACTAAAGTTATTACGACTTTAGACAGATTTGTATGACCTTTTCATAATGCAATAAACTACGTATGTCTTTTTCATGATTCAAAAAGTACGTATGACTTTTTCATAATGTAGATTTTTATTTTAACTTTAGTTAGAAAATTTATAGCTCATGCAGAAAACCATATTGACTTTAATTAGCTTTTGATGAAATTATTTTTTGAATCATAGCATGCATTGCTGATATGTATTTGTATACGGTATCTAGATAATTGTTTTTCCATAAATATAATCTTATTCTTGATATAAATATTGTTATTCCTGATAAAAAAAATTTATTCCTGACTAACAAAATCTTATTCCTGACAAATTTAATCTTATTCTTGACAAAAATGTTGTAATTTTATTTTTCTTTTCGTTAGAAAATCCAAGTATTGCTCATTCATTAAGAAATACTCCATGGAGGTAGTCAATAACAAAGAATTTTAACAATCTTGTAACAATATGTCAAGGAACAAAGATTCAACAAAAATTTGTGATGATGCTTTGGAACAACTGTACAAATCTGTAAGAAAAGTGTTTCAAACAAATGTAGAAAAAATTCGTGAATTTGAGAAGAAGAAGAGAGAAGGAATAAATAAAAGATCCCAAACGACCAAAAACTAAAATTAGGCCAAAGAAGAACAAAAGAGTTAGATGAGGACATTTTGAGAGGAGAAGTACAGCAACAAGAGATCCAAATGAGTTTGGTCCAAAAACTCCAAATCCACAACTCATATAATATAGGGTGGTTTTAAAAATAATTTTTTTTTAGATTAATTGTAATAAACACTATATTCTGATATCTTTGTTTTGATATTTTAATTTTTAAAATATTTTTTATTTTAATATAAATTAATTTTTACCTGACTACAGAAGCTTATTATCAAAGAAAATATTGCTTATGCCTGAATAGTATTTTATAACACCTGATTAATAACTTTGTAATATCTGATGAATAATTTGTAATACCTGATTAAAGCGAACTAAAACCTGACTTGAGAATTGAATTCTAATTTATGACTAAAATTATTACCAAAAAAAAAAAAGAAAATTAATGTCTGATTATACTTAATTACTTGACTAAAATAATTAATAACTTGGCTAAAATTATGTAAAACCTGACAAAAATTATATAAAACCTGACTAAATAAGCCTAATTCATAACCAAAGTAACATATTATTTTTTTATACTTAAGTATTATAATCAAAGAAAAGAAAATTTATATCTGACTATACTTAAGTATTATTAGACAAAAAAAAAATTAATATCTGACTATAAAAAGAAAATATATACATATAAAAAGAATAATTGTATAAATAACTAAGAAAAAAAATCCTTTATTGAATCATTTACTTCCTTATCTAACTTTACAACTTAAACTAAATCCTAATCCTTTGTAAAAAAAAAATAAAAAAATAAAAAAATAAAAAAAATAACTAAATACTAATCCACCAACTTTTTTTTCTTCAATTTCTTTTTTTTTTTTTGTTTTGTTTTTTTTTTTTTTCTTTTGCTCCAACAAGAATTGCCTCTCTTTTTCTATATCTCTATAGCAACCTCTTCATATTTATATTTCTTCTCAAGCTTTCTCCTTACAGGTTGAACATACAAATTCTTAAATGGACCTGGTTCACACTAATTTTTTATGGACCACTAACATTAGAGACAATATGATTGTTTTGTTAAAAAAAAAAAAAAGTCACTATATTAAAATAAAGGTTATTGTGTTGAAATAAAAGTTAGTGGGACATTAAAAGCTATAAGAGGTTATTTTTTTTAATGATATTTTTAATATAATGGTCAAATGAATAATAAAGATCACTATATTTTTTTTGACGTAGGTCACTATTCAACATAATTTCGTACTTTAAATTCATGATAATATTAATGGTCACACAAGTTTTAAAAAAGGTTAGTATGTTAAAAATAAGGTTACTATATTAAAATTAAGGGTCACTTTGTTAAATATAATGTCAGTTACGTGTGGATAAACCTTAGGTTCAGGTCCACGCAAGATTTTTAATTAACACGTCTCATTATCACTCCCATTAGATCTACTTACTGCACATATGGATCGGAGTAGTTGACATTTATAATTTAAAGCACTGTGTCACATTTACCCCGTTTTAATGTAATAATGGTTGAATTTCGAATTTAGAAAATATTTACAAATCTCACTTTGATGATTGTTGGTGTGATCCATGAAAAAAATTATTTATGTAATTACGAGATCTTGTTATATTAGACTTGATTTGCATATCTAAATATCAAATAACAATTTTTACATACTAATAAGTGAGTGAATTTTAACACTAACAAGCATAAAAACTAATAAAAGCGTAAGTATGGGATGATTGAAAATGGAGGGAGTACATTATTATTAGTATTACATATCCAAAGTCCATAGTTGTTACAATATTTTTTAAAAGTAATCAAATTGTAATAGTTATTGTCAAATTCATTCAATGATCGATTGGGTTGAGTCATAAATTTGATCTTTTTCTACCATGTTTTAGTCTATTATTAATAAATAGACTTAAAACAGATATATATTCTTATGTACTTGTGGATTAATTTATATAACCAAATTTCTTGGTGTTGACATTAATTCTAATACAATCTCAATGTTTTGCAGGTCCTATTAGATATGAGAGAGAATAAATTAAAAGAGCTAGTAGAAGCCATTGTGACATTGTTTACTACAGAAGTGGATAAATTAACTTACGAGTCATCGTTTTAGCTATCCATTTCTTATGTTGTTGGTAGGAAACTTACTTTTTTTAAAAAAAAAAAAAAAAAAAAATTTGTAGATTTTATCCATAAATATGTGTAAAAAGCTCTTCCCCTCAAAAAAAAAAAAAAAATGTGTAAAAAGCTCTTTCTAGACCCAACCTTCTAGAGTTCTAGTATACTATACGAATGTGATTATATCATACGAAATGTGATTATATTACTACAAAAGTGATTTTATCATCCTGAAATTGTTATGTAAGTGTATTACTCAAAAAGTGAATTTATCATTATAAAAAGTATCAAATAGTAAGTTACATCATTCAAAAAAGATGATTTTTAAATTTTATCATCCTAAAGATAATTATATAATCTCATTAAATGGTTTAATATGAGATTATATAATTCAAGATATGACTCACAAAAAGATCATTATATCATCTAAAAAAGTGATTATATCATCCACAATGTGATTATATTATTTAAAAAAAGTAATTATTTACACATAATTTCTTTGTTTGGCTTATGCAAATAAATTAATATATTGCACATTTGCACTGACTATATCGCACATCGCGGAGATACAAATAAAAAAGTTGATACAAATTGCTTGGGTTCTTCTGGGGAAGGGAGGGAGTGAGTCGCAAGACTCGCAACAATTGATTATCCCAATGCCTAATAATATGATAGAACCTGAACCGACATATCTCGCCTTGATTACCTATCTAGACTTGATTACTAATTCCATTGACGTGTACTTTTTCTTACTTTGTTTTTTAAATTGTTACAATTAATTAACATATGATTTTAGGAGGTTCAGCCTATATGTAGTCATCTGATCTAAGATCATTTCTAATGGTGAGACTCAACTTTGAGTATTGAAATACAAAATGAGTAATTTTTTTTACCTGTAATGGTTAGATCATACTCACTTCTCAATTTAGCAACTCATGTTAAGTCTAATTTTTCAATTGTGAGACTCTCTAAAATATACAAATGTCACTTTCAACTTATGGCCTATTAATTATTGTAATTAAAAAATAATAAAAAAAAGGTAAAACTTAAATAAATTACAAAATATATTAGAATATTGACAAGGACCAACACTTTTGTCAAATGAGACTCAAAGTTGAGTATCTAAGCTTAGCAACTTTCTTTTGGAATTGCTAAGTTTAGATACCAACTTATTGGTATACATTGCAAAAAATACTCCCTCTCTCCTAAAAATACTCACTTGAGTCTCACCATTGGAGAGGGTCTAATTCGATTATTTGATCTGATTTATATATCAAATAAAATATTTCGAATCTTTAATTATACTTGCACTTTAATTTGTAGCATAAAAGTTAATTAAATGAGATGTTATGAAATTTACGTAATGAAATTTTATAGTTTGCGAAGTGTATTTAACGATAAATAAACACAAATATAAATACAGCATAGTTGACTCCCGTTTTTTCATAGAGGATTTCACTTGGAAAAGAAAATGTTCCATACTAATGGATTCGGGTCGAGTCAAGAGCATCTTTTATTAGAGAATGATGGATACTAAGAATCCGCAACGGATCATGTCCTTCAAGTAGCACGTTGCTTTTTACCACATTGTTTCAAACGAAGTTTTACCATAACATTCCCCAAATTTGGAACTGCTTTGCGGTTAGTTCAATTATGAAACCATGAACAATCATTGATTTAGTCAGAACAACCAATACCGAAGGGGATTAAAGTAAACAGTATGTATACTTTCTTATATGATTTGACTCAAAGCATTGTGATTAGCGACTTACCCATTCAGTGACTTTGGCACTATACGTTCCCGATTTATTCTAATCAACAAATGCTACTTCCGTTTCAGAATAATTAACACATTTCTTGTCTTTTAATCATTTCAAAATAATTGATACACACAATTAGAAACCACCATTATTAAATCACATTATCATAGACATCATGTCCCACTACTTGTTCTCACTTTCAAAAGTCCCATTTTTTTTTTGAATAATACTCTCTCTACTTTTCAAATGTTTTAATTTGATCGGTTCATATACATTTATCAAAATAGAATTTTACAATAAATACAAATTATAAACATTGTTATTTGGGAAACTACATATTGAGATGATTCAAACAAATACTCACATGACTATGTTTATTTTTACACAAAGTATTGGGTGAGGCTAGCCTCATCCAATATTTCATACAGCAGCAATATTTCCTTCCCTGCTACAGTGCTATTACTCTCACCTTCGCCTTCAATTCCTCACTCTCTTGCCTTACATGCCACAATTACAAAAAGATGATACATTGAAAGTTAGGACTTAGATTATCCAGACCAGGCCCTAGGCGTAGGCAAGGAGTGCGGTGGCCTAGGGCCCACGGAAGTTGGGCCCTTTTTTTTGAATCAAAGTTGGGGCCCAATTTTGAAAATTCATCAACAATTAAAAAAGATATAAAAAATACGTAGTATTATGAAAATAATTCTGTGGCTCAACCTTGTGGATCAGTGGTTGAAAGCTTTAAGAGAAATCTTGTTTGGACATTTGAGGTATTTGGTTCGATTTTGTCAAATAGTTGATTATTTTTTTTGCCCTTATTTTCCTTGTTTTCCCCCCTATTATGAGTTATAACTTTTAACTGTGTCTTATTTGTTTGTTTTTTTTATTGGTTTTATTTTCTTGTTTAATTTGTTTGTTACCTTTAATTTAAATATTTATAGTAATGTAATAATTGTACTAATACTCTTAATAAATTATTATTATATACTTGAATCATTTATATTGCCTAGATCATTCAATTCCATGATTCCAACTATAGACATCATTATCAAATAAGTGAAAATTATGCCACAAAAAAAAAATTATATTATCCAAATAGTCATCAAGAAAAATAATCTAATAGTATATTACCTTAGTAGAAAAAATTCTTATTAATGTTAGTCAAAGTAGAATATGTGAATAGATCGAATACGAAATACTTCGTATATACCATGTTAAAGTGGCGAAAAAAAACGAAAAGAAAATATTACAAAGGGCCCTTATGTCTTGTTTCGCCTACGGCCCAAAAAATTTAGGACCGTGCCTGCTTAGATTATTGGTAGGTTTTTCATCATATGATAGTTGTATCGTGCTATTACTCTCTCCTTCACCTTCAATTCCTCACTCTCTTCCCTTTCAATTACAAAAAAAAATGATACATTGAAAGTTAGGACTTAGATTATTGGTATGTGGATAGTTGCATCAAGGTTAATTTTAATATTTTATGAACATGATGTGAATCATTTAATTTGTTTAATCTATATTTTATATCATGTGTTATAAGTACATTCTATGAAACAGGTTATAATCATCTTGCACGTTATCAATTGAAGCATTACATTAAGAACGTCTTAATCAGCCATGCAATCAACAAGGCAACGATAGTTGTATTTTTGCAGCAGCTCTCGCTGCTAGACAGCTTGAGTATCAGTTAAGGATCGTATATGCTAAGGGCCATGTTCATATTTACTTAATTTCAGTTTAGTTTAGTTCAGTTCAGCTCCAATCAGTTCAGTGCAGTTCAGTTCAGCTCCTAATTTCCTTCTCTCATAAAATATTCTTTTCAGCTCAGTTCAGTTCCAATGAGTTCAGTTCAGCTCCAATGAGTTCAGTTCAGTTCAGCTCAGTTCAGTAAATGTGAACAGGCCCTAAGGCTGAAATTCCAATTTTATTGCGTAAAGGGATCTGCTATATAAATCATGAAAATGGCAAGTGAACTATTGGAAGATGCTAAAAATTTTGGTGTGCCTCTTTATGACCAGGATAGACATAAAATTCAGTTTTTAAGAGCTAGTCAATATCATGTGAAGCTAAGCTTTTTGAGAGAGTTGCTTGTCGTGTTTCCCAATATGATACGAATACAACAACAACAAAGCCTTAGTCCCAACATGATTTGGGGTTGGTTAACATGAATCTTCATAAGGAATCGTACGACATAACAAAATGGACATAATAAAACTATCATTTAAAAGATTTTAAAAAATGGCGAGTAAAGTAACTAAACGAAGAGCAATTAAGAAAAATTAAGGGCGTATTAAAAGAGAATCAAGAATAAAATTCAAGAAAGTTATAAAATAGTGGTTAAACGTTTAAGTTGTAAACATATAGGTTTGAGAATACTTTAGCACAGGAAAACAATACAGATCATAAAATATTAGTGGGCTAAAAATAAAATTAAAAACGAAAATACTTTTAAAAGTATATATAATTATGACACGTCGTTGACGTGAATTTTCTCCCTCCATACCGCCCTATCCAACATTATATTTTTCTCAATCCCCAAAGCACTCATGTCATTCTCAATCACCTTCTTCCAAGTTTTCTTAGGTCTTTAATTTTCATACTTCTCGCGATCCCAACACTTTGCAATTTTTTAAACCTCTTTACCGGAGCGTCACTTAGTCTCCTTTTTCATGACCAAACCATCTTAAGAGATTCTCTCTCGTCTTGTACGCAATCAATCGATGTAACCCCGGGCCTACTTTCTTCCTTATTATCTCATTCCTTAATTAATTGATCCTTTCTTGTATGACTACATATCCGTCGCAACATATACATCTCCGCCACATTCATCTTATGCACGTGGCAATGATTTACAACCCAACATTCGGTATGTACCATATAACAAAACATGCCTTATTTTCATTCGATAGAATTTTCCCTTTAATCTATGGGATACGTCCGGATCACATAATAAACCTGTCGCACTCTTTCACTTCAATCAACCTACTTTGATCCTATGAGCTACATCTCCATCCAATTTTCCATCCACTTGAATAATAGATTTTAGATATTGAAAGACCTCACAACTTTGAACATTTTTCCCTTCCAAGGCAATCACCCCTACCTCATTATTTCCCATTTCGCTAAACTTACATTCCAAATACTTCGTCTTACATCTCCTCACCTTCAAGCCACGGGAGTCCAAAGTTTGTTTCCACAATTCCAACTTTTTTTTCCACGTTCTCATGAATCAACACAACATTATCAGCTAGCATCATGTACCATGGTATATCATCTTGAATTAACTCGTCAATTTGTCCATGACTATAGCAAAAAGAAAAGGACTAAGTGAAGAACTTGAGAACTCCAACTGTAATTGGGAACTCTTCAATCTTCCCAACAGTGGTCTGCACACTTGTTTAAATTTGGCAATAAAAAATACACGCATAAAACGATAAAGTAAGCCATAACTTATTCATCATGATCTAATATGATATGATCTTTTTTGAAAATCTGATTTAATATAAGTAAAAGTTCGATAAACTAAACATGGCCTTATTCTAGACAAAATAAAAATATAGAAAAAAAAGAAAAAATTGACAGGAATAATCCCAACTTTGCTCAATTTGCCCAAAATAATCCCAACTTTTGATTATTACTTAATAATCCGAATTTTGATATGAATTTGCTTGTAATGGTTCCAGGTGACCAGAAACCTATTGCATAGGTAATTATTTTTTTAAAAAAGTTTAATATACATGTCATTACATGATTGGTCAAAAATAAGTTTAATTTTTATTTTGATTGTATTATTGGTTTAATTATTTAATTAATATACTTAAAAATATTATAAAAAAAACCACCAATGCAACAACCGCCACCCCCAGCCCAGGCCTAACCCCAACCTCCAACGGTCGGTGCCTACCTGACTCCTTGGCCGGCCGGTGCCCTTCATGCCGTCTCATTTCCCTTCTCCCCCACCAACAAAGCCTACCCCACCCATCTCCTCTCCCATTCCTGTTTGATTTTCTAGGTTGGTGTAGGTAGTCTTCTCATTAGGTTTTCGATCTAGGTTATTTTAGTTGGATTTAGGCCGGCGAATAGGGGATAAGGGTCGTTTCAGGGAGGGAGAGCGTTTTTTCTTGGTGGATCGAGGTGAGGGAAATGGGAGGAGGGCGGCACGTTGCGGTGGAGGAATTTGGGGATCAGATAGGTTGTTTGTGGAAAGGGGGAAGGGGTGAGGTAGGCTTCGCCGACGGGGGAGACAGGAATGCGTCGGCGAGTTCTGCTAGCCGGGGATTGGGCCACCTAGGCACCAGCAGCTGATATTTGGGTCAAGTACCGGTGGCAGCGGTGGTTGGGCCGGTGGAGATTTTTTTAAAAAAAAAATTCTTGTAAAGTTTTTTTGGTTATTTTTTTAATTTTTACTTTAATTGACCAATCACAGTTTGACACGTGTCAAGTGACTTGTTATATCAAGTTTTATGACGACAGGGACCATATATATTACAAGCAAATTCATATCAAAGTTCGGATTATAAAATAATAATCAAAAGTTGGGATTATTTTGGGCGAATCGAGTAAATTTGGGATTATTCCTGTCAATTTTTACTTGAAAAAAATGGACAAACCCTCATTAATCTCCTAGATAAACATTTAATGTTTATATATATCTTAATACCAACTTTGAAAGTATGTCCATACATTTCCTTGCCAAGTCAGTAAAAAAAAATGTTAAAACTGCAAAATAAAGGAACATAAAAAAAAAAAAAAAAAAAAAAAAAAAAAAAAGGGCATACTCCCTGAATAACATTGGTGCCATTAATTTTATGTGTGCTTTTTCTTTCCTTCCCACCCATGGCCACCATAACCTTCATATGATCTTTTTCTTTCCCCCTTTTCCACGGCTACCATTACCTTCATGTGAGTTTTCTCTCTCCTCCCTCCCCATGACCATCATGAACCCCAATTGAAAAATCTTATAAACACCTTTAATGGAGAACTCAATGTACAATTTCAATAGAGGTTACCAAGCTCATAGGCTGATTCGAAGGAGAAATCGAGCTTAATACATCGAATTTTAAGAAAACCCCATAAAAAAATGTAAATAAAGGGAAAGGTAGACCCTTATAGTGTAGTTGATTGTTTGGGTGCTATGATCTCTTTCTCCTCCATAGATGATTGTGATTCAAAGGAGAAATTAAAACTTTTTATAGGGGAAGTGGAATTGATGAATGTGAGGTAATAGTTTTAGAGATTTCCTGATTACTTTTGGTTACCATTTGCTTAACATTTGTCAATAACAACATTTGCTGAGTAATCTAAGCTTTTACCACAATACCCCACCTTATGCACACAAAGTGATGTGAGTAAGAAATCAGATTTTAACTTCCTAACATCACCATTTTACATTTTCATATTCTTAAAATTTCATCATCACAAATTCAAACAGTAATTGCGTCTATGCTACTCATAAATGCAATTGTTTTTCTTTGTATCTCCTAAGTTATTTTGTGATACATGGGCTGTAGATTAGGGTCAAAATAAAACTTTTGGAAAAATGATTTTACTCACGCCGAAAGAGTTATTAATTGTTGTTCAATTGAATTGTCTTTGTAGCCCTCATATTTAGGGCCTGTTCATATTTACTGAAATGAGCTGAACTGAACTGAACTGATTGGAGCTGAACTGAACTGAACTGAACTGATTGGAACTGAACTGAACTGAACTGAACTGAATTGAGCTGAAATGAATATTTTATGTGAGAGAGAAATTAAGAGCTGAACTGAACTGAACTGAACTGAACTGATTGGAACTGAACTGAACTGAACTGAACTGATTGGAGCTGAACTGAACTGAACTGAACTGAAATTAAGTAAATGTGAACAGACCCTTAGTATAATTCTCAACAAACTCCAAATTGTCTTTCCATCTCCCTTCAAATCTTTCTACTTTTCCTTTCCCTTTTTAGAGATCCTCTTTAGATTACCTCCGATTTTCTAATTTTAATGTCTTGTATTTTATCAACATATTTTGCACTATATCTCTACCTATAGTCTTTTGCAAATCAGTTTTTCAAATCTCAAGATCTCTAATTTATTTAACATAACTTTGACATTAGTCTAGGGAATATCATGACATAACTTATGACATTAGACCATGGAATATCATCAATGAAAACCAAAGTAAAAACCTTTGCACATACACCCATAACTATGTACACGCAATTTGACCTGGTAGCGAATTCAAGATTTTTTGAGATGGTGGGTCACCATCAATTATCAGATCTAGTTCAATAAAAAATTATATTGCATCCAAATTGATTTCAATTAAAAAAAACACGTAATATCCATACTACAACCATATATTAAGTAAAAATTTCAACTTACAAGCCAAAAGTATTATGAATAATCCATTACAAATAAATAGTACTATAAAACTATTACATTAACTTTCTATATATTTTTTATCTCAATTGAGAAGGTTTGGGGAAAATTTTAAAAATTGTGTACCCATACAAAGATATAAATTGAAAAAATAAAATAACTTAAGACTAGTTATTATATATAGTCGGTCACTTTAATTGTTTTTTTTTAAAGTTGTTTGGCTGGTGATACACGTACACCAATGCGGACATACATTATACATAATTCTAACATGCATGAGTTAACCTTGTCAGACATAGGAAATTCTAGATTTCTTTCAATTACAAAACACTAGTCTTGTAACAAATTATTAAATGGCACACACTTTTCAATCATAACATTCAACGTATTTAGTGTGTCTTTGATATCTTTTCTAGAATGTTTACTTCATTTAAAATCCTAATTACTTTAATTTATTGTTGAAATTCTAAACGAATAATTTTAAAATAACATCATATCTAACCTTAAAAAAGTCTTTCGTGAGATTATTATATAATAATAATAGTTAACATATATTAATAATATAACATATATATATATATATAATAGTTAAGTTATTCAATTATTATATATTATTTTTTACAAATTACGTGAGATTGTTTTAATTAACAAATTACGTCAAACTTGAAAAAAAAACTACATAGAATCTTATATAATAAGTATATAAATAAAGATATTATTTTAATTAATATGCAAATAATTCAGTCACGCAATCAACAATACAACGATAATTGTACTTTTGCAGCTATTGCTAAACAGTTTGAGTACCAATTGAGGATCGTAAATACCGAGGTTGAAGTTCTAATTTCATTGCGTAAAGCAATCTGCTGCATAAATCATGAAAAATGGCAAGATGAGGTTGTCTAAAGAAATATGATCGTAATCCATTTTGTAGATGGAGACCAAGTGAACTATTGGAAAGTGCTAAAATGTTTGGTGTACCTTTTTATGACTAAGATAAAAATAAAATTCAGTATTTAAAAGTCAATACGCTGTGAAACTAGGCTTTTTGGGAGAGTTGTTTGCCGAGTTTTCTGTCGTAGGCGTGATCTAAATCACAGATGATTACTTCTATAAATGGTGAGTATATCTATGAAGGTAATATGAAAGTGAAAATGAAGTTATAATAGACCATAAAGGAGTGAATTCAACTATTGAGACACCACATGCAGTTGTACTTGTTGATATTTGTGATTATAATAGAGCATGTGTTAGTTATCGAAACTCATATGGTGTTTCGAGTTTGATTATAATGGAGATACATATGTTAGTTATCAGAACACATATCTATCCCCAAGTGCACCCTCCATTTGTTCTACAATCTATGTGGCAAAGAAATCAATTTGCAATTGCTTTTAAAAAATTTCTTAATTATTTCAACATATTTTTCACCAAATACCACTGATAACTAACAAAATTCGCAAAATACCACCAACTTTTTTCAAATTAACCAAATATCACTCACTTTATACAAATTATCACAAAATGCCTATTTTCTTAACATATGTTAGCCTGCCGTTTGTGTAAGTTTATTAAATTGCTTTTACTTCTTTAATTGTAATCCTCCATAGTTTTAACCTTATTATTATATTTTTAGTTATTATTTATACAAATATTGTTTATTATTTAATTTTCAATTTCATTAAATAAATTATAAAAAATGGTTTAAGTAAACAAATAAGTCTTTGGTTAATTTTAAAACAAATTTTAAGTCAATAGCCAATCCTACTATTCTACTCAAGCCCAATCACATAAATCCCACTCCTAATAAAACCCCCCATAACCCTCAAATTCTCTTCCTTTCATATTTTTCTTATTTCCCCTTCACTCCTCCTTCTTCTTCACGTACACAGCAAGAAAAAAAATTATGGAGGTTGCCGCTGCCAGCCACGCACCGCCCCAGCGCCACCTTGCAAACCGACATCCATTTACTCGTTGACCACCACCGCACGCCTCTAGCAGTTTGCCCCTCTTTTCTCCTTCCTTCTTCTTCTTCTTCTTCTTCTTCTTCTTCTTCATTTGCTAATTTAATTCAAGTTTTAACCTTTATTATGTTTTTGTTCTTAAATTGTTATTATTATGATTTGATTATGCTTATAAAGTGTAAAAGACTACAAATTTATAAATTATACTATGTCTAATTTATGGCATAAAATTTCAGATTTATTAAAGTTTTAATTTTGGGTTTAAATTGTATTAATTTCATATTTTTATCTTTATAATCTCATAGAATAATGTTTTTGGGTATTTTATGATTAAAAAGCTTTGAACTTTGAAGTCTTATATCAAGAAAATTTTTCAGATTTTAAAGTTATTATTTTGAAGCCTCTAATTACATTGAATTGATGTATTTTTGGGTTTAAACATACTAACCTACTATTTAACGATTATTTCATGTACTTATGTTTATGAGGTTGTTTTATATGCTTAAACTAAATTTTCAGATTATTATCTTATTTTAAAGTTGCTAGAATTTTATGTTATAAGCCATATTTTCATGATTTTAACATATAAACTTATAGTTAAACTATTAAATTATTAACTTTTACTATTGGGGATAACTTAAAGACATCATTTTGATGGTTTAAGAGGTTTTAAAGTAGTTTGGTATTGTTGTAAATTTATTTGCTTAGATGTTGATTTAGTTCTTAATTTGGGTTAGGAGAGGATTTCGTAGAAGGTGACTTCTCGTTGCTAAAGTGGCCAACCAATTCGTTTATTCAAGGTACGTACTAGTTACAAAACCTTGCCTTTAAAAGCATGACGAAACGAGAACTTAGTATCATGTATAGAGAAGACTGGGAATAATTGTTTGGTTATACATTGTGATTTTCGTATGATGTGCACTATATTACTTTGCAAATATTATTTATGCATTTAGAGGCAAAGGTATGTAAATATGTGGAATGATTTATTTATTACTCATTCATGATTATTGAAATAGAATGAGTAAAGGAAGAATTCAAGTCTTATAAGACAAGGTTAAGGTTTTGGGGTGCCTTATGCACTCAAGGTGTTCATACACCGAGGTAGTTACAGAAATAAATAATAAACGTTGCTTGTCACTAACAAATCAAGAATTGAAATTGGAAACTTGTTTTACTTGATTGAATGAATATTGGATTGATTGTATTGTTTGCATATGAGTCATCACCAAGTCTAAATTTGTAAATCACGTAAAGTGCAAGATAAATGAGCAATAAAACTCTAGATTGGTGCACATTTGGAGTAATGCCAATCAGGGGTTGGGGTACACGGGGTATTAGCTGTGCACTTTTCTCGAGGACGTCTGATCTATGAGTCTCTTATTTCAAATATTTATCAAAACTAGGAGTCGCGCTCATGGTCGTTGGATGTTTATTGATGTTTCCGAAAGGAGGCATGTGGTTTTTCTTTTATTGATGTTCCAAATGGAGCATGGGTTGGACAACCTTGTCTGTTGCTTAATCCAATGAAATAAATAAATGAGTTAGCTACTACCAACTAGTGAAGTCTTAATAAAATTGGTAGATGAGTCGTGTGTTGAGTCTATAATTTAATGATTCATGATGTTTGATTATTAGTAGCATGTTAGGCATTTCTTATTTCATTTCGCAGCTTGTATGTACTTAGCTTTGCTGATTGCGTGCTTTTGTGTGTGCCTTTCTTTGGTCATGGCCTTCGCCTTTCAATGACCCTATGACGATCCAATTTTTACACTTGTTATATTAGGGAGCAGATTAACCACAGGTTCTTACACATGCAGCATCCGCATCAGGATTGTGGGATTTTGAGTGGACAGTTGGTTAATGTTCGCAGTTTATTTCTTTTCGCAAGTTTGAATTTATTTAAACTCAGGTTTTATTTATTTACTACTTTTGTTGAGTTTTGAATAAGAGCCTTAAATGGTTCCAACTTGTAACACTTAATTTGGTTTTATTCGTTGGTTTTGAAACTTATTTATATAACTGATTTAGTTTTTCCGCTGCTAATTTCTGATATAGCCTTAACGTTTAAACATGTGGCGGTAGCACGTCAGTAATTTTTTTGGATTTTGTTCAGGGTATTTACAGGTTTAAAGAGAGAATTATTGGGATGTTACATTAATGGCGCCATTTAAAGAATTTACTCTCCCAAAAAAAGCGCAGTATAATTCGAAAAACTTAACCCTTGTCTTCATCTTCTCCATTATCGCATTCTCTGTTCTTCAGCACACTTAAACCCTTAAAATTGATCAAAAAGCTTCAATCTTTTGAAGATTTTAGGCATAGTTGGTGGGGAAAAGTACTGTAACACCCTAGAAATTCCTTTCCTTTAAAAAATACACTTTCCCCTCTTGAAAATACGTTTTAGGAATATCTAAGACATTACCGCCACCGTGAAAACGGCTAAGGCAACAATCAAAGATACACAGCGGAAGACTTGAAAGCCAAAACTAAGTAATGACACAATTTAAAAACCGAATTAACAAAAGTAAAGTTGAAATCAACAAAACCAAGTTAAATAAAATCCATTACAACTTGGAACCACCTAGGGCCCTTATTCAAAAACCAATCAGTCAAATAATAGTGTTAGTCCAACAAATAATAAAACAAACATCCAAAGCATAATTATTACACATCCTAGTGGAAACTAGCATAATTCTCTCTTCACTTATGCCCCACCATGAACATGCCTCAATACCTGAAAAGAGTATCTCTACTTGCCCCCACTACTCTCCATTAAAATGGATCATCGTAGGGCCAAGATAAAGTTATAGCCAGACACAAACAACACACACAATCAGCAAAGCTGAGTACATAAGCGTATTTAAACACACTAACATGCAACTCCTAGCATCACACATACTTACCTCATTGCACCTGTTTACAAGCACACACAACAAACAACAAGACTCTTTAACTGGACACTAAATAATTCATTTAGCGTTGATTACGCATCAAACGGGTTTCCAACTAAACCTACCTCAATAAATTGAGGTTCACTGACACGGGAGCTAACCGTGCCAGCATACCTATGCCACACATTGGTGGCGGAATTCCAGCGCATAATAATAAAAGGGAATATACAGCGTCCTGTACTACATTAGAAGTTATGGTTAAATATAAAACCCCATAACTCCCCCCATTGTTCATACTCAAGGTGTATACGTTCAAAGAGTTTTGGTGCGTAATCTCTTTCACTTTACGTTATTTACAGATTATTAAACTTGGTGATGACTCCCAAAGCATAATAATTCAATCAACAATAATTATTCAATCAAACAAACATACCAATTTAATTCTTGAATAATTAGTGACCACATATAATTTAAGGTTGAACCCTTTTCAAATCTACCTCAGTGTCAAAGACACCTTAAACGCATAAAGCGCCAACAATCCTATCCCTCGGTGTTAAAAACACCTTAAGTGCACAAAGGCACCAACATACTATTTATTCCTTGTGTACATAGACACTTATATAGCTCCTTCCTCATGCTTGATCAATAAAAATTATATGGACTATAATAAAATTCCTTTTCAATATTCTAAACATAATTAAACAATTAGTTTAATTAAACATGCTCTCTAACATGTCATAAATAAATATGTAGTCCATATACTCATGCCAAAAATATAATTTCCAATTCATAAATCATCACAAATAATTCATGCTTCATAATTCAATCACCAATACCAATAATTCACAATTTAATACATAAACCTTAGCATAATACTACTTGTAATTGATTGAAACCAAACCTAGCATGATTCTACATCATCAAATATGCTAAGTACGCGAATCAAGTCTCCTTTGACCATTTGACCTTTTTGTGTGGTTAAATTTTGGGGATTCAAGAGCTATTTATAATGTAGGGTAAATTATTGACATTTGGGCTTATATGAGATAATACAAGGGAGAGATAATTGGCCCAATAAATGAAAGAATGATTGGGCTTGTTGTATATATGTAATTTGGTAGAGTGAGGATTAATCGAATTTAAAACTCAATCTGTTTAAATCCCTTAATTTAAAAATAAGTTGGCCTAAAATATATATATATTATAAATAAATAATTTATAAAATACATAAAAATATGGGGTATTACAAGTACTTTGGCGCTTCATATTAAACCAGAATTGCAAGATCGCGTTGGTGGCTGGAGGTTTTTGTTGATTGTGACTGAAATTCCAATCAACTCGGGAACCGGGGTATTCAAAGCTTATACAAGGTAAAATGTTGGTAATTGATCTCAATTTCGAGTTGTGATTATGTAGTTTTTTTGCGAAATTGAGTTAGGGTTAGGGTTTTTTCAGGAATTGTGTATTTGCATGTGATGTTGGGTATATTTCGCGAAATTGCTATAGTGTTAGTTTTGCTTTGCTGTGATTTAATGCAAATTGTTGTATGTGTTGATTTTGTTTCATAGTATGAGTGCATTGTGGCTTTTAGCTCGTTATAGGAGTGATGCTTTTGATGTTAGGGTGGATGACACTGATAAGACTAATTTGATGGAGTTATTTGAGTAAATATTAGAGGACTCAGTTAAGCAGAATGTTTACCTTCCTAAATCATTCCCCATGTTTGTTGCTAAACCTAGAACTAACCGTAGGTTGGAGTTGATAGATGATGAGGGTATGTTGAAAATGTGGGAATGGAATGTAGGTAAAGAACAAATTGAGGTTTTCATAGAGGAAACAGATAAACCATCACTAATTTTTAACTCTACTGAAGCTAATTTGGCAAAAAGGATAAAAGAAAATGCTGATAAGTATAAGAGAGAAGCACTGAAAGAAGAAGCTGAGAGACAACTTAGAGAACAACAACAATTCATTGTAGCTGTAGAAGTTCCTGTAGTGGATGCAGAGGACAATGAGGTTAAATATGTTAGAATCTTTAACAGTCTAGCTTCTGATTAGATCTTTCCTGTAGCATCACAACTTGAGCCATTACAAAAAGAATCACCCCCATATAAACATCCTACACCTCCACCAACTGAAACAACCAAAGAATAAACTCCATCTCCAGCAAAAAAAAAAAAAAAAAAAAAAAAAAAAAAAAAAAAAAAAAAAATCTCCTAGGAGAAAGAAAGTTACACTTAGAAAGAAAAAGAATCAGTCAACCCAACCAACATAACATTCTCCACCAAGGCAAACTACACCACCACCTACAGATCCTGACCAGGGACAATATCAATCACCAACACCAACCCCTATTCACTCACCAAATAACCCTAACATGCAGCCTATACGAAATCCACCAAACACTCCAGTTAGACATCCTACACCACCATTACCTTCTCCAACTAGGGAACCTACCCCATCTCATCAACATTCACATCCACCTAGGCATGATGGGGGTGGGTCAAGTAAAGGGAAGACAATAATTATACCAAGTGAGAGGAGGGTGCCTAGGAGTACATCCATGAAGTATGGTACCTTTGCAGGGAAGAAGAAAGGCGGGAGTAGTGCTTGATCAGGCAGTCAGGTGAGTATTAGGAAGAAGAAACTAGTGACTATTTGTGAAAGTGATGAATCTTCTGATAGTATGGGTTTAGAAGATAGTAAAGATGAGGATTATGTTGCATCAGACATAGAAGATGAACTTGATATGCAATTGAATAGTGTAAGGAGGGTGTTCCCATCGTAGGGGATCCTTCTCCTTAAATGCTCATGGCCCTTTAAAGCCTAGGACTTTACACTTGTTATAGTGTATTAGGATTTGAATTCCTGACTGTTTGGGAGACCTTGAATTAGAGATGATTCTATCATACACGCTTTTTTGAAAGAAACAAGTAGGAGTCGCCAATGAGTTTCAGGAAAACCCATAAACCTCGTTCATGCCTTTCTCCCAAGTAGAGTTCAAGGGATATTTAGCATGAATCATAAGTTTACCCATGCCCAAATTGGTCTAGAAACCATAAATGAGTTCGGGAGCGAGGGTACCAAGATAACGTTCCCATTAGAGGGGAATCGCGATCCTAGCCCTAGTGCGGCCTCTACTAGCTTTTCCTTTTGCACAATTTCATTACCAAACAATATATACAACGTGATACCTAAAACTATGTTAGTTAATTTTACTTACACACATTAATTCACGTAGGAATTACATCGTAAGGTCGTTATTCTTATTTAATCAAATTCGTGAAAAGAACAATAAAATAAACAATGTTCGCCTTAACTTAAGTGATCAATCAACAATTATTTTATTCAATTCTGATCTTGATTAACGAAAGAATACTATGTGAAATTAATTAATTTATTATTTTAAGGTGATCAAACAACACTAATTAATTAATTAAAGTTCTTTTAAACAATGAAAATAAAGGTGATTTAATGAACATGATTTTTTTATATTCATATAAATTCAAATTTATTGTATATAATTATTAACGGAAAATAAAGATAAATTTATCTACTAAATCTTTATTTTGTACTAATTGTTCAATTTTGAAGTACATCGTGTTCATTTTTTTTCCAAAAATTGTACGCAAGTATAAGTAACTCAATTTTTTTAAAATAAATAAATAAATAAAACCGATATTCATTATTGTAACAAACAATTTAAAGATGCAACAGTTCAATATTGCATCACAAAACTCATTAATTAGATTAATATTTATAAAAAATTCAAATATTCAGCTTAAATAGTCTATTTCACTATATTCATCAAAAAATCAATTGAAATTTATCAAACTGAAATTCACCAATTATAAAATTAGAAAAAAAAATTTTAAAAAAAACAATTACAAATTTAGCCCAAATCTAACCTAATTAAAACAATCAAAAATCAACAACACAAATACTGCATTGATTATCTCTTTTGAATAACAACCAAATCCATAATATTGTACTCCTTTCGTACCTTATAAAAAGCAAGAGATTGGTCTTATGTAGAGTGCATGGGCCATTATACCCCACAAAATGTTTATTTACTTTATTACCCCCCATATGATCAAGTAGAGCTTGGTGACTTCATTAGATGGATGAATTTGAAACACCCATCAATTAATTAGAAATTAAATGAAAAATGGAATAATAAATTTTAAACTTCTTCATATTTAATGGGGGTTATGGTTTTTATTTGGTGAAGTGGAGGGGCAAGCCCCAAAGGAAAAGCAAAGAAACTACAAACTAGAAAACAAAAGTCCCGTCCAAAAAAAAAAAAAAAAATAGAATACAAAAGCAATAGAAAGAAAAACAAAGCAGAAAAACAAACTAACAATTACCCCCATACTCAAGACCCAACTTAGCTAATTTTTGGAATCATTCTCAGAATAGATAAAGATGGGCATCGTGCCGTGCCGTCGCGAGCTGTGCCTGGCTTGTGCCGGGGTGGGGCTCGTGTCGTGTCTTGCCGTGCCAAGTTTTGGCACACCCCCGGCACGGCATGGCCTACGTGCTTGGCGGGCCGTGCCTTGCCGGCTGCGGGCCACCACAATATTTTTACTTTTTTTTCAAATATATATATATATATATATATATATATATATATATATATATAATAAAAATAACGTGCTGGCGGCCGTGCCTGCGTGCCGACGGTCATGCCCGTGCCGTGCCAATTTTCAACATTTGTGTTCACGGCAAGGCCCACAAGTAGGCCATCGTGCTGTGCCATGCCGGTGGTTGTGCCGTGCCGGGCCGTGCTAGAGTCGTGTCGGGCACGTGCTACCCACGTGCCGGCACGGCCCGTGCCCATCTTTAGGAATAGCCATGTCATGTAGGTCCTCCAATAAAACGACACTAAGATTTGTCGACTGGTTTGCAAGGGGTTATGGTTTAATTACATGACAACATTAATCACTAGACAATGCAAAGTTGTTGTTTTATGTGGGCATTATTTTCCTTTATTTGTGAAGGTCAAAATTAACGACTTACCCATAATTGTATTTAAAGGACATAGAGACTAGTAAATTAAATCTATGATTGTGTCAAAATAGGTGTACTAGGAAGCTAGGAAACCAAACCAACTTCGATGAAAAGGGGAAGAAAGCAAGAAGGGATTCAAGGAAATTAGCAAGGGTGGACAAAGTGGCTACAAGTGGAGCAGCATAGAGCTAATTTTACTGAAAAATAAAATTCTTAGAAGCGCTATTATTAATTTGTATCAGAATATATACTGAGTATTATATATTAATGTCACTACTATATATTGTGATGTACCATGTACTTCTATATATGTTGTACCTTGTTGTTTTTAATTAGGTCAATGACCGCAAAAGATATTTTAGTTTTGTATATTCCTATATAATCTTTATGTAAAGCTAATGGATGCTTTCTCTTCCTCACTACTATAGTATTTGGAACTTCTATGCCAAATATCTTGTCCTCTCCATGTGAAGTGCAAACAAAAGTCCTCTTAAGCAATAAAGAGATATTCCTTACTAGTCCATTTATCCATGTGAATTGCAAACACAAGCCAAGAAAACTTAAGCCGAAAGGGTTGGGAATCTCGCGCGCGTTGGCTGCCCTAGTTTGAAGGAAAAGCACGGGAATTTAGGTGGAAAATGTGAAGTATTGAAAGTATATGAGAAAGTGAAATTCCCAACCAATAAAATAAGAAAAGTACATAGGAACGATACAATCTATACTATATATTAAAAGGCGTTTCTAAGAACGTCGATGTGCCACATAGGCTCTTTTTAGTTACGCCACATCAGCTTCCCAACATCTCATGGTGCCACGTCACCTTTAACCATCTCAACTATTACGCCACGTCACTGAAGAAATCAACATTAATTTTTATAAAAAGACAAGGTTAAGGAGATTCGAACCCCCAACCTCTTATGAGAAAGATTACTACTTAACCGTCTAAGCCAATTACCAACCACGTTATCAATATGTAAAAAAAAAAAAAAAAGTATATAACTGAAAAGCACAAGGTTTAATGTTTTTGTAGAAAAAAATAAATAAACAAGATACTTAGAAAATAAATTCAATAAGTATTGAATATGACTATTATCTCATACCACCTAGGGATGAAAGGCTCAGACAAATTCATCTTTATAAGTATGATACATGAAAACTATTTTACAATAATATATAACGTATGTTCCGAGGCATCGCCTGGGCTAAACACTAGTTTCAATTAAAAAAAGTACATGGTGTAGGGAATATTTCAAGCATCATAACCCCAAGCTTGAACCCCACTGTGATCATACACTTAAGTATGGTGGCGTCCAAAGGGAAAGAAAAGAGAGCAAAAGTGTCGCCAACAAGTTTTAGGAACTTGTAAACCGTTCACGAGGTGAAAGTTACACCCCTTAACGATCCATGAGATCGTCAACTCTATAAGGTCTTGAACCAAATAGGGTTCGGGGATGAGGGTACGAATCCAATCTACAAAAGAGAGGACCCGCCCTATAAAATAGGCCTCTACTTTATTCTGCTCGTATTCATGTGCGCTTTTTGACTACACATGTAATCATTATATTAATCCTAAACCTGTTTATCTATGTTGGTTGAATATTAATGCACAAATAAAACTATTATTGGTGATCACTTGAATTAAAATCATATTAGCCTAAATCAAATTATTAATTATTTTATTAAGCGTGATTTCAAGTACAAATTCCCTTTAAACATGCATAAAAGGCGTGATCAAGCAATAACAATAATTTATAAATCAAGCAACATAATAATCATAATAATAATGATCAAACTTAAATATAATAGCAAGATCCTAGGCATGATACTAACAAGATTAATAACAAACCCTAGCATGTCACTAAGCAATAAAGATTAAAGCTTTAAACCTATATGGTACTAACATGCTATTAGAAAGAATAAAAGGCACCCTAAACATGATTCTAGAAAGCAATAAATAACATCCTAACATGATACTAGGAATTAATCAAATCTAAACATGCTTTCTACATTGAAATAAAATAGGGAGTAAGCTAATTACTTACTTCGAAGCCTCGTACCTCTTTCTAATAACAAAATACACGCGTTAGTAAACTTCAATGAAAATAATAAATCAAAGAATTAAATTAAATAATTAAAAGAAAGAGTTAAAAATTTTAGACTGGATTTGGGACCAACCCCTTAGAAAAGTATAAACCTTTCACGTCTAGGGCGAAGACAACTTCGAACTTGGCTAGGTGTTTCTAGATCTTGTGAATGCGGAATTGTGTTTGTAAAAAACTAGTTTAGAAAGAGAAAGAGAGAGAAAGAATGTATTGCTCAAGAGAGAATAGAGAGAATTAGGTGATTGTGAATTGTAGATCGATAAAAACGGAGGTCCAAGACCCTATTTATAAGAAAAAAGTCCGGAAATCGATAGAAATTTTGCGGATTTTGTTTTTATCATATCTTTTGATCCAGAAGTACAAATAAGTCATATAATATGTTATTGGAAATCTCTTGACATCTACTTTCTAATACAATTAAAATCAGATTAAAATCTTTTGTAGATAAAAAGATATGGCCAAAATAGTGAAAGGGTGTCAGTTTTAGATAGAGTTTCGTATTCCTTTCATATCTTTTTTGTTATACCTCGGAATTAATATTATAATGTATCATTGGAAAGAAAATTTCAAGAACTATCCAACCACATAAAATTTCGATAAAAAATATTAGGCACAAAATTAATAATTGACTGTCTTTGAACATATTTAAATTCGAATAGAATTAGGACTCTAAAAAAGGAAAGTTTTATTCAAATTCAAACTCTATGATCTTATCTTTTCAAAAAAGGATAATTAAGATCTTTTAGAAACTTATAGAAGATTCTAACCAATCCTAATTAGTTTAGGAACAGAATTAAACCTTTGGACCCTCCTCATGATCATTGGGTCAAAGGTAAAATCCGGTTTGGGCCCAGTTTAGTATTTTGGCCATAACTTCCTCATTATTCATCGAAATTGGGCTTATAATATATCGTTGGAAAGGTATTTTCAAGCCCCATCCAACTACACCATTATTGGACCCTTATCATGGATCAAACTAAACTGTATTAGACGTTTTTATATAATAGAGCAGGTTTTTGAAAACAGAAAGAAAGATTTTTAATAAAAACTAACCGCAACACTTGACCTTTCACACTTTCACTTCATTCGATTATGGTTCGACGCGACAGGTATTCATCACTGGGTTTGGTTTTGGGGAGACACAAATGGGAGTCTACAGAAGCCCCCACTTTGACTGATTTTGGAGAAACTTAGGTTTCGAAAACAAAAGTTAAAGTATCGATAGGGACGGAGAATGATTCAGAACGTTCTGCGATCCCAAATCATTCTTGTAACGCCGATACCTGCAAACTAGAATTAGTTAAACAGATAAAAGAGTTAAGAAACACGTATCTTGCACTGTCGAGCACACATCTCTAAAGTAACCAATTTGTTGCATTTTGTTTTGACGACCTTCCACAAGCTAGAGAATGCAATCCTGCGTGAAGACTACTACGCTTGTAACTGCCTCCAATTTCCGTTGTGATAATCTTCCGCAAGCTAGGGAACACTATCGAAGATTGCTTCGCTTGAAACGATCCTCTTCCGCTTTGTGACCATCTTCCACATCTTAGGGAACACGATCGAAGATAACTCCGCTTGAAATCACCTCAGTTGTTTGTGACAACTCTCCACAAGATAGGGAATGTTGTCGCGATACTTTGGGTGATGACAATCCTCTTTTCTTCAGGAACAATTGTCAACTCAACTCTTGTATGATTTATGACAATCCGATTTAAGGAAAGTTGTCAATGCTTCATAACAATCCATCCTTAATTGGAAATGTTGCCAATGCTATGCGACAATCCGTATCTCGGAAAATTTGCCAAAATCCAATTTTTGGGAAAAGTTGCCAAGTTTCGTAACAATCTGTCATAAGAATCTTGCTTCGATTGACAATCCACATCTTGGAAGATAACTTTCGAAAGCAATCCACCTTGGAAATTTGCCAATGCTATGCGACAATCCTCTTAGGAAAATGTTGCCACTATTGACATTCCGCGTCTTGGAACATTTGCAAAGAAGAGCCGATTGACAATCCACGTTAGGAAAATTTGCCACTTACTGAAATGAATGACAATCCACGTTGAGGAACCTTTGCCGAAATTTATGATGAATAGAGACCTACGACAATCCTTTGGGAAATTTTGCCATAGGGAACTAGGTATATGACAATCCAATCTCGGAAAAATTACCAGGGTTTTGATGAATATATGACAATTCAAACTTGGAAAAATTTGCCAAAGAGAGAAGGAGCACGACAATCCATACTTGGAAACTTTGCCAGAGGTGACAATCCAACCTTGGACAAAATTGTCGTTGAAGAAGATACGCGACAATCCACATTTGGAAATATTGTCATTTGGGGATGACAATCCAATCTTGGAACATCTGTCGTATAAGTGATGCGCTTGCTTTTGAACCGATGCTTTGGTGCTTGTCATGAGCCAACACTTAGGAGCTTTAAGCTAAGTGAGACGATCTTTAATTTTGTCAGGTCAATCACTTACTACGATTGTAATTGAGCTGACTACTAATCATGTCAATTTGCTTATAGGGGCAAAATGGCGTACCAAGGAACCCAAAATTGTTATATGAGGTCCGCATAATTTAATATGGGGGCCACGTATCTCGTCACTGCACTGGCGCACACTAGATCATATTGTCGCCGCGTTCTCGTTCTGTCGCCAAGCGACAGATTTTGTCATCTAGCGCTGGAGTACCTGCCTTTATATTTTGGACTATAGGACTTTGCTTATCTTTTTAGTTATCTTGGGGTTGACCTAAGGCTTAGTGTTGCTCGACTCATTGCATTGCTATGACTCAACTCAAAGCGTTTGACACATGTGGCTTGACATGACTCAAAGTGTAAACTTGATTTAATGATGACTCACTACGTGTGACTCGTGTGAGCAGAGTGCTGACTCACGCAACTCAATGTGTACATGATCCCCAAAAAAAAGACGCGGAAAAAGAATCAAAGTGTTTGATGGTGCATGTTGAATAAGCTTAAACACATATATGCGTTTGATACTATCTCTCAAAGTTCAAGGATTAATCCATCCTAGAAAATCTTAGTTGAAAGTATTTCTGTAACCTAGGCGCGGAGGCTAAGTACTTCATACTTTGTGATGCAATGATGATTACATCTTGATTCATCTATTACATCTTACTTGACCTATTTTTTACTGCAGGATTCATGAAGAACTCTTCCCATGTTTTTTCAATCTCTATTTCATTAGGATTTACCTTTATAGGGCTAATTTTCTTTTTAGGACCTCCTCCTTGCTCATATTTCTGAGCGTCTACTATTTGTTTCTTGAAAGATGAATCTATAGTGTTTACTAACTTGTAGACTACCTTCCATCTTAGTTGTATAGGTCGAGTCCCTTTATGCATGTTTACTCCAAGAGTTAATAACTTGATTGCTAGAAACTTTGGAGCATATGAATCTTCTAAACTCACATAGTATCTTGGTTCACATATATAGATTAAAGTTCCTTGACTCAAACTACACGTGATACCACTAATAATCTGATCATAAAACTCTTTATGTCTAACATCACACACAAAGCTTAAACTTTTAACATTTTTACCAAAATCTTGTAAAGGAGTTATGTATACTTGCACTGCTCCAATACAAATATAACCATAATTTCCTTTGTCTTTATGGTTTTTAATGCTTTTCCAATTTATGATATTGATTTCTACTGCTTTCTTTTCACAATCCTCGATTACTATACTTCCTTCCATTTCTTCACATACATATTTAGTTCTAGTTTTAAAGAAAGAAGTTTTTATATATTTTATCTTTAGTAATCTGGGAAAAATTCCAACTTTCTTTATTCATTTGGTCTAGGTCTTTATCATCAATAGAATACTCAACTCTTTTTAGTTGACCTATAGTCATTTTACTTTTATCTTCATCGTCAACTGATTTTGAGTTTTCTAATACTTCTCCTTCCATCATATTATTTATTTCTTCATAATTTTCAACTTCAAACTCGTCACTATCTTCAGGTTCTTCATTATACTCATTTTCCTCTTCTATTATCTCTACTTTTCCTTTATTATTACTTAAAGCTAATTCTAAAGCCTCGTCTTCTGGTATTTCTATGTAATCCCAACTTCCTAAGGTTTCCATTAATTTATGATTAGCTTTCTTACATTCATTATCATAATATCCTAATTCTCCACAAGACCAACACTTGCATGTTTTCTTTTTCTCTGGACAATATGTTGCCTTTCTGAAAAACCTACATGGTTTTCTATATTTATGTTTATATTACTTCTTGTAATAGGTTTCTCCTCCTGATCGATCAAATTTATTTCTCTTATAGTATCTTATCTTATTATAGTTTTTACTTTCACATCCATAGTTATTTGGGAAATCCCAACAAGTGAGGAATTGTCTCTTCATTTGTTGAGTTCCAGCAACCTCTCTACATTTCTTGAAAAGCAATTCTATTACCTAGGGCATCCCTAGCTAAGAATTTATCTCTCCATTCTTGATATTTTTCACTAATTTCTTCATTAAGGAGACTTGGTAATTTATCGTAGAACATTCCAAGATTTGTTTCATTTTCACCAATTCTATAATAATATGTTTCAAATTCCATAATGTAATTATCAACATATTTTCATATTATAGATGGACAAATTACTTAACTTTCTTTGATATTTCATTCGTTTTTCATTAGGATCAGCTCTAGGACCAATGAATTCTAACTCAATGTATTGACATAACTGTCTAAACATTCTAGTAGGAGATTCACTAGCTCTTAATGTTGTTTTGACAACTTCATCTATTCCATCATACCAATCTTCTACACAGCCATAGAAACTATGTTCGATATAATTTAAGAAATTTTCAGAACTCCAGTCAGTGTTTAAACTGAGTACACTACTCATGCTCTTTTTTTACTAATCTGAAACATCTTGTCTATCTCTTACACCATCTAATTTAAGCTTATAACCAATTTGACTTATAGGTTCAAGGGTTACTTCTTCGTGTTTAGGAATTTGGTTTGACATAACCTTGACACTAAATCGGGTAGTCCTCCCCGATATGTATCTTGGTCGTGTGCAACTTCCTTTTCCTTGATACCTAGGTCTTTGGATAACATTGTTTACATTAACATTTTCATTAATAATCTCTTCTCCAACATCATTACAATCCATTACCCTTTTACCTAGTTTATTTTCAATCTTTTGCTTAACCACTTCTATAGGTAGAAAGTCCAGATCATCTAGTTTCATTGATCTCATTTGTTGATATAAGTCTTCTTCTAAAGTAGCATATATAGTTATTTTCATTAACTTTATCAGCAGCAATTATTTTTTCAGAAATTATTTTCATGATATCATTTAGTTTATTAGGGTCTTCTTCTTTATCAAACAAGATTTGCAATTATTCAATCGTTTTCTCCTGAAGATGATGACTCATCTTTAGTTTCTTTGTTCTTAACCTGATTACTAGTAGATCTTTTAGGGAGTGATACTGTAAACTTCTTATTTTTATCTAAATTTGAAAAGGATAATTATATTTATAAGGAATAATCTTGTCCTTATTAGGTGATACTTCTTTGTTAAACTGGTGTCTAATTTCGTGTTTTAAAAAGCAAGTTGCACTTGTTTAACTTGTTCTTTTAACTCACTTAAATTTTTACTAATTTTTGATATCATTGTTGATAGCTTATGTTCACTGCTCATGGAACGACAATGTATGCTACCAACTTCTACTTTAAGTTCCCCGATTTGATCTAAAATATGATTAAGGACGGGACCGAAATTATTAGTATTTTCAGGAATATGATAGTAGTGTTTGAAATCAGGTTTCTTACACTCAGTAGAAGGTCTAGTATCCTCCAGCTTTACTTAATTACTAATTTTAATTAACTATTGAAATTAATCTTAACCATCTGGCTCTGATACCAAATTGCGCACTTAATCAGTTTCTTATTTATAATAACAATATTGTCTTCCTTAATAACAATTTTTATTTAAATAATAACAGTATGCAAATATAAGTACTACTAAGGGCATGTTCTCTTACGTTGAAATTCAGTTCAGTTCAGCTGAGTTCAGTTCAGTTCAGCTCAATTCAGTTCAGTTCAGTTAAGTTCCTAATTTCCTTCTCTTATAAAATATTCATTTCAATTCAGTTCAGTTTAGTTCAGTTTAGCTGAGTTCAGTGCAGTTCAGCTGAGTTCAGTCAATGAAAACAGGCCTAAAAAGGGCAAAATGACACCTTGAAAACAATATTAAAAAAACATATAACATTATTAATTTTATTATAACAAGACAGTATTAAAATAGCAAATGACGTTTTTCCAACACTTAGCGAATTTTTTTTTTTAACGTAGGTATGGACTTTTGTTGTCCCTACCTGGTAGCGGGCAGCGGGCTATACTTATTCTTCATATATAGGGTTGTTTTAGGACTTGCAGCTACCTTTACTTTTTTTTTTTTTTTTGACAAAAAAAATTATTAATAAAATATAGTCAAATAGCACTTACATATAATTCTTAAAAATTCACGAATTCCAAAATAAGCGTGTAGCTAAGAAATTGTGCGAACAATTACATAAAAGTCCTTGTGATAAATATTCGAGGGGTGAAACCGGTCCGGGTATCATTAGTATATCTTCTTTTTCACGTTTGCCTGCCTCGCGAGTCGCGACACTTCCTCTACACACTCTCCCTCTTTCTCCTCCATTGAAGCGTACTCCGAATTCTTCATTAAAGCAGCTTCTGAGCTTTCTATCCTCCATTCAAGCATTTTCTGAGGTAATTTAAATATTTTCTTCTATTTTTAAATCATCGAATATCAATTTCACAATCTGGTGTTAATCGTTGATTTAATTGTCAGTTATAGTCAATTTAGGGTTCCTCTAATGTTGTTCATCGAACTATGATTTTAATTACTCAAGTATGAAAGAAAGTGATGTGCGATCTCAGTTTCTAGAATTTTGCTATTCATATTCTTAAAATGGAAGAAATTAACGCAATTTTTCGAGCTTCCTTTGATAATTGGATCAAATTTGGTTGCTAATTTGCTGCAAAACCCTTGAATGTTAGGACGGAAGTATGAATATGGAATTTTCCACCCCAGGCTTAGCCGCTCGGGGCAACCATCCCTCCTGCCCTTTCTTATGGACGGGCCTGCAGGATGATCAGGGTCCTGGTTGATCTAATTTTGTACCTTAATTATCGCGTAGGGCGATCATTATTGTTCGTCTTATTCGTGATTGTCATAGTAGTAGTAGTAGCAGTAGTAGCAGTAGTATGTTTTGTTGTTGTATTAGTATTTGAAGATTGTGATAGAGAAGAAAATTTGTCTTGTTGGAAACCGAATCGTGGAAACAATGCCTGAGAATTGGTGACTGTTACTACTTTTTCAAGTTTATCTTATACTAGGGTAATGTAATTCAATAAAGTGGCATCACTTAAGCATATGGAAGATGATTCGATGTTCTTGTGAACTGCAAGTTTGAGCAATGTTGGTATAGTTATGTGTGTGCACGCTGTGTTTGTATCTTTAAAGTAAGTAAGATGTTTATCGTAACATGATTATCTGGTTTGTTAAGTTTTCCTATAGTAGCTTCATGGTTTGTTAAAATTAAGCTTTGTAATCCATACGGAGCATATAATTTGTGAGACATAATTTTTTTTCTTCACTTTGTATTTTTTAGGTGGATTAAACTCCCATGTCCATTTTGTATCTGTACCCAAAGTTGTGCAATCTAGAGGTGATACTAAGATAGTTAAACACATAATTTGATAGACTTTGTTGTTTGTTCAGCTTTTTTAAAATTATGTTTCTTTTATGTTGCCTACCCCTGTTGGATTGATTGGCTTTGATGGAAAATTATGTTTCTATATATTGGTTATCTTTGTGGATAGGATAGGAAAGAAATGCATTTTACTTACTGGATAAGAAATGATCAATCTAGGTCCAATTTTTTATCTTAACATAAAGACATGTCACTTGGAAAATTGGTTTTGATATTTACTCCTAAATTGTGATTTCATGAAGGTTGTTGAATATAGAGTAAAGATACTTCAATTGATTTTAGGTTGGAGTTTTTATTTTTTTATGATATGCTGATTCACAAAAGACAGCTAAGCCTTCCTAATAATATGGCATGATAAATGCTACAAGGTGTATGTACATGTAATTTTACTGACAGAGGTCTTAAAATTGGAAAAATATGATTTTTTTTTTTTTTTTTAATGGGATCGTGGTCATCCTTCTCCGGTTTGCCGGGAACCCGGAATCCAAGGAGGTGCTCTTGAAGGCACTTGCTTCCAACAGATGAGTAAGGGACGGGGAGTTTCGGGAACAACCGGATTTATTCCTTTTGTAAACTAACCTCATTGTATGTTAAGTTTCTGGAAAATTATTGTTTGGGTTTTTACAGCTTGTTATATACTTCGTATATAGTTGAAACAATTTGCTAGAGATTGGATCAGAAAAACAGAGTAAAATATGCAACAGAGAAGAAATAAGTCACCAGCAGCAGATAGATTGTATTGCAATTAAAGGAATTACAATACAACTCCTTTCATTCGAGAGGAAAGGATGCTCTCCAAGGAATGATTCCCTTAACTGATTTCTTGCATCCATTCCCCTTCACCATCCCTCCTTAAATACACAAAAATAACTGAATATGCAAATAACAAACTCAGCACACAAAACAAGGACTAACAAACTTATTTCCCAAAATATCCCAAAATGCCCCTCCCTGTAACTAACTGTCCAGCTCACTAGCTCACTGTCCAACTTCTTCTTCCTTATCTGCTGTTTGCTTGGGCCTCCTCCGAGCATATGTGAAATGCACCACTGGTTTGGGCCGATCTCTTGCAATACCCCCCACCCAAAGAAGCACCTTGTCCTCAAGGTGGAAATGAGGGAAACGAGCTGCAATTTCACCTTGATCTTCCCAGGTTGCCTCAAAATCCTGTAAACCCCTCCACTTAATCAGAACTTCAGTGGAATTCTGAGAATTCCTCACCCCAAGCACAGACTCAGGTTCAACATCCAAAACCAAATCTGCAGAAAGCTGATTAGGTAAGGGAGATGGCACTTGTCGAGGCCCTATGGCCTTTTTCAGCTGAGAGATGTGAAAAATAGGATGTATCTTGGCAGTAGCAGGGAGCTGTAGCTTATATGCTACCTTGCCCACACGTTCCAGCACCTGGTACGGTCCATAAAATCGTGGAGAAAGCTTGTCAGACTGCCTCCTGACCACAGAATGTTGCCTGTAAGGCTGTAACTTCAAGTAAACCAAATCCCCCACCTCAAATGTCCCCTCCCTTCGAGACTTGTCCTCATATTGCTTCATATAGACCTGAGCTTGCACCAAGTAAAACTTCAAATCATCCAAAATTGCATCCCTTTCTTGAAGCTGGTCCTCCAAAGAAGAGATGGTAGTAGCCCCAGTAGAAAATCTGATCAAGCGAGGAGGGTCTCTGCCATAGAGAGCCTTGAATGGGGTGCAATGAGTAGCGGTGTGAAAAGCCGTGTTATACCAGTATTCAGCCCAATGCAACCACTTGGCCCAGCTAGAAGGCTTCCCATTCACAAAGCAACGCAAATACGACTCAACTCCCTTGTTAACCACCTCAGTTTGCCCGTTAGTTTGCGGGTGATAAGCAGTACTTCGCTGAAGATGAGTACCCTGCAATCTGAACAATTCTTTCCAGAAAATGCTAAGGAAAATTTTGTCCCGATCCGACACAATAGAGGAGGGCATTCCATGCAGCTTCACCACCTCCTTCACAAAAACATGAGCAACCATCTGAGCATTGTATGGGTGTTTGAGAGGGATGAAATGTCCATACTTAGTCAACCTGTCAACAACCACCAAAATAGAGTCCCAACCCAAAGACTTAGGTAGACCTTCCACAAAGTCCATGGACACATCCTCCCACACTTGTTCGGGAATAGGAAGGGGCTGTAATAACCCAAGAGGAGACAAGGTGGACACCTTATTTTGTTGGCAAACATGACAGCCCTGAACATATTTAGACACATCCTTACGCATTCCTGCCGAATACCACTCACTAGCTAGTCGTTGATATGTTTTGAACTCCCCGGCATGGCCCCCAACCGGAGAATCATGGTAATCCTTCAGCATTCGGGAAGTAAGCTCACTATGCTTGGGAAGAACAATTCTCTGCTTGTATCTCAACACCCCACTCCAGAGTGAACCCTTTAGGAACGGATTCACCAGCTTGTATGTGAGACATCAGCTGCTGGATAGTAGTATCCTTTTCAATGAAAGGCCGTATATGCTGCCATTGCACACCACACGAAGTTACCAATGAAGCACACTCGAAATGAACACTATGCTGCCTGGAAAGTGCATCTGCCACCTTGTTTGTGGGACCCGGTTTATAATGAATATCAAAAGAATACCCCAGCAACTTGCTTACCCACTTTTGGTAAGCTTGCCCCACCTCTTTTTGCTCTAGCAAATATTTGAGGCTACGTTGATCCGTTCGAACAACAAAGTGCCTTCCTAATAGGTAGTGTCGCCACTTACCAATCGCAAGGACAATAGCCATAAGCTCCTTCTCATAAATGGGTTTTGAACGAGCTCTCAACCCCAACACCTTGCTGAAATAAGCAATGGGATGTTTGCCTTGTAGAAGGACTGCTCCCAACCCGTGACCAGAGGCATCAGATTCAACAATAAAAGGCAAGGTGAAATTAGGTGCAGCAAGAATCGAGGCCTGCACCATAGCCGCTTTGAGTGCCTCAAAAGCAGAAGTGGCTGCATCAGACCACCCAAAACAGTCCTTTCTCAGTTGGTCTGTTAAAGGTTGGGCAATTAGAGCATACCCTCGGATAAACCTCCTATAGTAACCTGTAAGGCCGAGGAACCCTCTCAATTCCCTGATGGAAGTGGGTACAGGCCACTCCACCATGGCTTGGACCTTCGAAGCATCAGCTCCCACACCTTCTGCTGAGATTACATGTCCCAAGTACGCCACACGAGATTTTCCCACTTCACACTTCTTAAAGTTTGCATACAACTTATGAGCAGCCAAAGTACTCAAAACTTGTCTAAGGTGATCTTGGTGAGACTCTTCACAGGGACTATACACCAAAATATCGTCGAAGAAAACCAAGACAAACTTGCGCAAGAAAGGCCGGAACACCTCATTCATTAATGATTGAAAAGTGGCCGGAGCATTGGTGAGGCCGAAAGGCATGACCAAAAACTCGTAATGACCCTCGTGAGTACGAAAGGCCGTCTTATGCACGTCCTCTTTTCGGACCCGAATCTGATGATACCCAGATTTTAAATCCAGTTTTGTGAAAACAGTTGACCCACATAATTCGTCCAACAATTCATCAATCATGGGAATAGGGAATTTATCAGGAACTGTATCCTTATTCAAGGCCCTGTAATCTACGCAAAATCGCCAACTACCATCTTTCTTTTTAACTAACAAGACCGGGCTAGAATAAGCACTAGTTGATGATTGAATTATACCTGCTCGTAGCATGTCAGCCACCAATCTCTCGATCTCATCCTTCTGAGATTGTGGATACCGATACGGGCGAACACTCACGGGGTTGGCTCCATGTTTGAGAGTTATGGAGTGTTCTATCTGTCTAGAGGGAGGTAAGCCTTCGGGCATGTGAAAGACTTGTTGATACTCTTCAATCAAGGGTTGGAATATGGAGGGAATGGGTGGTGGCTCGTGTGCAACTTCTTCCAAATGATTATACTCAAGCAAGAAACCCTGACCCTCCTTTTGCAGCGACTTAATCATGGCTTTCAGAGTAATACATGTTCTGCCCAACTGAGGATCCCCTCTCAAAGTAATCATCTCCCCTCCCACTTGAAATTTTAATGACTGAGTTTTCCAGTTTGTCATGGTGGTGCCCAACTTTTCCAACCACTGCACCCTTAGGATTAAGTTCGAATTTCCCAAAGGCAACACCAAAAAATCCTCCACAATTGTAACCCCTTGAACATCCAAGACAACTCCCCGACAAACGCCACTGCCCTGCACCATATCCCCTGTTCCCAATGTAACTCCAAAATTCGCCGCCTCTGTCACCGGAAGCTGGAGGTGCTGAGGAGCGACGGAAGAGATGAAATTATGCGTCGCCCCCGGATCCACCATGACCACCACTTCCTTGTCCTTGATCGAGCCGAGCATGCGCATGGTCTTAGGACTAGTTATTCCCATCACAGAGCAAAGGGCTACTCTCGGGTCTTTAATGGGTTCAATTTCGGGTGGGTTAATGTTTGGGTTGGTGGTTTCCACGGCTGTCAGGTCACCGGCCTCCTCCCATTCCTCCTCCTCGTCGTCCACCGTGAGCAGGACACTTAGTTCGCGGCGGCGACACCGATGATTTAGGTTCCATTTTTCGTCACATCTGAAACAGAGACCTTGCTCTCGTTTCTGCTGAAGCTCTCTCTCAGTCAGCCGTCGCACTTCGCCGGAGTTTCTGGGGTGGGTGGTGGTGTTTTTGGGTTGTGGGTATGTGTTTGGGTGCGTGTTTTGGCTTGGTGGCTGCTGGATCTGAGAGATCGGGTTTGGGCGAACATTAGAGAAGGAGTTACGCCACGTGGATGGGCTGGGTGTGGGTTTGGGCCTTGGGCTTAGTTTGAGTTTCTCCTCGACCCGCATGGAAAGATCCATGGCATGATCCAAGGTAACCGGGTCAAGGATCCGGATCTCTACTTTTATTTCCTCCTTCAACCCGTTAATATATTGCCCTTTTGCCACTTCTTCTGGTATACCTTCAATCGGAGCGAGAAACTCAATGAAACGGCGTTGGTAATCAACCACCGTTCCCGTCTGCTGATGCGCCAACCACTGTTCGTGGAGAGTTCCAGTCGCGGTGGTGCGGAAGCGGCGGAGGATCAATTTCTTCAACGCTTGCCAAGTCAACACCGGGTGTCTCCTATGCTCCCATTGATACCAGAGTAAGGCGTCGCCGTCTAGAGCGACGACCGCCGCCTCCATCTGGTCCTCCTCCGCCAACCGGTAAAAGTGAAAGAACCTCTCCGCCCTAAGAATCCATCCATCTGGATTCGTGCCATCGAAAGAGGGTAAGTCTAGCTTTCTCAACCTCCAACTCGCAGACCCCGTTTGTTCTCCTCCTTCACCGATTCCCAGACGCGGTGGTGCACCCGCAAAAGGGTTATCCCATTGATAGGGTGTCCCATTCGCCACCGTTGTACGGGGTTCAGGGCGAGGCCGTTCATGCTCAGCAGCAAACTGAGGAGTAAGGTCACTCTTAAACGCCTCCAACGCCGTAGTGATTTCCCGAGAAACCCTCGCCGGAATCCCAGCAAGTTCCTGCTCCATCAAATCCATGCGCTGCGCATTGGTGAGCCGTGCCATTTTCAGGGATGATCGGCACTGCTCTGATACCAATTTGCTAGAGATTGGATCAGAAAAACAGAGTAAAATATGCAACAGAGAAGAAATAAGTCACCAGCAGCAGATAGATTGTATTGCAATTAAAGGAATTACAATACAACTCCTTTCATTCGAGAGGAAAGGATGCTCTCCAAGGAATGATTCCCTTAACTGATTTCTTGCATCCATTCCCCTTCACCATCCCTCCTTAAATACACAAAAATAACTGAATATGCAAATAACAAACTCAGCACACAAAACAAGGACTAACAAACTTATTTCCCAAAATATCCCAAAATGCCCCTCCCTGTAACTAACTGTCCAGCTCACTAGCTCACTGTCCAACTTCTTCTTCCTTATCTGCTGTTTGCTTGGGCCTCCTCCGAGCATATGTGAAATGCACCACTGGTTTGGGCCGATCTCTTGCACAATTGTGTCATCCGTCCCCAAATAAAAGTCTCATTTGCCTATTGCACAAGTATTTGGAAAGGTGAGTGTATTAATAAAATAGTGAAGTTTGATGGATTATAGGAGGATATTAAAAAACAAGAAAGTGGGGGTTTGATTGATAAAATTGAATATAAAATAAGATAGCGAGCTTTGGCTCATATGTTGTTTAAAAATAAATAAATATAGAAAATTATGGGGTTTGGTTGATTAAAAGTGATTATATAAATAGATAAAGATTGTAATGAACTAATTTGCTTAGCTCCTTTCCCTCAAAGCCTCTTAGCTTTGGTGGAAATCGACCTCCTTTAATGATATCCCGCAGGTGTTTCCTCAAAAAGGAAAATATATATATATATATATATATATATATATATATATATATATATATATATATATATATATATATATATATATATATATATATATATATATATATATAGGACAAGAGTTTTCTATGGGGAATTTTATTTAGTAAATAAGGTGAACTTTTATTTAGGGACAAGATTTTTTGGATGAATTGGGACTTTTCTATGGTGACAGAAGGAGTAAATCAACTTTAGTGTTCTCACCAAAATTGGTTTTTTGCTTTGTATTAGTTGCAGAATTTTTGGTCTTGTTTAGCTATAGTAGAATTGAATTTGTTGCTTTTTGTTGGAACTCCAGCAATTCCACTTATACAGATGGCCCTGTAGTTGCAAAATTTATGATTTCGTATTATCATTTGATTCTGTAAGTGATTAAAATAATTTAGATGTTCCTTATCAATTGCCAGTCGCCAGAGCTATTTCTTTTAATGAGGAACTTGAGTAAATCTTCTCTCGTGGTTTGTGGCTCTGTTTCTTTTTTCTTCTTTGGATGGTTTTGGGGAATTTGAAAGGTTATATTGGTTGGGTAGTCTGTTTCTACAAATTTTGTTGAGGAATTTATGATGGCAGTTCAATTCTCTTCTGTCTCTGGCGTTAGCAAATCATGGTGAATGCTGTAAGTTATGAGGAATTTGAAACTGGGAGAAAGCACAAATGCTGCTGGTGCATGTGTGATGTTAATACACGTTGTTACCTTTGATTTCTTATGAAGGCAAAAAGAAATATGTGAAGGGAATAGAAAATTTGTTGTGAAGAACTTGTTGAAAAGAAATTAGTGAGTATAATACTATTGAGGACCTTGTTTTGTCACAAGGATCATGAGCCAAGAGTCTTTGCTACATGTACATAGAACCATTTGCTTTGCGGAAGATACATAAAGGTGTCATACGTCAAGTATTCCATGTTTGTACATAATATTGTGTGTTTTACGCACACAGTTGCCAAAGTTTTGGCTGAATTCAGTACATGTGATTTAGTTCTGTAGTTGTTTTTATAAAATCCTTCTTCCTCATTGGATTGACTGGGGTTCTTTCTGTGTTTTCCCATTATATAAACTATGTCAAAAATTGTGGCCATAGAATGCATGTTTTGGTTACTCTGATATTCTCAGACTCTTTAGTGTCGATCTAGACACATTTGTGATGAAAAACTATAAACTGTGTTATTTGTTTAAAGTATTTGTATCTTCTGTTGTGTAGGATATATAGCAAAGATACCCCATAAGTCCAATAATTTTACGCAGTGGAGGTTCTTAATAGAAGAAATGCAAGATCCTAGGATGATGAATCAGGCCAATCAGCGGAAGCAGAAGTCACAGAGGCCAATGATTTCACAAGTACCGGAAGACTTCATGAGGGGGCTACAAGAAGGCTCACCAATGCCATTTCCTGTAAGAAGTGCACATAAAACTACCAGAAAAGGCATGAAGAATGATCCATCATTGTTGTACCAACCGCAAGAAAGATCAAAACACTCAGCACATCTAGAATCTTCTACTGTTGGAAAAGAATACATAGATCTCCAACGTAAATTCTTCTCATTGGGGAAAGAGAGCAGCCAGTTGGGACTTGAGTTATCAGAGGCTGAAGGTGAGATCAAGAGCCTCGAAGATGAGAAGCTTGAACTCTTGGATCAACTTGTTGTGTTGGAAGGTCTGGTCGATCCCTCTGAAGTGCAGAATCAGTAGCTGAAGGTCATCTTTTTCATGTTGAGTTGCTCTTAGTACATTGTAAAGGTATATTCTTCTATCTGTATATGGCTGCAAAGTGCAAACGGAAAGGAGGTCAAACAATTGCATGAGAGATTATTACTAATACCATTCATAAATTCTAGCATAGTAGATATATTTTATTGGTTCTTTAACCATGATTTTTAATTCTTCATGGGATCTACATTGTGTTGGCTGTTGACTTATGCTGGTATTTTCAGATTGTGCATTTTCTCTCTCTTTAATGTAAATCTATTTACCCTTCCCTTTGTCTTTAACAGCCACTGGCTTCCCTCCAATACAGGGGCACATAATGTGAAATAAATTTTAGATCTGAAATTCTTTAATTCCATTCTTTTATCAATTTTTTGAATTATATAATGGGTAGAGATTCTTCGAAAGTTCGAAGACAAATTCAGCAACCTCAAACTTTTTCAAAGGAAGCCTATATAGTAGTAATGAAAGTATACTCTCTTCTTTTTTAGTATAACTAAGGATCTGTTCTGATTTACTGAACCGAGTTAAACTGAATTGTTTATAAGAAAAGGAAATTAGAAACGGAACTAAACTGAACAAAAATTAAGCTGGAGAGAACAGGCCATAACACACTTCTCTCTTTTGGTCATTTGAGAATAACTACGGTAACACAATTCCTTGTTTAAATATGACCCACAATTATTAAAATGTTTTTTTACTTCATCTACAATGGCCCACTTACATCTTTGTCCTTACATGTTTCATGTAATCATATTCTATAATGTAAAATAAATTCACAACTCTATTATACATACGATAACAACTCATTTTATTCATTTGACATTGTCTCCAAGGAATTTAATCATTTCGAAACAGAGAGATTAAATTAAAATTATAGAATAAAGGAACTATTAGTATAAAAAAACGGTTGCCTTTGAAGTTTTAACTCAATTTGCTCATCAAAATTATCGCTATTTTGAGCTATAAACTTTAAGTATGCCGGTGTTAAAAAAATAAATAAATAAATAAACTTTAAGTATGCCAACAAAACAAGCTAATCACTATGATACTGTGGAAGTAAGGATAAAAGGGCAAAAAGGAGGGAACATTTAATTAATGTTGGCACAAAACTATTCCACCTAATCAATTTAAATTAAATTAAAATACATTAACGTGATCTAATAGAATTTTTAACGTAATCACTTTGACTTGAATATAATCACTCTTACTAAGTTAGCAAACTATCTTTGACCTAACTAGTTTAGGTTGCCAACTTCCCATTATCTCAAGCTTCCTTTATCCAATCTAATACAAAGTAATTATATAATTGTGATGAGTTTTTTGCTCCAATTAATTAATACGAGTAGTGTAATTTCTCCAATTATTTAATAGCATATTTAGCCACCTATTTTGTCTAAGTTAATACAGTATATTAGAAGTATTAGCCTTTTGTACTCTACAACAATCTTTTGCCAAGCTTGTTCAATTGAATCAATTCTGTTTGGTCAAAAAAATCATCAATACTTTCAATATTATCAAACAATTTTATAGATCAATGACCACCAAATTAAATAAATTTAATAATTTAGAGTAATAATAAAACAATAAATACTGTAATTACTTTGGACTAAGTTTTTTTTTTTTTTTTGACAATAGCAAAGGAAAACTACAAATAACTAGACAAATTAATCCGACAACTTCTAGCTATGTCATCCGCTCTTTGAACCTGGTCCCTCTTTACCTTTAGGATCGTACACCTTTGGAAAATTGAGCCAACCTTCCTTATCTCTTTTAACATCCAGGTTATTAGAACCTCTTTTCCCTGGTTATCCTGTAAATTGTTTATAAGGGAGGTTGAATCAGTTAGGGTAAGGATCCCATGCTTACCTTTAGATTGGGCCCATTTCATTGCCTCAAGGCAAGCCCAAGCTTCACAATGAAGAGCTGAAGTCGCCGTTCCATGTTTTCCACCTTCATCCATGCCATAGCCCTGGGAGTTGTCCTTAACCGCCCAACCAGTACCTGCTCTTGTAGTCTTCTTGTCCCACGAACCATCCACCTCCATTATGAAATCCTCAAAACCAACCTTTTCTTTCCCCAATTGAACATAGTTGAATCCTGGAGGTATGATAGGGTCGTTACTATTATTAATCTCTACTTCTCTAGTCAAAACTCCTTGTTGAGTGAAAATCTCATGGTCTTTCATTGCCAGCCCTATGAATTCCACCACCTGCCCTCTCGTGCTTTGTGCACTTTTGAAGCATCTCTCATTTCTTGACTTCCATAGCCCCCATAAGGTAGCTATAAACAGAGCACAACGGTGACTATGTTTACCATCCTCGCTATAAATGAGCAGGATATAGTGCTGAATCCAGTCTTTCAAAGAGCTGGAATCAGGAGAGTCATGGCAAATAGTAAGGGAGCCGTTCTCCCATACTTCCTTTGCCAGAGTACAGAATCTAAAGAGGTGTTGGCTGTCCTCCAAGCCCACCCCACAGTGATCACAAACCTCATTGACTTGAATTCCCCGCCTGGCCAAATTTACTTTGACCGCAATGCCATCATGGAAGAGTTTCCATAAGAAGATCTTCCACTTTGGCTGAATATCCAATCTCCAGATTAGCTTTACGAACTCTTGATCCCTTTCCTGGAAAGCGAAAGTTCCTAGCCCCATATCTTTTGATAAGAAGTAATAGCCAGTCTTTACCGTATACTTTCCTGAGGGGTGATGTTTCCAGTAGAGAAAATCATCCTCATTTGAATGCGGGAGCTCCAACGAAAGAATAGACTTTGCACTATTCCACTCAAAACACTCCCTAACCCGCCCTGCTTTCCAAGAGCCAGAATTCTCATCAATGAAGTCTTTCACTTCCCAATTTAAGGCTGCCCGTAGAGTTTGATTTGAGTTTGCAATAGGGATTTCCCCCCTAACCCAGGGCATACTGATGGCCTTAATCTTCTCCCCATTCCCAACCTTCCAAGCAAACCCTTCTCTAAAAACTTGGGTTACTTTATGTAGGCTCGACCTACCCATAGAGAGAGTCCCCTTTCTTACCCAAGGGCCGGAGATATTACAAATACCACATGCCTGGAAACCCCGGTGGACCCTCGAAAGAAGGAGCTGAGGATTTTGGTGCATCCTAGTTGCTTGTTTGAAGTGAAGTGCATCATTTAGGGCTGAGGAGCCTCTAATTCCTAACCCTCCCATACTCTTCGGGAGTTGGGTGACATTCCTACTTACCCAGTGCAAACCTTTATTACCATTATTAGACCACCAGAACCGAGTAATTAAGGAGTCTATCTTGCTTACAATGCTTTGAGGGAGTTTCATACACTTCATGACATGAGTGGACATGCTGATAAGCACAGTGTTGATAAGTATTAATTTTGCCGCCTGAGAGAGGCGCATAGGAGCCCATGATAAGATTTTCTCCGACACTTTGTCCACCAAGAATTGGAAGTGAGACTTCTTTTTCCCCTGTATATCAACCGGAGCTCCTAAATAAATCCCTATATTTCCAGTTTCAGGCATGGCTAGGCTCTGTTTCACGGCTAACCTTTTCTCATTGTTAACCCCCGGAGAGAACTTGACAAAAGATTTCTGAAGATTTAACTGTTGCCCCGAAGCCTTCCCAAATCTCTGAAGGATGTCAGTGATACTTTGGACTAAGTTATGTTATGCTAGTTTTTCCAAATTTTCCCTCCATTTTTTATAATATTTGCATCACTTTTATTACTTAATTTTATATTATTATAATATAAACAAAGGTTATAGTATTTGAAAAACTTTTGTATACATCCGATATACAATAATTTGCTGTATATCGGGGGTCACTTTTGTTAAATTTAGGGTCACTTTTGTTGAATTTAGGGTAACTTATCCTTAAAGCTTAAATACTCCCTCCGTCCCTTAATTAGTAGCCTATTTTTAACATTTATTACTCACATAAAAAAGAGAAATAGGTCTCTAATAAAAAGGCGGAGGGAGTAACTTTTATTATATCAAGATAACTTTTATTCATTATAGGGTAACTTTTGAGCATTTTAAGGTAACTTTGAAGCGGATGTAAAATATTTTATTGTACATCCGATTTTTGTAAAAGTTTGTCATAGTATTTTGTACTATATTATTGATTGGATTAGTTACGTCTACATTTTCATAATTTTAATACTTCACAATTTTTAGTTTTTTACTTATAGACAATTAAAGATATTAATGGTCATAGACTCATAGTGTTGTCTTGGCAAATAGATGCTAGTAAAAGTGATGCAGATATTAAAAATCGGATGAAGGGAGTGTTAGGATGTGTTATAGTCATCTGATTTTTACTTACTATCTTCGTTTCTTATTTTTTTTGCGATTTTGGCAGATTACACGTACTCATAGTCAAAATTTGTTTGTAAGTGTTAAATGAAGAAAGAAGGATATAAATGCATGCGATGAGAAGAGAGATAGTATAGAGAGGAATGACAACTTAAAAGAAAAAAAAACAGCATTTGTTACAAATAATGCATACTCTGTAAAATCCAATTTTGCCAAAATGTTGCAAATAATTTGAAATAAACGGTATTTTATTAATTTATCTTATCTTAATTGATTTAATCTAAACTACCGTTTTTCAATATTATATTTTAAACTTACCTTAAGTTATTATACAATATATATGTTATACTTCCCCTATTTCTTTATAATTGCAACACTTCCCTAATATGAAAATGTCAAAATATATAGTTGCAACACACTATATATAAAAGGAGAGTTTTAATGGTGAACTAGTGTGTGGCCCCGGGCGATGCACCGGGTTTTGCTTTGAATATCAATACATATATTATTTGGGTTATAAAATCATAAACTATATGATTACAAAAAATAAGTGGACAATAATAACTAATGAAATTAAATAAACGCTCTTAAATTGATGTCTTGTAAAGTACAAATTAAAGTATTTATTGTATTATTATTGAATATGAAGCATAATGAAAAGATAGCAAAGTTTGTAATAACATTACTTTATTTGTTATTGGTCTGATAAAGTGTGTATTACATCTATGAAACGGAGGAAGTAGTACAGACTCCGTATTACATAAGATGGTCTTATGTAACTACGGCTTAATTAGTGTATAAAACCTTTTGCCTTCACCAAATTTTAAAATAAAAAAAAGAAAAGAAAAAAAAAAAAAAAAACAAATGTAAGACCTTTTGTCCAAAAAAAACAATAATCCATCTCATACACATTTTGTTTCTTGATAAATTCTTACAACCACACACTTAAAGATTTAAATAGCCTACTAGATCATGTTTCAAAAAATTATCAAATTGTAGGAAATATTTCCATTCCGTACCTATTGTGATAAGAAACTGCTCTTATTTCAATTCAATAGAATTTGCATGGGTCTCCAAAACCCTTCTTGGTAAACTCAGATCCTACGACTTAACAAGGAAAATAGCAAAAAAAAAATGTTGTTCATGTTGTCAAAAAAAAAAAAAAAAAAAAAAAAAAAAAAAGAAAGTTGTTCCCTAAATATGTATATACGCACTTCCTCCATTCAGAAGTGAAATAATTTGACTATCAAAGTAGGTTGATGGTTAGAGTCTCGGGATCGATTTTAATTTTTAAACTCTATGAAGTCACTTTATATGAAATTGAATATCCTTATTTTCAGCACTAAATATATTATTTTGTTGAGGGGTGAATGAACTTTAAACATGTGGTCTTAGAGCATCTCCAATGGCAAGTTACAACATATTGTAGCTTTTCTTGCCACGTCATATTTTTAAACTACAAAGGTTTCAAGCTACAAAGCTCCACATTAGTTGGCTACAACATCTTGTAGCTTGCCTCATCAAATAATTGTTTAATTTTTTTTTAATTTTTTACATTTGATATTTTATTAGATAATATAATATTTTTTATTTGCTACTATATCATAGTAGATTGTTGTAGATGTTTTTTTCATATGATATGTTTACCTTTTTAGTCTACAAATAATACAACAAAAAAACAAAAACAAAAATTCTAATTCAAAAAAATATTAAAAAATTTAAAAGAGTGTGATTAAGATAATACCAAAATAAAAAAATAAAAAAATAATAAAAAAAAATACTGAAACATATCATATATAAGTATCGTATACTTTATCTACTACTCCATATCATTTTGCATGACAAACAACTTAACACACATAGTATTCCAACTGTATTATTTTTAAAATTAAAAAAAAAACAAATTATTTTATTTTCAAGCAGTGTTGCTTAAGTGAGCAGTGTTGCTCATTGAAGCAGGTCTTCCAATGTTGTTCCAATGGTCAAGCTACAATTTTGATACTTTTTTAATTTGCAAGCAAGTCCCTATAATAAACCATTGGAGATGCTCTTATTTACGCTAGCTCTGATACCAAATCAAATGATCAAATCAAATAAATGATTGGCGGTACAACACCATTGTGATTTTCATATTTTTAGTATTTTTATTTTGAAAATCATATGATATATTTCATAAAAAGAATATTAAAAATTTTGTCAATTTTATTTCGCACTAAAATTATCATTATTGTGAAAATTAATAACAAATTAGTTTAAACCATTTTTATACAATCAAACCACTTTTATTTTGTCTTAAATAAAAAACCAAAAACAAAAAATGAAAACGAATGAATAACTTTGTTTCATGGTTTTTTACTCTATCAATACAATTGTTCAAAGTTATCACATAAATAGTATAAAAGTCAAATTGCTGCAGTATTGTCGATATATATAAGTGTTCGTAAGGGGCAAGTTATTAAGAAATGCCCTATATTAAACAGGACCATACATTACATAGAAATCACACTCCATTACATAGAAATCACACTCCTAAGTATAGTTTTGTATTTATATTGATTGTAATTTTGTGTTTCAATAGAACAAGATTTTGACAAAATATCCAGGTGTACAACTAGTTATGCTAAGAGCCAATGAAGTAGGCCATTTGGACTTGATAAAAGTAGAAGGTCGCGAAAAACAGTTTTCTGTTGCTCTAACAAAGTTAAAGCTTTCATTTTCATCATTTACATTTTATGAATGTAGACATACAACGTGTCCAAAGCAACACAACTTATCCCTTTCCAACCCAAAATGAACTTAAGCATTACCACACAAAAATGTTGTCCTGAGGTTTCTTTTTTCTTTTGAAAGCCAAATTATTAATAATGCCAATAAACTTTATTCAAAATGTTATATCATAATATTAGCACCTTCAAATTAAAAGTTTTATGCATTATGATTAGCCAATGTTTGTGCATTAAGGGGGCCATGAATGGTGTCAAATCGGGTACTCGGATGGAGTTTGTGTGACCCACGATGGGTCGAGATGTTTGTTTTAGGTAGTAATGGTCATTTTATCTTAACAGACCAGATCAAATCAAAGCCAAAGTTGGTTCTGAGTATAGTTGGGTACAAATCGAATTTAGGTTGAGGTAAACTCAGGTCGAGTCATATCGAGTTTAGGTGAGCTCGAATTCAGATCTACCCTGATTTATTTGGGGTCAAATTAGGTTTAATTGACTTTGGATCTTGTCAAAATGGATTGCAACTTTATCATAATATGATAAGAACCCATTACTATTTTATTATTTCTCTCTCCTACTAATCTCAAAGCTAAACTTATTTTATAATGTTTCAATCTTTTTTTTTTTCATAGGATGTTCAATCTTTTTAACCCTACTTATTAACACAAGTATTTTTTATAATTTCTCACTTCAAGTGACAGTTAAATTTAACCCCCTATTAACTACGGGCCTGTTCATATTTACTGAATTGAGCTGAACTGAACTGATTGGAGCTGAACTGAACTGAACTGAACTGATTGGAACTGAATTGAACTGAACTGAACTGAATTGAGCTGAAATGAATATTTTATGTGAGAGGGAAATTAAGAGCTGAACTGAACTGAACTGAACTGAACTGAACTGAACTGATTGGAACTGAACTGAACTGAACTGAACTGATTGGAGCTGAACTGAACTGAAATTAAGTAAATGTGAACAGGCCCTACACTTTAATAATTTATATTATTATTTCCCCTTTGGTCTCCACTATAACCAATAAGTCTATAACCAATCAACTAATAAGTTTTGGGTTGGGTTTAATCGGATCATGGGTAGTTACATGCCAAGTAAGATAAATGGATTAAATGAGGTATTTTTCGGGTATAAATGGTTGCGGATAGGTTTTATATATTTTGAATTAAATCGAATACATATCTTATTTACTTATTTTGATTAGTTTCGGATAAACAATGAGTCGATATCAATTTGGGTTTGAATTGTAAATTACTGTCAGGTTGATTCCAGATCAGATTTGGTTAAAAAATTCTCAGGTTCAACTAGTTCGATTTCAAGTAAAACTTTCGAGTCGGGTAAGTTTTTGACACTCCTATACGTAATAAAAACAAGCAACAAAATTTGAACCTTAGCATTGAGACTATAACAAACAATTCAACCAATTTTTTTTATTTATTAAAAAAAATTATTAACTTTTATATGTGCATCCTGCCACCATGATGAGGCTACTCCATTAGGGTTATAGGGGTTATTTAGTTAGAAATATAGGAGTTACTCTATCAATGTAAGGGTTACTTTGTTATTTAAGGCTTACTCAATAAGTTAATTAATATGAAGTCTTTTTAATAAATTAATTTGTAGTTCATATGCATATTTGTATCAAGTATCCGATCATAGTTATAAACACATGTCAAAAAATTTCACATAGTTTGTCAATCAATTGCTTGACATTAATCAAAGTTAAAGCCTTATTTTTTTTTTTACAACCGTATCTTGAACATGATGTATCATTTAATTATCCATATCTATACTAGTCTATACTAGATATTAAAAAAAAAAAACGTTCTTAAAAACACTTATGTGTCACGTGACACCCTTCCACACAAAACTAGTCACATTATCATAAGGTTTGAACTCAAGACCACAAAGATTAAAAGCATTACCATCTCAACTATTGATTAATCATGTTTTAATATTATTCACTTATAAATATATATACATTTATTTATGTTTTGGAGAGCATTGGATTACTACTATTTATGAAAAACATTTCTATTATTTGCTAATACTCATTGAGATAACAAATGCAAGATAGATAAAACATTGTAAAAAAACTAACTTTAGTTGTTTATTTCTTTTGATTAATTATGTCTTTGTGTTCAACATATCAACATAAAATAGAGCGTGTTCATCAATAGTTAGGCCCTATTCACTTCAACTTAAAAAAAGATATTAAGTAAAAATAATTTCAGTTCAGTAAAAATAAGTTCAGTTTAGTAAAATTAATTTCAGTTCAGTAAAAATAATTTCAGGTTAGTAAAAATAAATTCAGTTCAATAAAACTCAGTTATCTAAAAGAATAATTATAATAGAAAATCAGTAAAAACAATTTCAGTTCAGCAAAAATAATTTCAGTTCAGTAAAAATAATTTATGCTCGGCAAATATAATTTTATTTCAGTAAAAATAATTTTAGTTTAGCAAAAATAAGGCGAAGTGAACGGGGCCTTAGTCAATAATTGTTGAAGTACTTAAATCATAACATAAATGCACATAAAACCGCAACAAAGATAAGGATCAGAGGAAAAAATACTCAAAGCCATACAATTCACAAGCAATCAAACTAGCTAGAGCAAAATTCACGCAAAACCATAGGCTTTATGAAAAATACTACGGAGTATAAATAGATAGGGAAAAAAAATAATGAACCTGATTATCCAATTAAATTATTCAAAAAGACAACTTAATTAGGGCCTGTTCTCATACGTTGAAATTCAGTTCAGTTAAGTTTAGTTCACTTCAGCTCAGTTCAGTTCAGTTCAGTTCAGTTCAGCTGAGTTCAGTCAATGAGAACATGCAGGCCCTTGGGCAGGCATCGCTCGGGCACATAGTGGTTGTAGTTAAATGAATGCCAAACTTAATGGAGCAAAGTAATTTATTTTAGTATCGAAATACTAAAATTTTAGTCAGAATGAGGTATAATTTTATCATACATACGATCCAATGATCCGATATATCAATTCAATTCCAACCCCCTCAACGATCCCACTTAGGGTTTGTTCTTTTCACCTTATTTTCATTTATTTCAGTTTAGATTAGTTCAGTCTCAGGAAAAATAAGTTGTGATAAAAGTTACCCAAGTTCAAATTATAACTAAATAAATTTTGACAAGTTCTGATCAGTTAAGTTCATATAAGTGAAAATAAAGTGAATAGAATACACCCTTAGAGTCTCAATCTTGATAACTTCATCTGCGAGATATTAAATTGTGAAACAAAGTGAGGAGAGAACGAGCACATTCAATACTACGTAATATACTACTCGATCTGCCAATAAGGGACTGCCCAAATACCTTTTATTGAGTTGATGACTAATAGTTTAACACCTTCAATTTGAATGTTTGAGTGCCACATTGAAAAGCTAGTTGGACTCCTTTTTGAAGAGTTATAGCTTATGTACTATTCTGAATGCTTTAGTGTTGCTAATGTTGTTGCTAAGGGCCTGTTCTCATACGTTGAAATTCAATTCAGTTCAGTTCACTTCAGTTCAGCTCGGTTCAATTCAGTTCAGTTCAGCTCATTTCAGTTCAGTTCAATTCATGTCTAATGATATTGCTAATGATATAAAGTCAAATTTCATTCTTTTAAGTTCTTATTATAACGACGATAATAATAATAATAATAATAATAATAATCAATAAATAATAAAAAAATAATAATAATAATAATAATAATAATCAATAAATAATAATAATAAAAAAATAAGAATAATAATAATAATAATATTAAAAATAATAATAATAATAAAATTAATGATAATAATAATAATAATAAATAATAATAATAATAATAATCAATAAATAATAATAATAATCAATAAATAATAATAATAATCAATAAATAATAATAATAATAAATAAATAAATAAATAAATAAATAATAATCAATCAATAATAATAATAGTATATTTTTCTTAAATATTTTAATATGTATATTTGCATATACACATATGTATAATAATAAATAATCAATAAATAACCAAATATCACTAATCCGTAGTTAAAAATCACTGATAAATAAGTTTAGTTCAGTGCAGTTCAGCTCAGCTCAGCTCAGATCAGATCAATTCAGCTGAGTTCAGCCAATGAGAACAGTTCAGTTCAGCTCAGCTCAGTTCAGTTCAGTTCCGTTCAGTTCAGCTGAGTTCAGTCAATAAGAACAAGGCCTAAGTTGTTGATTTGACTTTGAAGAAGTTATTAGGAGAGGTCTTCCATGATATAAGGGTGGATGATGGAAAGTGAATAAGAGGAGGATGGTTATGAGATCTTAGAATGGGAAATCTCGTTGAGGAAAAAGTATATATGAAACCTCTTTGGTGTGACTCGCAAAAGCAAAATTTCGACAGGTGGTAATTTAATCCTAAACATGTTAAAGGTCTCATTACAAAATAGAATAGCATTTTATGTACTTTTTCCATGTACTCCAAATAAGAAGAATAAATTTCCTTAAAATGTTTGGGTGTTTTCTTAATAGGGATATTAATGTTTTGTTTTAATTAAGACGTTGTACAAACTAAAAATTTCTAGTAAAAGATTGGTTCAAAATTTCTCCATTTCTTAAACAATTTAGGAAGAGTTGATCGATTGTTTCATTTTGATGGTTGCAAAGGGGGCTAGTATTTAAAGGGGCAATGATTCTTTTGTAAAGTGTATCTCTAACTCCTAAGCTGGTATGAAAATTTTGCCATAAAAAATCTGGAAAATGGAAGGGATATCTATGTTCCAAATCAAACGATTATCTTCGAGACAGAATTTAATTAAGGCCCCGTTCACTTCACCTTATTTTTGCTGAACTGAAATTATTTTTACTAAATTGAGATATTTTTACTAAACTTAAATTATTTTTACTGAACTGAAATTAATTTTACTGAACTGAAATTATTTTTTACTGATTTTCTATTATATTTCTTCTTTAAGTTAAATGATTTTTACTAAACTGAAATTATTTTACTGAACTAAAAATGTTTTTGCTGAATTGAACTTATTTTTGCTGAAGTGAAATTAATTTTAATAAACTGAAATAATTTTTATTAAATAATATTTTTGTAAGGTGAAGTGAACAAGGCCTAAGTGCTAACCAAGTAGTTGACTAAATTGAAAATATTCTAGACGTAATGAAATCCCATACCTGAGTGTCTAACATGACGCTTCTCGGTAGCAAAATGCCCACAACTTGGCTTGTGACGTTATCGTGGAAAGAGAGCCCTTAACTTATGCTTGCCCCATTATTTGTTGGGTAGAATAAATACTGATTTTTTAGGTCATATTCCCTTCATCTTAATTTTAATTTGCTGAGCTAAAATTAATTTTAACTGAATTGAAACTATTCAGATTCTAATAATTCAATTAACCCTAACATGATACTGGCAAAATAAATAAATAAAATAATAAAAACAAAGAGGATTAATTACTTACGTCGAATGAATTCTACTTTAAATTGCTCTTCGCAAATAAATTGTTATTAAATTCAATATTACAATAATCAAAATACATAAATTAAAATTAAAAATTAAAAAGGTTAGATTATCCTCAAGATTATACCTTTACGCTTGATCTAAAGGTAGAACTTTCCGATCTTGTTGTGGACTTCGAATTACTTAAATAAGATAAGAAATAAAGCTAAGAACAATAGCAATTGTATGTTGAAGCTTCACGTCTAAGCATTCAGATCGTCTGGAATCGAAAACTAGTCGTCGGGTTCAAAATCATGTCGTGAATATCTTAAAATAGGTCAATATTTATTAGCTAGGAGGCGGTAAAGAATAGGAAAAGGTTGAAAGTGCACCACAACACATGAAGATGCACCGCGATGTAGTACTGCAAAATGGTGTGCCATGCTGGAATAGGAGTGACACCCTACAATTGCCATGTCACGCTAAATTTGGCGTGGCGCGGTGCTTTTCCATATTTTGTCGGTTTTTGTTTTAAACATAACTTTTAGTTTTGAGCTTGGAATAAGACAAATAATATACTGTTGGAAAACTATAGAAGTGCACTTTTCAACCCAATCTTAATATCATTTTTAGATATTATGATATAGCTTAAATATTGGCTATATTGCAAGCGTGTCGATTTTGAACTAAATTTAGTATTTGTTCATATCTCTTTCGTTTTGAATAATAATTGGGATCATGATATATCATTAGAAAGCTTATTGCAAGCGTTATCCAACCATGTAGGGTTTGCATAAAAATTATGAGGCACAATAGTCAGATTATCTCGGTATTGGGCTACGATTATTAGACAAGAAAATCGGACTAAGGTTTGTGGATTTTAGAATAAGAAAAGTATTTAGGCTATGGAAATGGCTAAAATGTCTTAGGAAGTTATAGTGGAATAAGATCCATGAAAGGACTATTCAAGTAATATTTCAACCCATCATGCGACACGGACCAAATTAGGTCGGAAGATTGTTTCGTTGTCGGGCTTTATTTGGGGAGACAGTTTTTGGTATCTACAATAATAATAAATCAAGTTAGACATGTAAATTTGAAAAGGCTAATTGGTCTGGTACTTCCTTTGTATTTAAATATAGGAAAAATTGCAAAAATAAGTACCCTTTATAACACCTTTTTTTTTTGTGAAAAAACACTTTATTAAAATTTTCTTGTGAAAGAACACCTAACCCCCCCCCCCCCCCGGCTCCTTTTTTTTTTATTGTGAAGTAACATCTTAACCCGATTTTCGGTGTTTGACTTGTTTTCTGGCGCTGACTTTGCATGTGTGGGTCACATGATCTCATTAAACCATCTTCATCTACTTTTTTCTCTTTTCCCTCACCACCACCACCTCACTACCACCCCCAGCAACACCACCTCACCGCCACCACCAATTTACCACCCTCACCAAAACCATCTCACCCAATAAATCTAAGCTACTCCCATGAAAATTCCACCCCCATCCACCCAAAAACCCCACCCCACCTCGTCACCTCCTTCCTCCATTGAAGCCCAATAGCCCCTTCCTCCATCAAAGCCCAATAGAGCAAGCACATACAAAAACTGAAAGAAAAAAATTGAATCAAAGACTACATTGGTGTACATTGGCCCCTCGAAATTACTCCTAATTCCATATTTTCATCATTAGTGGGCAAAAACAAAGAACCCTAATTTTCAATTTATGAAAATTCGAAAACCCAACATAATTTACAAGAATTCCAGTAAGTACAACTTTACTTTACTCGAAATTAGGTTAATTGCAACATCTCACGCTTAAAAATGGAGCTTCCTTCATCAATGGCGAGTAATTGAGACTTGAGAAAATTAAAAAGATCATAGTTTTAAAAATGATAGATAGAGTAATACTGTAGAGCCAACCACATCAACTTTAAAGAGCTAACCACATCAACTTTAAAGAGCTAACCACATCAACTCACCATTACAAAAGAAACACCGCTGCCAAGCAATTGTTGATACGTAATTATGATTATTATGAATTCTCAATAAAAAATAAATAAATAAACTCACCTCCAAATAGCATTATTTTTATTAAATTTATACACAATTACACACACATCTAATTTCCTGCCCCATTGGCCATTACCACAAATCAATAGAAAATTTGACAAAGAACGCCAAATCACAATTAAAAAAAAAAAAATCAACATTACCTTCTTCGTAGCCTATACCGCTCGAATGGTAGGCTTGATCGATCTCCTCCACCGCAGATTATAGTTTATAAAACCCAATATTATAGCGGTATGACGCATAAAACCCTAAAAAACTACTTTGTATGATGAGTGAAAGGATGGTTAATCCCGCCATCTTCTCCAGATGTGACCTAGGTTCGACTCCTCATTCCCCCTCCTGTGATGCAATGCCAATTGGAATGTTACAATTACTTTTATTATTCTTTGTTGCAAAAGAATACACCAAGTATTTGTATTATTGAATCAAATTAAAAAAAAATAAAAATAAATAAATAAAAAATGTATTTGTATTATTGAAGAGCAAGAAACGCAAAGAAGAGAGTGGGTTCAAACTTCAAATGCGAATTATCACACTAGTGCTCTATAGTTTTACACTTGGATATTGATTGAATATATGGAAAGGCGTAAAGTATTTTCGTCACCAACCTTACCTACCCTCTTTCCGTATCAAATTATAATCTTTGTACATGATTGACTTCTTATTATTTTCAACAAATACATCCGATCAATTCTTTTTGTGTTAAAATATTATTGACACAATTTATACACATTACACAAACTTAATCATAGAAATATACAATTATATTGCTTTGGTCTTTATTTTTTTTGACAAAAACACATGCGTAAATGTTTGATTCTTAAAAATTATACATATGTAGGCCTATTCTCATTTACTAAACTGAACTGAATTGATTGGAGCTGAACTGAACTAAACTAAACTAAACTGACTGAACTGGATATTTTATGAGAGAAGGAAATTAAAAACTGAACTGAACTGATTGGACCTGAACTGAAAATAAACTAGAGAGAACATGCCCATAGTATATTAAGATTACATATATTTCTAACAACAATTATTGAATCGTATTTTATAATATTTATTTTTATTTATTATATATTATATAATTAGTGTAAAAATCAAAATGTTACAAATATCATAAAGCAGATAGAGAAATATTTTGATAAAATATATTTAAATTAAATTAACAACACTGATATTAAGTCAAGTAAACAAAAAACCGCCAAAATCAAATATATAAAAATGGTAAACAAAAAACGCATATGAAAAACAATAATAATTTGATGACTTTTTTCAATAATGTAAGTAATAATTAATTTCATACGTATTATGAATGTACTTATGATCATTCTCGAGTGTTGAAATTCTGGAAAACCACAAGAATTAATCAAACAATTTTATTTATTTTTTTTTTTTTATTTTTTTTTTTTTTTTTTTTTTTTTTGAGGCAATCAAACAATATTCTAATACAAATTTATTTTATTTTATTTCTAATTCAAATGTATTTTATTTTATTTTAATTCCAATACGAATACTTGGTATATGAGCTTACGTTGGATACTTTGGATGTAAAGTGGCTACCTATTATGAAACAAATGGCAATCACATGAAAGAATGCTACGCACGTACTAATCTTTCACCAACCAAGCCTGCACCCACCAACTCTTATTAGTTGTGTTTTGAGTGCCATCATAATTAACAACTCGTCAATTCTCCCTAAATATCTTCTCTAAGTTTTGGTAAACTTCAATCTACGTTTCGTTTACTTTTTTTTATCAGTCAGTTTTATTATCCAAACTTTTTACACTTCAATTCCTCTATTATTTTCCTAAATATCTTCTAGTCAATTTCACTATTTTAGCTTTTATACTACTAGGATGGCTAAGGGGCGCGCGCGCGATGCGCGTGAAGAGCTAGCCATGTCCGAAAAACTGTTTTAGTATGATCTTGTGTCACAATTTTAGTTGTTGGTAGTATTAATGAGGAAAAACTAGCCTTCTAACCCGTGCAATGCACGGAATGTTTATAAGGTGTACATTAGTAACTTTTGTTTTATAATATTAATATGTTTTAATTGAAAAATAAATAACTATAGAGGAGAAGAAGGGGGATAATTGAATGTAATTGTAGAGATATTAAGTTGGGGGAAGAATCAAATAACATTCATACATGTTTTTAATTATATATTTATTTTTTATTTATTTTTTATTTTTATTTTTATTTTTTTGAAGGGAACATTCATACATGTATTGAATTAATGCTGGTTCTTTTTTCAGAATATAAGAAAGGGATTAATTAATAAAGGGAGGTAACATGTGACATTGGTGAAAAATAAAGTTTACGTGTGGCATGATGGGGATGATGGTTTGTGTTTTTAAATACTAAGTATAGATATAGATATAGATATAGATATAGATATGTTAAGAAATATATTTAGGGATATAAATATCCACATCTTATTTAAATTTTTTTTTTTAAAAAAATAAGCATTTAACATTAATGAGGCAAAATAAGGGCCTGTTCTCTTCAGCTTAATTTCAGTTCAGTTTAGTTCAGTTCAATTCAGTTTAGTTCACTTCAATTCAGTTTAGTTCAATTCAGCTTTTAGGGCCTATTCTCATACGTTGAAAATCAGTTTAGTTTAGTTCAGTTCAGCTCCTAATTTCCTTCTCTTATAAAATATTCATTTCAGTTCAGTTCAGTTCAATTCAGTTCAGTTCAGCTGAGTTCAGTCAATGAGAACAGGCCCTTAATTTTCTTCTCTCATATACAATTCAGTTCAGCTTCAATCAGTCCAGTTCAGTTCAGTTCGGTCCAGTTCAATTCACCTTAGTTCAGTAAATCAGAACATGCCCTAAGTAAATAAACAATTTAGCGGATATAAAAAGTAAAGAAAAATAAAGGTATTAAGGGGGCGTTTGGTTCGCGGATTATAGATATAAGGTATGGGTTTAGAATGAACAAAACTCATACCATATGTTTGGTTGTCAAAAATATGATTTTTAAACTCATACCTCAAACCCATGAGGTATGGGGTTTGGAAACCTTGAAGGGGAGGTGGGTTTGGCTCATTCCATTCCCTTAGGTATCAAATACATGAAATTAAGGGGATGATATTTCATTCCAGAATTGAACTAAACACATTAAGTATCAAGTTCCAACCCGATACCACCTTAACCCTATTCCTGATTCCAAACCTATACCACTGTGCGAACAAACGCCCCCTAATAAGGTAGGGATTCACATTACACGGTAAGACGAATATATCTAAAAGATCTAACTGACTATTCTATTTTGGCGTGTAGAGAGCCACGAAAATGAGTGATAGAAATTGATCTTAGGATCACCTGGCACTAGAAGGGGAGCTCTAACCACTTGAGCTATACTTCACTCTCAGATCTTAATTGACTATGTTTATATACAATAGTGCAAAAATAAGTTAAAGTTTAGTGTAATACCCCTAATATTTGGAGAATATTTTCTTAATTAGTAATTTCTTTAATTATTTGAAATAATTAAATATCTTTTAATTTATGATCTTGGTCGGTCCATACTTTATTAATTAACATTGTACGCCGTTTTTAAATTTATTATTTTGTAATTCCGGATTTTATCTTAGTAATACTTAACAACCTTATCTTAATTATTATCTCATGAATTACAACTAATCTTAATTTTGATATTATCGATATATTTTAACTTGATTTAATTATCAAATCCAATTATTTTATTTATTTAAGAATGATTTTCGTTTTTTTATTATTATTTTTTTTTTTAAAAAAAAAAAGAAGAAGAAGAAGAAGTTGGCCGTGAGAATTGAAGTGATTTATTTTTATCTTCAACCTTTGTTAAATATCTTAATCTATCTTACTTCCTATCTTATTTCCCTAACCAATTAACACCTATCTTACTTTTTCCTCTAATATATTTCATTATTTTCCTTTTCACATAAATTAATCTAGGCTAAATGGCATTTAAATTCATTTAACTAACCAAACTTATCTAGTTTTCACACTAATCCTATACCTTCTTGAACTCTATCTTTTCCACTCTTAAACACTATAAATAGACCCTCAACACTTCACAAATTCCTCACACCAAAAATCATAAAACTCTTTACTCTACTCTCAATCTCAAGCCCTCCTCTATTCCTTTCTTGTGCTCAATTAAACACCGCAACCGAACCACCATTTCCGCCGAACATACACTACCCTTCTCTCGTCAACTTGTGCCGACCCATATTAATATCGTTGCCGCAAGCTAAGGTGCCACGCACCCTTCTGCTTATTTTTGTAACTTTACTCTTTTTATGTATCCATAATACTACTATTATTTAGTTTTACTACTACTCTAAAGCTAATACTAGTATACTTTTATTGATATTATAGCTTTTTTGTACAAATAATACGTACTAAGAATCATCATTATAAAGGATTATAAAGGATTGGTTTATAAGTTAATAGTTTGGTAATTCATGCACTAGTAGAGTATTATTTAGAGTTTTGTGTTTATTTTTGTTAACCTTATATTAATTAAGGTTATTTTAATTGTGTAGGAGGAGTCCCTCGATCGTGGTCAAGTTTAGTGATCGTACCTTAATTGTTCTCGTGATCAAGGTACGTATAGGTGGCTAGTTCCTTGATACAAATTTTGAATGCGTGTTTTGTATAATGTTTGTTTTAATGATTGTTTGAATAAATGTTGCGTATGAATATTTAAATTAACGATTTTCATGACAAGTTAAAATATATAATTTTATGTTAAAGGTTTGATCTCTAAAAGTGTTGATCAATTTAATAAAAGTTGTTGATTTATAAATCACTTGATTTGCAGCTCATTATGAGCCTAAGTATTTGATATTTTAATTGTCCCCCTACCCGGGACTGGTTAAGTAAGACCATGAGCTTTGTATAATCTGGTCTTTCCTCGAGTATAGTATAACTTGCTTGGGGGTATGCACACTTAGATGAGGAAAATTGGTTTGAATTTACATTTTAAAATTGGAAGTTTATAAAATTGGAAATCTATTGGTTTGGAAAGCTTTTATTGATGAACATTACTACCCTTGAAAGATTTAATTATAGAAAGTCTAATTTTGATTGTGACTTGTGACAAGTTAAATTTAAATGGGTATTTCGAAAGCATGTTTGTCTAATGAAAGTATTTACAGGCCTTGCACTTATACGTACTTAGCGTTTGTGCTAATCTGTTTTCCATTTTGTTTTGGTTCGTCGTGTTTACCATTTTTGGTAAGCAGTCTTAATTTCAGGTGTGGAGTTGTTCATGCGCATACTAGAGTCGGGATTGGGATCACGTAGTTAGGAGATACTTTTATTTATCTGTGGACAAGTTATATCGGATTATTTTTAAACATTTATTATGGTTATTTTTATTATTATTAATAAAAGTTAGTTATTTTTCCGCTGTAATTAGAGTAATTAATTAAGCCTTACGTTTTCACGTGGCGGTAATACGCCCAAGTCTATCTCTACGATATTTGTATACGTATAAATATAGTAATTACGTAGGAGGAGATTTGGGGATACTACATTTAGTCAAAACTAGTGTGTGGCCCAGGCGATACTCTGGGGTTTTTTTTAAAAAACACTTGTAATTGAATAAACAGGTTCATTCTTTATTATTTATTGATTCATTATTGTTTATAATTTATAATAATTTTTCATTAAACCATTTGAATAATATAAATTATTTATGGTACAACTATTGATTAAATATACAAACGTGTTCCTGACAAAAAAAATTATTTAAACATGTCCTTTGTTATTGTTATAATAAAATGAAAATACAAACATAATTATTATCAAAATAATTAAATAACTAAAATTAATTTATACGAATAATTAGTTTTTCTTGCTTGTATGTATTACCTCGATTAGCATAATTATCAAATAATAGGATCTTTTTTTTTAAAGAATTGCAGTTATTAAATGTTCAGATCTCCATCCAATCTATATAGTTATATATTTATGAGTCGAGTATAAAAGCATGATTTATATATGGATGAGATGGTAAGACACTCAATGCATATTTTTGTAGTTATATGAGTTCGAATCTCATGATAGACATTTTTATTAGAAGATACTCATGACATGGCAAGGGTGCCACGTGGCACATAAACGTTTTTAGGAACGCTTTGTAATATATAAGTATAGATATAGATATAGATATAGATGTAGCACATCATATTCATAACTAGACCATGCACATTTTTTAAAGCACAATTCTCTTCACCTCATATTCAGTAAAAAAATAATTTCAAATCAATAAAAATAATTTATGTTCAACAAAAATAAGTCCAGCTAAGTAAAACAATTTGTATTCAATAAAAACCAATAACTTTAAAAAAGATACTTCGTATATAATAGGGAATCTGTAAAAATAATTCAAGTTCAGTATAATTAATTTTAATTTAGTAAAATAGTTTTAATTTAACAAAAATAATTTCAAGTTAACAAAAACATGCTGAATTGAACAGGGCCTTCATCTATGATCCATTGGTTTATATTTAGTTGAATTGTCGCGTTAGAGATTTGTAAATAAGGTAACGGTCACACCCTCCGCCCCAAAATAAATGTAGCGTTAGTTTTTAAAATTTATTTTTTTTATTACACATTCTAACTTAGACCAAATTTTCACAATATAAACTTTTTAATATTTAAAACAGAGTGAATGGTGTATAATATTCCATCATAGGTAGTGTATAATTATTGTTTTCGTATATAATTGGAATATAGTTTTTAATACAAAATTAAATACTTCCACCGTTTTTTATTAGATACATCACTTTATATATGTAGAAGTTTCAATTTAGATGCATCACTTCTCTTTTAATCAATAAATTCTCTCATATATATGATTGAATGAGGCAGGAAGAAGCTATGGGTAAGAAGAAGGATCCTACTAATTCAACACCTCTCACAAAAGTCAACCACCCTACCTATGTACATGTAGCAATGCTGCAGAGTAGAATGGGAGATAAGAGAATCCCCTTCCCGAAACATATGTAGATGATGAAGCACGGACTTGACCACAAAGACAACAAAGTGAGTTCCTTACCGTCACTACCAATATTGCTTGATATATATGTTATCAGGTATAGAGGTGTTCGTATGTACAATAAGGTTCGGGGTATAACCCTAACTTATCTAAACTAAATCAAACTATATTACGTGTCGAACCGAACCAAAACTGTATTAAAACAGTTTATTGCAGTTAAGTTTGCGATTCCACAATATATATACTACCTCCGGTTCACATTACTCGCAACAAAGAAATATTTTATGTCTCACAATTAATACCCTTCTTTGCGAGTAATGTAAAACGGAGGTAGTATTAATTTGTAGCATCAAAGCTTAACTAGACAAATTTTAAAAAAAAATTGAAAAAAAATTAGCAAGTATGTCCAGAGGAAGAACTTTATTAGTTCTTGCCTCCCCCTAAATATTTCTAAATTGTTGATCATAAGTACTAAGTCGTCTAATAATTATATACAAAAAGTTATGACATATTCTGCGCTGTTTAAGTACTTTTATTTTTAAGCAAAAGGTTGGACCGTTGGAGGATAAAAATTTGTCCCCTAACTTTTTGCCAAGATCCGCCACTGCATAAATAAAACTAAACCATAGATTATAATTTTTAAAAAATTTCAACTCAAATTGTATTGTAAACTGATAAACCAAACTAAACCATTATTGTTTAGTGTGTACTCCGATGGGAATATCCGAACCACTGACTGCACATACTGCTGAAGTCTCGGGCACCCCCCGCTGGTTCAGGCTGAACAGCTGGAGCCTCCATCAGCACCACATGAGTACCTGCAAGAGAGAGAACATAAACTGTCTTCAGGGGTGGATTTGAGGAACCCCCTCCGATGGCTAAGTAATTGTTTGCCTTTTGGAAGAGTAGAAAGCTTAATATGTTTAGAGAGAGAGAGAGATCAACACCCTTTATGTGACATATGTGGGGTATTTATAGTGTATGATAACCCAAATTTCAGTGATCCTGTGGGCGGCTTACCCTGGTCGAGCTAGCAGCCGCAACCCCACAAGAGATGGTATGAGGTGAATCATGCCAACTCTTTTGATCGTCACTCACCCCTTGAGTAAGGCTGAGAGCAATGGAATAAATTAGCAGGAGCTATCCCATACAATTATAATGCAATTTAATTTAAAATTTGGTGCATTTTAGAAATTAGCCCAAACTCTGGCCCTGTTTGGGAGAAAGCTGAAAGCTGAAGCTGATTGAGTTAGCTGATTTTATTAACTAATTTGATTAACTTATTGTATTAACTGATTATATAAAAGTATTTGGTAAATAGCTGATAGCTTAAAGGTGATTGAGTATGTGAAATGACCAATAAGTTAATTGTGGGGTAGGTAGTTTAGATAGGATTTTAAATTAAATGAGGTTATAAGTGTCATTTCACAATAATTAATGAATAAGCTAATTGAAAAAGCTCATTATGAGTTTTTTCAAAAAGAGCTTATTTAGTGAAATAAGCTCTTTCAATAAGCTTACTACCAAACACTTGTATTAGCTTATTTGACTAGTCAATCAGCTAAAGTTAGTCAAATAAGCTAATATATCCCCAATAAGCTTACTACCAAACAGGGTCTATGTATACCTCTAAATCCCTATTCAAGTTTGCAAATCAAACTTTTGCAAAAAAATCATGAAACTACAATACTCCATACTCCATAGTCCATAATTCATACGGTAGTTGAGTACTCCGTATAAATAACCAAAAATGTACCGACGCTTATACACGTGGAACGAATTACTTTACGCCATCGTGCTGTTTTTTTTTTTATTTTTTTTACAAGTTACAAGTAAAAAAACAAAACAAAACAAAATGAAATAAATTGTGCGCACCGTGAGCAGCAATTAGCAAACCTCAAATTACCATCTCACTCTATTTTTGGGACCCACTCACCTTCCTTTCACATAATCCCAACCACTACACCACTCTGCCGTCTCTTCACGATCACCTCACGCGCGTCTTCTCATTCAGATCCATATATTTTTTTTTACTTATTGTTTAATCAATTTCTATTTTTATATTTGCATAAAATTTTGGTCCAAAAAATCAGTACCAAAATAAGAAATATTATTAAAAAATTAAAAAAGTGGCAGATCTAGGAGTATAGAGTAGTATACCCAAAAACAAAATTATAAATTATAAATAAAATTAAAACTAAAATATTACGGATTATTTCATATTATTTACTTCCTCCATCCCTAAATTACATTCCTCTTTCTCTCTATTTATTTCATATTAGGAATTAATGCTAGAAAGAGGAATGTAATTTAGGGATGGAGGGAGTACAACTTTTAGTTGAATGCTATACATTATCTGTAACAAATGTTTCGTTTCTAGTTTAAGGTGTCATTTACCTCTATCTCACTCCTCATCACGTGAATCCATGTTTTTCTCTCTTTAGTTTTTACACTCACGGACGTAGGAGAGTCCGTGTGCCCTCCAAAGTTACAAATAATACAAGGTAATGAAACAAAAAAAAAAAAAAAAAAAAAATAATAAAAACACACACTCACCAACCCCAGAGATCTCAGTACCCTGGGTCTATAAATACCCAAACGACTTCCTACTAAAATGCTCGCCTTCTACCTCTTACTCTACTTTCTATCTCTACTTTCTCTCTCTATTTCTTGGCGGTAGGAACCGATTCTCTAAGGACTCATCAATGGCTCCAGGTTCCTCCTCAAGGTACTTTCTCTCTCCTCTTTTTTCTCCGATTTTCATTCTCAACCATTCGTTGTTTTGAATGATTAATCGCTATAATTATCATTTTGATTTTTTGTTATTTATTCAATAATCAATTGTTTTCTTTCACATTCTTCGTTCATTTTGTCATTTTTGTTAATCGAAATAAAAATTCATGTGAGTGAGTTCATTCATGCTTTTTCATTAGTTAATTTGATTTAGATCTGCTTTTTGAGGTGTCGGTTTGTTCAGATTTATCTTTATTCTTTGGGATCTGAATTTTTTTAATTATAAAATGTAGATCTGATGATGAAATATTATTGATTAATTAATGTCGGATCATAGGAAACTAGATCTAGCTCATTTTGATTGAACTATAGATCTGTTGTCATTGTTGTGCATTGTGATTATACTTTGATGATATAGCTTAATTCATTTTGATTTAGGATGATTAATTTTTGTGGTGTATATAGCTAATTGAACTAGGTATTTGATTTGATAGTTTAGTATCTGAATTTTGTGTGATTAATTTGAATATTCAAATCTGATTATTAAGAGTATGTTATAATGATTAAAATAATTAGTTTAAGGTAGGTAGATCAATCATAAAATCTGTTGTCGTGAGGTTCGAATTTACGACCTTTTTCGGCTGGAAAGTTGAGGTTATAGTTGATACTATAGTGCACATTTGATCCATTTATTCTTAAAATGTTGTCAGATATTGAACATTTAATAAGAGTTTCTGAAAAAAATGCATTTGTAACATTCTTTTATCACTTTTCCTGACATGTGAGCTTTTTAATGTATGAATCTGAGGAAAATGAGATAGTTGAAAATCGAATTGAAGTAAAAATGATTTATAATTTTAGTTTAATTATTTAGGTGTCATTTATGCTAGTGTAGTAAATGTCTGAAAACGACTTGAAATCGAAAATCTCAAAATGTATAGCAGTACATGAATTATTTAGCTGATCATTTATGTAGGATGTCGATGGACATTAGAGTAATGTGGATTTTTTGTCGTAATTTGATGACCTGTTTTTGAAATTATTTTATGAAGTGTATACACGAATCGTAGTTTGATTACCGTATGATTGGCAGTTGTGGAAAATGGCGCTAAATCTTGTTTGAATTGTTTTTATTGACTTGCAGCATGGCATCTCACATCGTTGGATACCCCCGTATGGGACCTAAGAGAGAGCTTAAGTTCGCTCTTGAGTCTTTCTGGGATGGCAAGAGCAGCGCCGAGGATTTGAAAAAGGTGTCTGCTGATCTAAGGGCATCCATCTGGAAGCAGATGTCTGATGTTGGTATTAAGTACATTCCCAGCAACACCTTTGCTTACTACGACCAGGTCCTTGACACCACCGCCATGCTTGGTGCTGTTCCCCCAAGGTACGGGTGGAGCGGTGGTGAGATTGGATTCGATGTTTACTTCTCCATGGCCAGAGGTAATGCCTCTGTCCCCGCTATGGAGATGACCAAGTGGTTCGACACCAACTAGTAAGTGATGACGGCCTTCTTTGCTTAATTTAAATAATATCAAGTTTTATCGTGTTCTGTTTTGAAAATCGTCTTTGAGCTCATATGTGTGATGTTGCTTGTTTCAGCCATTACATTGTCCCCGAGTTGGGCCCAGAAGTAAACTTCTCTTACTCTTCCCACAAGGCTGTTGAAGAATACAAGGAGGCCAAGGCTGTATGTGCTCATTCACTTATATTAATACTATATTTCCATAAATACTTTATTAAGCTAGGTTGAACTGGAAAATGCACATTATGCAAGCATTGTTGGTTGATAACCGGATTAAATTAAATGATTGCTACTTATTTGATATTGAAAAATCTTTCTTGAATTCAAGGGGATGGATATGTTTGAAATTTGATACAGAACATGCTCTAGGGTTATCTGTGAAGAACTTAAACAAGGAGTGAAATCATCTGAAATTTGGTATTAGTTATGAAGGCCTTGATATCAAAATAAGTTTTCACAAATAGGTTTAAGGTTTCCCTTGAGGATTTCTTGTCACTTGTTTACCTTAGATTATTGTTATTTTCTGTTCCATCAATAACTAAACCCTTTTCCCCAGAGGGTTCTTGATTGTCGTGCTCTTAGTTTTTATTTAGGGGGCTTTCTTATTGTCAGGGGATATGTATTGCTGATATGAGCTTCTTCTGTTCTTTAGTAGTCTTTATAAAGTCCAGTACAGTTTTTTTTTTTTTTTTTTTTTTTTTTTTTTTTTTTTTTTTTTTTTTTTAAAAAAAACACTTGGTGATTATCGAAGTAACTTATCTTATCGTTTGTCCTACAGCTTGGAGTAGACACTGTCCCAATTCTTGTTGGACCAGTCTCCTACTTGTTGTTGTCCAAGCCTGCTAAGGGTGTTGAGAAATCATTCCCTCTGCTTTCTCTTCTTCCCAAGATCCTAGCAGTCTACAAGTGAGTATCAGCATCTTCTATAGTTCTATTTATTATTATTTGATATCTAGTTTCTGATATTTATGCTTTGTTTACAGGGAAGTTATTTCTGAACTAAAGGCAGCTGGTGCTTCTTGGATTCAATTTGATGAGCCTGTGTTGGTTAAGGATCTTGAATCTCACCAATTGCAAGCCTTCACCGAGGCTTACTCTGAACTAGAATCTACTTTGTCTGGCTTGAATGTTGTTGTTGAGACTTACTTTGCTGATCTTACCCCTGAGGCATACAAGACCCTTGTTTCATTGAAGGGTGTTAGTGGATTTGGGTTTGATTTGGTTCGTGGAACCAACACCTTGGATTTGATTAAGGCCGGATTCCCCTCAGGCAAGTACCTATTTGCTGGAGTGGTCGATGGAAGGAACATCTGGGCCAACGATCTTGCCGCTTCCCTTGCTTTGTTGCAGGGCCTTGAGAGCATTGTTGGAAAGGGTTGGTGACTTAACTTGTATCTCAAAACTAAAAAAATAAATTATGTTGCCTAATAAAGACGTTTGGCTAACTTAGTTGTTCTTTGCTTGCAGACAAGCTTGTGGTCTCCACTTCCTGCTCACTTCTTCACACTGCTGTTGATCTTGTTAACGAGACTAAGCTTGATGATGAGATCAAGTCATGGCTTGCATTTGCTGCACAAAAGGTTGTTGAAGTTAACGCTTTGGCCAAGGCATTGTCTGGTCAGAAGGATGAGGTAAAACTCTATGCTACTACACTTTTGCTTGCCAGAATAAGTTTTTTTCTCCTTTTTTTGTTAAATTAAAACAAGATTTGGATATAGTTTTGTGAGAATTCCTGTGGTTGTGAATTTCATATTTGATCCCTAAAAATTTTATAACTTTTTTTCAGGCCTTCTTCTCTGCCAATGCTGCTGCTCTTGCATCAAGGAAGTCCTCCCCAAGAGTGAACAATGAAAATGTCCAAAAGCTTGTAAGCAGTTCTCCAGCATCTGTCATATTGTTGGTGTTAATACACTAATGTTGTTTGTGGATAATTGATGTTCAAATAATTGATGTGTGCTGTTTGATGCAAATTAGGCTGCTGGATTAAAGGGATCAGACCATCGCCGTGCCACAAATGTTAGCTCTAGACTTGATGCTCAGCAGAAGAAGCTTAACCTCCCTGTTCTCCCCACCACCACTATTGGATCTTTCCCACAGACCGTGGAGCTCAGGAGGGTGCGTCGTGAGTTCAAGGCCAACAAGTGAGTCATCTGAAGCAATTTGAAGCCACAACTTCAACTCACTTCTTATTCATTAATTGAATCCTGTCTAATACTGGTGCTGTTTGATTACTTCTTATAGGATTTCCGAGGAAGAGTATGTCAAGGCTATCAAGGAGGAGATCAGCAAGGTTGTCAAGCTCCAAGAAGAACTTGACATTGATGTCCTTGTTCACGGAGAGCCTGAGGTGAGTTTTATGCCTTATTGTTAATCCATAGAAAGATTAGTATGCTAGGTTTTCATCTTCTGATTGCATGTGCATTTTTGGTTTTGTAGAGGAACGATATGGTTGAGTACTTTGGAGAGCAATTGTCTGGTTTTGCCTTCACCGTGAACGGATGGGTACAATCATATGGATCTCGATGTGTGAAGCCACCAATTATCTATGGTGATGTCAGCCGCCCCAAGCCAATGACTGTTTTCTGGTCATCCACTGCTCAGAGCATGACTTCCCGCCCAATGAAGGGTATGCTTACAGGGCCTGTGACCATCCTCAACTGGTCCTTCGTCCGTAATGACCAACCTAGGTATGGTCTCTTTCCTCAGAAACTGGGAATTTGATAAAACCCTGCTCCAAATAGATGGTTTGGATTGTGGCTCAAATTCTCATATGTTTATTTGTGTCATGGTGTATTCAGGCACGAGACTTGCTACCAGATTGCTTTGGCCATCAAGGATGAGGTGGAGGATCTTGAGAAGGCTGGAATCAATGTTATCCAAATTGACGAGGCTGCTTTGAGAGAAGGTTTGCCACTCAGGAAGTCTGAGCACGGGTTCTACTTGAAGTGGGCCGTCCACTCCTTCCGTATCACCAATGTTGGAGTCCAAGACACCACCCAGGTAACTTTTGCTACATTGTGACTCGTGTTGCTGAATTTTGTACCAGGGAAGTTCTTATGCTACAAAAATGAATTTCAATGCTCATCTCTATTATTGGCTTCCTTTTGCAGATCCACACCCACATGTGCTACTCCAACTTCAATGACATCATTCACTCCATCATCGACATGGATGCTGATGTCATCACCATTGAGAACTCTCGCTCTGATGAGAAGCTCCTCTCAGTCTTCCGTGAAGGTGTTAAGTATGGTGCTGGAATTGGTCCCGGTGTCTACGACATCCACTCTCCCAGAATCCCACCAACTGAGGAAATTGCTGACCGCATCAGGAAAATGCTTGCAGTTTTGGAGTCCAACGTCTTGTGGGTAAACCCTGACTGTGGTCTCAAGACCCGTAAGTACGGTGAGGTTAACCCAGCTCTTTCCAACATGGTTGCTGCTGCCAAGCAATTGCGCCAAGAACTTGCCAGCGCCAAGTAAAGGGTTTCCTGAAGGTGGTGAGAACATACAAAAAAGCTTTGGTGGATTCTTACATGATAATATTGGCTTTCAATTTCCCAATAATCGAATTAGATTAGCTTGTGAGTTTTAGTATGTGGCTCCTTTGAGGAAGCCTTGTTTAGATTGTTGCCTGTTTTTGGAATGTTTAGTTTTGTTATTAAAAATTTTCTTCATCCTTTGAGAGTTCGGTCCTTCGGTTGTTTTCGATGAGGATTGAGGACTACTCAGTGTACCTCTACTATGAAATTTAAAGAAATGCCTTTTTCTTGCAACAAACGTCTTTTTATTGCTTTGTTTGAATTTTTTTCCACGGACAATATGATTCGATGCAGAAAACAGAGCCAAATAACAGAGCCCTTATCATCTCAATATTAGATTAGTAATTACAGTACGAATTTGGTAGATTGACAATTGTTTTTGGAACATTCAACATTAAGTCGGAAATATGTAAGAATATTCCACAGGCAAAAATGCTATCAAGAATTTTTTTTTACTGAGAAGAAAGGATTTCATTGATGAAAAATATCCAAACGGCACTTACAAATAATTAAAACTTCATCTGGAGTAATACAATATGTGAGTTAGCACTAATTCGGTTTGAGATCCACGGATGAGTAGTTGTTTGGGTGAAAAAACTCATAGGACTTTCTAGATACTTTTGGAGACGGTGAAACCCTAAATCTTCAATCTTTGGAACAAAGAAAATAAACCTAATTGAATACACACCATCATAAAGTTGCAGGGGCGGAGCCAGAATTTTTTAATGAGGGGGGCCAAATTTAATATATGTACTATTATCTCGTGCACAAATATAATAATTTTTGTAAAAAATGTGAGGAGCAAATTTAAATAAAAGCTAAAAAAGTGTGATGAGAAAGCCTTGAACCTATGACCACTAGAATAGATCCCATTACTCTATTTCCAACTTAGCTATAACACACTTAACAAAAATTATTACAAAATTTAATACATAACCAAAACCAAGGGGGAGGCCATGGCCCACGCTAGCCCCCCTGATTCCGCCACTGTAAAGTTGAGTTCCATTTATTGAAAGCAATTAAAAAGTTTTTTGAGGAAAAGAGATGAAAGAGAAAAGGAGAAGAGTGAAGGATAATCTTTAAAAAGAACAGAAAAAATCTAGCAATAGAGGTTAGAAAAACCTTCCCATCAAGAATTTAAGATAGGATAAAGTGGCTAATCCCGACTAATATTTTTTATAAAGTCCATGATTCATATGATTCATCAATACATAACATGGTACTATGTATGCTTCTAATGTATGGCATATCCAACAACCTTGTCCTTATTTCAATGGTACTATGTATGTATCTAACGATAAACAAAATATACCTTTAAAATTTCGCAGAAATTGACCAACTTACTCGTGTTGTATGAATGTATGATGCTAATACAACACGAATATGTACTCAGAATCCCCCCTTTTTTCGTGTATGATGTTTGATGCACAAGTATTCTATTTTGGAGATGGTTTATAGCAAACTTTTGTCTTTCCAAGACCTTTCATTTTTTTTATTTTTTCTTCAAGTATTCTACCGTTACCAAATTTTCTTCATGGGTGCCAGTGATATTCAAATCATTAACATACAATGTAATAATAACACATACTAAGCTATATGTGAGTGCATGGGCAGATAAGATCATTCTTATAGCCTCCATTTTATTGGTGAACATGTGAACCTAGGCTTTTTATTATTGATTTATTCCTTAGTTTAATTCATACAAACCCGACTCATTCCTTGATAATTTATATTATAATAATTTATTAAGAATAAACGAATATTGTTTCCATATGGATTTGACCCTACTTCCTTATCTATTTCAGTTTGTAGTTTAATAATTACTTTGATTAAGTGATACGACTTTAGCCTGTCATTAAACAAGAGTTCAATCAACCAAAAAAATGAATAGAGAACATAGATCAAGGATGTAAATGCTTTCCATAATTCCATTAATTAAAGGATAAAGTTAGGGTTTCTACAGTCGTATTACAAGAGGAGCTAGAAGATTACTTCCATGCATGTTCATACCAATTGGAATGATTGAACGATCTTCAAAACATGCTAACTAAATCTAAACTATCGCTTGACTACTAGAACTAAGAAAAACGTTAAGCAAAGCTTAAAGAAAATGAAATGATTTGTTTGTTGTTTTTGTTGATGTCATTGTTTGTAAATCTTCACTTATTTATAGGAATACTCCTTGAGAAATTTACAAAGAGTTTGCCTATAAATCAATGTTTACAAAATACAATACAGAAAAAAATTACTTTTAGTGGCCTAGACTTTAAAACAACACATTAAGTGGTAATTAATAGACGTTTAACATACAAGTAGGTATTTAGTTCTTTACAACACTTGACGATAGCTTACAAACAATTTTAATACACCAAGACACAATGTATGCAACTAGTAATTTACTAGTAATTAGAAAATTTAAAATTAATTTTACTGAGCTGAAATGATTACTGAAATTTAGAGTAGTATATTAATGTTCCAAAAATTTGAAAATTACTAGTAAGTTTCATCACTTTCTAAATAACCAACAAATTTATACATCTAAACAATACAAAATCACTTACTACCCAATATTTAATTAATTCAAATACAAAGAGAGTATTAAAATAAGAAGTAAGTATATATTATAAATTCCCTCATTTTTTAAAAGTAACACTTTTCTTATAAGTACAATACTTAATCTTTATATGAATTAAGCCCTGCTCACTTCACCTTATTTTTGCTAAATTGAAATTATCTTTAATAAGCTGAGACTATTTTTTGCTAAAACTTAAAAAAACTTTACTGAGCTGAAATTAATTTTATTAATTCCCTATTATATTTTTTTCGTTACAATTATTGTACTAATTTTTACTATACCGAACTTATTTTTGCTGAAATGAAATTATTTTTACAGAGTAATTTGAAAATTTTGAATTTTGGTACATCGAAAATGACTCCTTTTGATTTTTTATACCCATTCAAAATTTTATTATACTTTAGTACCCATCAAATTTAAAAATTATAGGTTTTGGTACCTTCATCCATTCTTGTCAACTTATTCGTTAGTCGGGCCCAACCATAAACCTACCACCTCCCAGCCACCCTTAGCCCCTTCCCCGTCCCTTCTATGCGGCTGCCGGCAACCCCGAGAACAACCTTCCAGCCACCAAAACACCGATTACCACCCGAAAACCACCTTTCAGCCACCAAAACATCGATTACTAGGCACGCAACCCACCACAATAGTCTGCCGCCGTGGACATGCCGAAGCTCAGCCGCTGCGGTCAGGCACATAACCTTGTAGCCACAACCCCCGACGATTGTTGGGATTCAAATCTAACATACTCTAGCCACTACCCCACCACTTGAAACTCCCAAATTCACCTCCCCCACTCCTGAGCCCCAAACACTCACCCCCACACCATCGAAAACCCTAGCCGCTAGGGTTTCAAGGTGGGGGAGGGAGTGATTTTGGGTTTATGGGAGGGAGGGAAGGGTTTTTGTGGTGGTTTATGCGGTTGCACTAGGGTTTCGGGGAATGGGGAAAACAGGGGTTGTGGCTGAGATTGGAGGAGGGAATGGCAGGGGGGTGGGTTCGGCAACGCCGGGGGAACGTTAAGGAACCGGCACGGGGAGGGGGTGGCAGTGGCTGTTTTTTTTTTCTTTTTTATGTTTTTATAAATAAATTAAATCATTAAATAATTAAATAATGGGCCCCACTTAACGGAACCCTAACGATTTCTGTTAAGTGGTACCAAAGCCCATATTTTGTAACTTTGATGAGTACCATGGGTACCAAAACTCAAAAGGGGTCATTTTTGAGGTACCAAAATTAAAAATTTCCAATATATTTTAAGGTGAAGAGAATAGGGGTTTAATTTGCATCACTTATTAGTTATTAAGATACAAAGAAAGTACTCTCTCTGTTTACCGTTTTTAAATACTTGCTCCATTTCCTTTTTTGGAAAGCTTTTACAATATTTAATTAATTTTCTCACACTTAGTGGACCCAACATAATACTCTCTATCCTCCTATTCTTCCACTACTTTTTCTTTTTACAATTTTTTATTTTCTCAACTACCTCACTACCTTCATATATTACGTTCTCCAATTTCTCCTAAAACTCCGCACATGGAGAAACAAAAAAAAAAAAAGAGGGAGTAATAACTTTCAAATAGACAAATACAGTACTTTTTATTGCGATTATTACAGACAAGTTAAGAGACACATGCATTGCGTGTGCAATAATAATTAAAGATTATAGTTGATTAATAATAATTAAAACCATTTTTATAGAAAAAATCGATTGCATATTCGTTTTATCAACAATTAAAAAAGAAAAATAAATTTACATTGTGCTATGATTATTTTTTCTTTTAAAAATTTAAAAACTTCATCATATCTTATTTTTCCAGGTGTGGATCCAAGGGTTCTGCTGGATGAGCTGGGTCCCGTCAACTACCTACACAAGACAGCACACGTAAACTGCCCTCGGGGGTGGCTCGAGGAACCCCTCTCCGAAGCTTAAGTTAGAGAGTGTTTTGTGAGAGAAAGTGTACTTAGAAAAATGTAGAGAGTGTAATAACTTTAGTGTCTAACCTCTTTTCCGTTGTACTTTACCCTCTATTTATAGGCGTACTATCTCCTTCGTGGAGAGTTCAGCCTGGTCAGCCCATGCGGGCTGACTCTGCCGGGCTGATGAGCCCTCCTTTAGTTGCTTACTCGGCAGTGAGTGCGCACCCTGGGGGCTGGGTGATAGTTCAGCGGGAGCTATCCTATACAACTAGCCCCTCAAGAGGTGGTATGAGGTCACTCATGCCGACTCTTTGCCTGTAAGAACGTTCTTCTCAACTGAGCCCAGCTGGAAGGAATAGCTCAGCAGGAGCTATCCCCTACAACTAGCCCCTCAAGAGATGGCGTGAGGTTCTTTTCATGCAAGCTGTTCTGAGCGTGTGGCCTTATCGGCCCTAACTTAATGGGTCGTCTGACTGAAATAACCTGCACACTCCTAGCCCCTTAAGTCTCTAGGGTGTTAAGGCGCCCTGGAGACTTGGGAGGTCAAGTAATGCTATTGCCGAGTCTGCTGCCCTATCGCTTGTATGGTGACATTTGTTCCAGACTTGAGAAGTGACGAGCTCACAAAGAGGAATTTCGATCACTCCCATTGAATTCTGAGAAAAGACGAGCTTGTAGAGAGGATTTTCGATCACTCCCGCTGAAGTCTGTGAAATGACGAGCTTGCAGAAAGGATTTTCGATCACTCCCGCTGAAGTCTGAGAAATGACGAGCTTGCAGAGAGGATTTTCGATCACTCCCGCTGAAGTGCTCTCTTCTCAGAGATTTTTTTATTTATTTATTTTTTAATTTTTTTTAGGGCGGGAATCGCATTTGCATGAGTGGGACACGTGTTGGCAATCCAGGCTGTCAGTTTGATTTTACTGAAGTGACATGGCGGTTTGGCTTTGCCTTGTGTCTAACTGCCCATTTACTCCATATTAATTTCACTGTCCCCCTCTTTAACTTATTTCTTTTTACGCCTCCAATTTTTTCATCTTCCCTCTTCATTATTTTGGCATTTCAAAATTTTCGCTCTTTGCTCTTCCTCCGTCAAGCGTTCTTGATCCTCCATTGTTGTAGTAAGTTCTTGCTTCTTCGTCTTTGTTTTTGCCTTAATTTTCGCTTTACTTGCTTTTTCTTCCTTAATTCTTTCTCTTTTGCTAACCTTTTCCTTCTTTGTTCTTCTTAATTGCAGATTTGAACTTTCGTCTTGTTTGGGCTTTTATCTCCGCCATTGTTGTTGTACCCTGTTGCTTCTACAACTTTTTCCTTAAAGGTACTTACTTTGTACCTTTTGTTGTTTGTATTTACCCAATTTTGCTTCTTTTTACTTTTTCTTCGCAAGATTGTGCCTTTTGATTCTTCCCAATTGTCGCTATTCCCATTTCTTCTCTTTTGTTGTTGTATTTGCATTCTTGGCTTTTTTCTACTTATTCCTTCATTGTCTCTAAACTGATTCATTGATTTTCTCGTGCCCCATTGCTTTTTCCTTCCTTTGCGGGCTTGCATTCCTTTGTGGATTTCATAATGTCTAACGCCTCTAATAGTCAGAATATGAGTGAGCCTCAAACGGCCATAGGATCGGATTCCTCCTCTTCCCTTTCAGGTGAGCGCCCCGCGCACACTTCTTTTATTTCTCCTACTTCTTTACAAACTGTTATGCCTCCTGACCTTCCCCCCGCTGCGAGCGGGATGGGTACTGCTGCGACTCCTGCTGTTGCGTCTGTCAGACAGTAGTCGTCCCGCTGAGGGTAGTGCATTTTACCCTTTCCAGCGTAGACCCCGTCCTGATTTCTTTGATCCTTACTATGAGCGGGTGCTTACGCTGGATGGGATTCCCTTATCCCATCTTACTCGTTTGAGGTTGCGCGCAATGCGCCATCAAGTGTTGGCTGATGCTGTTAAGGCCAATCCCCCTGATGTGTCTCTTGTTAGCCCCATTCCCCATGTTCAACCATTAAACAGTTTTGCTTGGCTTGATGACATAGCTGACATGCATCGGTTTGATCATTATATACTGCGTGGTGGGAATACTAGGACTCCAACACTTTCTCCTTCCCCAGCAGTTCAATCAAGGAGAATGGCTGAATCTCCTGGTGACCGCTCATACTTCGACTGTCAGCCTACTTATGTTGTTGAGCCCATAGAGGAGGGCAAGACTGAGTTCTTCCTTGACGACAAGTGCTATGGGCCTAAGAACTGTGTGCTAGATTCCAGTTGGCGTAAGGACACTGAGAGACTGAACCTGGCTGCCGTTGGGCAGAAGTTTTACGGTTTTGGGGAGGGCTACGAGCTGGTTCTGCCTGCTAATGGTGCGAAGTTATCAGCCCCCCTACAGGTCATATTGCTGTGTTCGCCTCGCAGCTAGACTTGGGCCTGAGGTTCCCCTTGGAACCTACCTTAGAGAAATTGCTGCGTGCTTTTAACATCTGTATATCTCTGGTTCACCCTGCCTCCCTTCACACCCTGATTAGTTTGATGTGGTTTCCGAGGTTTCGAAGGTACCTTGAGTCTCTGCATTTGTTCAAGTCTCTCATGAGCCTGAAAAGATCAGCCTCTGGGACTGAGTCAGGGTGGTACTATGTTGCTCCCAAAGAGAGTAGAGTCTAGTCCTACCCAAAACTTGAGCGTTTCAGGGACTGGACTAGCAAGTTTTTCTGGGTGAGGGTGCCTTCCAACTTTGCTGCTCCGCGTAACTTCAGAGAGATTCGCACCAACATGGCTGGGGTCACAGTTTCTCCCTCTGAACTTGCTCATGAGACAGAGGCTTTTGAGGCTCTACAGGGAGCGGGGACAGGTGACTCCAAGTTTCCCAAGGTCTGGCTGCCCAACTCTATTTACATCGTGGGTAATGAGCAGCTTTCTGCCATGCGTTTGTGCCGTACACATGATTCTGGTAGGCTCTTTCTGCCCTTTGCCTTTTTTCTGTTTTCTCCCCCCTTTTTTTTTGTTCTTGTCCTTCCGCCTTATTTGACTTTTTGTCATTTTGTGTTTTCAGGTTATGACAAGTTGGACAAAAGCATGCTCGGGCTAATCGATAATTGGAAGGACCCCTTGACTGCCACTTCTGAGAACCCTCCTCAGCTCTTTGATACGCTGGAGGTGTATGCGGGTTCCCTGAAGGGTGATGTGTGTTTGGCTCCCGCTGAGCTGCGGGCTGTTGTTGGCACCGTGGCTACTAGTGAACGTGTTGGGTCTAGCCGCGCTGAGCCTGAGCCTTCGTCTTCTACTGTTGGGAGTAGGCGTGACACTTGCCCTGCTCCTCGAAAGGTGGCTTCAGATTATGAGGCGTTAGTGGCGCCTACTGCTTCCCCTGAGAAGCAGTCTGTCGCGGCTTCCGGCCGGGTGGCACCTCAGACTTTTGCTGCCAAAAGGCAACGTGAACAAGCTTTTGAAGAACCAAAGGCTACTGCCGATGATTTTGCTGACAATGTTCTCCAATTTCCCGCTGAGGGGATTGAGACCACTGCTGCGGGTGAAAAACCCATGTCCTCTGCTGAGCATGTTCTGCTCTATCCTACTTCTACTGTTGATACCGCTGCTGCGAAGGACGCTGCAGTTCCTTCTGTTACAGCTACTGATTTTTAGCTCCCTGATGAATCTGTCATGGAGCTCACAAGAATTCCGCCACGTCCCTACGGGCTGAGTGGGCGGCTCCGAAGCGCTACCCGGGGTGGGCTCTCTCGAGCTGCGGGCTCTCTCCAGCAGGATCGTCTAGTGATTGACCTGGAGAACGATCCCATGTCTTCTGCCCCTGCTGGGGATGAGCCAGAGACGAAAAAGGCTCGCACTTCTCCTGGCCCAGACACTTTTGCTTCCACGTCTGCCAACACTGGGCACCCAGGTGGGAACGTTGGTGGGGGAGATACTCAGAACTCTAGTGAGCTTAACCGCTGCGTTCACCAGTTCTTGGGTGATGCCTTTGAGAATCCTCTTTCTGCGTCCTCTCTCTCTGCTGGAGGGACTTTTCGCCCTATTGGGGTCTTCGAGTTTGCTGAGGTCCCTATTGGCATTCATCTTCGCCCTATACTCTGTCCTTCTGGAGCTTAGAACGCTCCCTTTCGGCCTTTGATGAATGTGAGGGCTGATGAGTCTTTATTTGTAGACAACCCTCAGAAGGGTGTACTCTAGGATACCGCCTAACTCAAGGGGTTCGTCTCCCTGCGAATTCTACGCGCAGCTCAGTCAGCCTTCCAGTAGCTACTGCTTGCCATGATTTGCAGAAGGTTAGTCTTTGCTTTTAGCTTTTCTTTTTCTTGTTTCAACTTTTCTCTGCTTGTATTGCAGCTTTTGTCTTACTTTACTTACTGTTATGCTTTACATTTTGTTGTTAACTTCTTTTGTTAACTCCCACTTTGGCTAACTCCTCTTCTCTACTTTTACTGCAGCTTGTTATGTCTGTGGGGGATTTGTCCAATGCTTTCCTGTCAGTGGAGAAGGAATACCAGAACCAGCATAACCCTTTCCCAGAAGACTCTAGAGGTTCAGTAGGCTCAAGCTGAGAGGGATGCTATGGCCAATGAGGTGACTCCGCTGAGAGAGAAGGCGGATGCCTTGCAGCTCCAATTGGGAGAATTTCAGCTCACTCAGACCAAGCTGAAGGACTGCGAGGAGTAGTTGGGGACTTCTCAGGCCAGGGTGAAGACGTTAGAGGCGGAGGTGGCAGACTTACAGGCTGCGCATGTTGTTGCGCTGGAGGCTGCTAGGAGAGAGACTCTCAAGTCTTTTGCGCTCTCTCCTGCTTTTGCTAAGCTCCTGGCTAATCGCCATGATGGAGGATGGGAAGGTGCGGCTCGATGTGTTAGTAGCTTGTATGGTTAGGGTGAAGAGCAGTAGGCTCGCTTTAATGCCTTCTGGGCTAAGGTTGAAGCTGCAGGTGAGGCTAGTTTGTTCGACCTTCCTGCTGATCACCCTCGCGCTGCGGGTTGCAAGATTCCCAATCAGGCTGTGCTGAACTTGGAGGTGCCTCTCTGCCCTGACGTTGCTGCAGCTATTGGAGTGGAGTCCTTGACTGGTGATCAATAAAAGTTATGGCGGCTGTCACCCTCCTACTCCAGTGGTTCCTCTGAGTTTCCCTCACCCAGATCTGTTGTAACTAGGTAGTTTTCGTTACTATCTTTAGGGTGTATAGCTGCCAAAGATTATATTTCTCTGTGTATTTTTAGAATACTTTATCTTTTGCTGCTGGGTATGCCCAGCTTAACTTGAATTTGTGATCTCCCAACTTTATTTGCTGAGTGTTTCCTTGTCCTGGTGGACGAGGGCTCAGCTTTATTTGCTTTGTATCTGACTAGCTGAATGTTTACTCTGCCTTGGTGGGCTGGGGTTCAGCTTTATAATGTATGCTCTTTATGATCTTCTCCTGCTGCTTTGCTTGCTATTTATTTCATTGTTTGCACGTTTGCCTGGAATCTAAAATTTCTTAGCAGTATCCAGATCTTTTAGCATTGCAGCATCTTTGCTATACTTGGTGGGGCCTCGTAGGTTGGGCCTCCCTGTCTACTCGATGTAGTTGCTTAGTGCTTTTCTGCTTCTTTTGCGCTCTGCTGTGCTTCAGCAGGGATTTTATTATATTTTGTCTTTCTTGCTTTACCTACTTCAAGTGTTTGTGCGTTGTGTACTTCGCTTGGCTTTGGCCAAAGGTTTCGTCTGCGTGCTGGTTGATATATTTAATTGAGTGCTGTTTGACTTATCCTTGCTGAGACTTGTTTGTGTCGATCAGCTTTTTGCCTATTTCGTCTGTGTCATCACCTTGCTTTGCTGCGGCTTACTTATGTCGTTCAGCTTGCTTATGCTGAGACTTACTTATGTCGTTCTGCTTGCTCATGCTGAGACTTACTTATGTCGTTCAGCTTGTTTATGCTGAGACTTATTTATGTCATTCAGCTTGTTTATGCTGAGACTTATTTATGTCATTCAGCTTGTTTACGCTGAGACTTATTTATGTCATTCAGCTTGTTTATGCTGCCTGCTTACTTTTTTTTTGTAAGGGCATACTGCTTGGCTGCCCTCTCCTTTCCTCTCCCCCTCGAAGAGATGGGCTGATGGGACTAAGAGGACCTTAGTGTTGCCCATGTAGCTCATCTTCTTCTTTTCCTCTTCTCTCCCCTGCTCAAGCTGAACGTGTCAGGCTCCCCCTCAGGCGTCCTTGAGGTGGTGCCCTGTTTTGCTATTTGCAGGTGAGGTGAGGTTTTAAGGAGGGATGCCTTCGTGTTGTCATTTTGTGCTAGGGTGCTTCTTGCCTCTAACACTTTACCATTATTCTTGTTTGACTTCTGCATGTTAGTATATAATGCTTGGGCATATAAACAAATTTATGTAACATACTCCTCACGCAGAGGCTTGTATTTCATTGAACAAAAATGGCTCAAATGCCTTAGTTAACATAACATGGACTGAGTAAAGGTTTATCAAGCTTGAAGCAGCTATATTTCAGACTATTTAAACAAAATATTTCTTTAACACATCAGCATTGAAACTGTTTTTTAAGACCCGACCTTCTTGATCTGCAAGGAGGAACGCTCCAGGTCAAACCTGCTCATGGATGATGAAAGGGCCTTCCTAGTTTGCTGACAGCTTTCCATTCTGATTTCCTCTTCCAACTGCTGCTGTCCTCCTGAGGACTAAGTCTCCTGCTAGGAGCTCCCTATGCTTGACCCTTTTGTTGAAAGCTTTTGAGATCCTGCTTTTCTGGGCTGCCAGCTTAAGGGCTGCTTTTAGCCTTACTTCCGGCAGGAAGTCTAGCTCTTCCAGCATGCGCTTTTCATTTCCTTGCTGCTCATAGTGCTGTATCCTCAGGCTAGAGATTTGCACTTCCACAGGGACAACTGCATCGACTTCGTAGGCCAAGGTGAAAGGGCTTTTACCGGTTGCCCACAGGCCCTTGTATTCTTCCAGCTTCTTCTGTAGGGCTGTCAGGATCAGCTTGTTTGCTGCTTCTGCTTGGTCGTTGCTCTGCGGGTGGCAGACTGAGGCACTTGCATACTTGGTGCCCATATCCCCCAGGTAATCCTTTATGGTGTTGTAGTCAAATTGACACCCATGATCGAAGACTATGCAATGTGGCACCCCAAATCTGGTGATGATGCTTTTCCATATAAATGTTCTGACTTGGGTTGCCTTTATGTACTTGGTGGGCTCAGCTTCTATCCACTTTGTAAAGTAATCTACTGCCACAATGAGATACTTCCTGCCCGCCGACCCAGTGGTGAAAGGTCCCAATATGTCCATTCCCCACTGAGCGAACGAGATCAGGCTGAGGATTGGAGTCAGATCGTTTGTTGGCTGATTTATGACTGGTGAATATTTTTGACACTTGTCGCATTATTTAACATATGCTAGTGTGTCTTGCGTGAGAGTTGGCCAATATGCCCCTCTTCTAAGGACCTCCACTCCCAATGTTTTCCCGCCAATGTGGTTGGCACATATTCCGGAGTGGGCCTCTTCCATGATGCCCTCATGCTCCCATTCTGGAATACACCGCAGCAGTGGCTTTGAGAAGCCTTTCTTGTTGAGCTCTCCATTCATCACTACATACCAATTTGCGTCTTTCTTCACCTTTTTAGCCTGCACTTCTTCATCGGGCAGCGAGCCATGAAGTTTGTATGCCAAGATGTCTGAGAACAAGGATCTTTGACTCCTAATGCAGTTTACCTGCTCCTTTTCAGCAATGCTACTTTCTTCTAACACTTCGACCATTACCGTTCTTGTGAGGCTTTGCAAGGTGGAGCTGGCCAACTTAGATAAGGCGTTAGCTTGAGAGTTTCCTGCTCTGGGACTAAGTCTATCTGGAAATGGACTAGCTGGGCTGCCAGTTTTTTTCACTTTGGTTACATATTTCATCATAGTGGCTTCCCTTATCTCATATGCCCCCTGCAGTTGGCTGGCAACGAGCTGAGAATCAATCTGCAGGTGTACTTTACGAGCTCCGGCTGCGAGGCTCATACGCAAGCCTGCCAGCGTCGCCTCGTAATCTGCTTCATTGTTAGACGCTTTGAACTTGAACTTGATGGCATACTCAAATACGTTTCCTTCTGGAGACGTCATTATGACTCCTGCTCCACTCCCCGTTTGGGCTGAGGATCCATCCACTTCCACCTTCCAGACTCCAATGTCATCTTCCTTCTCCTCATAAGAGGCTTCCACTATGAAGTCTGCTAAAGCTTGTGCCTTAATGGCCGCTCTAGGTTTGACCTCGAATTCATACTCAGAAAGCTCGATTGCCCATTTTAAGAGTCTACCCGATGCATCCATCTTTTGTAATGCTTTCTCCGGCGGGTGGTTTGTGAGGACCTCTATTATATGCGCGTCAAAATATGGTTTTAGCTTTCTTGCTGTTGTGACCACTGCGAAGGCTAGCTTCGCTACCAGGGGGTACCTTTGCTCTGCCTCAGTCAGCACGTGGCTCACAAAATATATCGGCCTTTGTTGCTTCTGTCTTTCTACCAGCAGAACGGCTGCGATTGTCTGTATTGATGCTGAGATGTATAACTACAGCTTTTCCCTTAGCTCCGGGCTGATCATTGTTGGGAGCTTAGTTAGATGCTCCTTAATACCCTCAAAGGCTTCTTTTTCCTTAGCCCCCCACTTGAATTCTCTGTTTCCTTTCAATAGCTGATAGAATGGCAAGGCTTAGCTTTGTCTGCTGACTTACTGATGCATGAATCTGGTCAGTGCGGCCATTCTGCCTGTCAACCGCATGACATCTTTAATGCTCTTAGGCTCGGGCAGACTGAGGACTGCTTCGACCTTTTATGGGTTGGCATCTATTCCTCTCTCGCTGATCAGAAAACCCAAGAACTTTCCTAAGCTCACTCCAAAGACACATTTCTTCGGGTTGAGCTTGATTTTATACTTGTTCAAGGTAGCAAATGTTTCCTCCAAATCCATGATATGTCCAGCCTGCGTGACTCTCTTAACAATTGAGTAGTCAACGTATACTTCCACATTTCTTCCTTTCTGGTGAAGGAACACTCTATCCATTGCCTTCTGAAAAGTTGCCCTTGCATTCTTCAGCCCGAAGGGCATAGCTATGTAATTATACACTCCCCCTTCAGTGATGAATGCAGTTTTCTGCTTGTCTGGCTCGTGCAGGCTGATCTGATGGTACCCTGAGAAGGCGTCCATAAAGCTTAGCAGGGCGTGCCCGCTGGTTGAGTCTACCAGTTGATCTATCCGTGGCAATGGGTAACAGTCCTTCGGGCAGGCCTTGTTAAGATCCGTGAAATCAACACACATTCTCCATTGGCCATTTGCCTTCTTCACCATGATCACGTTGGCTAACCATTCTGGATAGTCTCAGGGTTTGATAAATCCTGCTTCCAACAGTTTTTCCACCTCTTCCTGGATTGTCTGGTTTTTCTCCGTGGAGAAGCTTCGTTTTTTCTGCCTAACTGGCCTAATATCCTCCTTCACATTCAGCCTATGTACCACGACTGCTGGGTCAATTCCGGGCATTTCATCTGCGGAAAATGCAAAAATGTCTTTATTCTTTCTCAGCAGCTCTATGAGGTGCACCCCTACTCCTGGATCAATGTCTTTCCCAATTTTCACCGTCCTCGAGGGATCACCTTCTGTGAGCTCGACTGTGACATGCTCTCTGCTGGGAAGTGGTCTGACCACTTCTTCTTTTGTAGGCTCGAAGTTTTCCATTGCCAACTTCTGTTTATCTTTTTCCCTGTGATACTCTTCACGCTTCCTCTTCCTAGACTTCTTCTCAGGCTGCTCAGGGAGTCTTCTCTCGGAACCTGACTGTTGTCTGGTTTTGGCAGGCTGCTTCAAGGCAATTATGTAACATTTTGGGCTGTCTTCTGACTTCCCCTAAGCTTTGCTGATCGTCCCTCATTAGTTGTGTAAGCCATGGCCAGGTGGTAAGTGGATACCACCCCGCCTATCTTGTGGATGAGTGGTCTTCCCATGATTACATTGTAGGGTGAAGGGGAGTTTATCATGAGAAATTTTGCTCGGACATCACGCCTTCTTGACCTCTCTCCTACCCGGACTAAGAGTTCGATTATGCCATCTGGGGTAAGCCCCGAGCCATTAAACCCGGTGACCTTGTAGTTTACTCTTTTCAGGTCTTTTATGTCCAACTTTAGCTCATTGAACGCACTGATGTATATGATGTTGGCCGAGCTGCCTCCGTCTATCAGTATTCTATCTACCTCCCAGTTTGCAATTCTCATTGTTACCACCAGCGGGTCATTATGAGGGTAAATTATGCCCTTCTGGTCATACTCATCAAACGTGGCTCGTGGCTGCGGGGGAAGAGGCGGCCATCTACACTTATCATTGTCGTTAATCTGACGTATCATTGCCCGTAGGTCAGCCCGCGCTCTATTAACTGTACCCTCGCTGATTACGTACACCCTGCCCTCTAGCTTGCCATCTCTTTCCTTGTCTCCAGCTGGACCCCTATGACCTCCTCTACGGTCAGCTCGGCCCGCTTTATCATCCTCCCTCCTTCTGGGAGGATAATCACGCTGCTTAAATTGACTCAAGTATCCTCTCCTGACTAAGTCCTCTATGTTGTCCTTCAAGTGCGTGCACTCGTCAGTGGTGTGGCCATAGTCCTTATGAAAGTCACACCACTTACTGGTATCACGGCTCCTGTTTAACATCCTTGGGGGTGTCTGCCACTTATCATCAGCTTTGTTCACACTGAATATGTGAGATCTGGAATGCGTTAGTGGGGTACATTGATCAAACTTCCCAGGCCTTGGCCCTCTCCTTGGATCAGATCTTCTGAGTCCTACGACCCTGTCCGCTTCTCTGTGGTTTTGCTCAACCCTTCTTGGCTGGTCCACCCTAGGCACGTTCTCTGCCCGGGTGACCTCTGCCCGCCTAACTGAGTCACCTGTTGCTTTCCTACCCAGCATTGCTCTGTTAGTCTCATCTGCTTTGATGAACTCGTGCGCTTTACCCAGCGCTTCAGCGAGCGTTTTGAGGATCTTACGCCCCATATACGCTCTGAAGGGTGACCCTGGCAGTAGGCCACTCTGCATTGCCAATAGTGCTACCTCCTAGCTCATATTTGGAATGGTTGTTGCCTCCTTGTTGAATCTGGTGATGAACTCCCTCAGGGGCTCATCCTTTCCCTAAACCAAGGACATCAACTCGGTTGTCATCTTGGTTCTGTCCACCAGGGTTATGAAAATTCTCCATGAACATTCTCTTCAACTGGTTGTACGAGTATATAGAACACTTGGGGATGGCGCCGTACCATTCCGCTGCCAGCCCCTCCAGAGTTGGCGGGAAAAGCCTTACACCAGACCGAGTCTGTCATGGTGTAGAGTACCATATGATTCTCGAAAGCTAATATGTGGATTTTAGGTGTTTTGGTCCCATTGTACTTGCAGCTCGGCATCTTCACCTTCTCCATAAGTTCCTCCAGAATCTCCCGGCAAAATGAGGAATAATCTGAAACAACCTGGATTCGCGCTCGTTTGTCTCTCTCCGGGCTGGGCCCTCGCTTTGCGGCCGGTGACCTACTACGAGGGACCCGCTTCTCCGGGCTGATTCGAGCGGGGGTTATTTCCTCCACGCTCCATTCTCGATTCAAGTTGCGAGCTTCCAGCTCCAATACCTTTTTCCTCAGTTGAATGAGCTCTTTTTGCTCGGGGGTGAGAGTTGAGACTTCCGGCTTTTTTCGTTGCCGGCTCCGCAGCTGCCGTTGTCGGTTATGGGCTTGCCCCCTTACCCATATTGGTAAGGACCGCCGTCATTGCAGCCAGCTGCTCCTTGTTGCACTTAGAGAGGTTTTGCAGAATGGCTGGCATATTTACAGGCTGCGGTTTTTGGGTTACAGGTGCTGAAACGATAAGCTCATTGTTTGCGCCTGTTAACGACATTCCGTACTTGAAAATAGAGCTGGATCCTACCGGATCTATAGGTTTCGCCGCTGCTTTAGCTGTAGCTGATGTCGATCTGATGGGGTTGGATTTCTGTGAGAAGGTCGATTTGGTGTTTCCGGTGGATTCTTTTGGATCGCTGGTTATTGGGGTGATTTTTGTGGTGTTTGGCTGGTCTCATTAGTTTTGGACGTGGGTGTTTGCACAGTTTCTTCTACGGCCATGGTGGTTAGTTAACTAGTCCCTAGCTCAGTTGGTGAACTTCAGGTTAGATGATCCTAGCCCCTCCTTCTAGCGCCAATTGTTCCAGGTGTGGATCCAAGGGTTCTGCTGGATGAGCTGGGTCCCGTCAACTACCTACACAAGGCAGCACACGTAAACTTCCCTCGGGGGTGGCTCGAGGAACCCCCCTCCGAAGCTTAAGTTAGAGAGTGTTTTGAGAGAGAAAGTGTACTCAGAAAGATGTAGAGAGTGTAATAACTTTAGTGTCTAACCTCTTTTCCGTTGTACTTTACCCTCTATTTATAGGCGTACTATCTCCTTCGTGGAGATTCAGCCTGGTCAGCCCTGCGGGCTGACTCTGTCGGGCTGATGAGCCCTCCTTTAGTTGCTTACTCGGCAGTGAGTGCGCACCTTGGGGGCTAGGCGATAGTTCAGCGGGAGCTATCCTATTCACTTATATTGATGGATAATGATACAAATACAGAAATACTATTGGAAAAAAAGGCAAGTTTTATTTTGCTAATAACTAATTAGCCTAATTGCAATATTCCATACTCTCGTATTATTTCTTGCAAGTTTATCATATCCTTGCATAACAAATTAACAGTGTTTTCACCCTCTTGTCCCAAAAAAAAAAAAAAAAAAAAAAATAGTGGTGACTGAAAAACAAAAACGTAAAAGAGTTAAATATTGGTGATTGAAACTTCTTTTTATTGAAACAAAATTTATTGACAAAAAAGTACTTTCACTTTATATAGTACTATAGTCTATAGATATACCTATCACAAGAGTGAAGATGAGGTCATTTCCCAAAATTACCAAATCAGTTTATTACCAATAGTGAAATAATCAATTTGCAACATAGCTAACATCTGCATCTTTGCTTTCATTCACCTACAGGATTTTCTCTTTCATACACTCCCCTCCCTTCTCATTCCCTTCTTCTTCTTCTTCTTCAGCAATTTTATTCTTACTCTTTAATACTTCTTCAATTTTAGGGCAACAACAAATAAAAAATGTTCAAATCCAAATTACAAGAGTATTGTCAATCAAAAAAATGGAATCTTCCAGAATACTCGACAACAAGAGAAGGGCTTGATCATTGCCCTCAGTTTCAGGCTACTGTTACTGTAAATGGCTCAACTTTTACTACTCCAAATCCCTCCAAATCTTCTAAAGAAGCCCACAATTTGGTTGCTAACATTGCTTACCAACATCTTACTGGTAATTTTTGCTTCATTTTTTGTTGTTGTTGATTTTTGGGATTTTGTATATATTTGTTTTTGGTTAATTATCTCCAGGTTGGTTTGAATGTTTGATTATGTTTTAGATTAATTTTCTAGTTCAAATTGTTTGAAATGTCATGTTTGGGGAAATGGGTAATTTGTTTTTGGATTATTTCAAGGTGGGTTGATTTTTAATTTGTGATTTTGTATAATAATATTTCATGGGTTATGTAATTGGTACAAATTTGTATTGAATGCTGGCACTATGAGCTGAAAAATAGGATGGAAATAATTATTTTTTACTACAACTATAATTATTACTTGTATATCAGTAAATGCAAAGTATATAATTATTTTTTCCTTCAAAAAAAAAAAGTATATAATTATTTATTTATTTTTTTTTTCTGGTGTTTTAGGTATTTGAATTACACTTTTTAGAAAAAAAAAATGTATCACTTTAGCTAGTAATGGTTGTATTTTTGTTAATTTTCTTCGATTTTGAAGCTGTATTAAAGGTTGTTAGAAACTGCTGATATCAACTAGTTTTGTTTTGGCTGGAAATGATGTCAGCAGTTTCTCATATAGTACTTGCTGCCAACAAACAGGATTTTCTTATGTACTTTACTGCTGTTTTCTGAGCTGGGAGTAATCTTGAATTTTTTTGCAGGTTCTCCTATTGCAAACAATTGTTTAATAGTTTCACCAACTTTTGTTGATGCTCAGCAACCCAAAATGAATGAACCTTTGCAAGCTGCTACTTTTAGTGATGTAAACTCCTCAAGTCGGGATGATAAGAAATTTAAAGGTGAGGCAAGATGTGTTTATTTTGAATGCTTCTATTTGTTCCTCTTATAACTGAAATCAAACTCAAAACAGATTTGAAACAACTTACTTTATGTCTCTTGTCCCTCCTTTTCCCAAGCATTTATTGATTGGTCATAAACATCTCTGATGGTGTTTTCATAACACCTTCACAGTTCTTTACTGAAAGGTGCCTAGTGCATCTAGGTGCATAGGGCCTATGTGTTTCACATGCACATATGAGGGCAATTTGGGGTTTTTATTTTTTTTTCTCTCTCTTAATGGTACAGTGGTACATTTAATGCATAATCAAATTTTCCACCACTGCTTTTTCTCATGTTCCCATTATTCACAAAAATGCCATCCTATTTGTTTCATTGGCACATAGGCCGTATGCGCCAATACTTCTCCAAAGGTGCCTTGGTGAATTCTTTCCTCAATAATTGCATATACCAAATACATACCCAAAGATTGTTAATATTTCTCATCAAAGATACTACAGAGTACTGCGTGTTTTTGGTTATAGTCTGTGAATTATGGTTCATACTGATTGTCTAATAGAAGTTGATTTGTGGTGTTTGATAGTTGCATATTTTTACCAAGGTTGTCTTTGAAGTTATTGAGCTGTTGATGTGCCATGTACATTTATTTGAAGTCTAAGGAATTCCAACTTCATGTAGGTCTCTATCAAATGGTAAACAAAATGGAAATAATTCGAGATAGACAAATACATAACAATGGTGACACAATAATCTATATGGAGGAAGGACTCTTCCTCCCAAACTTTTATCATCTATAAAACCCGTTATAAACACAAAAATCATTTGTACATTTGGTGTCTCACCCGTGAGTCACCCTAACTTTGGTATCTTGCACCTGAGCAACTTAACACACAGTATCTCTTCCTAGAGACATTCCATGTTATCCCGAGATCTCCTCTCGGTATTACACACTATAACTCATAGTATATGTATCCCATAATTATAGGCTAACAATCACATAATTCAACTAGAACTAGAATTTCCAGCATAATTAAGAAAACTATCTTTTCCTACTTATATTCAATATATTGTTTCCTAACTTCTACCAAACTCTTTATCTTAAAGCAATTATATAATTCTATTTTCTAATACAATACAAGCAACTTATGTATATCCTACCCTTATACAATTGACTTGCAGAAATTAATTGCAAAACAAACTGTGTTGAGCTTGCTTAAGAACTGAGAATTACTTTCCTTTAACTGAACATACTACAGGGTTTTCACCTAGCTTCGAAGTGGATCCTGGTAAATTTCATTGAAGCAGAAAGCTTCTAAACATTGTCTTTTGTAAGAGAAAGGGACATTTAGACATCAAACAGAAGGGAGAAGCCCATTAATTTTTGCAGTGTTTGAGACCTCATATTTCTTGCCCCTTCAAATTGCAGTAATAGACAAATTACCTCATTTTTTCTAAAATGGTGGTTGCTTGTGGACTTGAAGTCTTTTTCTTCTAATGTTTTGAATAATCCTTCTATTGGCTGTAATGAGGCTTCCATTCTTATTCCTCACTGGTTGTGAAGGCCTTGGATTAACTTAGTTGAACATGTCTGTAGGTTTATTATGCCCATTTTGGTTTCTAAAAGGACATTGTAATTAGCATTTCTCATGCTTTCCTTTGCTTTTTTTGAAAAAGGAAATTGAAGAAAGTTTCCTTTCTCCCTTTTTTGGAATAAAATTAAGAAAAATAAAAATTTTCATTGCTTAGACATCTCGTTGAGATGTATATATATATATATATATATATATATATATATATATATATATATATATATTTTATAATAAAAATATAATGCTTACAGTTGGTTAGGAATTGAAAACACTAATCATCATTGACACACCATTTCCGATTTTCTTCATGTGCATAATCATTGGGTAAACATGGCTTGCTAGATTACCTTGTATTCTGGAGCATAATTTCAGAGCACCAGTGGATTTAAAGAGATGCTTATTATGCTGTACATACTTGCTAGTTGCTACATACATTTTTGTTTCTTATTTCTATCTAGGAGACTTCAATCTCTTTGGTTGGGGTTCGATGGATATTTGAGCTACTTCATGGCTTCATGCTGAATCTAGGCTCAATACAAAACCTGAAATAGATCTGAGGCATCATGTTCTTTTCATCACTAAAGTAAGTAGCATCCACACTAAACCTATATCTTCCTTCAAATACGCTAGGAGAGCCACATTGTGTGAATTGTGTCATGGGGTATCAGCTGACGCTCCAAATGGTAAAACTGCAATAGATTGTTGTCTTGACCTGATTTCCATTTTTATAGCTGCCCTGCAGCCCCTAAAAAGTATACTGAGTTTCAATTTGAAAACTTTACATCCTCTTCTATCCCTGTGTGTCATTCTCTTGTTTTCCCAAAACCCAAATTTCTGAAATCCTCTGCCTTACTACTTATCTGCTGCATAATGCTCCAGTTGCGGGTATTGTCGGGATTCTTCCGTTGGATGCTTGGGACTTATATGATAGGACCACAGACCACCTCACGACTGAGAGAGAACTCACTCCAATGTGTGACCTTTGCTTAATAAATTAATGGACGTGGATGATTCTGGAGTGTGACTGGGTGATGTGTTAGGGGTTCTTTAAATCCTTCCTTGTTTGAATCACCTCCTATATATCCTTATTATGTTAATGCACTTTGACTCGACATCCTTGTGGCTATACTCACTCTATCAGTCTATCCTCATCAACTATGATAGGAATTAGTTGTATGCTTCAGGCTGCTATTATCAAGTAGGTATGTTTATGTTTTTCTTGCTTTGATTGTCAAATTGCAATCATCAATTTGTCAGTATTGACTATGTGTGTTAATGAATTACTGCAGTAGCATAATTGATTCTAAATTACATATTACTCCCTTTGTTCTTTTTTGTTCTACTCACTTTCCATTTTATTTCCTTCTTTGTTGTTCTACTCACTTTGCTTTATTCTATTTTTTGGTCTAGCCCTTTTACGACCTTACCCCTTCAACCCCACAATTATTACACCTTTCTGCACTCTCTCTTACTTTATTCACCTTTTCTTATACAAACCCATCTTTAACATTCTCTTTCTCAATTTATCCTACTTTATGTTACACTCATTCACATTCTTGATTTTTCTTTAGCGTAGTTATAGTAACCAAGTTGAATATTAAAGATTGGAGAGGGAGTGTATTTTTATTTGATGACTGGTTGGATACTACAATTTATGATTGATTACATATATTAATCTGATGAATATGATTGATTATGTATTGATGGATGTTGTCTTCAATAGATTAATCTAGTAGATTAATTATGCTCTCAAATTTTTTGTTACCAGATATGGCACATTTATATAAGAATCAACTGCAGATCTATGCTCAAAAGAAAAATATTAATCTCCCTGTATACATTTCTGAGCGAGAGGGCCCTCCTCATGCTTGTCGTTTTAAATCCAAGGTCATGCTAGAGGGGAAGACTTATGAAAGTTCTGAATTTTTTAGCACTATTAAAGATGCTGAAAATGCTGCTGCAAAAGCTGCGTTAATGTCAGTATCATCTGATGAAACTGAAGAGGTTGGTTATAAACCTATAGGCACTGTGTGGTCATCTTCATTCGTATTTTCGTGATTGATTAACACAATAAACTTTTATTTTGTCACAATTTGCAGGAAGATCCAGGTTTCTTCAAAAATCTTCTACAAGAATTAGCTCAGAAAGAATATTCTTGTTTACCAGCATATGTTACAACCCGGTCTGGCCCTTCTCATAACCCAATTTTTTCTTCAACTGTTGAAATAAAGGAGGAGTCCTTTACTGGACAAGAAGCAAAGACTAAAAAGTTGGCAGAAATGAATGCAGCGAAGGTTGCCTATATTGCTATGAAAGAACGTAAGATACTTTGAAATTGATCATTTTGATTACTTGTTTACTTATTTTTCATTGTACAATCTACCAAAGGGTTTAATTTGCTATTAGAGATGATAATTTGGCGAAGGTTGATATTGATTTATCTGGACTTAAAGAATCGACATGTGGTAGATATGTAATGGAGATAAAATTCCATATTTGATTTATGCTTGCCTGAGCTTTTATGATTTGTCAATACTAAATACCTTCGTCTGCTTACCTTCTGTCTTTTGTTCATATTATATACTAAGTATAAGATTTTCTAATGCAAAGGTGTGGACTGTGAGGCCGGACTCAGAAGAGGGTACACCTACTGTTTAGAGTTCAATTTACCTCTTTAACAAGCAATGCTCAAATTCAGCTAACAAACTGTTCATTTACATCTACTCTGTGACAAACTTCATAGGAAAACATGGGAGCCTGCCTTTGACCTCAAATTCAACAGCATCAAGCCACTAACAATGGTGGAGGTTGGAAGAGTGCCATCTTCTATCTCATATATCCTACTAGCCATTAACAATAAAGTTGGAGGTTTTGATCCAGCACATAATCTTCTGTTGCTATTTTAGTAACAAATTGACACCCAAAGAAAGATTGTAAACAAAATGGCAGTAGACTGAAGGTTTTGAAATCTTGTGATATTTAACTATCTGTTCTCCATAACCTATCTTCATTGAAGCTTATAGAACATTAAGTCTGTAAGTTTTTGCAACGGCTTACCTCTGGAGTGCACAAGAAGGCCCATATCCCTTCTGATTTTTATTGAAGTGAATCTAGTTGTTATCCTGATTAGTATTTGTTTTTCTTGATTGAAACTAATCTTAACTCTTTCTTTTTTTTTTTTTTTAAAATTTTTTTTTTTTTATAAATCTTTGTTAAATGAGGTTCATGATATCTACTGATTACACTTGATTTTTACTGGTTGAAACTGACTATTACTTTTTACTTACTAACTGATTTACACTGGCTATTAATTTTTTCGGGTTGGAAAGAACGGGGAGGAAATGGTGTCCAGTAAATTTTCCCCATCTGAAGTCAATTGTCAGCATCATGGATAGACTTGATTTTCTGACTGGACTTACAGTCTTTGCTAGTGTCAGCTATAATTCATGTTGGAAAGGTGATTATAGTATTAGTTATTGCTCATCAGACATGTGATCTGTGCTACATTTAACCAAAGAGAATCTTGCCTAATTAGACAAACACCCCAATATTCTTGCTCCAGCTGCAAGATCCAGAAGCTGAAGTTAGTCAAATCAAAACCTTAATTCTATCTAGATTGACAAATCAGCTTGCACAAAACATGAGGTGATTGCCTCTCTTCAAGAACTGACTGCAAATTTGGATCTAGTTGATCATTTGGGATATTATATACAGTAGCACAAACCCCTGACTGGAGAAAAGGACAATTAATGAGCCAGCACCTTCCTCAATTCCTTAATGAGTTTGTGCGTGTGTGTGTGTGCCCAAATTTGATCTGGTTGACTGCTTGGGATATTACATACAGTAGCACATACACCTGAATGGAGAAAGGACAACTAATGAGCCAGCACCTTCCTCAATCCCTTAATGAACATTTGTGTGTGTGTGTGTGTGTGTGTGTGTGTGTGTGTGCGTGTGTGTGTGTGTTTGTGAATTTGAAAAGGAGTCATCCAACAATTTATCTGTGAAGCTAAGTGATTTTGATGGCATCACTTTGGGTTTCGTTTGCATATTTTTCTAGTATACTCTACTCTTGGATTTGGCTGTGTGAGTTTATTTTATCTATTCTATTTTGAGAATTGAGATATAATATTTTGCTCAATTTACTTCTGTTGCTAATGCATAGAGCAATTTTTTTTTTTGGTAGGTAAAGGGAAACCAAACTTTAAACCTGATTCATCGAGCTACCATGTCAATGATGCACCTCCCAAGTCGCAATTTGTTCCCATTGCTGAATTATCTGATAAACACATTTCGGCTCCAGATCCCATATCCAATAGAGCTCATATGGACCTAGTCAGTTGCAACAAAGGTAATCTGTATTATCCTTAATCATAATCGTGCTTATGATTTTAGATTTGCAATGTATGTTAATATAAATGTCTGATAGTGAAATGTTATTGATAATTGGATAATGGAACATTTATGCACCACTTTTGTGGATGGAGCTGCATGTGGAATTAGGTTGAGAAACTTTTGACTGGGTATATATCCGTTAAATTCAATTCATGGGAAGGAGAAAAAGGGAAGTGGTAGTATCTTTTTGTATGCTCTATTACATATGTGAATGCTCAAATTCTCTTGGAACTTCAGAATAAGTTTGCTAGATTTTCTGCTGCAAAAGAAGTTTACGCACTGGTGATGACAAGGTGGGAATCATGAGTGTTGTTAGTTTTGCTGGTAGGCCACTTAGCCGTAAAAGGGTTCGTAAGTGGGCTATTTTTATTTTAAATTTTTTATTTTGAATTTCTAGCCATTGGGTGCTATGAGTTTTTGAGAAACTTTGAGTGATAGTATACAGCGCTATGAATCAGGCCTCATATGGAAATTGAGTCAGTCCGATTTATTCAAGGTCATTTCTGTCTGATCCCTGCATAGGACAGATGGTCAGTGCTGATGTATCTCAGTGCTTTGGTTGGTTGTGGCGGATCTTTAATAACATAACCATGAGAAATAGTTTGGTCTCCCGTGGAAACACTCTTCTTCTGCAGGCATTGGGTCAATTCTCACCCCTCCTCCCTATTCTAAGAGCGGGTATCTTGTCAATGTACCTTCCTCCTTTCTGGTAAAACTGTAAAAGAGACAGAAATATCCACACACAAGCTGATGTCCTGACTTCATTAAACATTATTAAACTTTTTGATCTTACTGTCTAGGGTCAATTGGTTCCTATATCATTTGTAAACATTATTAAACTTTTTGATCTATAAATTGCTCAAAGTAACTTTGGTAGCTAACTGTCGTCTTAAGTGATTATCTAGCTGAATGGTATTTTTCTTCTCTTCATGCCTAGTATGCATAGCTCCCAAATCAGGGGAAGAAGTTTCTGTCTCTTTTGTTAGGTCTCGTTATAAGTGCACCCCTTCATATCTTTCTATTGCATTTCCTTGTTACTCCTCCCCCCCCCCCCCCCCCGCGGAGCTTTGAGCTTCAATTAAAAGTTCCACACTGTACTTTATTTGATCTATCTCTCTTTGTATCGACATAGCTCTCAAACATATGCCTAATACCAAATAAAACCATAATTTACTTTGTAACAGAAAATTAGGACAATTTTCTGAAAAGGAGTTGTATATTATTAGACACATGCTTTGATCTAATGTCATAACCTGGTTTTCCTTTGGAAACAGGTCTTAATGATCTTAACGATCAAAACGAAGTAATTATTTACTGTCCCAAAGGACAACGGATTAAAAGGAATCCTGATCTGACAGGTTTGTGCGTAGATCTGTTGAAACTTGAAATTCTTGAAACTCCACAACATCCTTCATCCTAAAGGCCTATAATTCGTGAGGTTAATGGAAACCATGAAAAATATAACAGTGAATTAAAGGAAGCATTAGAAAAAGGAAAAAAAAAAACAACAAAAAAATCAAATATCGTACTGAAAGGTAAGAGCTGATGCCGGTAAGATTGCCTTTCTTTCCTTCTTCAGTTGTCCCTTCTTCAGATTTTGAGCTCATGTTCTAACTTGTGAAGTCTAAATCTCTGGTTGCTTTGATCTCCTATGCATTGGCTTAAACCCATGCAATATTTACACCACTGATCATGTTGCATCACATACAACTCTACGTTCAACATAATTGATGTCCAAAGAAAGCATTTTCCTGTGTTAGTATATAAATATCTCAAGTAGGGCTAGATCATACTGCTATATTTGTACACAGATCATGGTATGAAATTGACATATTTATATATTCTTAACAGCTTGATTTCTTCTAAAAGGGACTCATTGTAGGTTAGTTGACTTAGATTATATGCTCAAATAGGTTACATCCTGTTACGTAGATGACAACTATACCCGTAGAAATTTTTCTGCCCCATTCACAAATAATAGCTTAACTGATATAATCCCCTAGATCTTGGTCAGTCATCTCTACCTTAATCCACAGAATTTTTATTTTTTTCCTGGTGGGAGCATAGAAGTTTTATTGTGCCTATGGGAAGCTGTCCAGTTAACTTTACAACAGCCATGTTGAGCATGGGTATGATCACATTGGTACTTCTGAATAGGCCGATGACATTTTAACAGCAACAGAAGTGTCAGGTTTAAACGAAAGGCCAAGTTCTAGCTTGCTCAACAAAAAGATTTACAGAATATCTCAAGTCTCACCCATTTTCAGTTGCCTGCTCATTCACGAGAAGATAACTGTGCTAACAAGATCCTATATTGTATTGATGACTTATAATTTCACTGAACAAGCATTTACAGAATTATTTCTGTATCAGGTTATATTTGAAGGAAAATGCCCTCGCAGACCTAATGGCTGAATTTTTGACTTGCTTTTGTACCTCGGGGTCAAGTTCCGAGAAAACTTATTGATAGAAGATAAATGAAGTTGCATTTATATTTTCTTTGAAAATTCCTATAATATACACTCTCGTATTTTTTATAACTGGATAATAGAATGACACTCTTCATTTCTGTCCTTGCAGGAGCATATAACCAGGAAACTGTAGCTGAACAGACTGGAAGGAGGTCTGAAGTCCACACTAACTTCGATCAAAATGATTGTGGACTGAAGTTGGTCACTTCCACTGGGCAAAATTCATCAAGTGCTCTCATTCAGTCCCCTTCAAGATCAGGGGTCCGTCAGATTGACAAGCCATCGTCCAGTTCTGGTGTTATGTCGTCACACAAAAAGATCAAAGTTTACCCTGTGACACCCAACATGATATTACCTACAGGAGCCACCGTCATGCATAGAGATGAGAAATGGGTTGCCGTGTCCATGGATTCAATCCATGGAAATGTATGAGCGTACTTAATGTAGCTGTTTAACATCCCCCTCCGTACATGATAATGTTGTACTACATCCTTCTTTCTTACACTCAAGCTCCGGTACACATGGGAGTAAACTCGGTGTGTTTCCCCTGTAAAGTTAATGTTAAATCTCTGTCTAGTAAATGCATGTGTCAATGTCATGTTGCATTATTAATTTATGATCATATTAGAATAAAACATTCATTAGCAATCTCTGTCACAAATTACAATCTTTTAATTTCTAATGGTAGTGAAGTTCTGTTGGAAGCACTTAATAAATAATGTTATTGAATAAACTTGTAAACATAGTATGATATTTCATTAAACTTGAAATCATCACGAACAAAACAAACTAATATAAATATTAAACTATGGTGTTGTCCTCTAATCCGTTCACTTAATGGAGCGTAGCAATATGATGACATGGGTGTCAAGACTCGAAATTAGATCAGGAATTCGGCTCATTACTTCCAATCCATAAACAAAGGTAGTCAAGCATACCTTGTTGCTTTTCTCATTAATCTTGCCCTTTTCTTGGTGTCCCTGCAAGACCATCTTCAAAATCCTTGAACGAAAGTAGGTTCTCCGGGCATACATACACATTCCATATTATACCGAAACCAGGGAGTTCAAAATCCGTAATCTCCAAAGTTTGCAAATTCACACAAGCAACGTTCTAGAGGGGTAAGTTTACCAACAACATCTTCCTTTCATTAAAGAAAGATATAGGCATCAAATCGTTAACTATATTATGCTTGGAAAGTCGATACAGCTTAGTCCAGGACGAGGATATGCCATACTCTTTCATAATCCACACTTCACTATAACTAAAGTTGTTGAGCATTAAACTCAAGCAATCGTCGAGCACTCCAATGTGCACGTACACATAGTATACTAAATCATATATGGGTAATGCCAAGGACCTAAAACTTTCATCACTAAGATAAAAGCACATTATATGTTCGGCTATTCTTTTATCACTATTGACCGGCCAATGCAAAGTTCCCTTAAAGTCAATAGTTCAATACAATACCTATAGTAACAATCAAAGTAGTATGGAACATCAAACTCATGAAATCGCCCGGTTTATCAGGAGATTTGCGCTGTAAAATCCTCACACACTTGAAGTCCTTGGACACGGGATCATAAGGTTCTGATTATCTTTAAAGAGAGGGTCAAGGGGCAAAAACGGAAGAGTTTTGTGAGTTCGCGTGCTAGGTGTTTAGGGTAATTTTACCCCTCCATGTGGCCCAATCAGAGGGTGACACGTGTCAGCCCGGGGATGGTCCAAAATGGACCTATCCCTGTTTGACACGTGTCATTCCGGATATTTGGGGGAAAAAGTCGGCCTTCAGGCCCAAATCCCGAGAAAGTCGCAATACGGCGCAGCCCATCTCTGATTAGGGTTCTGTCACCTAATCAGGGGCACAAATCCCAATGACCCTATAAATAGGGAGATTCCCCTCTTTTGGAGGACACGTTTTTCCATTTATTACAAACTGTCCCTTTGATAGAGACAACTGAGCTAGAAAACCTAGCAGATCCCCACCTAAATTTCCGCACCTTTTTCTCTCCTTCAAGTTACTAACTTGAGCGTTGGAGGCGGAGCACCACCCAAACGGTGTCTTCGTTGATTTTGCAGGTATAGAAGCCCTCCGGACCAGTCTTCGAGTTGTAACTCTCCCAAGGGACAAAAACACCCAAAACATTTGGCGCCGTCTGTGGGGAGAGTACCTCAAGATGGTTCAAAGTTCTGTACCGATTCTCAATTCTACCTCTCTACGTCCGGGCACTCAGACGGGTACCCCGGACGACATGCAACCGGTTATTCAGCCGGTAGGGTTTGAAATCCCCCAGCCTCCACCTCAGCCTCAGCCAGAGGTATTCACTAAGGAGGAGGAGGAAGAAGAAGATGATGATGTGGAGACCTACACATCTAAGGATGGCTCTCTCATCTCTAAATCCATTTGTTCCAGGGATCAACTGGAGCGAAATGTAGACCAGGCGGGCCCAAGCAGGCGCCCATCTGGAGGGTCAGAAGGGGAAACCCAGAAGGCCAAAGGTCAAGCCCCAGTCACCCGAGATGAGCTCATGAAATTCATGACCTCTTTTAAAGGTGAAATCAAAGCCATGATCAACCAAAACAAGGCAGGCTCTAGCAAGAGTCAGCCGGCTAAAAAGACTCCCAATGATGGGAATAAGAAGAAGCCGGTCAAGGACAGGCAGCCAACTCCTCACCCAAAGGAGAAGGCAGCCGCAAAACTTGACTGGTCTAAGATTTTGATGCCTCGGCGACCCCAGCCGGAGGCCAAGGAGGCGTCTACCTTCGATGCTAGAGCAGTCATCAATCGAAGGAGGCAGCAGCAGTCTGAGTCAGCTTCTACCTCAAGCTCTCCAGACAGCTTCAAGCAGGCTTCTGCAAGGACATCTATGTCCTTGCATGAGAGTCGGACAGGCGGTAAATCCGTCAACACCGAACCTCAGCTGATGATAGGGTCTATGCCATACGCACCCTAGGCGCAGTATGGGCAATATGGCCTCCAATTCATGCAGCCACCTCCTTTTGGAGGTCAGGCGACATATACTCCTGCCCAGCCTCTAGACTGGCAGCTTCGGCTAATGAGGCTGGGCGAACAACCGTCTGCCTTTGCAGCCAATATAACCGAGGCGGCTCAGCCGGCCAAGGTTAAGAATGTATTGGTGGGCACCTATGATGGTACCACCAACCCAGAAGACCACCTGATGGCATATACCAACCTCATGTGCTTGCAGGGTTGGGACGATGCCACATGGTGTCGTTGTTTCCCGGCTACACTGAAGGGCATTGCTCAGCAGTGGTTTGGCAACTTGCCAGCCGGTTCTGTTGATAGCTTCAAGAGGCTAGCCTTCTTGTTTGCTACCAACTTCTCAATGAACATTCCTGCTAAGAAAACGAGCCTTGACTTGAGCACCGTTAGGCAGGGTGAGAGAGAAGGGCTACGCTCATATGTCAGGCGGTTCAACCTGGTCAGAATACAGATCCAGGGACTGTCTGAGGAGGTAGCTTTCACAGACTTTTTCAAGGGTCTGAAGGACGGGTCGGCCTTTAAGTTCGACCTTGTTCGAAAAGGGGCATTTACGCTACAGGCGGCCCTGAGGGAGGCGGAGAGCTACATTCAGGCTACCGACCTCTGCTCGCCTGGTAGCCAGTCAGACTCCAAGAAGTCTGACAAACAAAAGGAAAACCGGTCTGCTCAGCCTGGTAACAAAAAAGAAGAGAGCAAAAAGAGAAAAGAAGTCTGGGCGGTTAGTGATTCTGACCAGCCGTCCCAGAAGAAAAAGAAGGAGTTTAAACCGTACGTCCCCAAGTACGAGTTTAACAAAAACTGCAACTCCATCCTCATGGAGGTGAAGGATCGGCTGTCTATTGAGAAGCCGAATCCGATGAAGAGTTCCGTCCAGTCGCGGAACAAAAATAAATTTTGCCAGTTCCATGAGGAGGTTGGCCATGACACCAACGACTGCTTCAGTCTACAGCGGACGTTGGACCGTCTGGCTGACAAGGGGCTTCTAAAGTCCTACATCTCTAAGTCCCCAGCTGGGGCAAAGAAGAAGAATAAGGGTCAGTCCTCCAAGGCTGGCCCCCAGCCTGCTAGTAGTTCGGAAACCGACAAGGATCCGGTCTACACTATAGCCGGCGGATTTTCATGTGGTGGCCCTACCATCCGGGGCACCAAGAGCCATCTTCGAAAGATGGACAAGGATGATGATGAGCAGGCGTCTGCCTCCTCCACCTTCCCAGACGTCCTCATAACTGAGAAGGATAGGGGCAGCGTCCGCCGTCCGCATGACGACCCGGTCGTCATTGAATGTAAGGTTGCCAACCAGCTGGTTGGACGGATCCTTATTGACATCGGCAGCTCGTCGGATATTATCAGCCTCTGGTGCCTGCAGAAGCTGAAATATAATGTCAGCAGCATGCATCCGGTTACCCACCCCTTGGTTGGTTTTGGGGGTGGGATGGTCTACCCAGCCGGCAGAGTTGACTTGCCCATCCGGCTGGGAGAAAAAGGCCAGGGACGGCATATTGTCGTCAGGTTCTTGGTCGTTGAGGAGTTGACCGCCTACAATATCATCCTTGGTAGGCCAACCCTCAACGAAGCTAAGGCGGTGATCATCCCGTCTCTCATGCTCATCAAGTATGAGCGGGATGATGGCTCTGTTGGTTCCCTGAATGGGGATCAGAAGACGGCTAGGGAGTGCTATCTCTCAGCCGTGAAAGATACTGTGGCCTCAGACGGCCAAGAGAAGGAACCAATAGAACTTGACGATGTCAAGGATGCCAACCCTGCCCCACCAGCCGTTGGTAAGAAAAGAAAAGCGCCTCTGCTGGTGGAGGTGAAGAAAGAGAAAAAATAGCAATCACTGACCGGGGAACGGTCAGACGAGCTCCGTCCCCAACCGGCTGGAGAAAATATTGATCTCGTTTTGGACGACAGCCGTCCAGAGCGTACGGTGAAGGTTGGGACGGTTGCTTATGCTACTCTAGGTGCAAGCTTTCACCTTCTGCTGAAAGAATTCAAAGACATTTTTGCCTTTGAAGTGGAAGAGATGCCAGGCGTCAGCCCGGATCTCGCTGTCCACAAACTCGCCGTGGATCCCAAAAAGAAGCCCATCCGGCAAAAGAAAAGAAACCATGGCGAGGAAAGAAGTCAGGCGGCAGCTGCCGAAGTCAAAAAGCTGCTAGACGCCAGGTTCATTCGGCCCTGCAATTTCCCCGACTGGGTGGCCAATGTGGTCCTTGTCAAGGAACCGAATGGGACCTGGCGCATGTGTGTTGACTACACAGACCTCAACAAGGCGTGTCCAAAGGACAGTTACCCGCTTCCTAAAATCGACAGTCTGGTCGACTCTACAGCCGGTCACGCCTTGATGAGCTTTATGGATGCCTACTCCGGCTTCCATCAGATACCCCTCTGGAAGAAATATCAAGAGAAGACGGCCTTCGTCACTGAGTTGGGGTTATTCTGTTATACTGTGATGCCGTTTGGCTTGAAGAATGCGCCTGCCACTTTCCAACGGATGATTAATACGGTCTTCATTAATCAAATTGGGAGGAATGTGGAGGCGTACATAGATGACATGATAGTCAAATCCAAGCAACAGGCGGATCACCTTGCTGATCTCCGAGAAACGTTCACCACCCTCAGGCGGCATAAGGTCATGTTAAACCCCAAGAAATGCGTCTTTGGTGTTGAGTCTGGGAAGTTTCTCGGATTCCTGATTGATCAAAGGGGGATAGAGGCTAACCCCGAAAAGATACAGGCGGTAATTGACATGAAGTCACCCCGTTCTGTCAAGGAAGTTCAGAGACTAACTGGTTGCCTGGCCGCCTTGGGAAGGTTCCTCAGCCGGTCAGGTGATAAATGCCTTTACTTCTTCCAAGCAATCAGGAAGAAGACCAGGTTCGAATGGGGAGACGATGCTGAGACGACATTCCAGAAGCTGAAAGAGCACTTGCACTCTCTGCCTAGGCTGGTCAGCCCTCTGCCTAGGGAGACGTTGTATATGTACTTAGCCGTCTCAGATCATGCTCTCAGTGCCGTTCTCCTTGCTGAGCGAGACGGCGTTCAACTCCCGGTTTACTTCATTAGCCATGTTCTTAAAAATGCTGAACTCCGGTACCCCGTGGTTGAAAAATTTGGTCTTGCTTTGTACATGGCATTCAAAAAGTTGAAGCCTTATTTCCTGGCTCATCCGGTGGTGATTTACATCGACCAGCCACTCAAGCGGCCAATGTCTACCTTGGAGTCATCCGGCAGGATGTTAAAATGGGCTATTGAAATGCAAAGTCTTGAAATCACTTATGAACCGAGAAAGGCAGTGAAAGGTCAGGCGTTTGCCGACTTCATTGTGGAAATGACCCGTCCGGTGGCCCCGGATAATCTCAATCAGGTTTGGAAAGTGTATGTAGACGGGAGTTCAACAAAAAACGGCTGTGGTGCAGGCGTAATTTATGAGTCACCTGAGGGGGACAGATATGAGTATGCACTACGGTTCAAGTTTCAGGCCTCAAACAATGAGGCGGAATATGAAGCCCTGCTAGCCGGAATCTGCATGTGTAAGGCGGCAGGGGCAACAAAAATTGACGCCTACTCTGATTCACAGTTGGTCGTTAGCCAATATGAGGGAACATTTGAAGCAACTCACCCGGCTATGATCAAATATCTTCATGCAGTCAAAGAGGAGGCTGGGTCACTTGAGGAATTTCATTTGAATCAAGTACCCAGGTCTGATAACCACCAGGCGGATGCCCTGTCAAAGCTTGCATCCTCCGCCTGCCACGATACGCCTCGGTCAGTCTTTTGGGAAGTACTTGAAAAAAGAAGCATTTATGAAGATCCCATTGGAGTCCTCGACCGAAGCTCTACCTGGATGGATGGCATCCGGGCCTATCTCTCAGACGGGACAGTTCCTGATTCTCCACAGGAGGCAGCCGTTCTGAAAAAGCGAGCTGCAAACTTTGAGTTGAAAAACGGAGAGCTCTTCAAGGCGGGTTTTCTTAAGCCTCTTTTGAAGTGTGTAACCCCAGAGAAGGGGAAGGAAGTTCTCGAAGACTTGCACTCAGGGTTCTGCGCCTCCTATATAGGCGGCAGATCTCTAGCCGTCAGAGCCAAACGACATTATTTTTGGCCCACTTTAGAGGCAGACGCCAAGGAATTGGTGAGAAAATGTGACAAGTGCCAGAAATTTGGCAAACTTATTCACCGTCCGGCTACTGATCTGACGGCCATCCACAGCCCAATCCCGTTTGCAAAATGGGGCATGGACATTTTGGGTCCTTACACGCCTGCTCCAGGCGGAAAGCGTTACATCTTGGTGGCTGTGGATTATTTTACCAAGTGGGTAGAGGCTGAGGCGGTAAAAAATATCAAGACCTCAGACGTTATCTCCTTCATCTGGAAGAATATCATCACCCGGTATGGGGTTCCTATGTCTATGGTGCTTGATAATGGGCCTCAGTTTGAGATGCCTCAGCTTAAGACTTGGTTGGGAGATCAGGGGATCTCAAGTTATTTTGCATCAGTTGGCCGGCCCCAAGCAAACGGCCAAGTTGAAGCCTTCAACAAACTGATCTCAGACGGTATAAAGAAGAAAATTGAAAGAGCCGGTGGCTTATGGGCTGAAGAATTAATTCATGTCCTATGGGCCATCCGGACAACTGCAAAGGGGGCAACCGGTGAAACCCCATTTCTCATGGTTTACGGTGCTGAAGCCGTCTTGCCCATCGAACACTATGAGCCGACTCTCCGAGTCATGCTATATGATGAAGAGGCAAACTGGGAGGCAATGCGCCTGGCATTGGACTCACTTCCAGAGCGCAGGGGCAATGCCGCCTTGCGTCATGAGATTTACCGTCTGAGAATGACAAGGGCCTACAACAAGAGAGTACACAAGCGCCCTTTGAAAGTGGACGACCTAGTGTTACGGAAAATGGAGGCAACCGGTAGGGCCAATGAGCTTGGAAAGCTAACTCCTAATTGGGAAGGCCCCTACCGGATTTATGAAGAAGTAAGAGACGGCACCTACCGCCTGGAAACTCCAGACGGCAGGCGCCTTCCTAGAACTTGGAACGTAGATAATTTGAAAAAATACTACTTCTGAGATTTTGTAATAATTTTTGTAAACAAGAAGTGTACATTAATGAGAAGTTGCTTTTTGTTTTCACTTTTGAGTGTCTTATACCCCGTCTGAATTCTAGACGGGTTACATGTTTGTTTTTCTAAGTTTGATACTTGGAAACTGAATTAACGTCTGATCGACGAAGAGGCCAATGGCCAGATAATTAAGCTGAGCACAAAAACGCTTAGTGGCTACACAGCCGGTCTCAAACAAGACCAGAGGCCAATGGCCAGACGGCTGATTTTCCCATAAAATTGCCTGTCCCTACACGGACTATGGCTTCCGGCGACACCCCTCCGGGTGCAATCGTCGCAGAGAGAAGCCAACTTGCTTACTCTACGTACCAATGCAGGCGGCCACGATTGTACGGCTAAATCAGCCATTCATAGCCGTCTGCCTGAACAACTTAAAGAATGATTAAGGTTGGAAACCCGGATGTCCATGGACATCAGTCGGCGACCGACCGCATTCCTCACTTAGCGTTTTTCGCATTGAAATTGTACACATCCTCGTCCAGGGGCAAAAGAGTTGTACAATGGCTAAATGAACTTCACTTAGACGGACATTACCGTCTAGGTAGAAGCGAAAACGCCTGTAAATGTACGGCTGTGCACTTGGTTTGGGGCAATCACTACTGTGATTGATTGACTTACAAACGTATCATGCTCTTTGCAGCATCAGACGTTCCCAAGTCAATCAACCAACTCCACTTGAAACCAAGCACACAGCCGTCCAGGGGCAAGGACAGCCGCATACTTTTGATAAGTTTGGCAGAGTTCGCCGCATGCTTTTGATAAGTTAGGCAAAAATTGAAAAGTACAAACACAAGCGCAAAGTAATAAAAACCGACTCAGTCGGTGCATTCATTGAAATTCCACCCAGCCAAACGGCTGTGATGGATTAATTGTTAACCGGACCCCGTCCGGGAATAGAGAAATTGTTTGATAAACACGGCTCCTCAGCCGGTAATGATACACATGTACTCGGCACGCAGGCCGAAAAAGCGAAATAAATGGCATACTGCCGCAGAAAAAATAAATAAAAAAGACTTGGCACACAGCCGCTGAAATTACTGCCCCGCAGGCGGCCCCTCCTGGTTCCTCTCGCCCTCCTCGATGATTTCAACCTCTGGAGCCTCTGGAGCTTCAGGCTCAGGTTGTTCCGTTTCAGCCCAGGCAAGGAAGGACTCAGGCTCTGGCTCACCTTTCTCTTGCAAGTAGACGACTTCGTCAGCATACTTGTGAGCCAGAGCCCAGACGCCATAATCCTTTTCAGGATACAAGGCTTCCCTGGCGATCCTCATCATGGCCTCATTGTCGGCGGCCATCTCAGCAACCAGACGGTTTTGCTCCGCCTGGAGGGTTTCTCGGAAGTTCTCCTGAGCTTTGGCCGCCTCCTTCTCCATCTTGGCTATTTTGCTCTTCAGATCAGCATTCTCTAAAGAGGCACCTTGAAGTGCTTGGAGGCTCTCTTGGGCCTTCTGGAGGTCCTCCCTAAGTTTAGGGAGGTCCACCTCCGCCTGCTTCTGGGCCGACTCTGCAGCCTCAGCCCTCTGGTTGGCCGCCTGCAGCTTCGACTCTAGCTCTGTGATCCTGGCCGCCTGCGTCATTTGGGTTGCTTTAGTTTTAATTTCGTTAACTATGGAGGAATGCAAAGCAACATCAGTGGCATTTGTGGCGGACTGCTTGGCCCGTCTTACCTCATCCCGTTTGCGGGTGTAAGGACGCTTGAGCCCGTCTACCCGCAGCAAGGCCTACAAAAATAAACAAGGTTAAGAATGCAGGCGGGGAAAAGGGCAGAAACAGTTATTGAAAAATTGGTTAAGTAGACTACCTCAGCCAGAAGGGTCAGAATACGTTCAAGATTAAACGTCTCAATCCCTGGGATAGCATCCTTATCCCGCTTGCCTACAGCATCCAGCATGGCCTTGGCATGCTTCTGGACGTCTGGCCAGCGAGGCGATTGATCTGCACCACAATCAGCAGCAGATTGAGTTACTAAAGCAGCGCCTATCTGGTTCCGACCGTCTGAGGATGACGTTTGCTGGGAGTGTGATTTCACTCGCAACGGCCATCCCAGTTCAGGCGGGGATTCAAAAGGGTTCTTACCTGCAGAGCCGGCCAGGCGAGAGCCGCTGGCAGCCGTTGAGAGCCCCCCGGTTGCAGGAAGAGGGTGGGCCAAGTCAAGGCCAAAGGAGCCTGACACTTTCTCCTTCCTCCCTCCTACTCTCATTTGCCTCCCAGATGGGGCAACAGGAGTAGCAGAAGAGGCGACCTTCTTTGAGGACTTACTAGGGTTAGAGACGGGGGTCTCCTCCCTAGCCCGTTTGAGATTCTTCTCAAACGTCTTGTCCACCTTGCCTCCCTGAAAAAATAACAACTTAATGTTAGCAGACGAAGAAAGGAAACTTTGGAAGAAAACTCACAAAACATGTCAGGCGTTTACCTTGGCCTTGAGGTCTCGCGCCTGGGCTTCCGCCAAGTCTCGGCGGATCTGGGCTGAGGACCGTTTGGGGGTCTTCTCTTCAGGCAACATGTTTAATGCTTCTTCTGTAAGATCAAACGGGAAAACAGTTAGAACATTATCAAAAAATATATTTCCGACACAAAAGTACTACAGACGGAAGTAATTCAGGCGCATACGTCTATCAAACATGTGCCCTAGCCCGCAGGCGACTAGGAAGCACTCGTCCCTAAACCAGGCGCTTTTGGGGATCCAGTTCTTAGGAACCTTTATTGTTTCCCCGGTTGACAGGGTTGCGTCTGTGAGGCCGAAGAGATCAGCCTCAATTATTTTGTCGAAGTCCTCATCCGGAATTCGAGAAAGACAACACTTCCGACCCATAAGGTCGGGCTTCTTATTGTACTGGCGGAGCTCGTAGTTCTCCCGCTTGGTGGGAGCCGTCAACAGGTAGAACCTGTGCTTCCAGCCGTCAAATTTGGAGACCTTATCCAAGGTCATCATGTATTGGGGGAACGTGGTCAGAGTATACCACGCTCTGTACCCGCCTGGATTGCGGCTGAGATAATGCATCTTGGCGAATGCCTCCCAGCCGGGGTGAATCCCTTGGAATTCACAGGCGGCAACATACCCCAGAATGTTTTTCCAAGAATTGGGGGTAATTTGCCAGACTCCGAGGCCATAGCCTCTCAAAATTGCCTTCACCGCCTGGTGAATGGGGAAGCGAAGACCCGCCTTGAACGTCGCTTCGTAACAGCCAAAGTAGCCGTTTGCGTTGCGTTCAGTGTCTTCCCAGGAAATGGTGCCGTCTGGGGGAGGCACCCTTATTTTCCACCCGTCTCCCATTGGGTGCATCTTCAAAAAAATTTCAAGACCTTTTTCCATAAGGTCAATGTCTTTTAAGGAGACGGGGATTTTGAAGGGATCATCTTTCTCCTTCCACGTCTTCCTTTCTTCTTCCTCGCTATCCTCAAGCGGGGGAAGATCATCGCTGCTTTCAGAGGAAGAGACGTCAAGACCACTTCCCGTCTCCTCCCCAGATAAAGAAATGGAAGCTGAGGCGGCCTCCTCACCGCCTTGGTCGTTGACCTCCTCCCCGCTTTGGTCGCATTCCTCCAAAAAGGAATCAGGAGGAGTTGGGGGGCCACGCGGAGGGGATCTCTCCGGAGCCGTCTGGTGTCCAGAGCCAGACGTCTCCCCCTCAAGCGTTTGGTCGCCTGAGCCATCACTTCTATAATATGGATCTTGTGCCGTCTGCATAGTCCGAGCCATTGTGTCCTGCACAGACGCGCAAATGGTCGGAATCCAAGCATGAGGGTGGTCCCAACACCCTGAGACGGCACTACCAGTCCTAGACTCAGCCGTCCCTGGTGAACGGCTGGATTCTACCCCAGGTTGTGCCGTGTGTGTTGGTGATGAATCCATTTATTGCAAGGAATATATAGAAGCGGAAAAATGAAAAAAGAGCTGAAAGAGTCAGAGACGGTACCTTTAGATTTGATATCTGAAGGTAGACGGGTCCGCCTGTGTTGGTGCGACCGAGTTTCTTCGAAATTGCGTTTGACTCAGACGGATGACTTCTGTTCTCTCTTTCAAGATTCTCTCTAAGTTTGCTTTGAAACTTTTGTGAAGCGTAACAAAATTATGAGGGTAAACGCCTATATAAAGAGGGTAAATGAAGGGGTATTCCCGTAATTTACTCAGAAGTTGAATAGTAAAATTTAGGCGGTAAAATTACCACCACTCAGAGAGTGACGCGTGTCACAGATGCCACGTGGCGTGCCACGTCACACCTGTGAGGGGCAAATGTTTAGGGTAATTTTACCCCTCCATGTGGCCCAATCAGAGGGTGACACGTGTCAGCCCAGGGATGGTCCAAAATGGACCTATCCCTGTTTGACACGTGTCATTCCGGATATTTGGGGGAAAAAGTCGACCTTCAGGCCCAAATCCCGAGAAAGCCGCAATACGGCGCAGCCCATCTCTGATTAGGGTTCTGTCACCTAATCTGTCACCTAATCAGGGGCACAGATGGTCAGTGCTGATGTATCTCAGTGCTTTGGTTGGTTGTGGCGGATCTTTAATAACATAACCATGAGAAATAGTTTGGTCTCCCGTGGAAACACTCTTCTTCTGCAGGCATTGGGTCAATTCTCACCCCTCCTCCCTATTCTAAGAGCGGGTATCTTGTCAATGTACCTTCCTCCTTTCTGGTAAAACTGTAAAAGAGACAGAAATATCCACACACAAGCTGATGTCCTGACTTCATTAAACATTATTAAACTTTTTGATCTTACTGTCTAGGGTCAATTGGTTCCTATATCATTTGTAAACATTATTAAACTTTTTGATCTATAAATTGCTCAAAGTAACTTTGGTAGCTAACTGTCGTCTTAAGTGATTATCTAGCTGAATGGTATTTTTCTTCTCTTCATGCCTAGTATGCATAGCTCCCAAATCAGGGGAAGAAGTTTCTGTCTCTTTTGTTAGGTCTCGTTATAAGTGCACCCCTTCATATCTTTCTATTGCATTTCCTTGTTACTCCTCCCCCCCCCCCCCCCCCCCCCCCCCCCCCCCCCCCCCCCCGCGGAGCTTTGAGCTTCAATTAAAAGTTCCACACTGTACTTTATTTGATCTATCTCTCTTTGTATCGACATAGCTCTCAAACATATGCCTAATACCAAATAAAACCATAATTTACTTTGTAACAGAAAATTAGGACAATTTTCTGAAAAGGAGTTGTATATTATTAGACACATGCTTTGATCTAATGTCATAACCTGGTTTTCCTTTGGAAACAGGTCTTAATGATCTTAACGATCAAAACGAAGTAATTATTTACTGTCCCAAAGGACAACGGATTAAAAGGAATCCTGATCTGACAGGTTTGTGCGTAGATCTGTTGAAACTTGAAATTCTTGAAACTCCACAACATCCTTCATCCTAAAGGCCTATAATTCGTGAGGTTAATGGAAACCATGAAAAATATAACAGTGAATTAAAGGAAGCATTAGAAAAAGGAAAAAAAAAAACAACAAAAAAATCAAATATCGTACTGAAAGGTAAGAGCTGATGCCGGTAAGATTGCCTTTCTTTCCTTCTTCAGTTGTCCCTTCTTCAGATTTTGAGCTCATGTTCTAACTTGTGAAGTCTAAATCTCTGGTTGCTTTGATCTCCTATGCATTGGCTTAAACCCATGCAATATTTACACCACTGATCATGTTGCATCACATACAACTCTACGTTCAACATAATTGATGTCCAAAGAAAGCATTTTCCTGTGTTAGTATATAAATATCTCAAGTAGGGCTAGATCATACTGCTATATTTGTACACAGATCATGGTATGAAATTGACATATTTATATATTCTTAACAGCTTGATTTCTTCTAAAAGGGACTCATTGTAGGTTAGTTGACTTAGATTATATGCTCAAATAGGTTACATCCTTTTACGTAGATGACAACTATACCCGTAGAAATTTTTCTGCCCCATTCACAAATAATAGCTTAACTGATATAATCCCCTAGATCTTGGTCAGTCATCTCTACCTTAATCCACAGAATTTTTATTTTTTTCCTGGTGGGAGCATAGAAGTTTTATTGTGCCTATGGGAAGCTGTCCAGTTAACTTTACAACAGCCATGTTGAGCATGGGTATGATCACATTGGTACTTCTGAATAGGCCGATGACATTTTAACAGCAACAGAAGTGTCAGGTTTAAACGAAAGGCCAGGTTCTAGCTTGCTCAACAAAAAGATTTACAGAATATCTCAAGTCTCACCCATTTTCAGTTGCCTGCTCATTCACGAGAAGATAACTGTGCTAACAAGATCCTATATTGTATTGATGACTTATAATTTCACTGAACAAGCATTTACAGAATTATTTCTGTATCAGGTTATATTTGAAGGAAAATGCCCTCGCAGACCTAATGGCTGAATTTTTGACTTGCTTTTGTACCTCGGGGTCAAGTTCCGAGAAAACTTATTGATAGAAGATAAATGAAGTTGCATTTATATTTTCTTTGAAAATTCCTATAATATACACTCTCGTATTTTTTATAACTGGATAATAGAATGACACTCTTCATTTCTGTCCTTGCAGGAGCATATAACCAGGAAACTGTAGCTGAACAGACTGGAAGGAGGTCTGAAGTCCACACTAACTTCGATCAAAATGATTGTGGACTGAAGTTGGTCACTTCCACTGGGCAAAATTCATCAAGTGCTCTCATTCAGTCCCCTTCAAGATCAGGGGTCCGTCAGATTGACAAGCCATCGTCCAGTTCTGGTGTTATGTCGTCACACAAAAAGATCAAAGTTTACCCTGTGACACCCAACATGATATTACCTACAGGAGCCACCGTCATGCATAGAGATGAGAAATGGGTTGCCGTGTCCATGGATTCAATCCATGGAAATGTATGAGCGTACTTAATGTAGCTGTTTAACATCCCCCTCCGTACATGATAATGTTGTACTACATCCTTCTTTCTTACACTCAAGCTCCGGTACACATGGGAGTAAACTCGGTGTGTTTCCCCTGTAAAGTTAATGTTAAATCTCTGTCTAGTAAATGCATGTGTCAATGTCATGTTGCATTATTAATTTATGATCATATTAGAATAAAACATTCATTAGCAATCTCTGTCACAAATTACAATCTTTTAATTTCTAATGGTAGTGAAGTTCTGTTGGAAGCACTTAATAAATAATGTTATTGAATAAACTTGTAAACATAGTATGATATTTCATTAAACTTGAAATCATCACGAACAAAACAAACTAATATAAATATTAAACTATGGTGTTGTCCTCTAATCCGTTCACACTTAATGGAGCGTAGCAATATGATGACATGGGTGTCAAGACTCGAAATTAGATCAGGAATTCGGCTCATTACTTCCAATCCATAAACAAAGGTAGTCAAGCATACCTTGTTGCTTTTCTCATTAATCTTGCCCTTTTCTTGGTGTCCCTGCAAGACCATCTTCAAAATCCTTGAACGAAAGTAGGTTCTCCGGGCATACATACACATTCCATATTATACCGAAACCAGGGAGTTCAAAATCCGTAATCTCCAAAGTTTGCAAATTCACACAAGCAACGTTCTAGAGGGGTAAGTTTACCAACAACATCTTCCTTTCATTAAAGAAAGATATAGGCATCAAATCGTTAACTATATTATGCTTGGAAAGTCGATACAGCTTAGTCCAGGACGAGGATATGCCATACTCTTTCATAATCCACACTTCACTATAACTAAAGTTGTTGAGCATTAAACTCAAGCAATCGTCGAGCACTCCAATGTGCACGTACACATAGTATACTAAATCATATATGGGTAATGCCAAGGACCTAAAACTTTCATCACTAAGATAAAAGCACATTATATGTTCGGCTATTCTTTTATCACTATTGACCGGCCAATGCAAAGTTCCCTTAAAGTCAATAGTTCAATACAATACCTATAGTAACAATCAAAGTAGTATGGAACATCAAACTCATGAAATCGCCCGGTTTATCAGGAGATTTGCGCTGTAAAATCCTCACACACTTGAAGTCCTTGGACACGGGATCATAAGGTTCTGATTATCTTTAAAGAGAGGGTCAAGGGGCAAAAACGGAAGAGTTTTGTGAGTTCGCGTGCTAGGTGTTTAGGGTAATTTTACCCCTCCATGTGGCCCAATCAGAGGGTGACACGTGTCAGCCCGGGGATGGTCCAAAATGGACCTATCCCTGTTTGACACGTGTCATTCCGGATATTTGGGGGAAAAAGTCGGCCTTCAGGCCCAAATCCCGAGAAAGTCGCAATACGGCGCAGCCCATCTCTGATTAGGGTTCTGTCACCTAATCAGGGGCACAAATCCCAATGACCCTATAAATAGGGAGATTCCCCTCTTTTGGAGGACACGTTTTTCCATTTATTACAAACTGTCCCTTTGATAGAGACAACTGAGCTAGAAAACCTAGCAGATCCCCACCTAAATTTCCGCACCTTTTTCTCTCCTTCAAGTTACTAACTTGAGCGTTGGAGGCGGAGAACCACCCAAACGGTGTCTTCGTTGATTTTGCAGGTATAGAAGCCCTCCGGACCAGTCTTTGAGTTGTAACTCTCCCAAGGGACAAGAACACCCAAAACATTAGGGTTGTACAAGATAATGGTATAGGGATGGTAATTCATGGATAAACAAAGTATGCCACGACACGATCCTGTTACACCAACGTAATTATAGATTGATCCCGCTTTGTAAATAACATCCATATCCTTGAAAGGGTTATCCAATTCAACGACATTATCAAACGTGTCAAAATCACTCAAATGTAGGATAGGGTTTTCGAAAACTATTTGCAAATTAGATTGTTCAACATGGCGCGTAATGAAATCAGGGTCGTTGATAATATATTATACCATAACTTAACTTGCACACACTCTTGAATTGTAGCAGAGGTTTTGCCCTCAATCTAAGCAAAATATCAATTAAAATATCGACCGAAAGGTGTGACATGATATTGTTTGTTGAATTAGGGGATTTCTTTGACTTTCTTTATAAATATTACTCGTATACTCCGTATATAAAAGAGAGTTTGTTGAATTTGAGAGTTGAGATATTGGAATTGAAGTTTGTGGTAAAAAGTAGGACAATAAACAATTTAATTATATTATTTAGGGTTTTTCTATACAGTACCCCTGACGCATTGACTTTTCCAAGCTGTGCCCACCCATTTTCAAAATTCTACGCTATACCCCTAAGGTACCTTTAGTGTCTACGCTATAACCCTACCCTAATCCTTCCGTTAACTAAAGTTACCTTTTGTTAACTTCAAAATAAATAAATTAAAAAAAAAACAAAAATATACCCTAAAACACCCAAACAACTCTATCTCCTCCATCACAAGTACCCACCACCGCACTTTCGATCCAGCTGCACCGCCGCACCACAGTGGCTCGTCCTTCTCTCCTCGACCCACCACCGCATCATCTTCCTCCCTCCTTCTCTCTCACTTCTCCTTTTACTGACAAATTTTCGACCATTTTTCGAAAATTTTTGGGCGTAATTCGAACAATCTCGACCAATCAAACCATATTCGTGCAGATTTTCATTGGAAAAATCAATTAAAACAAGTTGTGTATTTAATCTCAATCTAATTGAACTAAAATTGATGATTTAACAATTAAAATCAAATTGGGGGAAAATTTAGTGTTTGGTGTCGTTTGATTGCGGTGGTGCAGAACTGTTACGGTGGTGCGATTGTGGTTGCGCTAATGCAGGGGTTGCTGGTGTTTTGTGATTTTAGAGGCTGAGGTGAGAGGAGAACCTGGTCGGTGGTGTTTGTTGGTTCGTGCGACTGGTCTGTTTTGGTGCGGTGGAGTGCAGGGAGCATTTGGGAGTAGGGTTGTGGGTTTTCCGGTGCGGGAGGGGATTGGGGTGGCTGGTATTCCAGCGGGCGGTGGGCGATCGAGGAGAGAGGGGCGAGCCACTATGGTGCGGCGGTGCGGCGGTGGTGCGGCTGGAGGTGTAGTGGTGGCTGGTGGGTAGTTGTGAGTTTGTGACTTGTAAGGGAGGAGAGAGCTGGTTGGTTTTTTTTTTTTTGTTTTTTTTTATTTATTAATTTTGAAGTTAACGGAAAGTTAACTTAAGTTAACGGAGGGATTAGGGTAGGGTTACATCGTAGATACTAAAAGTACCTTGGGGGTACAGCGTGGAATTTTAATAATGGGTGGGCACAGCTTGGAAAAATCAATACCTCAGGGGCACTGTATAGAAAAACCCTATTATTTATATAGACTAATAGAGTAGAATGTTTCTATATGCTAATGTCGGGATTTACCCTATTGGAAAGACTATTTAAACAAAAAAAAAAAGGCGGAAGATAATCTCAAAATTAATTTTTTTTTTAATGAAATATAGAGGGATGATTCCATTAAATAATATTCCTTCTGTACCAATTTACTTGCAATATTTTGACTGGACATGCATGCTTGTCAATGCACATGTTTGGCCGTTAATATCTTTTATTATATACTTATATAAGCTAATATATATATATATATATATATATATATATATATATATATATATATATATATATATATATATATATATATATATATATATATATATATATATATATATATATATATATACGGGTAAAAAAAATTTCTATTAAGAAACTATACATTAAAATAGGGAAATTTTGACTTTTACCACCAAAAAAAAAATCAAAAAAAATTGTTTTTTACCACCAAAACTTCTAAAACTTTTATTTTACCTCCAAAAAAATTTCTAAAAATTGTTTTTTATCACCAAACGTCAAGAAAAACGTTAAATCTAACGGCTTAAAAAAATTTCCTTCAATTTCGTGCGCAAAATATGTTTTTCATAGGTTTAGGGGGGCACTTTGGCCCTACGGATCCAATTTGAGGTCAAAATTGACAAAAAATGATCGAAAATGCCTCGTTTTGCGTGTTCACGCAAATCAAGGTTTTTTTAAACACGCAAAACGAGGCATTTCCGATCATTTTTTGTCAATTCTGACCTCAAATTGGTTCCATAGAACCATAGTGCCCCCCAAAACCCCTAAAGAGCATGTGTTTGACACGAAAATCGAAGAACTTAAAAAATTCCGTTAGGTTTTTGACGACAAGTGGTAAAAGACAACTTTTAATTTGTTATTTGGTGGTAAAATAAAAGTTTTAGAAGTTTTGGTGGTAAAAAACATTTTTTTGATTTTTTTTGGTGGTAAAAGTCAAAAAATCCTTAAATAGACCCAACAACATATTACATGATAATATTAATTTTCATGTAATAGCTAACAATGATGGTCAAAGTGAGATGTATGAATAGTGCAAAAAATCAAAATGTTACGAATAATTTGGGATAGGGAGTAATAGACATTCGACACTTACAATTATCCCTTAAGAGATCTAAATTCTCAATACAAGAATTAAACACCCCTAAAATAATGGCATTGGATAATTTTATATGTCTTTGCATTGTTCTAGCGTGACGGAGCTGCATTGATGTATAGTCGCAAAAGTAATTAAACTTGATTGGTCATCAAGATTTGCAAATTTGCAAAGCGACTCTTCTAAATCTACACCCCTATACCAACAGACTCGCAATTCCACAAATTTGCAAGACGAATCCTCCAAACTTATATCCCTGCACACACTAAAAACAAACAAACAAATAATACTAAATTCTACATGGAGGGATGGACTAAACCCTACGTGGAGATATTGACTATAATTATCATATTGTTGGTAATCTTTTTTGGCTAAAAACATTAAATTAAAGAAGAATTTGGGGCTTATAACTGATAAAATTCGATGACAACCCCTAAGTTTTACTATGGTATTGGTGGCAAGGTTTTAAGAGAGTGAACATAGAAAATTTTAGGGTTTTTCTGGACAGGTGCCTAATTCTACCGCAAAATGTTAATATTTTGATAACGTTATGATATTATGATAATCATCTTTTCTTAATGTTATAATAATCATCTATAAGAAAAATTATATTTTGAAAAAAATTTGTTTTAGAAGAACCATATTCAATATTATGATTTAAGGATGTTTAACTATTAACTATAATCCTTCAAAAATAAAAATAAAAATAGACCATTAAAATATTAGTTGGGATTTTTAAAAGTTAATTACCCACGGTTGGAATTATTAAAAGTAATTTGCTCATAGTTGAGATTACTAAATTGTATTTTCCCTTTAGTTTTGATATTGTTGGCAAAAAGACCATTAAAAGATTAGAGAATATTTCATTGAATTACTAAAATTTAACATATTTAGATTATAATAGATTATAGGCAGCGTGTAGATTTTTTTTTTTTTGGTGTTCTACCCGGTTCACTCTTTGGGCTAATCCAGATTCGGGATCAGTTCTGAGTGGTTAAGTTCCAGTCCCCTCCCAATTGTTGTTGCGGGGGATCGAACACAGGTCCTCCCTACTAAGTGTAGCCAGTGGCGATTCCAGGAACTTGTCGTTATGGGTTCGGACTTTCAAAGTTATCGAACGTAAGATAGTTTTGTTAACTGATGTATATCGAATTATATTACATATACTACCTCCGTATCATTTTTTTTTAACTTTATGGTATTATTCTTTCGATATAAAATATTACAAAGTTGCTCAAAATATGAAACGAAATTAGTATAGTACTTGTACAAAATAAAAGTATGATGATGTGAAATAATACATGTATATATTCTTTGATTTTAATGAAAGGAAAAAAGTAATATACAATAATAAAAATGAAATAAAAAAAATATAATACTTCTATTAACTTAGAGTATGACAGTGTAAAATAATATATAATGGTTTGATTTTATTGAAAAGGCGAAAAATAATACACATTAAATTAATCAATGAAGCAACAAAAAAAATATAATACAAATTAACAAGTTTTTTGTGTTAAATGTCAAGAAAAAAAAATAGATAAACAAAAATTATGATTGTGGGGGAAAGTTGCACAGTAAAAGAGGTTTAAAATATAAGTAAAACAATACTAAACAAAACGTGCATTGAAAATACTTCAACAAAAATAGACAAAAAGGTTTGGCAAGGGATATGATCCAGCGTCACCAATAAGTGAGAAGTCTTGCATGAGATATGCTTGATCGCTGAACCACGGATAGGCATAATATTATAAGCAGCTATTTTTTTATTTTATTTTTTTTATTCTATTTTATTTTTTATTTTATTTTATTTTTTATTATTTAACTTTGTTTTTCTTTCCCTCTGAATTATGAATTTTCCCCAAATCCCGTATGAGTTCAGCTGAACCCACTGAACCCATACTAGAATCGCCACTGAGTGTAGCCCCCCAATCACCATTACACGAACCACCAATTGGTAGCGTGTAGATAATATCATTGACACAATTTATTGATTTCATATTAAAAAGAAAATAACCTCACTTTTATTATTTGTTAATAATTAATTCACATGCATAATTATATCAAACTTACAATTTACATTGGGGGTAGAATTCAATATATTTATACTGGTGTTTTATATTATTTGCAACGATTAGACATTTTTTTCTCACACTTTATGTCAAGTTATTAGATTTATACATATTATTTTATTAATTAAGTTAGTTAGGTGTAACTAACTCTTGTATAAATACTGTACACTTGTATTATTCTGTACATTGACATTCATTACACACATTTTTCCTGCAATAACAGAATTTTCTCTCCTTCTCTCTACAATTCTTACATGTTATCAGAGCGATATCTCACTCGAGATTAGGGTTCTTCGTTTTTCTTTTGATTGAATTTTTCAATCATCTCTGTTTTCTTACTGATTTGTTTGGTTTGATTGCGAAAATTTCTTGTGATTGCATTTTGCATGTGATTGCGAAATTTTCTTGCAATTAATCAATTGATTGTTCCTTTGATTGCAATTACATTTCTCTTGTAATCAACTTTGTGATTCTTCGATTGCGATTTTTTTCGGAATCTTGAAGAATTTCTGAGCTGTTTTAATGGCGGCTGCTACTGATAATGGTGATGTTGGTATTGGTGATGCTAGTAATGGCGATGTTTACTTGAATTCCGCTGGAGGTAATCTTGATCCTCTCTTTATTGCGAATTCAGATAATCCTACTGCTTCTCTTGTTGCTGTTCCATTTTCTAGTCAGAACTTCATTAGATGGAGTCGTAGTGTTAAACGTGCTTTGATTGCTAAGAATAAGGATGGTTTCATTACTGGTTCATTGAAGAAGCCTGTTGAAACTCATAAGGATTATCCTAGATGGAAGAGAGCTGATTATATGGTTGTTAGTTGGATCTTGAGTTCTATGACTGCTGAAATTGCTGATGATTTTGCTTATATTGATTCTGCTGTTGAATTGTGGAGTGAATTGCAAGAGCGTTTTGGTCAATCTAATGGTCCTTTGATTTACCAGTTAAAGAAAGATATTGATGCTTTAAAGCAAGAAAATATGTCAATTATTGCTTATTATGGCAAAATCAAGAAGTTATGGGATGAATTGCAGAGTTTGAAGGAATTTCCTGTGTGTACATGTGGTGCATTAGCTTCTTGTACTTGTCAATTCTTGAAGAAACTTGCTGATCTTGAAGCTGATGATAAGTTGATGCAGTTTATGTTAGGATTGAATAGTGGATTTGATTCTACTATCACAAACATTTTGTCTATGGATCCTCTTCCTAGTTTGAATAGGGCATTTTCTATTGCTCAACAAGTTGAGAAGCACAAAGAGGTGAGTGGTAGTATTGAGCAGATTGCTGAAAGTAGTGCTATGGCTGCTCAGAGGTTCCAGAAGAATTATACTCAGAAGTTTCAGAGAAGTAACAACAATCAGAATGTTGTGAAAAGGGACTGGAAGAAAGAGAAGTTTGACAAGAAGTGTGACTATTGTAAAGGGAAAGGTCATACTGTAGATTCATGCTTTGAATTACATGGTTATCCAGACTGGTATAATGCTCTTAAGGCTGCAAAGAATTCTCACAGTGGACAGAAGATTGTTGCTAATGTTAATTCTGATCAAGTTCAGGAAGATCCTTTGTCTGTTGACAATTCTGCTGCCAGAAGTATTGATTCTGTATGCTGAGTATGATCTGTCAAGAGGTCATGAAGACTATGAAAGAGAAGCATGTTCCTGGTGGTTCTGGCTTGTCATTTGCAAACTTTGCAGGTATTGACACTTACTCCTTTAATTGTTCTATGAATGATTCTGGAGTGAAGTGTGTATGGATTATAGATTCTGGTGCTTGTGATCACATGGTCTTTGATGAGTCCTTGTTTATCGATAAGAAGCAACTTACAACACCAATTAGGGTTTGTTTACCTGATGGTTCTTTTAAAAATGTTGTTCTGGTTGGATCTGTCAGATTGAATGACAGGATTATTTTGGATGATGTTATGTTGGTTGAAGGGTTTAAACATAATTTGTTGTCAATTGGAAGATTGATAGAACAGACTGGTGTTAAGGTGTTCTTTACTAGAAATGGTTGCTATTTTCAGGACCTTTCTAGTGAAGATGTGATTGGATATGGACTGAGGCAAGGTGGATTGTATTACTTCTCCAATCCTGAGGTAATATCTGGTGTTTCTACTAGTAATAATGTAGGGTGTTGTTGATGTGTTCATTTTATATATATATTTATCCCCGTCCCTTGGTCGTAGTTAGTAGTGTTTTTGGCTCCTACGAGCCACTTTTATTACTAATTTGTGTTTTCCAGTGCTTTGGTAGTCTTGCTTGAGTTTTGTAGGAATTTGCGTACTTGGAGCAATTTCCCGGGTTTTTCGAGGAGCATCTACAAGTATTGGAAGACCGCGACCCAGTTCGATAGCCCAAGGCCGATTAGAGGTATCAAATCGGTGACTAAGGGCTCAGTTCGATGGCATTTGGGCCAAGTTCGGAGGTCCAAAGGTAGAAGCCCGAGGCTAAAAAGCCTCGCCCAAGCCACAAGGCTCCGCCCGAAGGCGCGCCCGGCCGGGCGGGGCGAAGCAGAAGGAGCGCCCGAAGACGCGCCCGGACGGGCGCGAGAAACCAATTCTGAAGAAAAAGGCGGGCCCGGTCGGGCGGCCCCTTGCCCGACCGGGCGCGTGTAGTTATTAGGGAAGCTTAATTCCGATTAGTTTGTTTTAGCGAATAAAGCTTAGTATTAATGTAATTTTAAGGGGGAGATTAGACACTACTTCTTCATTATTACTTACTCTAGTTTTTATTCTCTTCCTTCTCTCTACTCAACTTTCTCTCTCTTGACTTTTATTTTCTTTCTTGTTCCTCAACTCTATTGTAATTCCGCCGTCTTGGTACGATTTCTCTCTTAATTAATCTCAGTATTTTATTCATTCTATTTCCTTCATGTCTTGTTTAATTATTATGTTTTGCTTAGTTTTAATTATGTCTGAGTAGTTTTCCTTCTAGGGTTTATGGGGATCTAATAAATAATATGAAGGGGTAATTTATGGTTGTTGATTATTAATGCTTAATTGATTTCCTATTGATTGTTTAAATGCTATGCAATTAGATTTGGCCAGGTTTAATTGTATGAGTTTAGCAATATTGATTCGAGATTCGAGAGATGAGAATTGATGTTTAGGCTTAGTTTCAATAGGCAGATTAATTTATAAATGGTTAGGTCGAGATTCGAGAGATGAGATTTAATACCGGTAAATTAATTCTGTGATTGTAATACGTAGCGAAAGCCCTTTATGATCTGATTGATTAATGCATTGATGATTGATTATTGAGTTTTACCCTGGAATATTAATTATTGGTGAACCTATGACCCTAGGCCTTCTTATTATTGATTTTCTCCCTTAACTTGATCTCCGTAGAATAGTTTCACATTATTTACAACAAATTGGTTACTTTAATAATTTAGACTATATTAATTAATTAGGAGTAGAGAGACCAGTTTCCCTGTGGATTCGACCCTACTTCCCTATCTACTTTAGTTAGAGGATTTAGGTAATACTTTTGATTAGGTGATACGACTTTAGCCTGTCAAAATTTGGCGCCGTTGCCGGGGAAACGGTTTTATTTTTATTTCTAATTGTTTTTGTAGTTTAGATTATTTTTTCCCTTTTGCCTCAAAGGACATTAGTTCTTTGAGGTAGTTCTAATATCTGTCTTTTTATTTCTTTGTTTATGCCCAGGTGTTCCAGATCAGGTTACATTCCATTCGATCCTGAGATCGAACGCTCATTTCATAGACAGAAGAATTTTTATAGGCAGATCCTAGCAGGTTCTGGGAGTAATAATATTCCTAGAAATCCATTACCTACTTCTAGTGATTCGGAGCATTCTTCTGATTCAGAATTAGAGATGGGTACACCACCAACACCTCCACCTCGCAAGCTTAGCGATTATTCGCAACCATCCCTGACGGATTTTCCACATCTTTCTCCTACGCCCAATCTCGAGGGAGTCCAGTTCGAGATCAAGCCCCAGTTCATAACGATGATGGAAAGAAAGCAATTCAGTGGAGCAAAGGGTGAAGATCCTAATCTTCACATTGCAGACTTCTGTCAATACTGCAATACTATTAGGCAGAATGGGGTAACGCAGGATCAAATCAGGGAGATTCTTTTTCCTTTTTCTTTATGTGGAAAAGCTAAATTATGGTTTAATGGTTTGAATAGAGCTGCACTTGGTATGACTAACTGGGAGACTCTTGCGTTGAATTTTTATAATAAATATTACCCTGTAGATAAAACAACTTTATTGAGAAGCGCTATCCAGAATTTTGCCCAAGAGACAAATGAAGCATTATATGAAGCTTGGGAAAGATTCAAGGATCTGCAGAGGGAGTGTCCCCACCACAATTTGGCGAAGTGGTAGTTAATTCAAGCTTTTTACAATGGCTTAGGAAATGCATCTAGGACAATTTTAGATTCCGCAGCTAGCGGTAGATTTATGAATTTAAATGTTGATGATGAAGGTCAGGTTATTGAAGATATGGCAATCCATAATTCCCAGTATGGGAATGCTAGAGGTTACGCTAACAAGGGCAAGCATCATGTTGATTCAGTAACTTTATTGCAAGCCCAGCTTACTTCTATTTGTCAGAAACTAGATAACCTTACTACTACCAATCCTAATTCTGTTGCTAATGTTTCTGCTGTTTCTAATAATGCTAATGATGCTTTCTGTGAAAATTGTGGAAGTGTAGGTCATTATGAACAAGATTGTAGGAGTTCAATGGAGCAAGTTAAGGTTTTTAAACCTACAAGCAAAATAACCCATACTCCAATTCCTACAATCCTGGCTACCGGAACCATCCCTACCTATCTTACCGTAGCACCAATGTTCAAAATCTTCCACCTCCACAACAACCACAACAAGCACCCCCTCCACAGCAGAAATATTACCATCCTCATGCTAACCAGAAACCCCCATCACAGCCCCCTACTACATCTTCTGACCCTGCTTTATCAGAAATTAGGGCAATGCTGACCAGTATGCAAAAACATATGGAGAGTAGAGACCAACAGATTGACTCTATTATAGCCCATAATAAAGTCATGGACACCCAAATTGCCCAATTGTCCTCTACCCTTCAATCTCGTCAGCAGGGAGCTTTACTAGCACAGGGAATTCAACCTACGGATCATGCTAATGCAATCACCCTAAGGAGTGGTTCACACTACGATGGGCCCCAGATGCCCAAAGAGGATGAACCTGAATTAACTAATATTGCTAATCCTGATTCCGTTGTACCAATTTCCCCTGCAGGGCTGCAGGGTAAAATTCCTGATGCTAATATTTTTGATGATTCATTGCAGGGTACAACCTCAGGGAAGGATGCACCCCAGGGGAAGAGTAGGGAAGCACCACCAGTTATCAAATTACCATTCCCTAATCGCCAACTAAAGACTAAGTTGGACAAGCAGTTTGCTAAGTTTCTGGAGGTTGTTAAAAATTTGCAGGTAACGGTTCCTTTTACTGAACTTATTACACAGGTTCCTGCATATGCTAAATTTATGAAAGATATTTTGACTAGGAAGAGGGCCTTTAATGAGGTAGAAACTGTAGCTTTTACTGAGGAGTGTAGTGCATTGTTACAAAATAAATCTCCCCCTAAATTAAAGGATCCTGGTAGTTTTTCTATCCCTTGTCATATTGGTAATGTCTTCATAGATAAAGCATTATGTGATTTGGGTGCTTCTGTTAGTGTAATGCCATCGTCTATTTGTTCTAAATTGAATATGGGTGAATTAAAAATTACTAATATTACTTTGCAAATGGCAGACCATTCTGTTAAATATCCCCTAGGTATTTTAGAGGACGTCCCTGTTAGAGTTGGTAGATTTTTCATCCCTGTTGATTTTGTTGTTTTAGACATGGCTGAGGATACACAAATACCCATTATATTAGGTAGGCCTTTTCTCCATACTGCAGGAGCCATTATAGATGTTAAAAATAGTAAACTAACCCTATCTGTTGGTGATGATAATATTACTTTTAATTTAGGGAAGGTTTTAAAAGGTCCTATGCTTGAGGAAAACTGTTGTTTGATTGATGTTATTGATATAATGGATGATATTTGTGATGATAGCTTGACACAGATTCTTGCAAGGGATCCCTTAGAAGAAATACTTTGTGGTAATTTGTCTGCAGGTGATGCGAGTGTCTGGAGCAAGGAGGTGGATATTATTGAGAAAGCTCTTGCCATAGAAGAACTTGATGACAAAGAGAATAAGAAGGTAGTAAAATTAGTTCAGGAATCGAAACCTGCAGAGGTAAAGAAACCTGAACTAAAACCTCTCCCTTCTCATTTAAAATATGTTTTTCTTGATGAGCAGGAAATGCACCATGTGATCATTAGTACTGCACTTGATGACCTACAAACTTCCCAACTTCTAGAGGTTCTCCGAACCCATAAAAGGGCAATAGGGTACAGTATTGATGATCTCAAGGGTATAAGCCCAGATTTTTGTATGCACAGGATACACTTAGAGGACAACTACAAGCCCTGCATTCAACCCCAGAGGAGGTTGAATCCCAATATGCAAGAGGTGGTCAAGAAAGAGGTTATGAAATTACTTGATGCAGGTATTATCTATCCTATTTCTGACTCCAAATGGGTAAGTCCTGTACAGGTGGTTCCTAAGAAGGGTGGGATGACTGTGATTAAAAATGATAAAAATGAATTAATCCCCACTAGAACTGTTACAGGGTGGCGTATGTGCATTGATTATCGTAGATTAAATGTCGCCACTAAAAAGGACCATTTCCCTCTCCCCTTTATTGATCAAATGCTTGAGAGGTTAGCTAACCATAAGTTCTTTTGCTATTTGGATGGGTATTCGGGATTTTTCCAAATTCCGATCCACCTTGAAGATCAGGAAAAGACTACATTTACATGCCCTTATGGCACTTTTGCATATCGTAGAATGCCTTTTGGTTTATGTAATGCACCTGCTACTTTTCAACGTTGCATGATGAGAATATTTTCTGATTTCATAGAGTCTATCATGGAAGTCTTTATGGATGATTTTAGTGTCTATGGTTCTTCATTCGATTCATGTCTAATTAACTTAGCTAAAATCCTGAAAAGATGTGAAGAATGCAACTTGGTTTTAAATTGGGAGAAATGTCACTTTATGGTGACAGAGGGAGTAGTCCTGGGTCACATTGTATCTGATAAGGGCATACAGGTAGACAAAGCTAAGATTTCAGTGATTGAGCAATTACCTCCCCCAGTAAATGTTAAGGGAGTTAGGAGTTTCTTGGGTCATGCGGGGTTTTATCGCCGTTTTATCAAAGATTTTTCTAAAATTGCTAAACCACTGACTCAGCTTTTGCTTAAGGATGCCCCTTTTTGTTTTTACTGACGAGTGTCTTGAGTCTTTCAACAGGATTAAGCAGGCTTTGATAACGGCACCCATCATATGTGCTCCAAATTGGAATCTTCCTTTCGAGATCATGTGTGATGCAAGCGATTTTGCTCTAGGAGCCGTGCTTGGACAAAGGAAGGACAAAGTTTTACATGCTATCTACTATGCTAGTAAAACTTTGGATGAGGCTCAAGTCAATTATGCCACCACCGAGAAGGAGTTTTTAGATGTCATTTATGCTTTAGAAAAGTTTAGATCATATCTAGTTGGTTCTAAAGTTATTGTTTTTACTGACCATGCAGCTTTAAAGTACTTGATAGCCAAAGCTGAATCAAAGCCTAGGCTACTTCGGTGGGTTCTCTTGCTCCAGGATTTCAACATTGAAATAAGGGATAAAAAGGGTGTAGAGAACGTAGTGGCAGATCACTTGTCACGAATCAGGTATGATGAGGGTAAGGATTTTCTCCCTATAGATGATTCATTCCCTGATGACAACCTGTATGCAGTTGTAGAGCAACACCCCTAGTACGCCGATTTTGCAAATTATTTAGTGGGTGGTACTCTACCTCTTGACTTGTCCTACCAACAAAAAAAGAAATTCATGTATGATGTTAAACATTATTTTTGGGATGATCCTTTTTTGTTTCGTGAGTGTGCAGATGGATTATTTCGCAGGTGTGTCCCCGAATGGGAGGTACATGGTATTCTCACTAGCTGCCACACTTCACCTTATGGAGGACATCATGGTCCCTCTAAAACAGTGGCCAAGATAAACGAGTCAGGATTCTATTGGTCCACCATGTTCAAGGATGCTAACATTTTTGTGCAGGCTTGTGACTCTTGCCAGAGGACTGGCAACATCTCGCGGCGGCATGAGTTGCCTCAAACTGGGATTTTGGAAGTTGAAATTTTTGATGTTTGGGGTGTTGATTACATGGGACCGTTCCCTTCTTCTAGAAGGAACCGTTATATACTAGTCGCCGTAGATTATGTATCCAAGTGGGTAGAAGCCATTGCCACTCCTACCAATGATGCCAAGGTGGTCAATAGGCTTTTCAAGAAAACTATTTTTCTTAGATTTGGAGTGCCTAGAGCCATAATCAGTGACGGAGGATCCCACTTTCATGAGCGGAAGTTAGATACCCTCCTAAAGAAGTATGGTGTTTACCATAGGACAGGGCTAGCCTACCATCCCCAAACTAGTGGCCAAGTCGAAGTGTCTAATCGCGAGATTAAGGTCATCTTAGAGAAGGTGGTAGCAAAATCTAGGAAAGATTGGAGCGATAAGTTGGATGACACCCTTTGGGCATATAGAACCGCATTTAAGACCCCTATAGGTACCACTCCCTATAGACTTGTGTATGGTAAAGCATGTCATCTTCCGGTGGAGTTAGAGTACAAGGCATATTGGGCTATTAAGGAGCTCAATTTGGATGCTAAGCTAGCGGGAGAAAAGAGGCTTCTACAACTTAACCAACTTGATGAGTTTAGGTTGATGGCCTATGATAGTGCGCGAGTCTACAAGGAGAAGACTAGGAGATGGCACGACAAGATGATCCTTCCGAGAGAATTCAAAGAGGGTGATAAGGTGTTGTTGTTCAACTCTAGGCTTAAATTGTTCCCAGGAAAGTTGAAGTCGAGGTGGTCGGGTCCTTTCACTGTAAAAAGGGCCAACAAGTTCGGTTCTGTAGAGTTGTTTGATGAGCATGGTAATGAGTTCAAGGTAAATGGTCAGAGGCTTAAGATTTATCATGACGGGGCTACGATTGGTGCAGTTGAACTACTACACCTGACTAGTTCCAGCTCACCTTGAGAATACTATGGTAAGAAGGTCGTGCGGGACCTAGATAAACCAGCGCTTTGCGGGAGGCAACCCGTATTTTACTTGTTTTTATTTTTTGTTTTTCTTCTTTTTCTTATGAGAGGAGAGATGAGGGAATCTAATGAGTTTTATGAGTTTTTGGTACAGATTACAGGAAAAGAGTTAGTGGAAATTTGAAGAAAGTTAGGTCGACTAACTTTGCTCTCGGGCCCGGTAGGGCGGAGCGTCGCCCGACCGGGCGCGAGAGTAAGGGTTGGAAAAGCTTGAAATTAGCCCGACCGAGCAAAAGTACGCCCGGCCGGGCGCGAGAGTTGACGTATACGGACTTTAAATTGGCCCGACCGGGCGGGATAACGCCCGATCGGGCGCGAGAAGAAGATCACAAATTGCAAAAAGATGGCCCGACCGGGCGGCGCGTCGCCCAACCGGGCGCGAGAAAGGGGTGGATTTATTGAAGGAGATCGCCCGATCAGGCGGTATGAGGCGCGAGCACAACTCCGAAGAAACAAATCAGATCGCCCGACCGGGCCAGACACCGCCCGGCCGGGCGCGGCAAACCTCCCCCCCCCCCCCCCCCCCCGTCTCCCCTTTCTTTTTCTTTCTTCTTCCTTCTTTCTTCTTTCTTTCTTCATTCCTTTTTCACTTTCCTCCATTTTATCTCTCTAAAACTCATATATTCTCTAACTTCTCCTCCATTTCTCACCCAAATTCAGAAATTTTTACATATTCTTACTCCTCTCTTCATCCTCTACACTCCTACATCAAAAATTTTCACTTTCCACAAAATTTAATTTTCGACCACTCTTCTAATGGCGGCTAAAAGGGCTCGAAGTCTGCTCGGGGGTAGCTCCAGTTCATCCCAGCAATACGACCCAGCGCTCCAACTTCCCCAATGGCCGACGATCAAGATCGCGACGGCGGAACAACGGGAGAAACTCGAGGTGCTATACGGACGCGAGGTAATCCCTTCACGGTGGTTACACCGCCCTACTTTAGAAGCTTTAGGCATTTATGGTTTTGTTAGGAGATTTTTGAATGATATTGGTATGCGTAAATTTGTAGATATGCATTATTCAACATACCGTGAATTAACCTGTGAATTCTTGTCTTCTCTTGTCATTCAAAACCATAAAAGTGGTCCAAAATTAATTTTTAGGCTTAACAATAAAAACATCACTCTCTCTTTTGTGGAATTTTGTAAATTGTTTGAACTGGAACCTGAATTAAATAGGCAATGGAATGCTGAGTTTAAAATGGAGGATGTGTATTTAGCTTTGACTGGCATTTCTCATGTTTCTGCACAACATGCTAGTGCTAGGCCTATTCACCACCCCGTCCCTAAAATGTGGCAACGATTTGTCGGTGTATGTTTCCTAGGTAGGAATGAACCCCATAACTGTCAGACCAATGAACTAGCTGTAATTGGCCATTACATGTTTGGGTATGAGAAATTGAACATAGCCCGGTATATCATCCACCACCTTGGTAGGCATGCTACGGCCAGCAACCACCACACTACCCCCATCCGTCTTGGTGGCATTATCACTAGGATAGCCATCAAGAAGGCCGGTTTTGTAGAGAGTGGACCCCACCGGATGACTAACATGGGACCCGACACCTACATTACCTCTAGGTAACTTGAGGAGCTTGGGTGGTTGCGGGTAGACGAGAACCAGGTCACCCATTGGTGCATTAGAACAGGGACTGAACAACCCTTGCCCATTTTTCCTTTGCCCAACCCAGACCTGACCGCCTTTCCCCCAGGGCAAGAGTCCTACACTTATGCCCTGTTAGTTGCCCATGCTAGGGGTGAGGATCCACAGCACGCCCAGCCACATCCTGTAGTTCAGCCCATTCCACAGCCACCATCACCACCCCGACAGTCCTATTCCGTCCCTCACGGTGACTCTGACCCAGTTTGGGACTTGCAGAGTATTGGCCAGGCCATAGGTCGCATAGAGCAGACCCAGACCGAGTTCAGACAGATGATTGGTTCTGTCGACCATAGGCTAGGCTACCTAGAGAGGAACCAGGGTAGGGGGCTCTACCCTATTTATGATGATTACGCTCGTCGGGGCAACATTCCGACGATGCTGTTTACCCAGACTGGTTCCAGCCCCCACCTCAGGGATACGATAGGGATCCCACTACCCATGGTATTTACATAGACTATTCTTCGTTCCATGGGTACGGCCATGACATACCTTTTGGGGGACCGCCGGGGGGGACTTTTCATGCTAACTATTTTGGTGGTAGCTCCTTTGGTGCAGATGGTGCAGGTTCCAGTGGTGGAGCAGGTGGGTCCTCTCGGATGGACCAGGATGAGGATGAGTAGCCAGCTGGGCTACTTTCGAGCCAATGAGGACATTGTCCGATCTTGGCTTGGGGGAGATTTTTGGATTTGGTATATATTTTTCTTCTTCCTTTTTCTTTATTTTTGTTTATTTTTGGTGTGTTTTGTTAGTTTAGATTTATTGCTTTTTAGATTAGTTTATTGCTTTCCTTATATGAAAAATACAAAAAAATTGAAAAATAAAAAAAAATAAAAAAATACGAACCAATGAACTGTAAATCATGCTTCCCTGTGCCCCATACTTGAGAAAAATTGTTTTGATTCTTGGTATTTGATTTTGAGCATTGTGGATTTGTTGATCATGATTTGAAGTTTAGTTACTTGGATTCCTAAACATGCGTCAATTTTGCCCAACTGCTTGTGAATATAGTGCTTGACTAGTTGATTTGGTTAGGAATGTGTGATTAGTTCCTGGTATGTCAATGAATTTGAGTATTGATTTGCAACTATGAGTAGTGTTTCATGACTCAATATTATGCACATGTGGAGGACAAAGGCATTTGTTCTTTAGGTAGCCTTCAGATTTATTTAGATACATTTGTTCCCTTCTTGCTACCCATGTTGTTGCTTGTGCCCTTTTATTGTTTTTAGCCACATTACAAGCCATGTTTGCCCCATTGGTTACTAGTCCCAAGCTTGGCTTGGGGGAGCTATTAGTGAGTGAGGTAAGGGAGTTTGTAGTGTGCACATTATTTGCACAATTTGGGTGGGTTTGAGAAGTTATTTGTTTTTGATCATATTTTTGTTTTGATGAGTTTTATAGTGTATATATTATTTGAGAAAAAAATAAAAGTGTGATGGAAAAGGAAAAAAAAAAAGAAGTTCAAGAAAAAAGTGAGAATATATAAAAAAAAAAAGTGAACTTCTAGAAAAAAAAAAAGAAAGAAAAAAGAAAAAAAAGTTTCATGTTCAAATTATCTAAGTGAAGGTTTATCAAAAGAAAGAAAAAAATTGAGTTTCATTGTAAATATTTGAGTTTGAGTTCAAAGTTTGATATTCACTCTTATTATCATATTTTTATGAGTGAATTTTGTAAGTTTTGGGATTGATTTATGATTGGAGTATATTTGGTGGATTTGTGTTGGAGTTAGTTTTGTTGGAGATGATTATGATCATTATTTTTGGTCATGGGTTTATTAGGATATGGCTCCCTTTTAGCAAGGCTTTTCTCTCACATATTCCCAAATTTATCCTACCCTTTCACCCTGGCCTTACATTACAAGCTTTAAAAGACCTTTTGACCTTGTGCATAGAGTTGTGTAAATGTGAAAGTGTTGTTTATCAATGCAAGTTATGACTTGACATATTCCGAGTCGACTATTAGGTTGAGTGTATGTCTTTTTAAACACACGAGTGTTGTGAGTTTGGGAGGGCATTGTTCACATATAAGGGGTTGGGATGGAGAGCGATCGAGTACATCTTTTACTCGCCACATAAATGAGAGTTGAGTGTGTGAGCACTAGTCTTGAATTCTATATGCTCTTGTGGTTTGCTCTACTTGACAATTGTTGGAGAGGAAGGGTGATTAGATGGATAGGATTGGTTGATTTTGAAGCATGTTCACTTGATTTGCCTTGAATCGTTTGTGCTTGATTTTTATATTGGGGTGAGGCATGTTTTTATTGTTCATTGAGGAGCTCTTTGCTTAGGGACAAGCAAAGGTTTGTCTTGGGGGAGTTTGATGTGTTCATTATATATATATATATATTTATCCCCGTCCCTTGGTCGTAGTTAGTAGTGTTTTTGGCTCCTACGAGCCACTTTTATTACTAATTTGTGTTTTCCAGTGCTTTGGTAGTCTTGCTTGAGTTTTGTAGGAATTTGCGTACTTGGAGCAATTTCCCGGGTTTTTCGAGGAGCATCTACAAGTATTGGAAGACCGCGACCCAGTTCGATAGCCCAAGGCCGATTAGAGGTATCAAATCGGTGACTAAGGGCTCAGTTCGATGGCATTTGGGCCAAGTTCGGAGGTCCAAAGGTAGAAGCCCGAGGCTAAAAAGCCTCGCCCAAGCCACAAGGCTCCGCCCGAAGGCGCGCCCGGCCGGGCGGGGCGAAGCAGAAGGAGCGCCCGAAGACGCGCCCGGACGGGCGCGAGAAACCAATTCTGAAGAAAAAGGCGGGCCCGGTCGGGCGGCCCCTTGCCCGACCGGGCGCGTGTAGTTATTAGGGAAGCTTAATTCCGATTAGTTTGTTTTAGCAAATAAAGCTTAGTATTAATGTAATTTTAAGGGGGAGATTAGACACTACTTCTTCATTATTACTTACTCTAGTTTTTATTCTCTTCCTTCTCTCTACTCAACTTTCTCTCTCTTGACTTTTATTTTCTTTCTTGTTCCTCAACTCTATTGTAATTCCGCCGTCTTGGTACGATTTCTCTCTTAATTAATCTCATTATTTTATTCATTCTATTTCCTTCATGTCTTGTTTAATTATTATGTTTTGCTTAGTTTTAATTATGTCTGAGTAGTTTTCCTTCTAGGGTTTATGGGGATCTAATAAATAATATGAAGGGGTAATTTATGGTTGTTGATTATTAATGCTTAATTGATTTCCTATTGATTGTTTAAATGCTATGCAATTAGATTTGGCCAGGTTTAATTGTATGAGTTCAGCAATATTGATTCGAGATTCGAGAGATGAGAATTGATGTTTAGGCTTAGTTTCAATAGGCAGATTAATTTATAAATGGTTAGGTCGAGATTCGAGAGATGAGATTTAATACCGGTAAATTAATTCTGTGATTGTAATACGTAGCGAAAGCCCTTTATGATCTGATTGATTAATGCATTGATGATTGATTATTGAGTTTTACCCTGGAATATTAATTATTGGTGAACCTATGACCCTAGGCCTTCTTATTATTGATTTTCTCCCTGAACTTGATCTCCGTAGAATAGTTTCACATTATTTACAACAAATTGGTTACTTTAATAATTTAGACTATATTAATTAATTAGGAGTAGAGAGACCAGTTTCCCTGTGGTTTCGACCCTACTTCCCTATCTACTTTAGTTAGAGGATTTAGGTAATACTTTTGATTAGGTGATACGACTTTAGCCTGTCAGTTGTGTTGCTGAGAATAATACTGATACAGGTCAGAGTTCTGTATTGCCTGATAAGACTAGTACTAGTGTCTGTAATAAAGGAAGAACTGGTGTTAGTGTTGATTTTTTTCATGCCAGATTGGGGCATGTTTCTTTGTCCAAAATGAAACATGTTATTGGTTTTGATTATCCTGGAATAAGTGAATACAATTGTGATGTCTGTTTACATTCTAAGCATCATAAGTTGCCTTTTTCTGTAAGTGATAGTAGAGCTGCTGGGGTGTTTGACTTGGTTCATATTGATTTGTGGGGGCCTTATAGAGTTAAAGCTCTTAATGGGGCATCTTATTTTCTTACTATACTTGATGATCATAGTAGGGTAACATGGACTTCTCTGTTACATAACAAGATGCAAGTTCAGAAAACTGTTGCTGGTTTTTTAGCCATGGTAGAAACTCAGTTTCAGAAGAAGGTTAAGGTGATCAGGTCTGATAATGGCACTGAGTTGGTTAAGGAATCTTGTTTGGAGTTATTTTCTGCTAAAGGAATTTTACATCAGAAAAGTGTTGCTAAGGTTCCTCAACAAAATGGAAGAGTTGAGAGAAAACATGGGTATTTACTTGAAATTTCTAGAGCTCTTAGATTTCAAGCTGATTTGCCTAAGAAGTTTTGGGGAGATTGCTTGTTGTCTGCTACTCACTTGATCAATAAACTTCCAACTAAGGCTTTAGGTTGGAAGTCTCCTTATGAAATACTTTTCAGAAAACCACCTGATTATAGTGAGCTTAGAGTTGTTGGTTGTCTTTGCAATGCATATAATTTTTCTCCTAATAGAGATAAATTTGATTCTAGAACTAGGAAATGTATTTTCCTAGGATATCCCTTTGGTCAGAAAGCTTTCAAGTTGTATGATTTGAATTCTCATACAACATTTGTATCTAGAGATGTCATCTTCTTTGAGAATATTTTTCCCTATAAGTCTGAAAAACAAGATATTTCTATGTGTCCTGTTCCTGTTCATATTGTTGATTTTGGTTCTGAGAGTGTGATTTTGCCTTCTGTCACATCTCAAGTGTCACAAAATTCTTTTCATGCTGATCTAGAGATTAGTGATAATCATTCTCCTATCATATACAGTTCTATTCCTGATTCAGCAGAAGATAATTCTACTTCTTCTGAATCAGTTTCTTTAAATTCTCATCCTCATTTCATTCCTCAAAATTTTCCCAGAAGATCTACTAGGCCAATTAAACCATCAAAGAAGTTTGATGGTTTTGAGACAAAATATTTGCCTCATAGGGACATATATTCAGAAGAGTCAGAATATTTTAATGTCAATTCTTGTAAAGTGAATGAGCCTAAAAGTTACAATCAGGCAAAGACAGATCAGAATTGGGTGGTTGCTATGGAGAAAGAACTGGCAGCTCTGGAAGCAAATAATACTTGGGATTTGGTGTTTTTACCTAAAGGTAAAAAGGCTATAGGATCTAAATGGGTTTATAAGGTGAAGTTGAATCTTGATGGTACTATAGAAAGGCACAAAGCTAGATTGGTTGCTATTGGTTATCAGCAGATAGAAGGTGAAGATTTCAACCAAACTTTTTCACCTGTAGCTAAGTTGGCTACTGTGAGAGTTATCATAGCTTTGGCTACTGTAAACAATTGGCCCTTGTGTCAATTGGATGTAAACAATGCATTTTTGCATGGTTTCTTGGATGAAGAAGTTTATATGCTTCCTCCTGCTGGTTATGACAAGGCTAAGACAGGGCAGGTTTGTAAGCTCAATCGATCTATTTATGGTCTGAAGCAAGCTTCCAGACAATGGAACAAGGAATTGAGTAGATTTCTGAAATCTCTTGGTTTTATACAATCTACTCAAGATTATTCTTTGTTTACTAGACAGAAGAATGGTGAATTTCTTGTGCTTCTAGTCTATGTGGATGATATGATGTTAACTGGAACTTCACAGTCTCAGATTAGTGAAGTTAAGAATTCTCTTGATGATGCTTTCACAATCAAAGACTTAGGTGATTTGAAATATTTTCTTGGGATAGAAATTACAACATATTCCAAAGGTACTTTATTATCTCAAAGGAAGTATATCAAAGACATTATTTCAGATGCTGGTATGGAAGACTGTGTTCCTGTTTCTGCTCCTTTATCTACTGGTCTGAAGTTATCTACTGATGTTGGAGAGCTTTTGGATACTCCTGATGTTTACAGGAAGATAGTTGGGAGATTGTTGTATTTGGGTATCACTAGGCCTGATGTCTCTTATTCAGTGCAACACCTCAGTCAATTCATGCATACACCTAGAGTTTCTCATCTGAGAGCAGCTCTTCACATATTGAAGTATTTGAAAGGAACTATGGGTGCAGGATTGTGGTATACTGCTGATTCTGATCTTTCTCTTAAAGCATACAGTGATGCAGACTGGAGTGCTTGTCAGTTTAGCAGTAGATCTGAGTGCATATGCAGTTTTTCTTGGTTCAAACTTGGTATCTTGGAAAACCAAGAAGCAAAGATCTGTTAGTAAATCTTCTGCAGAGTCAGAATATAGAAGCATGTCTGTTGCTGGTAGTGAACTTGAATGGGTGTGTGGATTGCTTGAAGATCTTAATGTGAAGGTTCAACTACCTGTCACTCTTTACTGTGACAATATTTCAGCTGAGCAACTAGCCAAAAACCCCATGTTTCATGAGAAAACGAAGCATTTGAAGAGGGATATGCATTATGTAAGAGAATTGGTTGAAGATGGTTTCTTGCAGAATGTTCATGTTTCTTCTGAAGAACAGTTAGCTGATGTTCTCACCAAACCATTGCCTTCGACACAGCATTGGTTTCTTGTTTCCAAGCTTGGACTATTGGATCAATGTCCAGCTTGAAGGGGGTGTATTAGATTTATACATATTATTTTATAAATTAAGTTAGTTAGGTGTAACTAACTCTTGTATAAATATTGTACACTTGTATTATTCTGTACATTGACATTCATTACACACATTATTCCTGCAATAACAGAATTTTCTCTCCTTCTCTCTACAATTCTTACACAAGTCGTTGCAAATAATATATATAAAGCGGAAGTAGTAAATAATATAAAATAAAAAGCGATTTATAAAGAGATGGGTGTAAAATGAAAAACATAAGATCGATCGAATAAGATTGAAATTGAGAATCATGACATGATCTTTTATATGGCTGATGAATTAAATTTAAATGTTTTTAGTTGAGATTTAATTTGGATAACAACAACACTGTCTATCAATACAGTGTCCGCCATTAGGGCAACCAGGGCATTGACTGTTGCAAGCTTCTTGTATACAAGTATCTCCCATTGATACGCAAATGTTTGGGCACGTTTGATCTTCCCCACTCGTTATTGTATGGATTAATGGATTTAATGGTGAAACTTCTCTACTAATGCCACCTGTTTAAATAAATATAACATAATTATTATCATCGATTGCAAAAGGTGATAATAATAATAATAATAATAATAATAATAAAAATAATAATAATAATAATAATAATAATAATAATAATAATAATAATAATAATAATAATAATAATAAGTTTAAAAAGAAATGATTAAGAATTACTAAATATTAAATAATTATACTGATTGATGAGTGATTTTGTTTTAAAATTGAAACTTTTGCAGAGTGTCAATTTATAACGTGAATTTAGGGTTTATATGCAACCTGAAGATTATGTACGTATTATATCATAAACATATTAACTAGAGGTGTCAATTCTAGTTTTCGGGTCAGGTTCAGACAGTTCAGTGACGTCAAGTCGGATTTAATTTCAATCTATTGTGTCCATGCAAACAAATTTAAATAGAATATATTTCGAGTTGGTTTCGAAATGAGTCGTTTTATTAGATTTTGACACCTCTAGACAGTCTCTAATACTACTAACAAGATAGAAGAATTGTTGTAGCCTCAAATTATTTTTAATAGAATGTTTTGTGTGAGTTCGTTTCACGTGAGTCCACCACCACCACCGACTTAAAAGATCCCAAACCCATACCTTAATTGCAATATTAACAGATTGAAAAGCAGCAAGCCATTGATGAGTAATCAATCGACCCCCATGGCTTGCTGTTGATGAGTAATCAACCGTTATACGTACTCATCAATTGAAGAAGCAAGCCATTGATGAGTAAAAGCTCGAATTTCGAGTAAAACCACTGATGAGTAAAACATCAAACTCCGCCATTAATAGCTCGAATTTCGAACACCGCCATTGAACTCCACCATTGAACTCCGCCATTGATGAGTAAAACCATTGAGTAAAAGCTCGAATTTTGAGCTCGATTTGCTTTTGATGGAGAAATGATTCTTGAACTCCGCCATTAACAGCATCAACCAAAAGCTTTGATACTCAAACACCTTCCTTCTTTGCTTTTTCTAATCAACAAAATACTACAGTAATCAATTCAAATTACATGATTTCTGCACTAATGTGAGTTGCAGAGAAAGATGAGAGAGATGGTGGGTTGTTGAGGAGAGAGAAAGAGAGGAAAGAGAGATGGTTGGTTAATATATATCAGAAAATAGGTTAATTATATCAGAAATTGAGATGGTGGGGCGGGGATGGGGATGAAAACGATACCCGCCATGGGCGATGGGGCGGGGGTGGATTTTAAGTTGTACCCGCCCCATCCCCGCCCCGCCCCACCCGCCCCATCCTCACCTCATACCCACATCTATATACTTTTATATTATTTTATAAAATAGTTACGTGAAATAAATATTAATTATAATGTTTTCTACTACACTTATATTATAAACAAAAATGTGTGTAATATTAAGAATTTTTTTTTTAATATTATAATCCGTATTAATTATGTAGGATTGTGTATTTGAGACACGGAAATTTGGTGGGTCTTGGGTGGGGATTAGGCGGGTATTTGGTGGGGATTTGGCGGGGATAGATATCCAAGTGGGGGTGGGGCGGGGATGGTTTTGGAGTTGTACCCGCTGGGGCGGGGATGGGGATGAATATTAGACCCGCCGCGGGGATGGGGATGGGGATGGAGATGAAAATTTTAAGTGGGGATGGGGATGGGAAGGCCAACATCCGCCCCGCCCCATTGACATCCCTAATTTGGAGTTGTCCAAATGAGCAGGTATATCAGCATTAGGTGTACAAACTACAAGGTAACGTCAGGTGAATCATAGATGCTCTGGAAAAAATTTACAAAGCCATGAAATGACAATTAAATCATCACAAAAATTATTTTATTGGATAATTTAACAAGTGATAAATACAGAAACAAAATTTCATTCTAAAAGTTCTTCCTATCTAAATTTAACAGTGAAATTCTTTAAACTGCCACTACTCAAAATCTCAAATGACCAAAACTTTAACCCGTTGGGTTAGCTAGCAAGTTAACTGTCATTTCCTATCTTAACTTGCGGCCTGTAATTAGATCTACATCAGAACACCTTCGGCGTTGTTAAGCGCTTTCTTAATAAGCTTGAATTTTTTAGCAGCAGTTTTATTTGTGCTTACAACATACTCTCTGATAAATAACTCCAGGCCATTTCGGAGTTCTTCCAGCTCAGGGGTAATGGTGACACGTGTAAAAACATTCCACACAACATTATCTGGGTACTCGAAAAGTGCCTCAAAGAGCATCCGGAAATGCATTATCCTCTTTGCTGTAAGCTGGGTGGCATCAATCAGATCGACAACTTTCAAAGCAGCAAGGGAAAGAGTGAAGCTTGCAAACATTTCGGCCTCAAACTTAGCTAGGTGCATTGATCTCATCAAAGGCATGGACTCCAGCTCTTTCAAATGGTCCCAAATGCAGTACTGCATAATTTTAGCAAAAAAAAAGGTTAAGACATACTTATGTTCTTTGTTTCACACCTTTTTATTTATTGTTAAAAGTAAGTCTGGACCATTAGAGGAGGGAGGCATAGATCAAATTAAAATGATATAGAAGATTTCCAAATAGGGAAGTGAATCGAGGCACTAAAAAAAGGCCGATTATGGGAGGTGATGCACTTAAAATAAATAAATGAATAAATAAACAAATAGGCCTATTATGGGAAGTGAAGCAAAAAAAAAAAAAAACGGAGGGCGTATCCGTTTAGATACCCAAGTCTTATACCAGTAGCTTTCACCATAACTTGCACCACTGATTTGATATAAGCTTTATGGTGTCCTCTACAAACTGTATAGAATATTTTTTTTCTTAAAATAAGGTAACATTAGGACGGTCAAACAGGCTGTGTTGTATCGGGTTCCTGTCAATAATTAAAAGGATTCACTCATCTTTATTAATCCATGCAAGAAATTATATAATTTAGTACATTATAAACTAATTAATATTCATATTAGAAATCAAACTCTTCCTTCAGACCTCCAATTGTTTAATTCAACCTGACCTCCACCCTAACTTGCCAATGACATGTTGCCGTAAATAGGGGTGTTCGCGGTGCGGTTTGGATCATAAACCGCACCAAACCGCAAAAGTGCGGTTTGAAATTTTTCAAACCGCACCAAACCGAACTTTTAAAAAAACCGCACCAAACCGCACCGCAAAATGCGGTTTGTGGATTAACCATGTTTTATTAAAATTGTAATTATTCTTTTAAAAACAATACTTTTATTTTATTTTATAATTATTAGTTTATAATTCAAAAATTAAACTCTTTTTATTAACCTTTAATTAACTAATAGTCAAATTCTCTCAAATAAAAAAACTAATAGTCAAAGATTAGTTCATATATTTTATTTCTTTTATATAATTTTAATGAAAATATAGTATAAAAATTGCAAACCGCATTAAAGTGTGGTTTGCGGTGCGGTTTGGTCTCAATATTTTTGGAAACAGCACCAAACCGCAAACTGCGGTCTGGTCATTTTCAAAAACCGGACCGCAATTTGTAAACCGCAAACCGCACCAAACCGCAAAATGCGGTCTAAACCGCACTCTGTACAGCCCTAGCTGTAAATCTGTCAAATTGTGATGAATCTTTGGACTTTTTGGCTATAGCAAGACACATGGGGGAGCCAGAAATGGGAGGGAAAACTTTTTGAAGGTGGCTGGACAGATGGAAATCAAAATAACAATATGTAAATATATGTCACCAGGCTATATTTACTTGCTGTTAACCCATCTGCCCAAGCCCCAAGCTATATAGTTGGCATATAAGACATACTTATTACAAGAAAATTTTTTGAAGTCAAACCTGAAGAGTGAACTTGTGGTTTTTGTCATGACTGCAAAGCTTAGAAGCAAGAGCTGTATAATACTTGTTAAAGGACTTCTCCTGCAAACAGCACTCAACAAGAACTCGCATGATCTCTCTGTCCTGCAACATGTAAAAGAGCTGAAGTTCAATACTGATGCCAAGAACAAAAATAACGATTGACAAATCAACTTCAAATGTATCTGTGGTGCAGGCAGAAATCAAAGCACAGACCTGCTTTCCTTGCAGATTCAAGCTCAATAATTGCTCAAATGCATCAATATAATCTTCTCCACTCATTATAACAAGAAAAATTGCCCTTCTGGTATCTGTATTCATTCTTTGTTTGGCAGCAAGGTTCAGCATTTTTTGGGCCTCATTAACCTCTTTGTCCATCTTACCAGCAACTTTACGAACATCTACTGTTTGAGAAGATAGGTCCCCAGAAAACCACCACTGCCCTTTCTTGTTGGGATCAAGCAGCTTACTCCATTTGACCCCCCTGAGTGTAATGTCATCGACTCTAAGCTGCAAATAATAGAGATAATTTTTAACAAACAAATAAGACTGTAGTTCATGGTGATGAAAAACAAATTTTGTCCTAAATACTTTGCCACACATGTCCCACACAAAAATCAGATGCAAAAGTTAACATTATCGATAGATGAGCATTTGAAGCAATGAAAAATAATGGAGTCTAATACTTTCAAACTTTTCTTCTTCTTTCTCTATCTCTTTTATTTATTTATTTATTTAGAAAAATGTAGAGAGCTAGACAAAAATAAAGCAATAAGGGTAGAGAGCTAGACAACAATAAAGCACAAACCCTTAATTCTTTCTTCCAAGCTACCCCCTCAATCCCCCCCCCCCCCCCCTCCCAAGCTAAATTTACAGAAATACACATGGGGAAGGAGGGGAGAAAACCAACAATTGACAAGGCTTAACAGGAGGATAAGGGTAAGATAGGCAGGGTCATAAGCTATTCTATTTCTATCATCCTAAATATTTCCTCTTCGAGTCTCTTATTTACCATCTTTCCCTCACAGATGTGAGACCAACCATCAAGAACTGGCTTACCCGAAAGGCCCCACTACCCAAAAGTTTAGGGTGAAGATTGGTACGGTCATAAGCATACCCACAACCCCCGGCCTCCTATAGTCGTGAGATTGAAGGACCAAAATTGGGATCCTCCCAGTATGAATTGCAAGGGGTGCTGCCATCACCACCCTAACCTAGGGACAAACAAATCCTTGTTCCACCAAGAAATAGGGATAGTTAACATATGGCTTGATGTTACAATGACGAACATATGCATATCATAGATTTGATTATTCAATTATTAGAGCTATCAACTATTTCTTGATAACTAAAAGCTGAAGCTTAGGCTCTAGCTATCAAGTCAAGTTGGAATTGAAGAGCAAAATCAAACAAATTAGCACCATGCATAGAAGAGGGAACGAGGGGCGTGAGAAGGAGAAATATTTGCACCTCCCTCCACAAAGGGGATCATCTAGTATAAGTTGAAGAGAGGCCTAGTGGGAATCCCATGGGTTGGGTGGAGTGAAGATCGGCTTCTTAATATGAGCCGGAATAGCGGCGGAAGGGATCCTCGAATGCAAATCCGAGTTTGTCAATACCTATTTCAACCACCCCTATTTCCCGGTCCATTTAGGACCTGCCCCTAGATGGGGTGGTGATGGAACTACCCTTTGCTATCCATTTTGGGAGGGTCCTGATGTTGCACCTTTATGAGATCCAAAAGACCACCCCAATTATGTGACCTCTTGGCTACATTCATTGCCGAAAAACTAGAATTAATTAATTAAGCATTAATATCAGTATTCACTTTTACCTAAAGATCACCATAACTGGAGCACATCTTAATAATTTAATATTGAATATCAAGCAAATGATGAGAACCAGGCAAAGTTCCTACCACTTTCTTTTGGAAAAAGTGCTTAGCAGAAAGAATTCTACTTTCCACTCTCATACAATATCAAGGCTTTCCAGACTACAATATCAACTATAAATTGCTTTATAAAATTTCTCTAACAAATCACATATCCTCCAATATAGTTGATTGTCTAATTTCAAAAGCGTAATGAATAACTCAAGCTTAATTGGTTTTTTTTTTCTCATTTTGTAGCAAATAACTTTTAATTGTGTAAAATGATTAGTTTTGCCAAGTAAACATGCCTTTGACTTTTCTCACCACTAGTTAGCTCCAAGAAAAATAAGGTTAGATTACTAATATGCTTACCAGAAGAAATAGATTAGAGTTGCGGAAGGTCCGAATAAAAACAAAAAATCCATGAAAATAAATCTAACATCTTTATCATATAAGCAAGGGGAAGAGGAAGGAATAAAAAGTTAGTGTCCGAGAACTACCCATAATACCCCAAAGTCAAATAATATTCCTTTCCTAATATTATTGATGATATTATTATTGACAATATTGCTTAGATCTCTTTGGAGGGGAAAAAAAATACACTGCTTTCAAATCTTCACGCACGTAAAAAAATTATATACACCCTTAATATTTTTTGCTCATTTTAAAATCTTAAATTGAGAAGAAAAATATTAAATGAGCAAACATCACCCTTGGATGCACCTATCTCTATGTGCACCCAGGTGTATATAAAAGGTATGGCACACACACATTGTGTGCATATAGTACTAGTTCATATGCAATAAATAACCTTAAGTATAACAAATGAAAAAAAAAAATTAGATTGAAACTGTAAAATTGACAGGGAAAACACCTTTTGCAGCCATTTTTTGATGCGCGTGTGTGGTGAAGAATCCTCCTTAGCACGCTTCTTGTTGTTCTTGATGTCACATATAGTCTCAAGCATAAATTCCATCTGCAACATATAACTTGTTTTATCACATGATGCCATGAACAATTGCAAGGGGAAGAAAAAAAACAAAAAAGAGATCCATGAATAATCTCAGAATGTCACAAAATCATACCCTCTTGCTATATGTAACCATCTCCGCATCTCCTGATGTAGCCTTTAACTCATTCACTCTACTTTGGACACTTGAGATGAAGTCTTTCATGGAAGTAGGATCATCCCCCCGCAACTTCATTCCACAACCTGTTAAGTAAACCCAAGTATGATTAGTTTTGTCAGCTTTATGATATGTTCTAATGAGAACAACAATTTGAACAGATATTGGCAGCAGTTTACATACATTATAAAGAATGACAAGTGAGAAACAGCAAGAAAAGTATGAATTGGAAGTCAAAAGAGATCTAATAAAAATATAAGCCACTACTTTCTCCGTTTTATTTGAAAGAAACACTTCATTTTTACTATTACCAATGCATATTCAGCCATTAATATCTTTAATCATCAATAAATAAAGATTATAAAATAATATTATAAACAATTAATATTAAGAATTAAGACAAATCTAACAAGACCCCCCACATGACTTTTTTTTTTTTTTTTACTGAACTAAAAATCACCAAAAAAAAAAAAAAAGAAGAGAGAGAGAGATTATATAATGTGTGAATAGTGTAAATTTCTAAGTGCTTCATCTTAAAAAAAAAATGAAGTATATATCAATCTCCACTAACTGGAGTAACTGCAGGAGGAACTAATAGACTAGAAGAGAGAGAGTTGCTTCAATTTATGCATCACTTTGAATAATCATGAAAGGAAAGGAAGTCCTTACATTGTAAAATCGTTAATACAATAGAAACATCTATCTCTGCCAGCTGTTTGCTTAGCTTGATCAGAAAATCATAAATCAAGTCACTGCAAGGTGGATGCAAAAGTCAGAGTTAGTTGACAAAAGCAATACTAGTATCATAATAGCATAGTATAACAGCTCCAAGTAGATAACATATGAGCAATTCAAGTAATGACCAATGTCCTCAACAGTTAGGAGGACATTCAAAGTGATCTACTCTTCATTGACTAGCCAAACTATATACCAAAAATTAGAGAACCTCACGCTAAAAGTTTGTAGGAAAGACACAAGTGCAAAGCTAAAGCCTGACAGAAGCAGAGCATACAAAGCAGAATTTCTTATATAAGATAGAAAGGAAAATCATTAAATAGAACAAAAAACAAAGCTAAATTAAGATGGGATCATGAGCGTTTGTAAGGACCTAATGAGACAACATCAAATGCAAGCTACACTATATAATTTTGATACGTAAGCCACACAAATTGTAAACCATAAGACTATCTTCTTGTAAAATTCCATCATTTCTTCCCAACACGGCACCGAATTAACTGGCATGGTAATATACACTCCCTTTGCTTCCCAATCACAACAAATAATGGATCAGCAAGTGCTCCAAGAATGGTACAAAATAGCTGTATTGTTTAATTTTTCAGTTAGGCTGTATTGTACAAGGTTTGACCGATAGGAAATATCCAGTTTAGTACGGGGTGTTTCAAAAACCCGAGACATCCAAACAAATGTTCCTACCCTAAATCACCCTGAATTAAATGTCTGTATTTCACTCAAAAGTTACTGGCTATTCAAAGACATAGTAAAATATCCCCCATGTATCCCCAGTTTTGGTTCTATGCCTATAATAGTCAACTTGTACATTCAATACAATATCCTAAAAAGACTTTTAAATCAAAAGTGTGCTACAACCACAACATGGTCAGCGTATCCATTCCCAAGGCACCATAACCATTCTTGCAATTGTGAACAAAATTGTAAAATGAAACAAATTTATTGAATTTAGAGCATAAGAACAGTATGACAGTAAGAAAAACTACAGGTACATTTATTGAATTCAGTCAAATAAAAATGCTTTAATAATGCTACCCTCAATCAAATGTTTTTCACCTGGCACCCATAGTATCCAACTATCCATGCAACACAGATTGACAACATCAATGAGTTTATAATTGACAAGCAACTACCCAACTAATACACAGCTACAGAAGTTTTGCAATATAAACACAAAATCATTTGATTCCTTAAACCAACACACAAGCTGGATGAACACACAAAAATTAGTAGCATAAATCTTACCTAGAGCACACTCCAAATATGCACAGGTAGGAAAGGAGAAGTGACAAATTTCTGAGGGATAGATTATCTTCCTTGGAGTATTCATCCTAATATGAAGACAATAATCAGACTTAATATAGTCAGCATGCGGCAGAAAATTGCAGTCCAAACAAGATTTAGGCACATTGACCAATATTAATCCATGATACTAAACCAAATTTGTAAACAACTACTCCCTCCATTCCTTTAAATTCTTTGAGTTTTGACGGTTATGGCAAACTTTTAAAAACTTTGCCTATATAAACATCAAAATGATATAATGTGGGATCTTGATAGATTTGACTTGAAACACATTTTCAAATATTAAATAATTAGAAATTTTACTCATACCTTACTGAATATATAAAAGAAACGGTGGGAGTAAAAACTAGATACTTAATAAAATTCTGATTTTCCAAAGCAAAGATACAAAGCTAGTACCTCAAATGATTTTGCAAGGGATGCCATGAACCTCGCACCAAAGTCTATTCCAATCATGGATGACATACCTGCTAGAAATGCTGCAAATACTGCTGCATACCTTCATGTCATATATGTAATTCTTGAATCAGTTGTATGCATGAGCGATCAACTCAAACATAAATAACAAAGGACAATTAAATATGATTTGGACAAGAAGTAGACAACACTGAGTCAAATCTTGGCATACATGCAACTATATTTAAGAGTCTAAAGAAGCAAAGTTGACTTAACAACATACTAAACAACTTTATCCCCTTTGTGTTCATGTGATATAAAAACAAACTTCAAATGCTAAATAACAAGAGCAACTAAGCAATATACTTTAAACAATACTGTAGCTTGGAGGTACAATGCAAGGAAGAAACACCATAAAACCCAAGCCTTAACCCTATTTGCCTATACTATAAAATAGTTTAAAAAAAGAAAAAAAAAAAAACAAATATTTATCTATTGGCAAACTCCAAGCTCAAAAACATAGATAACATACCGCCAAAACAAAATTTCAAACTGAAATACCTATTTTTAAATATAAAAAAAAAAAAAAAAAGCATATTTCATCTGACAGAGCACAATAAGAGTGACAACAAAAATAAGCCCAAGGGAACATTAAAGCTTCTATGTGAACACAAAGCAACAGAACTAAGATCTCTGGAAGAATACAAGATTAAAAGGTATGACCATCATATGCAAAGAACAGAGAAAGACTGGACAGGTGAAGGGATAGAAATCCAGCATCACTAATTCACCCACCTGGCCACCCACCAATTAAAGAGAAAAGGACCTAGAGATTTGAGTTCCAACCTTCTGAGGGCAGGAAAAGAAAGCAGAAGGCTGGATTTGTCTTATGAGTGGCAACCTAATAGCTTGTGTTTCCTAAATCCCTTTCTCTATCTTATTATATGACCTCTCCCATACATAGTAATTTTGCAAGATTATCATTTAGTTCAGTTCTATGAAATGAACCTAATAGTGGACACAAAGGCTCCTTAAGCATAGCCATACAGCCAACAAGAAATGATGGTGTGTTCACATCATTAGATAATTTTTGTGATGATGAAAATGATGAGTTTGTGTTTGAGAGTAGAAATTCACATGGAGCGTTGGTAGCTTGGAACTTGGTAGAGAACTGAGGCTAAGCAACTTAGCATCAGAATAATGAGAGATTAGGGAAGCCCAAATGCCCAATGCCCCCAAATCGTCACCTAAACGGCTCAACCTAGTGTGATAAATGAATGACAATGGTGCTAAATGCTCCCCAAACATCTCATAGTGTCGTAGAGTCATGGCAATCGGATGAGAAAGATGATGATGATGAGATGGAAGAGGACATTGGTAGAGACTGATTATCTAAAAGATAAATACGATTATGACAATTGCCTACATCCCCTGTAATCTTAAGGAAAACATTCTCACAGAATAACAGCATACAAGTGACATCAATGTTAGAATCAAAATTTTTATTAAAAAAATGTCAGAGTCTTACTGTTCATTTCCTCGTGGACCTCCAGCACATGAAGCCAAAACCTCTTCACTGACAATTTGTGATGCAATAGCACGACTGACAGACTATAGAAATAATAAATTATTTTAAAAAAAAAAAAAAAAAAAAAAAAAAACAGTAAGTTGAACTAAAGGCAAATGATAACCAGACCTTGTTTTTTTTTAAGAAAGAACCAGACAGATATTTTGGGATAGAAAATTGTTCGACACCAACAGAATCATAAAGAATATATCTAAGATACCTAAGGCACAAATAGCAGTGAAGCATGGGGAGGATAGACATAAAATAAGGGGTAAATTATCAAGTGTTTTCCCACAGAAGTTCTAATGTTAAGCAGCCGGCAAAATGAAGTATGTATAGCACTAGGTCAGGCCATTTGACACACATGAGCCTACACAACATTAGATATTAATCATATTATAGAGTATTGGAAAAGATAAATAAATAAAACAAGATTTCAGCAGCAATTTGTTTAAACAAAACTGGTATACCTGAAATATTGAGAAAATTTCTCCAGTAATAGACTCCACATTAGACTCAGACATCCTGTTCAGCAGACCTAAAGCAAAGGGGAGAAAATTCAGCGTCGTAAAGAATGGAAAGAAAAGAATCACTGGAGAAATCATTAATTATTACCTCGTACTCGTCTTCGAATTTGTACATACTCTTGCAAATCATCACCAGATCTAGATCTCAAATGAGGTGCAACATACTTGCCAATGCTCTGTAAACCAGTATCCGTTTCTAACACTGTAGATTCCTCACCCTCTTCATCTAAATCAAGTGACATGTTTTCGGCTTGTTTCTTATTAGTAGCATCATCACCATCATCAGAACCACTTTCTTGCTCCGCGTTTCTTCTCTTCTTCTTTCTCTTCTTGCTTTTTTTCTTTTCAGTCCTTTCAACAATTTCTGTTTCGCTGCTGTCATTTGCCTCATCCTCTTCAGCAGATGCAAATAAATTGCTCTCTTTAGCTTGCATATCATGAGAATCATCTTTGTCAACACCAAATTCTCGCCCCGATTTTTTCACTTTCTTTCTCTTTTTCTTTTTGTTCCTATCATCATCTTCTAGTAAACTTTCTGTTTCACTGTCATCTTGTTTATCGTATACTTTTTCGGATGAATCATGAAAAGACGGGATACCTTCAAATAAAAAATCAAGTCCATCACCACCGTCATCCAATTTACCATTTTTCAATTTCAGTCTTTTAGCCAACTTCCGTTCCATTTCTAAGTCCTCCTCCATCGACGGCCCTGACTTCATATCCATTTCCAAAAACTCCTCAAACCTTGTCCTCTTTCTACCGACCTTTTGATATTTCTTGGGCATCCTACTCTTAACAGCAGGCTTAGCATTACCGTCGTCACTATCACTCTCCATCATAGATAACTTCCTTTTTTTTCCTTCTGTACTCGCATTCTCAACCAAAGAAACCACACCCTCTTTCACACTACCATTCCTCAAATTGTTTGAGTTCTTTTTAGATTTGCTAAATTTCTACGGTATCCAATAAATACGAAAGTCAAATAAGAGAAAATTACAGAAAACACAAATAAAAGGTCCCAAAAACCCTAGAAATACTAAGCCGAACCCCCACCCCCCCCCCCCCCCCCCTTAAAAAAAAAAAAAAAAAAAAAAAAAAAAAAAAAAAAAAGGTATGAACCTGATGGTTGAGCAGAGATTGATGTTTATGTTGTTTCTTTTCTTGTCTAGCAGCTTTTCGCTTCTCCTTACGCGAAGCCATCTTTTCTGAATGAATTTGAAAAAAGGAAAGAAAATTTAAAATATTGAAATAATGCGCAAACAAATTTAGCAAAACGATAATTAAACATCCCTTCAATTTAATTCAGTTATAAACAATGCAATTATACTTTAAAAGGTAAAGAACTTACCCATAGTTTTCGCACAAGAAGAGGGTGCAAATGATAATATTTAGTTGTTTAGACCAAAAGCTGCCAATTCTTCTCAATGTTGAAAATATTACTGTACAATTGAGAAAGATAAAGATTCATTAATGGAGGAAGAGAGAAAAAGAGATTACAACAAAATATATTATTGTTAAAGGTCTACCAATTTCATACGTAACTTGATAATTAATCAAAAGAAGGGAAAGGGTGCAATGAAACATTAACAATCATAAAAGACTAAAAAGAAATATTAACACACTAGTTAATTTTAACAAGAAGTAACTTATTACCTTAAATTTAAATTTTATACGAAGAAGTTAGCTTAGATTTCAGATTACATTGATCTGAATTATGAACCATAACTTAATCAAGTGGTACAGAGTTAGATTATCATAAATATGGTATATGAACTTCCAAATTTAAGCACATACATACTAAGCCTAATAGAGGCAATTTATTTGAAATAATGAAATCAGTGAAAGCAAAATGGTATAATACTTCAGGGGCTTAAGAAATTGGATTCATGGGAATGTCCCTTAATAATTGAAGTTGATATTCACCACTACTTCCAACAACAACAAAGCCTTAGTCGCAAAATGAACTGGGGTCGGCTAACATGAATAGTCATAAGGAATCGTACGATATCAAAAAAAAAAAAAAAAAAGTGACATAACAAAACCATCAATTTATGAGGAAAAAGACCACCTTTACCACCACCACCAACAACACTCCAAATGAACACCTTCTCCTCCGCTGCCTGCCGCCATAGACGGCGGCGAGTAAAGGAAAAAGACCAAAAACACGTAATCATAATGGTTCCCACTTGTTCAGGAAAATCAGGCCTTTCAATTAAACTCGGAACTTATTTCCCTTCCGAAATCATTAACTCCGACAAAATCCAACTTTACAAAGGCCTCGACATTACTACCAACAAATTACAACCCGAGTTAACCCATTACAATATCGAGCTCGAGCATCGCCGAAAACTACCGTTATTAGTCGGCAGTTCAAAGACAACAATAAATTAAGGGATAATTGGTTCAATAATCAAATTAGGCTAATGATTTATTCTGGTTATTTTAAAACTTAGAACCAATAATTCAGATTTTCGAACCCTACACTTAATGTACTGAGAATTAAATTAGATTGTGAAATTGATATGATGATAACAAAAACAAACAACTTACCTCAGAAGCTGCTTCAATGGGATTCAACGGAGAACGTCAACTGCACATACATACTAAGCCTAATAGAGTCGCGGTGGTCGGACAGCAGCGTCGGCGCCGGTGGTTGAGCAGCGGCAGCACCGTTTTTTTTTTTATTTATTTTTTTTCGTTAGTTGATGACTGAATAGGAAGAAGAGGCAAAGCAACAATATAATTTGTGAGGGGGCCAGAGGGGTGAGGTTTACGTGAGATTGGAGGGGAAATGAGGGGAAAACTGTTTTTTTGTTTTTTTATTATTAAGAAAATACAAGGGAAAAACTTTTTTTTAAGAAATACAAGGGAAAAACTTTAGGTGGGTATAATAAGAAGTGGGTTTGGAGGTTTCCTAATCCAAATTAGGGATGGCAATTCAGTCCGGATCCGACCCTACTCCGTCCCGATTTGAGGTAAAAAAATCCGCTCCGAGTCCGAGAAAAAAGTAATCCGAGTTCGACTCCGTTAAAATAATCCGACTCCGAGTCGGAGGAGGGTCAGAGTCGGATCCTACAAAAAATCCGAGAAAAAACCCGACTCCTACAAATGTCCGACTTTGACGGTTTATCCGACTCCAACTCCAATAGATAGTGGATTTTTGTGTGGGTCATGGTGCCATTGGGTGTGGGTTGTAAAGGCCCACATAGCCCAACATCTCAAAGTATATTGAATAATGAAAAAAAAAACTCGGAGTCGGGTCAGAACGGAGTCGGAGGTCGGATAGTGAAGTCGGAGTCGGAGTCAGAGGTCGAATTTAACCTCCGACTTCCTGTCGAGTCAGAGTCGAATTTAGCATAATCCGCTCCGAGTCCGACCTGTTGCCATCCCTAATCCAAATACTATTAATTAGGGTTACTTGTTTAGGTCCATATATATACAAAATTTTACAAAAAAACTAGTTAGTGACCCGGGCGATGCCCCGCATTGTATTTTTTAGATGATTGTGGATATAGAGTGATTGAAAGTTATAGCTTTTAATAGATCACTCCGTATTACACAAATTAAAAGAATCAATAAATAGAATCGACCACAAATATCAATTCCACAATGTTTTCCTCAACATTATTTGATAATTTGAAAAATCATATTTTCTGTAAATCGTAGATTACCATTATAGGCTAAAATACTATACCGTTTGTACTCTTATCCTACTATACCATCTTTTTTTTACTCCCTATAAAGAGTCCAATGTACATAGTATATTTCATTTTTTTTTTCTTGTCATATCTCTTTGTAAAGTGTCGAACAAAATCAGTGTAACACTCTAGAAATTCTTTTCCTTTAATAATACACTTTACCCTTTTTAAAAATACGTTTTTAGGAATATCTAAGACATTACCGCCCTATGAAAACGACTAAGGCAACTATCAAAGATACACAGCGGAAGACTTGAAAGCCAAAACTATTTAGATAACATAATTTAAAAACCAACCAATGAAAGTAAAGTTGAAAATCAACAAAACCAAGTCAAATAGAAATCCACTACAACTTGGAACCATTCAAGGCCCTTATTCAAAAATCGAATCAACCAAACTTCTATGTTAGTCAACAAAATAACATCATCAAATATTCAATGCATAAAACACATCATATCCTAATAGGATCTAGCATGATTCTCTCTTCACTCAAGCCCCGTCATGAACATGCTTCAATACCTTAAAAGAGTATCCCCACTTGCCCCCACTACTCTCCATTAAAATGGACCATCGTAGGGCCAAGATAAAGACATAGCCAAACACAAACATACACATAATCAGCAAAGCTGAGTACATAGGCGTAGTGAAACAAACTAACATGCTTTCTCCTAATCATCACACACTTACCTCATTGCACCTGTTTACAAGCACACACAACATTAAACAAGACACTTTAACTAGACACTAAATAGTTCATTTAGCGATGATTACGCATCGAACGGGTTTCCTGCTAAACCTCCCCCAAATAAATTGAGGTTAACTGACACGGGAGCTAACCGTGCCAGCGACAAAACCACTCAAAGGTGGCGGAATTCCTGCGCATAATCTATAACCCTTAATAAAAGTATGAAGTTAGTAACAGTGTTTTTTGGGGTTATTACATTTAGACCCCCAGATTCAATTACTTGCCAATATTACCCCTCCTGCCTTTGCTTTGCTTTTTTTTGCCTTTGCTCTGATTTTTTTTGCCACCTGTTTAGGAGAGTACAGGTGTTGTGTTTTGGTTGCCAGCTAAGTTATTGTTTCCGTGTATTTCATTATAGGACATGTCATTGAGGCTCGATTTTGGTTTGGTTTGGTTTTTTGTTCCCGTTGCTGATGAGGCTTGCAAGGGAATTCAGTTTGGTTGCTGTTATGGCTGAGATTGGGTGGTATGGTTTCAATTTCTTTTTTGCATTGTTGCTTTTGATTTGTAGATATGGCTTGAATTTGCTGGTGGAATTGTTTGTTTGGGTTGTTTTATTGCCTTGCATGTTTGGTTTGTTGCTTGGCTTTTGATTTGTGTGTTACGAATGTATCTAGGTCTGTTAATTGCGTGGTTAGTAGATAGCTTTGTGTGTTACGGCGACACAAAGCCTTGGGGGCTACTCAACTGTGTTTCTAGGAAGAATGGAAAGGGCCTATTGTGATTGGTTTAGGTTTACCCTTGTGGGTACAGTCGGTTAAGTAGCCTATAAATAGAGATAGGGATTGCTGGGGTTTCATATATTTATTTTGGGATTTCTGGATATGGTGTTCTGAGAGTGGTTTGTTAAGGTATTTGCTTTGGTGCTGTTACTTGGTGCCAGCTGGTATTAGATTGTTTATTGAAAGTAAAACAAGAATTTATACTCTATCAATTTAAATAGTGCCGTGACTATTTCAGCCAAATTGGACGTTTCTTGACAAATCGGATTCTAACATTATACATGTATATTATTTTTCCGTTTTTGTCGTTGTGTACTGGTTGCTTTTTTGTGTGCTGTTGAGTTAGTTCCTGATTTATTGTGATTGGTCTGTCAAGGTATTCGCTTAAGTGTTCTTACTTGGGTCTGGATGGTATTAGCTTGTTTATCGAAAAGGCAATTATTAAAGCTGTATTGAACGTTTCCTGACAAATTTTAATTTTCACATTGCTGCGGTGTAGTGTTTTATTTGGTATCAGATTGTTCATTGAAATTAATATTTCAGCTATATCAATTTGAATAGTGCCGCAATTATTTTAGCCAAATTGGATGCCTTTTGACAGATCGAATGTTGACATTATATTGATATATATAGATACATAATTGTGGCACTATTCAAATTGGAATGAACAATATGGGTGTCCTGTTGAATTGGTTTCTGATCTTCGGATATAGACTGGTTAATGGATTCTCTTTAAAGGGTGTGGTTCATTTGAAATGGTTGTTTTTATATAAATATATATATAGATATATATTAGATTGTTGCCGCGATGTGATATTTTACTTTGTTTGTGCCGATTGAATTAGTTTCTAGATTCTCTTTAAAGGATGTGGTTTATTTGAAATGTTTGTTAGTAGCTGATTTTATGTGTCTAAAGTTGTGCCTTTTTTGGGATTACAGGTTTGATCGATGTTTTTGGTGCTTTGGTGTGTTTAAGAGCCACTGTGTGTTGTTTAGTGTGCAGGGTATTCTAAGGTAATTCCTTGTACTTTGTTCTTTAAATGATGTGCTTTAGAATTCTTTGTTTTTCAGCCTTGTTCCAATGTTTGCTTTGTTTTGTCCTGTTGTTTGCAAGCCTTTTGTTTGGGTTGTGTATGAACTTGATTAGAGTAGAGTCATTGGGTTGTGTATGAACTTGCTTAGAGTAAAGTCATTAGGCTGTAGAGATATATCTTTTGTCTTACTAGGTTGCCTTGTGCCTAGAGTTTTGTACTGGAATTCGTTGGCTTTGTAGATACGGTATGCCGGTGTTTTTTGGAAGGAACACGGTTTGTCTGGTCTGAATTGTGTCCTGGATTTTGCCATTACAGGTTATGGCTAGACGATCAAACAAGGTCTGTGTTCCTTTTCAGCCTCTGTTGGAAAAGATTGTTGCTTGGCTTCAGTTTCCACCTCCAGCCTATGGATTCATAGATGCTACTAAGAACAATGCCTTTGTTCGGGTTGGCCGCCCAAATACACGGTCAAGGTTTCTTTTCTATGGTGGAGATGCCAGTTCGGTAGAAGAGTCTCGTGAACGAGCAGCTCACAAGGCTGTGAAACGACTGATAGCCCGGTTTAATGTTCGCGTAGATGATTTTACACATGAACGCCTTAAGATGTATCGTCTATGTGTGAAGCTGTATAAAAATAGATGCGCTGAATTAGTCCAGGAGAGAGAGGACCTTAACAGCATACGATCAGAGTGCATTTCAGGGGAGAATGCAGCATTTCATGACATCCATGTTTCAGTTGATTTTGTACAATTTCTGGGTGTTTTGGTAAGGAAGACTGGTGTCACTGCAACTGCTATAGAGACTACTATGGTACAGGGACATGGTTATATTTCTTGGCTTATGGTGACCTGTCCTCATACCGTTATTGCCATGGAGTGCATTTTTAGTGACCCTTGTGCTGAAGCGGCTATAGCTGAGCAGCGAGTTGCGAAGAAAGCATCATTTTTCATTGCTTCTCAGTTTCATTTGGAAAAAGTTGATGCAAACTATGGGACTGCATCGAAGCTGAGTGCTGAATGTTCTTTGATGCGGGAAAAGTATCTGCTTCTGAAAGGACATGTTGAATGTTTGGAAAGGGGTTCTAAACAATCTGATCCTGCTAATTGTGTAGGGGTTGATTGCTGTGTGACACCAACTGCTGAAGAATCCCAAATACCAGTTCTTGCTCTTCCACCAAGCCTTCCGCTTAAACGTAGAATTGTTGTGGAGGAAAACTCTAAGAATGCTATGGAAGTAGAGACCTCAGAGTGCCTTGTTACCGGTCTGCCAGATGTAGAGACTGTATTTAAGCGTTCTAGGGTTGATTAGCTATGTGCCATAGAGCATGCTTGTTTTGGATGTTGGATATAAGGATTTGTATTTAGTTGTTAGGGTCCCTTGCTAGAATAATAGTATTAGTATGCGCCTTTTGCTTATTAGTAGTTGTTGTCTTAGGATCGGATTGTACCTTTTTTAAAAAAGGTTTTGGTGTATCTGTTGATGTAATGACTTTCGTATTTTCAGCACTTTGAATATGATGTTTTGATATTTATATAATTCTCTTATAAATAGGTGCTTTGTTGTTTTATTTTAAATGTGCTTTAATTTAAAGGTTTAAGACTGCATCATTTTTTTTTTACTGATCAAGACAAAAATCAAAATGTTTGGTTGTCCCTTTTTTGGGCAGCATTTTCAGCTGCAGCATATCTGATTTACGCTTCAGGAATTCGTTTCAGTCCACCTACAACAGGCATTTCAAGCTATCTGTGATCTGTAACCATGGGTAATATAGAAATTGAAATTGCGTTTGCCGTATTGTGGTTTATATATCTATATAATGCAACTTTAAAGATTAGGAATAACCTTTAAGGTGTTCAATGCTAGATTGTCGTTATGGCTTGCCAAAGTTATCGCGTAGTAGCTGCAAACGCTTAAACCAGGCTACACAGAGAACGTCTCAATTAGCATTTGCATGGTAAAAATTGTTGCCTTCCTTATTTGCATTCATATAATGAACTGCTTGTTCGGAAGTCTATAACTGTGTGTGATTTACATTGTAGCCCATCTGTGTTAGATAATCAGTATCAGACTGCAAGTTTGTGTGCGGTTCGAACAACAAAGAAACGAAAATGTATGCAGACACTGGCTGCCCCGCGAGGAAATGGGTATTAAGTGAAATTGATTGAGTTTGCTTTTACTTTTTTGCTTTCTGTTGTGTGATGATGTGATATTGTTACATTCTGCATAATATATAGGCTCATGGCATTCTGATTGTTGTTTTGCTGTTGGCTTAGAATTCCTAGGTGCCTGAAATATACTTGCAAGACTAGAGTGCTATCTTTAATATAACTGAAATAGCCTTTTGTGCAGTGCAACGAAGGAGAGCATTGCTACCTCCTCATCACAGACTTCTATCAACCGTCTTAAAGAAATTAATACATTTACGAAATGCTATACATTTTAGCAGTGGATATTATGATTGGCAATGATTGTGGTTCTTTTGGTGCTCTTTGGCAGATGTTCTTGGTGCTGCTACAAATCGAGAGTTTCCAACAAATCCGTTGAAACTATCTGCACCTGTTTACTGTTCTAAATGTGGGGCAAAGAAATTTATGTTTGAGCCCCTCCGCTTTTGTTGTTGTGATGGAGACATTGAGATAGCAGCAAATGAGTACCCTCCTGAGCTCATCTACTTATTTACCTCCAAAGATGAAATTGCTGTTCATTTTCGAAAGTATGCTAGATTGTATAACAATTTGTTCGCATACAACTCTCTTGGAGGCCATTTTGATACAAAGAGCAAAAAAGGAATTTATGTATTCAAAATGCATGGGCAGATGTATCATTTTGTCCCAGATTTATTACCTGAAGAAAAGTGTCCTAAATATCTGCAGCTATATTTTTATGATGGACAGCATGAGGTTAAAAATAGATTGGGTTCATTTCCAGAAGTAAGAGAAGATGTGATCTAGATTCTAATGCATGTGTCCCAGCAGAATCCATATGCTATGTTCTTCCGGTCTCTAAGAGAACGCGTTGTAACTGAGGACACGAAAATTATTCTGAATCAGAATCCTGTGCTTGATCAGCGTGTCTATAATGCTCCTTCTGTTGATGATGTAGCTGTTATCTGGCCAGAGAATGCTTCATCAAGCCAAAGTTCAAGTCCTCGTATTATGGTGACTGGAAATCGGACTCACCGAATCTATCATAATTATGGCTGTTACAATCCGCTTCAATATCCGTTATTATTTCCTCGAGGAGAATGTGGCTGGACTCAGGGTCTTAAAAAAAAATCTCATCCGAGTAGACGAGCAGCAGATTTAGTTCCAGATCCCATTATGTCTTGTGCTGTGCATGATGCTGAGGATTTACTCAATTAAGAAGAATCACGTACACAGTTTAAACCTTACATTTATGCATTCTATGCCAGCCATACACTATAACTTTTTTAAAAAAGTGACATAATTCATGGGTTTTTCCTATGCAGGTGCAAATAGAAAGAACACTAGAGCAGACAAGTTTATTTCTCCTAGGGAATATTATGCCTACAAGCTGCAGATTCGGCCTAATAACATGTTATTGCGAGCAGGGAGATGTTTCCAGCAGTATATAGTCGACATGTATGTAAAGATTGAAAACACAAGGTTAGATTATTTTCGCAACAATCAAGAAACAATTAGAGCTGATCTGTATAAAGGTATTTTGGATTCACTGGACAGTGGAGAAACTATTGCTTCTAATGTTGGCCGAAGGGTGATATTACCCCCGACTTATATTGGGGGTCCTAGGGATATGAAGAAGCGGTATTTAAATGCCATGGCATTAGTGCAGAGATTCGGCAAGCCAGATTTGTTTGTAACAGTTACGTGTAATGCTAATTGGCCAGAGATCAAGGACGAGCTAGCTGCTGGTGAAAAGGCACAGAACAGACCTGATTTGGTTGCTAGAATTTTTAGAGCAAAATTGATTGCACTGAAGAAAGAAATCATGGAAAGGAAGGTTTTTGGAGAAGTTGCTGCAATGGTGTATGTGGTTGAGTTTCAGAAAAGAGGTTTGCCACATGCTCATTTTTTGATTATTCTAAAACCTGAATATAAAATGAAATGTCCTGCTGATTATGATAAGTTTGTTTGTGCTGAAATACCTTCTGAAACTAATAGCCACCTTAGGCGAATTGTCCTGGCACATATGATGCATGGCCCTTGTGGCATACTTAACCCAGAATGTGCCTGTATGCGTTCGCGTGGTCTAAAATTAAGTTGCAAGAATAAGTATCCGAAGAAGTTTTGCAATGAAACTACTAATAATAAAGATGGCTATCCTATTTATCGGAGAAGAGAAACTGGAGAAAAAGTAGTTATAAGAAATGCAGAGCTAGATAATCAGTGGGTCATTCCATATAACCCTTATCTGTCTTTATTGTTTGATTGTCATCTAAATGTTGAGGTGTGTTCGACAATTAAAGCAGTCAAGTATCTATATAAGTATGTATATAAGGGTCATGATAGAATTTCTTATAATGTGGTGTCCTCTAATAATGAAGTTGTCGATGAGATTAAACAGTATCAATCGGGAAGATGGGTATCTCCTTGTGAAGCGGCATGGAGAATCTTTAGTTTTGATTTATTTGAGATGCACCCTCCGGTTTTACCTTTGCAGGTTCATTTGCCAAATATGCAGACCGTTTGTGTTCATCCTCATGAAAGGTTACAGGCTGTTGTTTCGAATTCTAAACGGTCAAGAACTCAATTGACTGAGTTTTTTGCTATGAATTCTGCCACTGAAGCTGGGCTGGGATACTTATATGGTGAATTTTGTGAGCATTACACATGGGAGCAAGGTACTAAGAAATGGAAACAACGGGTTCATAATAGGCTATCAATTGGGAGATTAGCATTTGTATATCCTGCAGAGGGTGAACGGTTTTTCTTGAGACTTTTATTGCTGCATGTGAGAAGCCCTAAGTCATTTGAGGATTTACGGACCATCAATGGCCATCTTTATCCTACTTTTCAAGAAGCTGCTATAAAGCTTGGAATTATAGAAGATGATGATGCAGCTGAGTTAACTCTGTCTGAAGCTTGTGAGACTCATATGCCTGCTGCCTTACGCCGATTATTTGCAACAATCCTTATATTTTGTCAACCAAGCGATCCTGCTGCTTTATGGGAAAAATATTATCCTTTTCTTGGTAAAGACTTCTCTCACAAATTTCCGCAACAGCTTCAAAAAGTGCAGCAGCTTACTATAAGGGCTATAGAACAGCACCTTGAAGCCATGGGAAAATCACTTGCATTTTTTGGTCTGGATTATCTGAACTCCCAAGTTAACGATGAGTTCAGACGGACAAAGGACATTCTAGATGCCCTTGATGCTCCTATCCCAGAAGAATGCTTAAGTTGCCGCTCTAGGTTGAACTCTGCACAGAATGCTGCTTTTCTATGTATTATGGATCATGTTATGCAACAAAAGGGTGGAGCCTTTTTTATTGATGGCCGAGGAGGCACAGGAAAGACCTTTTTGTACAATGCTTTGTATGCAGAAATACGATTAATGAACAAGATTGTTTTACCTACAGCAACATCAGGAATTGCTGCAGCAAACATCCCTTCAGGTAGAACTGCTCATTCAAGATTTAAAATACCAATTGATAGTGAAGCTTCTTTAGCATGCGACGTTCCAAAACAAGGCAGTTTAGCAGCACTACTAAAAGAAACTGCACTTATAATATGGGATGAAGCTTCAATGGCTAAGAAACAAAATCTTGAGTCTCTGGATCTGCTATTACAGGATATATGTGGGAATAAGCTTACATTTGGAGGCAAGGTTGTTGTCTTTGGAGGTGATTTTAGGCAGGTTTTACCAGTGGTCCCTCAGAAAACTATGAAGGAAGCAGTTGAGGCAAGTATTGTTACTTCTTATTTGTGGCCTAAATTTATCAAATTTAGACTGACCGAAAATATAAGAGCAAGAGAATATCCTGTCTATTCTGCTTTTTTGCTAGAGTTGGGCAATGGGAAGTTACAACAGACAGAAAATGCATTCGTTGAATTACCACAAGAAATTATCCATTCCGCCAGTAATCTACCAGAATTACTCTCTACTGTAACAGGACAAACATTCCCAGAAGTTGCTCAAGGACAAATCGATAGTCGAGTGTTTACTAAAAAGGCGATTTTAGCACCTATGAATGATGATGTGGATTCTATTAATACATCTATGATTGAGCAATTCCCAGGGCAAGCTATTAGATACAAAAGCTTCGATGCCATTTTAAATGATACATGTAATATCTATCCAACGGAATTCATTAACAAACTATGCCCAGGTGGAATGAGTCCTCATGAGCTGATATTAAAGGAGAATTGCCCGGTTATACTGCTAAGAAATTTGCTTCCTTCTGAGGGTCTATGCAATGGCACGAGACTAATCTGCAAAAAATTCTACCCAAATGTGATTCAGTGTGTTATAGCAGTTGGTCACTACAAAGGAGAAGATGTATTCATACACAGAGTCAATTTAAGGCCTTCTACTGGTGCCAACTATCCGTTTCAGTTTGAAAGGAAACAATTTCCTATCAAGTTGAGCTTTGCAATGACAATTAATAAGTCCCAAGGACAGACTCTAAATCAAGTATCAATCTATCTTCCGCGTCCATGCTTTTCACATGGACAACTTTATGTAGCACTATCCCGAGCTAAGAAAGAAAAAGACGTCTGCGTTTTTACAAAAAAAACTACAGAGAAGAGTTCTTCATCTGCTGTTACCAATGTTGTGTCTTTTGAACTCTTACACTTAGCAGGTATTCTTGAAAATGATACAGCGTAGTTCTCAGAATTGGTTGATATGCTGCGAGCTAAGGCAGATGTATATCAGTTGTGTTTATTACAGCTACATAGGTATTTTGAGATTAAGCTGTATTTATTCTGTTCACATGGTGTTGTTTTGCTGATCTTCTCTGTAATCTAATTTTCAGAAGGCCTTGAACTTTTGGATTACAGCAGTCGCCTTGTTTACCTTTGCCTTGCCTTTTGTTGTTTTATTGTATGTACATGGTTCATAAAATTGGACTAGGAATAGATAATCCATAAGAGGTGCTGGCTTGCTCAATATTGGAGTCTATGTATATGATACGGAAATTGACCGCTTTAGCTGTTGTAGATTTTCCGATTTTTATACTGCAAATAATTGCACCTGATATATAGCATTATGTATGTATTGAAATCTAATTATTGTTTTTAGCTGTTTCTGTTTCCATTTTCTTAGAATGCAACTAATGAAAACTGATAATTGACTTTATATATGTATTAAACCTATTATCAAGATTGTTGCTACTGCAGGACAGGAATCAAAGGAAACCAATCTTTCAAGTGCAGGTTTGATCTTATTGTAATAGATTAAAATATACAACTTTTGAGTAATGCTGTATGCGTTTCTTTATGGATTACATTGACTACAGATATATTTGCACTTAAGCTGTCATAATGTGTGCTGATAGGTGTTCTTTTTTTTTTTTTTTTTTTTAGGGGGGGGGGGGTTTATTGGCTATTTTTTTGGGCTTTTGTTGTGCTTTATTACTCTTGGGATCATTCCTACAGTTTATTCAGGAAATACTAATTTAGGATTGTAGATGTTGGAAACTTGCTTCCCATTTTTGGAATTGTGTTCTTCTTGTACGCTTAAAATGAATGAGTTTGTCTCCCATTGACATTAGAATGTTGCTTTCAATCATGAGGAAAGAATCTTATGCTGTGCAATCACTTAGTGCATTTACAGCATTACCTTTCAGTGTGTTTTTATGAAGACTGAAGGACTATTTGTTTTAAAATTGCATCACAATAGAGTTATAGTGTATTGCCTGTTCTTACATATAATGATACTAGGGTTAACAATCTGTATGCAATGAATCGCATCTGTTGTTAGTGTTTGATTTTACTCCACTAGCCTTTTGAAGTTAGCATTAAAATATATTTATTATTGTTTTGATGCAGCATCAGTGACAGTTTGATTATCAGAGTGTTATGGAATGAACAACAGCTGTTTTCATTATCTTAGAATCCTTCACGTGTTTTTTTTTATCGTCAATGGTCATGCGTAAAGGAAGATGCTGATGCCGCTAACAACATATGAGGGACACAAAAAATCAGAAGCCTATTTTTCGTAATTACAGAGGTAAGATACAAGTATGGTCGATTATGCAAAGGCACAGCTTTACACAGACCCTCAGCCCTTCTTATGTGCTTTGGTTACATATGATTTGCAGTCATTATCTAGCCTAGTTAAGCAATCAGTTTTAGTTGCTGTATTACTGTTCTTTGGCTTCTAATTCAAGATCAATATGCGTTTATTTCGTGAGTGATAAGAAAGAACACCGTCTATATCCCGAGGCAGTACATCGCCCGAGCCTTACTTAAACTTAAAGGCCGCTGCCTTCCAAAAGGATACTACTAAGGCGGGCGGTGGACTACTTGATTAGGGAAGGGAAGAAGGGGCCCATTTCTTGGGTAAAGTCTCCCAACTATATTTGAAAATGAATTGGTTATCCAAGTAACCTTTCCATCATCATAGATTATATTTAAGATTCCTATATTAGGAAAAATGTAAATGGCCTTAGTAAATAGTATACTAATTAATGTATATAGGATATATCTTTCTACAATATATATCTAGATTCCGTTTTTGATTTAGCGATTTCCCTTTCCCCCCCCCCCCCTTTTTCCAAACATGTCATTTTCACCGAGATACTTTTAGAAATAAATTTGTGTGTGACTGATTAAGTATTTTTACTTATCAACATTAGAGGCTTAGCCTTTATTTTTATGTCTAAATATTTGGGTTATGTTTCCTTTGGATTTATATAATGGGCCATGTAAAATGTAGCCCACATTAAAAGTGTTATTGTTTAGAGTTCCCATTGTTATAGCAAATAAGAAGGTAGATTGCTTTGCTTAAGAAAGGAAAAATGCAAGTACAAGTCAAATATACTATTCATGGTAAACCTTTATTCACATAGTCTTTGACAGCTAAGATGCTGTACTTTAGCAGCAATTATGGCCACAAAAAAATATAATTTTACTTGCTTATTGTTTAAGTAAAAAGTAATTTCAGATTAATGCAGAAATTATTATTAGCTTTTCAGCATTAGTACCTACGTACAAGCTTCTAGACATCCGAAAAAAAGGTGAAGAACAGTGCTTTACTGCTTGCTACAGTGCCCAGGTGAAAAAAAAATAAGTCTTCTTTGTTGCCTAGAATCTACCTATAAATACTCAATCACCTTCATCTTTATTCTTCACTGCATTCTTTAATTTTCTATTATTCCATTCTCTTTCAAGGTATATTCTCTCTTTTTTTCAGCTCATTTAAACTTTTTGTCTAGAACAGAATTTTTAGTTGACAGTTACTAAAGCAAAATGTTCACTTTCTAATTTCATTATTGCATACTATTATATCTTCATTGACTATTATCTACCTTCCATGATTACACCATCAGTTACATTTATTTTACATGCCAACTTCTTTTCATTTCAGAAACATATATCTTACATTTTTAAAGAGACTTAACTCTATTTTCCATACATTTTTCTAGATTTATTTGATAATCTGTTATGATGCTATTTGTTGTTGTTATTAAAGCTTTATATTTATTGTATATATATGTGTTTGCCATCATTTATTTTTGCATTTGTGCTTGCTATTTCTACATTAGAGTTTAATGAAATAGATCTAATTATTTCTGTCATTTTGCTAACAACAGATGTTTCTAAGTTTGGCTTCTTAGTCTTTCTTCCCTGCACTTGCATGTTAAGCCACATTTAAATCTTGATTTAAGCACATTTAGATTTGCTATATAATTACCTATCCTACATTGTAATATACTTTGCATGGATATACTTACTATTTTGCATGGTGCAACTTAGTTCTGCATTAGCTGACTATATTTATACTGATTCTTTGCCTTTTTTCAACAATTCTATACAGACAATGAATACACCTACGAAAATGAAGCTTGAACCTGTTTACTTAGATGAACTTACCACTCAAAGTAAAGATTACAAAGTTAAGGTAATTATGGCTGAAAAGGGGAGGCCTCAACCGTCACCCAAAAAACCTGGAGTCATATTTCAGACAATCATTTTAGAAGATGAGAAGGTAAATCTGCTTAACCTGTACTTTTTCATGCATTTATTTTCAACTTACAGCTAATTTTACTACTGCTAATTACCTTACTACTGCTAATTTTCAACTTACTACTGCTAATCACAGAGAGTAAATCATTTTAATACTGATTCTTAACCAACACATAAATTCACCTAGAAGAGACTTTGTAGATCTAAAGAATTATATGGATGAATATTGGTTTGTGATTTACCTTCTAAGATTGCTTTACCCTTTATATTAAAACTTTTTAGGCATTGTTGTTAGATCACATGCATTTATAAGTTAAGCTTTGCTTTGATTTTACAAGCATACTTAAAAAAAAAAAAAAAAAAAAAAAAAAAAAAAAAAAAAAAAAAAAACTTTTGTTACACTTTTTATGCATTGTTGTCAGCTCATCTGCATTTAGAAGCAAAGCTCTGCTTAGATTTTACTAGCATACTCATAAAAGTGAATTCCTGTTAACTTTTATGGTATATGTATAAACAGAAAAACAAGATGAGATGTGCTCTTTTTGGAGATCAGATACATGCATATGAAGATGTTCTAAAACCAACTGGCCAATATGAAATTTCAAAGGCTCCTATAACTTATATGGATGAGCAGTATAAGATTAACCTTGAAGAACTTCCATATCAGATGACCATTGGACACCAAACTATCATTCAGCGTTTGAATCCGGAAGCTGGTCCGATTGAGCCTAAATATCAACCACTGTCAACTCTTCCAAGATCACCTGATCCCAACAGCAGATTTGGTACTTATTCACAAACACTTTTCTGCCTAAAGTTAGTTAATATTCTTTTGATATCATATAACTTTTTTTTTTTGAAATTACCTTCTTAAATAGATATTGTCGCTGTCGTTTTGTTTGTTGAAGATGCACCACGAATGATATCTAATATTCGTGGGCGTGATAGTCCTGTTCGTGAAATCGCTGTTACTGACTCAAGGTAATCATACACTATGAAATCTTTTTTACATGTATATTTGCTTGCATGCATTGCTTAATTCTAATAGCTAACAACATATGTTCATTGATGTATCAGCCAAGACCATCCCATGACAATTTCAGCATGGAACGATCTCACGGGTAAACCCTGTGATGCACTGAGTAACTGGACTGAGAGATTTAATGTTGTTGGCTTTACTGCACTGAAAACCCGCCACACAAGAGGTAACATCAGTACATGTGCTTGAATAATTGTATTGTGACTAAAAGAACCTGAATGAAATAATTGTTGTACTTTAATGCAGGATTTGGCTTAAACACTACTATGTCAACTAGAATCATTATGAACCCTAAAGGAGAGAGAGCAGACATTCTTCGCGAATGGTAATAACTACATGTATCCTTTTAACAGCAAATAGTTCATTAGCTTATGTCATGTACTTAATTGAATGTATATTAAACTGCAGGGTCAAATTATATCATCATGTCTTGCTGGACAGACAGGAAAGGATCTTGAATGTTAGGTACCCAAGTGCTGAGAAAAAATATTGTGACCATAGCTGAACTGAGGAGCAAAAAGGTTTGTGCTTCTATTTAATACCTAGCACTGAAAACAACTTCCTGCTCATGCATATGCTTTCATATAAACATTTCTAAAGCATGTATGACTAAATTAATGCAGGCATCCAACGCAGTCCCAGATGAAGTAGCATGGCTTAGAGTCACAATACCAGACCCTGACCTACAGAAAGTTAATGCATACATTGGCTGTCTAGGTTGTGGAAAGCGAACTCACTTTCCTGTGGGTACTACCTTTCCCTGCATCTCTTGCAAAAAAGGAGACACTACTGCTGGTTACAGGTGCTTTAAGAGAGTTCATACACACTCTTTTATTAGTACAACAAAATTATCTACGAAATCTAACTCTTAATATGCATATTTGTACAAAGTGACTTTCAAGTTCGACGCTGCTGCTGAAAGTGGCACAATGTCGTTTACAGCATTTAATGATGATACAGAAAGGCTTTTCCGGAAAAAAGCAGATGACATTTGGAATATTAAAAGCACTGTAAGAATCAGCCTTGATGCCACATCCTTTTGAATTTAAGAACTTCGATTAAATGTATCCCATGTTATTTAAACCGCAGTAGTAGCCTACACTATACATATAACTCTTCTACTTCAGTTTTCCCTTCTATGGTTTTCTTTCTAAATCTTGGTTTCCCTGTTATAGTGTACAGTTAATTCATGGATCCAATCTCAATAACATGTACATTACAAATTCTTTAATATACTGCCTATCCAATGTGACACTTTCATCACTGCAGGGAAATTTGGAGGCTTTTACAGTGGTGCAGAAAATGCTTTCCACTAAACCATTCTTCGTCCAAGTAACTCCTACTCAGGAGCTTGCCATGAACAGCGTATTGCTTTGGACTCTGAAAACTATTGATGTAGGGGATGATGAATCAAATACTCAGATCCCAACTTCAGTAGTGCCCATGACATGCACTACCAACACAGAGCAGCACTATGCTTCATCTTATGCGGCTGCAGCTAAGGCTCATGGAAAAGCACCCATGGTGGCTGAATCAGATTTCAGTGCTGATTTCAACTCAAACAGTGCAGCATCATTTGATGAAGCTTTTGCTGAAGCAATGCAATTCCAAGAACTCATAATGGCTTCACAAGCATTTGATACAGATTGCTTTGATATTCCAGATCAGCCACCAAGCAAGGGCATTGTCATTTCAGAATCACCAGAACCAGTTGCTGAGCTACCTACCTGGGCCAAACTCTCTCGCCCGCGAAGCAATGCAAAGAATCAACAAACACTCAATGAAGATGCGGACATGGACACGGAAGATGAAAACCCTGTTCCTAGAAAGAAACTCCGTACAGCTCTTTTCAAGGACAATGCTGGGAAAGATACTGCCGAGAACAAGGATTCTGCAACCCGCAACCTTAATGATGCATGATGAAAGTAAATTATAGTTCATGGAAATGCAGCAGCTTTTGCCATTAAGTTGAAGATTTTAAGTATCAAAGTTAGACAACAAATCAGCTTCTTTAGGGTGTTTAGAAGGAACATTTTGCTCACCTTGTGTTCCCTATAAACATCATTTGTGTATATAGTAATGCAGTAATGTAGTAAGACATGTTATGAAATAAGTGTAAGCTTTTGGGAATCCTACTTTAAGTTAGTATGTATCTGCTGTAGTGTGGCTGTTTAGGGTATCAGGTTGAACATTATAATATGGCTGTATTGTATATATTAATATCCTTAAATTAGGATATCTATTTATAATATAAGAAAAAGTAATTTAATTTTCCTGATTGTTTACTCACTTGACTGTGCAACTTATTCATTACAATTCCTTCTTCACTTAGATCAAAAAACTAATAGAACTCAGAATCTGACATTTATATTCCAAACCTGAAAAATACATTTATATATCAATAGATATTATCCGCACTCGCACCAAATATTTCTCAACAGAGCACTGTTTAAAACATAGCAGGAAACTGGGTAGGAAATTCATCAGCATCAGTTGATTATCAGCTGCATAACTCCTACTTATCTATATTATTATACACATTTTTCAACAGGACACCAGCAATTAGATGTAATACATGCTGTAGAATCCTGACCTAGAACGTATATTTCCAGCTAGGTGTAAGCAGAAGGCAATAAACATACATAGCCCGGCACTCTTTCCTGCACCCCTTAGTAATGTTGTAGAACAAGCTATGCTTTGCTGCTCCTAAGTATGCAATTTAAATTCAATTACTAACTTTACACATTTCCTCACACAGAATTCTTTAAACAAAGAACCAAGCTGTTATTCCAGTTTTCAACCACACGCTTAGTACCATTTAGATACTGTCAAACTACAGCAAAACCTGAATACAACATAGAATTCCACTGCATAACCAAGATTTTGCTTTATTCCCTAAACAAACAGCCTGAACTACAGTTACATTCACGATTGGTCCTTACAAAAGCAAAGCCCTACACACCTACTACTTAAATACTACAGCATGAAACTAGAAAAACAGCTATCCTGAGGCACCTACATTGGTCCAAGTAGGAACTCAAATAAGACAGGATAGCCTCGTCGATAAACTACTACAGCACTAAAGCCTTCAATAATGGACTGATCTTCATAGAAGAGATTAACACCATTTCTAAGTGAGCAAGCAGTTATTACATTCCTTTCACGAGCAATGTGAAGTTCAGCACACCATTGTTTAAGCCTATGTCGAATCAACACCACAGTACACGCCTTCATCTCATTCAGATAAGTTCTAGCAAATAATGAAGGAATAACCTGCACAAAATAGCATTTTATAAAACTTTTCACAAACAAAATCATTCATGACAATCAAAAGGAAACAAAAAAACAAAGAAAAGTAAAGAACTATGATACAATTTATCTAGCAAAAAAGTCAAACATACAAGAGTTCCTTCGTTGATATAAGGTGCCCGAAATATATGCCTGAAAGCAGGAGCAGAACACTTCTGCTGCATTACTGATAGATGAATATCAAGTTCTAGGTTAGTTAGTGCAGGTCTCCTGTCTAAGTCAGCACCCCTTGGTATTATGCCATTGAGATTAGTCTTTTCTTCACCATGAAAGGCAAAGATTCACGTATGAAATATGCCATTACCTTTGAAATACATTACTAATGTATCTCCAACCTCAATATCATTATCTGATATAAATTTCTTCCACCCTTCTTTAATATATAAACGCCTAATACCATTCACATTACAAGATTTCTTAATGGTGACATTCCATGAAAGTCCTTCATCACCCCGAAAAACCCTGAATTCTCCACATTGATTTGCTAAGACATGGTAGAAATTTGGGGGGATTTCCTGAACATAGATACAAAAACAGTTAACAAAGAAACATTTTAAAAATCTAAATAAAATGACTTTGTAAGATAAACAACAATGAACATAACATACGGCAGAAGACTGATGCTTTTCCTCAATCCTGATTACCCATTTCATCACAAAATTTTCATAAGCCTGTCAAAATAAATATACTTTTATTTAGATTATACCTGCTGCATTAATTGAATAACTTGCATACTATTAACTTTACAACCATGCATGCTATACTTTATAGTAAATTAGGCTACTATACATACCATTATCTAAACTGCAACTATATCTACAACCATGCATACTATACTTTGCAATAGATATAGGCCACTATATATAGAAACTAAGATACAATATTACATTATAAAATACATATAGATTCCACAACAACTGTGCTCATGTGAACTTTTCTATGCATCAAGTAAACTAAGACTATATCGACTTAAAGATTCTTAATCATTGTAAAAGTGCAGTAGCAATAAGATTCAACAAAAGCATTGTAAAAGTGTTATGTCATTAAGATTTAACAAAATATCTAGATAGATGCAGGCATCTTTTCGTATTTTCAGATATACCCATAAGGTTGCTTCATACAGAGTGCAATGTAAAGTCAAATCTGGACTCGTAATAACAGTCAAGGCTTAATAATGCACACTTGGTAAAATACAAGACTATTGCTAAGGCATAAACATAGATATTTGATTCCCTAACAAGTCATACTATCAAATGAGTACTACATAGACAAATCATTCACATCACAAGTTCAACTATTATAGATTCTCTCTAATCCACTTGAATCTAGAATACACAACTTTTTTATTAAAGTTAAAGATATTAACAATAACAAAGGCCATGATATTAGTAACATTCAGAGAGCAATTCAAGACTGTAACGGTTTAGTTACTTATCAAAATTTGTATTAGAATTGCTACTACTTTGACCCATATTTTAGTAATAACTCATGTGATACTTTCTAATACCCCTAAAATTAAACTTAATAAGGGAAAAAAAAATTTAAGAAATGACCAGCATTATTACAGCAAGAATAATTAAGCTAAGCAATTACAGGAATGTTTACATAAACAACGTTTCATAAAAACGCCTATTCAAATTGGCCATCTTAATGAAATATGAGAAATAGTTTCTGTACATATGTTAGATGTACAAGTTTGCATCATATTTAAAACAATTTAAGCGTACAAAAAAACTCTTTAACTTTATATCCTAATTTAATGCAATAGAAGTTCCAACTCTAATATAACTATATAAGGATTGATAAAGCATTTTTGTGCTACATTGTAGGATGATCAGTGAAAAAACAAGAACCAATAAGACCAATTACAACATAAATGTCATTGACCGAATTTCCCAACTTTGTATAACTTATGAACGTATAGTATAGGTTAGTATAGGTTTCATGATCTAAGCTATTAATTAGGTCAAATATAATTGTGAAACTTGTAATTGTAATTAAGTGTAATTTGACTTAGGTGCAAAATTAGTAACTTATAGTTAGGTTGCTGCCTATAAATTACCATTTGCAATAACATTTTCTTAATTTATAAGTTCATTTCATACATATGGCAGCTATAGATAGCATTGTTAGGAAGAAACGTGGTCGAAAGCCATTGATTGAAGGTTGTTCGACAATGATGATCGAAACAAATACTTGGGCAAATGCTGTTTCGGCAAGATTAAAAAGGCGTAACTTTCAGTTTGTATTCTCTGAATCCTATCATTCGCAGGGAATCATAGTATGTGTATTCCTATTGATTTATTATTTGTCTATTATATTTTTTTTTTGACTTGTTTGGTATTTTTAAAAAAAAATTTTGATTTCCTGTTTCCAAATGCAGAATGTCCCGGTAGATTTCGCCCGAAAGCATTTTAACAACCTTACAGACACGACTAAGGTTCTTCTGCGTCTTTATGATACAGATTTCGAGGCTGAGTTGAAAGTTCAAATTGTTGAAGATAAGATCGTGAAATGTTTTATAAAAAAAGGTGTCGATAAATTGATTGATTATTATGAAGTACAAATTAATGAAGGCGCTGTGCTAAAGCTTTTAAAAGGGAGTGTTATTACATTCGATGTTTATCTGCAGCTCAATAATGATTCTTGATTTAGTTATTTAAAATCATTACTAAATGCATTCCTTTCGGTAGTCTAATTTGGCATTTTCGTTTTAGAGTAGCATACGTGATTAAATAAATTTGAGATTTGTGAAAATTGGAGAATTTCTTCTATCATTGTTGATTTAATGACATTCAACGCTTTTGATGTAGTATCAATTGCAAAGTTACATAATCAGAAAATAAGCATCAATGCTACTTTTAATTAACTAAAAAGTAGTTCGATCAACCCGCAAATAAGTCTATAAATCACAAACGAAATTAACTCTAATAAACGATTTATAGATTATACACTATAATAGTCTCAACTATTTTATTACACACCCGCACCGTAATAACGAATATTAGATGGACTATACAGGTTCGCGAGTATTACTCATCTAACCGTCGAGGGGGCACGCGCGTAGCGCGTGCACCAACGACTAGTAATAAATAACAAGGAATGTACAGCGTCCTGTACTCCATTAGAAGTTATGGTTAAATATAAAACCCCATAACTCCCCCCATTGTTCATACTCAAGGTATATACGTTCCAAGAGTTTTGGTGCGTAATCTCTTTCACTTTAAGTTATTTACATATTATTAGACTTGGTGATGCATAACAATTCAATCATCAATAATAATTCAATCAATCAAACATACCAATTTAATTCTTGAATATTTAGTGACCACATAATATTTAATGTTGAACCCTTTGTAATTCTACCTCAGTGTCAAAGACACCTTAAACGCATAAAGCGCCAAAAATCCTATCCCTCGGTGTTAAAAACACCTTAAGTGCACAAAGGCACCAACATACAATTTATTCCTTGTGTACATAGACACTTATATAGCTCCTTCCTCATGCTTAAAGCATCAATAAAATTATATGAACCATAATAATATTCCTTTTCAACATTCCAAACCAAATTAAACAATTAGTTTAATCAAACATGCTCTCTATCATGCCATAAATAAATATGTGGTTCAATAATCCATCACAAATAAATCATGCTTCTCAATTCAATCACTAATAACATCCAAATCAAAAATTTCCATTCCAAACCTAGCATGATACTATTTTTAATTAATCAAACACATTTAGCATGCTACTACATCAACATAACTATGCTAAGTACGCAAACGTACCTTGAATACGATCTTAAAATCGCCACGACTAGTAAAAATTGCTCACTTCAAAGTCTCCTACACATTAAAATTATAATAGAGTATTAAAACCCACTCTAAACAAATTTCCAGCAATGTATATACTATTTTAAAACCCCTCATAAATTAATTAGAATAAGCTGAAATTATATTTAAAACACCATAATTAAGTCCCCCTTAATGGGTAATTTAAATTTCCTTCAAAAAACATAATATTTAGGGTTCTACATAAAATTCCTGCACTTTATTTCTAATTAAAACTTGCTGTAATTTGGTCTTAAAGCACTTAAATTGAAGATCTAAACATTAATGCATCATATACTTTCATAATTTCATAAATCAAGAACCTAGGGTTTCAAAAATTGGGGCTTTTTAATTAAAAACCAAATCTGAAAATTTATTAATATAATTACAACATTCAAACATCAAAATTAATCCCAAAATTCATAATTTATAATTAGATCTAAGCATGGATTAAATTAGAAGAAGAAAGATTAAATTATTTTTTTTCGAGAAACACCAACGGCAGCAGCAGCCACCACGGCACGGCTGGGCTGCTGCCGCCTGCCGCCGCGGCTGCTGGCCGTGTGCTGGTGGCGAGCGGTGGTGTGTGGTGGTAGTCCGGCCACGTGTGTGGTGGTGGTGGTGGCCGGCCGTGAATAGGGGAAGGGGAAGAGGAAGAAAAAAAAGAAAGAAAAGTAAGGAGAAAAGGGGAGAAGTTTACCTTGGGTTTTCTCCACTCTGGGCAAAGTTAATTTGCCTCATAAGTGGGATATTTATACCCCTTCTCTACCAACCCTTTACCCTAAACTTTCCTCTTTTAGTTTTCCTAATCCCTTTCCTAATAAAACTTGTTAAAAATTAAACTTTCTTAAAATAAAACCCCAATTTTTAAATAAAATAATTAAATAAACATTCCTTTTATAATAATATTAATTAAAATACTTTAATTAAAATAATTATAACTATTTGAATACCTTATAAAATACATACTTTAAATAAAATACGTATAAAAATACGGGGTATTACAGTCTACCCCCCTTAAAAAAAGTTTCGTCCCGAAACTTGGGGAATGAAATTCAAACATTTTTCCTTATTATGTATAATATTGCTGTACTTTTTGTCACTCCTTTACTGTTTTATGTCTCTTTGAGAGCATAAATACTCGGAATACTTGTTTAAATTCATGCAAAGAGCACAAAAATAACTGAAATCTAGGGAAAAAGCGCGAAATTCTACCGCATTCTACCCCCCTTAAAGAAAACGAGTTACGCCCCCGTAACTCTACATACCTGAAACAACTCTGGGTATTTCTTTTTCATTTCATCTTCTGCCCCCCAAGTGGCTTCCTCATATTCTTGGTTAGACCAAAGTACTTTTACAATCTTAACATTCTTGTTGCGTGTACTACGCACTTTACTGTCAAGAATTTTAACAGGTCTCTCTTCATAGGTTAAACTTTGATCTATCTCGATGGTTTCGGGTTGTAGATAGCACATGGGATTTATCGGGGATGTACCTTCTCAATTGGGACACATGAAATACGTCATGTACTTTACTAAGCTCCATAGGTAATGCTAACTTATAAGCTACTTTGCCTATTCTTTGCAGTATTTCATATGGACCGATGTATTTTGGACTGAGCTTTCCTTTCTTCCCAAATCTCATCACTCCTTTCATTGGTGACACTTTTAGTAACACTTTATCGCCGATTTCAAATTCTTCTTCTCTTCGCTTTAAGTCTGCATAACTCTTTTGGCGATCTTGAGCTGCTTGGATTTTAGCTTGAATTTCCCTTACTTGCTTGACTGTGTCTTCAATCATTTGAGGCCCAAGGATCATAGTTTCACTAATGTCGTTCCAACAAATTGGGCTACGACACTTTCTCCCATACAAGGCCTCAAATGGAGTCATTCCAATGCTTGCATGGTAACTATTATTATAAGAGAATTCAATTAAATCCAAGCTATCCTCCCATCCTCCGTGGAAGTCTATAACACAGGCTCTCAACATATCTTCCAAGGTTTGAATGGTTCTTTCAGTTTGCCCATCTGTGGCAGGGTAAAATGTTGTACTCATTTTAAGTGTTGTACCAAAATTTTCTTGTACACTCTTCCAAAATTTTGAGAGGAACCTGTAGTCTCTGTTAGATACGATATCTTTTGGAACCCCATGTAATCTCACAACGTGTTTGATGTAAGCTTTCGCAAGTTGTTCCATTTTCCAAGTTTCCTTCATTGGTATAAACACTGCTGATTTTGTTAGTCTATCCACCACTACCCAAATGGTGTCATTGCCGCTCTTGGATTTAGGAAGGCAGGTCACAAAGTCCATTGAAATGCAATCCCACTTCCATCCTGGGATTTCTAATGATTGTACATTCCCTTGAGGATTGCAGTGCAAAATGCATCGTTTTGATAATTAACCCGTCCATTGGGCCACGTGGCTAATACTCATCCCTAAACTTTCCTTCATCAACTCGGTAAAAAAATAAAGCTTGCATAAGAAGCTTCTTGAAATAAATATAAAAATACACAAATCTGACACCAAGCCCCTAAACTATTGATGATTCAACATCCCTAAAGTTTCTTGATGAGACAAGGTCCCTAAAGTATTGCTTAGTCAGCAAAGTCCCTAAAGTTTTGGCTGACAAACACTAAAGTGGGTGGTTGAGGGACTAAAATGGCTAAAAAAGTTAAAGAGGGACTAAAACGACACTAATACGAAAGTTCAGGGACTGTATTTATGCTTTACTCGGGAGAAAAATAAAAGGGATCTTTGCTGTCAAATATCTATGGGATTTGATCAGATGACCTTTGAAATATGAAACCAAACCCTTACCAAGACAATACAAGAGCCATACATGATTATTACTTCCTCCAATTTTTTTAGTTACATTACTTTCCTAAATAAAAAGTTTTAAATTAGATGCATTACTTAACTTTGTAAGTACTCCCTCCGTCCCTTTATTTTTGCTATATAGCCAAAATTTGGGTCAAAGTTTTTATATGTTACCGTTAATCTATAAAAGATTATATAGTCATGAGTGGTCTTGTTAAATTCGTCTCATTGTATATTTTATTAATATCATATTTTTTATAATTTTTACTTTTATAAAAATGAAGTTATAGACGTTTTAAGATGCGTCCTGGAGATCGTGTACAGTCAAATAGGGCAAAAAAATGAGGACAAAGGGAATAAAAATTATTCTAATCTCTCCTATCACTTGGCCCCATTATTTTTTCTCTTATAACCTCTCTTTTAAGGATGGCAACGGATCGGATCTGGACCGGATTTGAATAGACCAAGAACCAGATCCATTTATGTATCTAAGATCCAAATCCGACCCAGATCCGTCGGGTCTGGAAAATGGACACCTGGATCCAGATCCGACGGGTCCAATAGATCCGGGTCCAATACTTTTTGATTTTTTGTAATAAATGTAATGTTTGGGTTAAAAAATGCATTTCAAATTTCTGTTGGGGGTTATTAAGTTCAACCTAAATAAAAGTTACTACCTCTGTTACATGTTATTTGCAACGATTTGACATAAAGTAGAGAGGAAAAATGTCTAATCGTTGAAAATAATATGTAACGGAGGTAGTATAAACAACAACAACAAAAAGTACAGTGTTACAAATGAGCAAGTGAAAAAACAACGATAATGTATTCAATATGAGCATCTAAATTTCATCTAATGAGCTATCTTTATCACTACTAAACTCATCAACATTTTTAATAAAGATAACAAATAATTTTAGTTTTTTTTTTATACGAAAATTAAATAATGGGTAAACGGATCTGGATCCGGGTCTTGGGCCAAACCCGAATCCGGATTTTTTTTTTCCACCAGCACCCGGATCCGTCGAGTCCTAAATTTGAAGACCCAAACGAATCTGAATACACGCATCCGGGTCGGGTCCAGAGCCACTGCCATCTGTACTCTCTTTACTCCAAAAATTGTCTAGCAGTCCATGATAACAAAAGTGATACAAATAAAGAAGACAAACTAAGATTACTTTAAGAAGTTGGAAAATGGTCCAACCTTTTTATAACAAACACCTATTGATTGAAGATAGTGGCCATCATGTCTTCCATAAATTTCAACGATAGTAGCATCGTCCCCTCCGGAATCTGGAGTTGAAAAACTGCAACTATGTCTAACATCTCGTTCTTGTCCGTATGGTCCATATCCACCCTCACATAAGTTGGTGTGTATTTTTAACGACGCGATTACATGATCATGGTTGTGCACATAAATCCCACATCTGCCGCTTATTTGTGTTATATATTCATTAGGCTTCAGAGTAATCTGCACATCATATAACAATAATGAATGGATTTATATAAGCTAAGCAAAGTCAATTGATGAAAACTTGAGACTAATTTACCTGTCATAATCGAGAAATTTAGATATCCAACAAAATTATTCTCCTTACCAATCAAAGTTTAATTACTAATAGTGTAGTAATTGAAGGAAATCATCCCATTACTAATATACGTTAGAAAGTATTTCATTATTCTGTATCATGCGTATATTATTGTACTTACCTTGCAACAGGCTCCGCCTCTGCCGCCAAACAATTTAGCAGTGGTTATCCCATTACTATCTTCAAGTAAGAACCCAATTGAATCAACAATGAAACCGTAGTGAATAATAATTTCTTTGATACGTGCCCTTTCTTCAAGAGTTACATTCCAATTTGGTGGACTATTAGAGCCAAATGGCCCGTGCTTCTCAATTGGCTGCATCTCAAAGAACCTTACTACAAATACACAGGTTTAATTTATAGGGCTAATAACAAGAATTTAATTGACAAGAAAATTTATGTATATTCTCAAATGCATATGCAGCTAAGATTTCAATATTACCATATTGTATCATCGGGAAACAAGCACCCCGTCAGATTTCAATTCTACTTAGAATAGATTCTAAACCTCATATCAATATTTAACTGTTTTGGTTTAATACTCCCGCTGACTTTTATTTCTATTTTTTTCACACAAAAAAAATTGTTAAATACTAAACACTAACTTTGATATATATGAGTTGGCCACACAATAATATGAGATTACTCGGTTATGGTTATAAAAGTTACTTTATCATTGTTATAGGGGTTAAACCATAATTAATCGGTGAGTGGCTATTGACGCGGGGGATCTAGTATGGGTTCAGCTGAAAAAGATCACTTCGTTATTGAAAAAAAAAAAAAAAAAAAAAAACAGATGTCAAATATAATAAAAGGAAAAATTAACAAGAAAGGCGTCAACTATTACCGGTCTTCTTTAAAATGGCCAACCTATTAATTAACTTTAGACAGACCCAACTATACCTATGCTTTTTCAAAAAAGTCCGATATGACTTGTTACCAGTTGAACCGGTAAAAATTATACCTATGCTTTCTCAAACAGTCCGATATGACTTGTTACCTGTTGAACCGATAAAAATTTTAATTAAAAAAATTGTGAGAAAGGTCCTATTAAGTGGTTGTCTTTGTAAGAAAGGTCTTTATAAAACTAAAAAATGAAAATAAATAAAAAATGTGGCAAAAAAAGTCCTTGTATTCAATTCCATTTCGGTTGTAAGGAGGGACCTTTGATCGATATTCCGACAATTGACCTTTTATTTTTCGGTCTTGTTTTGTCTTTTTCTCCATTTTTTTTCTCTTTTCTCTCCAATTCCAACTAAACCTAATTCTCCCCCCCCCCCCATTTCTCCTTTCTCTCTCTAATTAGTGAGCCTTAGTTTTCACGAAGTATCTTAATAACATCAACAAATTAGAGGGTTGAAGGAGGAAATAAGGAGGAAAGAATTAGGGGGGGGGGGGGGGGGTAAGTTGGAATTGGAGGGAAAAGGGAGAAAAAGACAAAACAAAAGTTTTTTTTTAAAATCACGTGATATTTACAAGTCGAAAAATGAAGTCAATCGCCGAAAATTAGTCAAAGGTCCCTCCTTACAACCTAAATGGGATATAATAATAATAATAATAATAATAATAATAATAATAATAATAATAATAATAACAATAAAAATAACAATAACAATAACAATAACAATAACAATAACAATAATAATATCGGTGATCACGCGGTGTCTTGTGCTGGTATTGTGGGCATCAAACATCGACATAATGTTGTTCGGAATATCCTTGTTGATGTTTGCTATCGGTTAAGGATTTCAGCTAGAAAGGAGGTGGACAATGGGTTTTCTAGAAGGAACGATGGGGCTCTCAGACCTGCAGATGTGTTACTTTATTCATGGTATCATGCTCGTGATGTCTATGTTGACTTGACAGGGTCTTCTCCTTAGACACGATCTGGCCTTTCTGACTTTGTTCCTGGACGGGTAGTGACTGATGCGGCCAATCAAAAGCGGGTCAAGTACGAATCCAGTTGTCTAGCAATTGGATATGTCTTCCTTCCTTTCTCTTTCTCTTCTCTTGGGGAGTTAGAAAAGGAGGTTGTTGCATTGCTGAAGCGGATCCAGATTTTCTCGAAGACTCAGGATATTAGGTCGCGTGCTGTAGCTCATATCTTTACTAGGATCGACTTTTCTATAGCTAGAGGAGTAGGGGCCAATATTGTATCTTGACTTCCCACTAATTTTTAGTAGGTTGTATAACTTTGTATGTTTTTGAGATATAATAATAATAATAATAATAATAATAATAATAATAATAATAAATAATAATAATAATATGCTTCAAAAAATAATAATAATAATAATAATAATAATAATAATAATAATAATAATAATAATAATAATAATAATAATAATAATAATAATAATGTTTGATGCATGTCTTCAGGCTTGGTATTTGGATGACGGCACTGTTATTGGTGACAAGGGGTGGAACTAGGTCGTTAGACTAATCCTCCCTAAGCCAAACAAAATTTGTATCACTCAACAAACCTAAATACAAGTATAGAGGTAAGTCAAGGGTCGAACCACTAGGAACGGTTATGTTCAAGTGCTCTCAATTAGTGCCTAAGCTAGGGATAGAAGGTGACACTAACAACTACTAAAACGAAGAAACCAAATAAATAGAGTACTAGGGAATGGGATCAACAAGTAATCATGACAATTGTACCAACTCGGAAATACATGTAAATCAATGGTTGTGAAGACTAATGACAAGCTCAATCAAAAGAGTCAACAAGCTATTCTCCTAGAGATCAAACTAGCGTCAACTACGAAAGACTCTAGCTAGGAACTTCACAAACCAACTCAATCGACAAATGCAAGCCACAAATCAATTGTCCGTATCAATGTGCACTTACTATGCAATCTAGTGTGAGTAACTAGGTTGATCACTCCTAAATTAAACACACACATGCAAACTTCCATTAATCACTTTAAACTCAACAATTAGTCAACACAGTTCCCAAATTAAGCACAATCAATCAATAGAATAAAAAGATTTCTGTGAGTAGGGGTGATTTGGTGCCTTGGTGGCTTTCAAAAGGTTATTAATAGGGGTGTATTATTGCGATGTTGCTTTTTCTCATAAATAATTCAATTCATCTCAGTTCACTAAATCAGAACAGACCCGTACGTAGTAATAAAGGTTATTATGTTGCCTTTACTTAATTTCTTTAGAACACTCATGTGACCATGTTCCATTGTTTGGCTGACATTTTGGTTTTTTGTTTCAATGACGTTAATAAATTCGTAGAAAAACATAGTTATACGATGACTATGACCTTGTCAACTTTACTCCATTATTTCATTATTTGTTTCTGTTAGGCAAGGTATATTCTCTGTTAGGAACTTTCCTTGGTAACCTTAACTCAACGTGAACGCAAGTAATATAGTGGTCCACCATATGAATTACTATTTATTTAATTGTAACGATAGAAGTAGTATTAAAGTAACAACACTAGTTGGTTGTCATAATTAGAGCAACTTAATCGTACATGAATTAATCAGAGTTGGCCAAACGCACACTTTGTTGTTAGTTAAGTCACCACAAAGAATAATTCACTTTTCTGAAAACTTAAAACCTAATTTAATGGCTGATCTAGGAATTTCAACAGTTGAGAAGCTCATTCAAGTGATCGGGAGTGAAATCATACAAGAAATATGTGACATTTGGGGCTACAAATCTCAACTCGAAGACCTCCATCGAACTGTCTCCACCATTAAGAATGTGTTCCTTGATGCGGAGTCCAAGCGCGAGCTATCTAAGGTGTCACAAGTTTATATTGAGGACCTCAAGGCTGCTGTTTACGATGCTGATGATCTGTTTGATGAGTTTCGCACTCTTGCGGAGCTCAAGTTGCTTAGGCCAGAAAGCAAGGGTGCCAAGTTTTCTAACAAGGTACGTTCCTTCTTTTCGTCTAAAAACCATGTGGGTCAAGCGTATAGGATGTCTCGCCAGGTCAAAGAGATTAAGAAAAGGTTGGATGCTATTGCTAGTGACCATAAAAAGTTCGGGTTTAATGTTGATTACAAACCTATTAGTAGGAGAAGGGAGGAAACATGTTCTTATATTGATGCAAAGGATATTATTGGGAGGGATGATGATAAGAAAACGATAATAGATAATTTACTGGATCATACAAATGATGATGAAGAATGTTGTTTCTTGACGATAGTGGGAGTTGGAGGGTTGGGAAAAACAGCTCTCGCTCAACTTGTGTATAATGATGAAAAGATTAAGAAAGAGTTTCCGACTTTGAGGTTGTGGGTTTGTGTATCCGATCAAGACGGTGAGGAATTTGATGTGAAAGCAATCTTATGTAAGATATTAGAATTAGTTACTGGTCAAAAATTTGACGCTACTTCTTCAATGGAATTCGTTCAAAATCAATTTCAAGAGAGATTAAGAGGGCAGAAGTACTTTATTGTGCTTGATGATGTATGGAACGAGAACCGCAACAAGTGGCTTGATTTGAAAAAATTCTTGACGTTGGGGCAACTAGGAAGTAGGGTTATGGTCACCACACGTTCGGAGATGACAGCTACAGTCATTGGGGATAAACATGTCTATAGGTTAGAAGGCTTGTCCCACGAAAATTCTTGGCGCTTATTTGAGATGTCTGCATTAAATGGAGGATGTGAGCATGAAAATTTTCAAAATTTAGCTGAGATTGGGAAGAAGATTGTCGAAAAATGTCATAACATTCCTCTTGCTATAAAAGTGGTCGGAAGTCTGTTATATGGTCAAGATATTGGTATGTGGCACTCTTTTGAACAGAGTGGATTAAGTGAAATCAGAAATGGTGAAAATGAAATCATGTCTATTCTGAAGCTTAGTTACCACAATCTCAGTCCTTCATTGAAAAGTTGTTTTAGCTACTGTGCAGTGTTTCCCAAGGATTTTATGATAAATAAGGTGACATTGATTAGCCTCTGGTTAGCACAAGGGTATATAATGCCATTAGATGGAGGTCAAAGTATAGAAGATGCTGCAGAAGAACATTTCTTCATCTTGTTGCGGAGATGTTTTTTTCAAGATTTAGCAAAAGATCAGTATGGTCATGTCCGGTCAGTGAAGATACACGACTTGATGCATGATGTCGCTCAAGAGGTGGGAGGGAATGAATTTTGTGTTGTGGCGAGTTCTATTAAGAGCAACTTCGGGGATAAAACACGTCATGTGTCTTTTGTTGGGGAGGAATACATGGAGAACTCTTTAGCTATACCCAAAATGCGCTCTTTTATTCATCTCAATGAATATCGTAATTTTGTGGTTAAAAAAGTCAATTGGAGATGCTTAAGGGTGTTGGAGTTGCAACATTTAGGGGTTGAAAGTTCACTTGAGTCATTAGGCTTGTTGCTGCATTTAAGGTATCTTAATCTGTTTGAAAACGAATTTGAGGTACTTCCAGATTCAATTGTAAAACTATATAATCTGCAGACATTAGTTTTAGGTGGGTGCAAAAATTTAAGGGAGTTGCCAAAAAAATTTAGCAAACTTGTAAACCTTAGGCATTTAGATTTAAGATATTGTAACATGTTAACTGGTATGCCTTTTGGCATGAATAAGTTGACTAGACTTACAATACTTCCATTGTTTGTGGTGGGAAAGGGAGAGAGATATCCAAGAGAGGAACAATTTAATTGGGAGTTGAAGGATTTAGAAACCCTCGAGAACTTAAAAGGCGGCCTCCATATCAAATTTGGTGACAACTATATAAATCCGAAATGTGTTAGTGATGAGGGAGTACAGTATTTGATGAACACGAAGCATCTCTTACAAATTGAAATTGAGTTTGAGGGAATATTTCATGGATCTCTTGAGCCAGAAGTTGTGATGAAAGTGCTTGAGCCGCATTCAAATCTCAAGGGGTTAAAGCTGAGCGGCTATATGGGTACATCCATTCCATGGTGGGCAAGAGCAGAGCATAATTGGTCAATCTACCTCCCAAGTCTTGTCAAGATTGAGCTTACAGTATGTTCGAATTTGGAGTGGATACCTTCGTTCAGCAAGCTGCCTTATCTTAGATCACTGGTACTTTTCAGTTTAGATAAGTTGGAGTATATGGAGGATACAAGAAACATCACTAGCCACGACAAAGAAGATTTAACAACATTTTTCCCCTCACTTAAATATCTTCAAATAAGTCATCTTAGATGCTTCAAAGGATGGTGGAGGGCGGAGGAGTTGATCGTTGGTGATGATAATCATCGTAACTTGTGTAGGAAATCGATATTTCCTTGTCTCTCTTCACTGAAAATCGAGTGGTGCCATAATTTGATGTCGTTTCCTCCTTGTCCAAGGCTAGAAAAGTTAGAGTTGCGCGGTAGCAGTGAATGGTTGGAAATGATGGTAAACATGATAGATAAGGAAGAAAATGGCAATGCTAGATTCTCTTCCTTGCGAAGGTTGACTATTGAGGGATGCGAAAATCTCAGGAGACTTTCCGGGATTGAGAATTTCACTTGTTTGGAGTCACTACAAATATCCAGCAACAAACAAATGAGCATCTGTGAAGACAAAGATGATGAGGATGGAATGCCTTGGAAATCTCTTGATCAAAGTCTTCGTTCTCTTACATATCAATCCATCGGAAGTATGACGAGCTTACCAAATGGGATGCAGTACTTAACCTCCCTCGAAAACCTCCAACTTTATTGGTGTGATAACCTTAAAGCCTTACCAAAATGGATAGGTTGCTTATCTTCTCTTCAATCCCTGTCCATCAAATACTGTGAATCCCTCAAATCACTTCCTGACTCGATGCGAAACCTCACGTCCCTTCAGAGACTTGATATAGCAGGTTGCCCATACCTCGAACAAAGTTGTGAAGAACTAAGCATGGACCAGCCAAAAATTGAGCACATTCCACACGTTGATATTGCAAGGTTAGTAATTCAGCACGGTATAATCTATTCAATTTGTTTTTGACATTATCTTTATCTATATAACCAGACCAGCATGCCACTTTTTCAAAATAGCATGGAAATAACTTTTCAATACAACAATATTTAATTTGATTTCTCCATCTCCTGAACCACAGGTGGAGATAATTACTCAACATCAGCTTCTTGTTCAATTATACATATGCATCATTGGTTATAATTCGCCGATATCTTGATTAAAATTTGGGTGTTTATCGAAAATTCCATTCTACATGGTTTGATGGATACATAGAGCTAGATGTGTTAAGCAGTGGGATGTGCGCTCAGTTTGATTTGTTAAGGCATATTATTATGACTTTTTTTTTTTTGGACCCATATTATGACTTTGTTTTTAGGTGTGTTACTTTTATATGTTTTGTTTTGTGTATTTATCAAATACAGTATATGTATTGCTCTTGTACTTCGTAATTGAGGATGAAGCAATATATCAGTATGTTGATATATGTATTGCTTGTACTTCGTAATTATAGCAACATGCATGGTATAGAGAAGGGATTGAGAAGATAATGTAATCAAAGTGAAAAAGGTATGAATCTCAGGGCCAGCACATTAGATGATCTTTCAATTTTTCAAACTCAACCCCGGCCCATCACAAGCTTTAAGTCCCTAGAACCCCAAAAACAGTTGAATAAAATGTTTTAAGGCTGACTATGTTACAAAAATCAATTGACTGTGGGAAAAGAATTACTCAAGGGGTTCACTTGGTTAAGGGTTACTTGACAGGTTACTCAGTCAGGGGTTAATCGAGTTACTCAATCAAGGGTTACTTGATCATGAGTTACTCGACCAACTAAGTCAGTGGTTACTCAGCCAAGGGTTATTTTAGGAGTTTGGTTAAGGGTTACTTGAGGGTTTAATCAAGGGTTACTCAATCAGGGATTATTTGAGGGTGAAGGGTTACTCGGTTAAGGGTTGCTCGAGGGGTTTAGTCAAGAATTATTCGAGGGGTTACTGGGTCAAGGGTTACTTAAGGGGTTACTCGATAAGTACTAACTCAAGTAACCCCTGACCAAATAACTTGAGTAACCCTAGCAACTCGAGTAACCCCTGACCGAGAAACTCGAGTAACCCCGACAACTTGGAGTAATCCCATACCGAGAAACTCGAGTAACCCTTGTTGCACGGTACAACAGGCTGCATACAAAAATTTGTGTTTTTGTAATATAAATTGAAGTTAGTGGTATATATTTATTTGTTCGTAGGAATAAAATATAATAATAAAAAAAAAAAAGTGTAAATGGGGTTGGTCAGATAGAAATAATAAAATATTTGTGGACTCTTACCAAAGAAAGTAGTGTTGAAATTATTATGAAACAGACCGTCACTACAAGAAAACGCGCTATTTCCGATGGTTTCATTCTGATGGCCACCTAAAACCGTCGGAAATTACATAATTTTCGATGGTATTTGAACCCGTCGGAAATTTCCGACGGGTCCTAAAAAATTCCGATGGATCAAGCCATTGGAAATTTCCGATGGCTTTAAAAAGCATCGGAAATCGTATTTCCGATGGCTTTAATTTCCGATGGTTATTAAAACCATCAGAAAATATAATATTTCCTATGGTTTTAAAAGCCATAGGAAATTTTCGATGGATTTAAAAGCCATAGGAAATTTCCGATGGCCTAAAAAAATATATGGTTTTAAAAGCCATTGGAAATTTCCGATGGCTTTATGAAATAAACCATCGGAAATTAATTTTATAAAAACAAAAGGTGGAGAAACCCTAAACCTATATGCCCCTTATCCCAGCCGTTTCCTAACACTTTATTTTGTTTCTCATTTCCCCTTCTCTATTCTCTCTCTTCCTCTTCTCTATTCTTTTCTACTTCTCAATCTCTCTGTATTTTTTTCATCTCATTTCCCCTCCTTCTCCTTCCTCTCATCCTCTTTCATTCTCTTCTCTCATCCTCTTTCATACCTTAATCGTTCCTCGCACTGCCGTAGGTTCGTTAATTTCCGTCCAACGTCCATATTATTAAGGTCTAGCGATTTTTATGAATTATAACAAATTCAAGGTTTTTAAGGCCAAATTCGACCATGAAACCTCTAGATCTAGAGATTTCATGGTCGAATTTGGCCTCATAAAACTAAATTCGAGGTTAAATTCGAAGGTGTGACCTAATTTAAGGTAAATTTGGGGATGAATCTATGGTCGATTTAAAGGTATGCTTTTATTTTTTGTAAATTTCTTTTTTCTAATGTTGTTTTCGAATTCCTTTTCCTTTATTTTTGAAATTTTTTGTGTTGTGGATAATGAATTTGTGGTGGTTGTTGTGTTTGGTCGGTTTAATATGTGTGAGGGTGGGCGAAAGGGGTTAGATTTAAGGTGGGTTAGTGTTTATGTGATTAGGGTGGCAGTTAAGGGTTTCTGTGGTAGTGCGGTGGTGGTGTGGGTGGCTGGTTGTTTTTTTTTTATGCGTTTTTTTAAAAACCTATCTATGGTTAATTCTAATGTAATTTTTTAAGGGTTAACGTGGTGTTTTACGGTGTGGGTTTAGGCGGGTTTGGGTCGTGGATTGCAAATTTGGGGTTGGATTATGGCGATTGAAGGGGCGGTTTAGGGTGGAGGGGGAGGGGGAGGGGCGACCTTTTTTTTTAATTTTTTCTGCAATTATTTCCGACGGCTTATCTAAATATCGGAATATTCCGACGGTTTGGCCATCGGAAGTTTCCGATGAAATTTTTGCCATCGAAAGCCAAAATTTTTTCGATGACCATCAAAAACCATCGGAAAACTAATTTCCGATGGCTTTTCCATCGGAATAACGCATATTTCCGACGAAGGGATTTTCGATAACCATTTTCCGATGGAAAGCCATCGGAAATCAGTTTTCCGACGGTTTTTGAGCAATTTCCGATGGATTTAAGCCATCGAAAATAGGATCTTTTCTTGTAGTGTGTGGCAGGGGTTACTTAAGTTATTTTGTTTGGGTTTACCCGAGTTATTCAGTTAGGGGTTAGTTACTCGAGTTACTCGGCCAGGGGTTACTTGAGGGTTTGGGACAAGGTTTACTAGAGGGGTTCAGTCGGTCAAGGGTTATTTGAGGGGTTACTCGATCAAGGGTAATTTGAGGGGTTCGGACAGGGGTTACTCAAGGGGTTCACTTGGTCAAGGGTTACTTGAGAGGTTCCCAGGTCAGGGGTTACTTGAGTTACTCAGTCAAGGGTTCTTGATCATGAGTTACTTGAGCAACTCGGTCAGTGGTTACTTAGTCAAGGGTTATTTCAGGAGTTTGGTCAAGGGTTACTTGAGGGTTTAATCAAGGGTTACTCAATCAAAGTTTACTTAAGGGGGTAGGGTTACTCGAGGGGTTCAGTCATGGATTACTCGAGAGGTTACTAGGTCAAGGGTTACTTAAGGGGTTACTCGATAAGGACTAACTCAAGTAACCCCTAGCCAAATAACTTGGAGTAATCTCATTTTGAGAAACTCGAGTAACCCTTGATGCACGATATAACAGGCTGCATACAAAAATTTGTGATTTTATAATAGAAGTATAGTTAGTGGGATATATTTATTTGTTCGTAGGATTAAGAAATAATAATAATAATAAAAAAGTGTACATTGGGTTAATCAAATAGAAATAAAAAAATAATTGTGGACTTTTACCAAAGAAAGTAGTGTTTAAATTATTATGAAACAGACTGTGGCAAAGGTTACCAGAGTTTTCATTTTTGTTAGGGGTTACCCGAGTTATTCAGTCAGGGGTTACTTGAGGGTTTGGGACAATGGTTACTCTAGGGGTTCAGTCGATCAAGGGTTACTTGAGGGGTTCAAACAGGGGTTAATCAAGGGGTTCACTTGGTAAAAGATTACTTGAGAGGTTATTCGGTCAAGGGTTACTCGAGTTACTTAGTCAAGGGTTACTCTGTCAAGTAACCCCTGACCAAGTAACTTGAGTAACCCCAACAACTCGAGTAACCCCTGACCGAAAAATATTTAACACAAAGCAAGACAAAGCTCAAACATGTGATCCAATCCAAGCAATGATATTAGCTTTTCTAATTTTTTGTACTCTATATCAACATAAGTGTCAATGCTTATCAATTTTTTGTGAAATAAATAATTGCTAACATTAATATATTTCGATATGAAATAATTAAATCTTACACACTCATTCCAATAATTTATATTCCATACAACTATGAACTCATGAACAAAATAATAAAAACTTTACCAAATAGATTTATTTTATGTATTCACTAATGGCTTCCTAATTACTTATTAGGGCTTGTTCACATTTACTGAACTGAACCAAACTGAACTGATTAGAGCTGAACTGAACTGAGCTGAACTGAATTTAGCTGAAATGAATATTTTATAAGAAAGGGAAATGAGGAGCTGAACTGAACTGAAATTAAGTAAATGTGAACAGGCCCTTAGTCTCAAGTATGCCATGCAAACCAAATACATAATATTCACTAGCAATTGCTGACTAAGTCAAATTATTTTAGCCAAAAACTGAATTCATAATAATATCGTTCCACAGATATTTACTTGTGACTTAATTAATTCCTAAAATTTAAAGTTACTTAAATTATATATTGTCAACATTCTACATGCTTTTTAACAAGTATCACTATTCAAGTTTCTTTTATCAACAATGTAAAACAAAAAAAAAAATAAAAAAATAAAAAAAAAATAAAAAAAATTACTTACATGTTCCTTCTCTATATTCAAGGACACTAATAATGATAAGTAAATTAAAATAAGTCAAAACATATATAATGACTTTCATGCAACACATAATATTTGTAATAATATTCTTCTTATAAGAGACTAAATCATACAATTAAGTCAATAATGATTAATCAAAAGGAAAAATTGACATTTGCTACCAGCGAAAGCACCTTGTGTCACATTTGCTACCCGTTTAAAATAATATTTTACTTTACTACCACCCAAATTCACTAACTGTAATTTTCACTACCACTTGACGGTTTCCGTCAATGTGCCGTTAGTGGGGACCACTTTATTAACTACCAACCTTCTCTCCCCGTAACTATCCCTGTCTCTCTCTATCTCCTCCCATTCAATACTCTCATCCTCCATTATTGACCTCATTGAAGATTTTTTAACCCCTTTTACCCACGAATCTCTTTCTCTCTCTCTTAGTTCCTCAATTTCTTACTCTCTCTAACTTATTTCTTCTAGGGTTCTCTCTAGTCCATGAGGTCAGCCTTGCCATAGGTATGCCACAATCACATTACTTGTATTTGGAGGGTGAATTCATAATCAAAGACGTACTTACTTCCCCGCATTTCAACCAAATTAATGAAAAATTATAGTACCTAGTACATTAATTAACACCCTACAGTATCAATTTCATGATTACCACACCCAACAAAAAAAATCCAATTACAATTTTCCCAACAAACCCTAAATTCTCCTTACTGGAATTAAGTACAAATTACTCCAATTTAAATATGATTCTAGCGAAAACATCATTATTAAACACTAAATTCAGACTCGTTACAGCGTTAATTGAAGATTACTTTGATAAATGGTTCGAATTTTGTTCCAATTGAACAACGAACTTACCATTTTCCAGCTTGATATTCCTTCGCAAATCAACCCACCTATTTCCAATTACCTTACTCCAGCTTGACATTCCTTCGCAAATCAACCCACCTATTTCCAATTAACTTACTCAATGGATCCGCAGTAGATTGTTGTAATGAAATTGTGTTTTTGTCCACCTATTTCCAATTAACTTACTCAATGGATCTGCAGTAGATTGTTGTAATGAAATTGTGTTTTTGTTTGATGCAATTGTGATGAGAAAGATTTAGCAGAGCAAACACTTGAGGAAAGCTTCATGAACGTATTATATGGGGAGAAGTATGAACTAGCCGTTAAGATGGGCCCCAATGACGGAAACAGTAACGGCTAAAGTTAAGTGGTAGTGAAAAATACAATTAGAGAATTTTTGGTGGTAGTAAAGTAAAATATTATTTTAAACGGGTAGCAAATGTGACACAAGGTGTTTTCGCTGGTAGCAAATGTCAATTTTTCCTAATCAAAACTATACATTCAAAATCATCAATATCATGAAAGCCAACATACCCACAAGAGATTATTCAACAAAATATAAACCACAAATCAAACATCTATTCCAATCCAAGCAATGCTATCAACTTTACTACTTTGCTATACTTCATTCATAGCAACATAAGTGTCAATACTTATCAATTGTGTGTGAGATATATAAAATAATTATTGTTACACATTCATTTCAATAATTTATATTTCATACAAGAATAAATCCATGCACAAACTTACAAAAACTAACCAAATAATTTATTTTTACAACTCTCTAATAGTTTCCTAAATTATAGTAACAAAACAATGCACATAGTAATACGTAATAAAAACTATACATACAACGGAGAGTCGTTTGAAATATATCTCGATATAAAATGACTATATCTTACACATTCATTGCAATGATTTGTATTACATAATACTATGAATTCAAACACAAAATAACAATGACTAATCCAAATATATTTATTTAGCTCTTCACAAATAGAATCCTAATTTAGATTAACAAAACGGTTTGCGCGCGTAAAAGAAACTAGTGAATATGAAAAGAAAGAAATAATAATTAATTAAAAAAAAAAAAAGTAATAGTGGGTTTAAATGAGGACCATGAGGGAGTAGCTATTAGTTATGGAAAAGAGAATTATTGGGTGTTACAACAACCCTTGCAAACTACAGTTCAAGCAAACCTACGATAAATTCAGCAAATAACCCACAATCAATAATAATAATTAAATCCACCCTTAAATATAATCCACAATTTAACAAGTAATCCACCCAAGTATGATGGTGGTTGGGGCCCAACTTAACCTAAGGCTAAAGCCTTTAAGCTACTTTCTTCTTGAGCCTTGGCTCTTGAGCTCTTGGCTTTAGGCCTCGGTTCTTTAAATCATGGCCTTTCTTTCGGCTCTCTTAACTTGGGCTTGCAATGCTAAGCCATCACTCAATGAACCAAGCTCTTAATCACTGGGCTCCAATTCTCTTGCTCAACCTTGCCTTCAAATTCTCTCAGATTTGATATTCGGGTTCAAACTTCGATTGGTCTTCAAATGCGATCCAATCTCCAATATCTCCATAGTGGTCCGATGTGTTCAAAAAATTGTTGCGAAAAACGTAAACTCCTACAAAAGAATACCAATACTACGAAAACACTAGAGAATACAAATTAGTAGTAAAGTTAACTCCACATAGCACAAATATGACCGTGAAACGGAGAAAAAACACTATATAAGATAGACACACCAACTTCTTCTTCATAGCCTCATTACAAGCCGTGACCTATAAATGTATTAATTTCAACTCATGTAGGCTAATGGAGTATGTTTTCTAAAAGGTGAAGACTGGAGATAGAAGTAGGAAAGGAGAAAAGACAAAATTATAAAGAGGGAAATAAAATCCCACTAAGGTTTGTTTCTTGAAAGTTGGAGGCTAGGTAAGAGTAGTTAATTTTCTTGTTCTTGTGTTTAAAAAAGAAAAGAAAAAAAAATGAAAAAAAAAAAAAAAATTGTTGTAAAGTGTTCAGTCGCTCGACTATAGTAGGTTTTGACCACCACATTCTAAATTACGGAGTATATCATACCTTAATCTGGTTTTCAAAAAAAAAAAAAAAAAAAAAAAAAAAATCATAACTTAATCTTGAGTCTTTGTTAATGGAGAATGTTACTTTTCAAGTATATAGAGAGGATGATTCATGATAGGATTTTTTATAAATTCTCTTTCCTTTTCTAGCTCCTACTTGAACACTTGTGATGTTACTTTGTTGCCACAAGCAATTAATTGCGATGTCACTTAGACGCGTGTGATTTGAGCTTGGGGGGGAAGGACATGGCTTGAATGTTTGTACCAACCATGTCGAGTATTGCATAGGTTTGCTAGTTTGGAGTTAGTCTGTTCAATGCTCATTCTTCGTCTTCCAGCTTATGCTCTATTTACTTGTTTTCGAAAAGTTTTGAGTCATTACATGCATGATTTTAGAGGGAACCAACCATATATCAAGCTTCTTATGGTTAGTTAAACTTTGACTGTTTGTGGACAAGCTTGGCTAGTAGTTAAGGGGAGCTTGATAAGTCGAGTTTTGATCCACGTTATGTGGTATTTTAATATTTTTACTTTTCTTTTGAAGCATTTTTTTCCCTTTATTTTACTCTTTTCTAACCTCTATTTCTAGTTTATTTTTTACTATTCTTGTCTTTTTCAGACTTGTATAATTTTGACCTCTTTTTGGTGTTTTTGTGGTTCCCTTGTGCTGGCTTCACCCTTTTTACGAGTTTAACGATCAAAGGTAGTGGATTATTCAGGAAAGCTCCCATTTTGAAGATCCATCTTAACACCAGTAGAGAAGCTCTTAAGGTTTTGTCAATGATTATTAGGCTCCCCTTGCAGAATTGTTGGAGCCTTTATGGAGAGACCTCCCCAAGTGCATGTCACAATCTATCCTAACACAAGTAGAGAGCCTCTCCTATATGTTATTGTCTCCCTTATACGAAATTGTAGACCTTAGACCTCATTATTGTAATTTTCATTTCTAATCTCTAATCAATTAAAATTGGTAATTGGCATAGAAACTTCCTTTGACCCTTTTGTCATTTATTCGCAAGGAAAAACAGAGTCATGTGGAATCTCGTTAGATTCATCTCGATGTCTACTTTTCAAATATCAAAAATTTATAATATTTACTTAAGTATAATAAAAGATATTAATGACCAAAGTATTGCATCGACAAGCGTGAAATAACAAATGATGCAATTAAGTAAAAAACGAAGCAAGTAGTATTTAAACTCTCTTGGGTTCAACCGTTCAACCCATTCTTACCCTTGCTACTAATTAGTGAAACCGAGTTGAATAAATAAGAACTCCTTTAACCCTCAAAAAAAAAAAAAAAAAAAAAAAAATAAGAACTCCTTTGGAAGTGCATTAATGAAATGGAACAATGAGAGTATAATATGTAATGCCTTAAAATCGATTAAATTTTCTGTGGTCATGTACGTAGAATCATAGATAGCACATTATTAGATAACCGCGTAAATATGTGTTTTTGTTTTTCTTTCTTGCATGCATCATAATAATTTCTTAATCTAAGTTTACAACAATAAAAAAAACCTAGGGAATTTTGTTAGAAACCACCTTATAAATCTTAAAATCGTTGTTAAAGACCACCAATTTTAAAGTTTTTGTTGCAACTTGTCACCAATTGCCGGAATGTGAATTTAGACCCATTTTTCCAGCATTGACCTATCATATTGAACCCTAATCCCACCCTTCCCCCCCCCCCCCCCAACCACACCCCACCCCTTTTATTTTCCTTTCATTGTCTCTTTCGATTTCCCTCTTTTCCACCTCTATTTCTCTTTCTTTCCAACTTAAGGAAATTAATTATCCATAACCACCCCAATACACATACCACCACTAACCATCCCAATACCACCACTAACCACCCCAATAGCAATACACCATCACGAAACTACCCAAAACCACCAACCACATGTCGCCCACATGAAATTCAAGGCTAAGCAAAAGCAAAACTTCTTATTCTAATAGCTTTTGCTCTCCCATTTCAAGTTGTGATTTCCTAAAACACAAAACCTAGTAATAGAAGTTCTAGATATATCATATTCATATATAAAAACTTAAATGATACATTGTTTCTGTTTTAAATATTGCAACGTCTACACTTTTAATACTATATGTATTCACACACTCCTATCACAAATTCACAAGTCTTATGTAACAACATATTGTGATTTATACACCATGAAGATATAGTCATTTGAGAGAGACGATGTAATTACCTTATGTTACAATATAAAAGGAACACATGATGCGTGTAAACTTAGCTAAATAAAATAAGAACTACAAAGTAAAAACATTTCACATGCATTATTAAAACTTTTATAATATTAGTCGACATTTGATTTTGTAAAAAAAAGTCCTTTTTTATTTATTTTTTATTTTTTATATCAACGTTTAAAAATTTTTGGACCCCATTTTCAAATTTCTAGATCCGCCACTGCGCCCACCCATTCACCCACCCAAGTAGCAAAACTCACACTCACACCCAGCCAACCCAATAGCAAAGCTCACCCCAATTGATCACAAAGTAGCTACCTACACCCATCCACCACCATCGTCCCAAAAAATTATCCAAGAACAGCCCACCCACCATAAAGCCAATCCACTTCCCTTCAAAAACCCCATATCTAAGCAGGGATTTGATGAGGGAAAAAAGGGGTGGCAACTGGACAACTGAGAGAAGGGCAAGTGACTTGACAAGGGAGGGAAGGGAAACAAAGAGAAGAAGGAATCGAAAGAGAAAATGTCATTAGGGGGAGAGTTAGGGTTCATAATGGGGAAAATCTAAAGAGTAAATATCGTTAGGGGGAAATCGAAAGAGAGAAAATGTCACATGCGTGGCACGTGACTAGGTTAATGCTGGAGAAAGTGGTCAACATCCACTTTTTGGCAATTGGTGGTAAGTTGCAACAAAATTTTCAAAATTGGTGGTCTTTAACAACATTTTTTTTAAAAGGTGTTTTTTTCACAAAAAAAAAAATAAGAAAAATAAAAAAAATTTAAAAAATTTATAAAAAAATTTTAAAAAAAAAAGGTGACTTTTGAAAAAATTTCCTATAACTTATAACAAAAGTCTATTATGAGGCAAAGTTAGTGTGTCCTTAAGAGTAAAAATGTTGTTAGACTTAAGATCTTGAGTTTATTGTTATCGTATACACATCAACTAAAGCAATAGAGCAAATTAGCGTCTTTTTATTAACTTTGGCAAAGAGGAGATTTTCTAAATACTTCCTTCGTGATTTTTTAATTACATCACTTTGCAAATTACAGACTCCTATACAATTTTTAAAGATGAGAGAGATAGAGAGAATAAAAAAATGGACCCATGCAATAGGAGAGATATAGAGAGTGTTTATCAACTAAAAAGAAAAGTGATGCAACTAATTTAAAACTTCCGTTTTAGGAAAGTGATGCAACTAAAAACAAACGGAGGAAGTAAAAGTCTTTGTCTACTTAAATTGTTCTTTGTTATTTTACGTCTAATTTCTGCATTTTCTAATGGGAACTACATGACTTATTAAGGTTTAGAGTCAAGTTATAAACAAAGTTGGACATGAAATTTCATATTCATATTCCAAAAAACTCAAGAGACATAGCTGATGCTAAAACGAAAATCTCAGAGGGGAAGGATATATTATCAAGCTCATTTTTTTTTTTTTTTTTTTTTAATGCACTTCGCCACTGACCACTATATGTAGTATTAGAGAGTAGAAAGGGAGAGAGCACCATGGACCAAAAATATTCTTGTGAATGATACACCACCAATACACCATTTAGAAATATCTTGACATATAAGGCCCTAATAATTTCATTTCAATAAAAATATACTTGAAAAAACAATTATAATTGAGAATCAGTAAAAAGAAGTTTTAATTGGTAAATTAAATTTAAGGCAGTTTAATTAATCCCAGTTTAGCAAAAATAATTTCAGTTCAGTAAAAATAACAAAGTTTAACAAAAAAAAAGGTAAATAGAATAGGGTCCAACTAAGAAAACTCAATTCCTAAACTACTAAAATCTCCCAGCAAGAGAAAAGGGAAAAAGCTAAGGGTGCACTACTTCACGAGTTTAGCAACATAATTATTTACCTTTAAAAAAAAATATTAGATGTAACAGTCTTAATTGAGAGCTAACAAATCTGTCATATAAATTATGGCTTAAAAGATACATGTTCTTTCTTTGCAGATTCAACTTTTAGGAAATTGAAATGAAGAGCACAAGTGATATAATTAGAAGGCAAAAACACATTATTAGTTGGCTGAATAAAAAGAGCAGATGATGATACTTCAAGAACTCAAGTACGAAGTATGCAGTTGACTGTACTGTTGTTGTGCAAATCATTCTTCGCCATAGGCTGAATCACTTACAAAATGAGGTTCGATTTGCTTTAAAAGGGTTGCTAAGATACATTTCAACTTTCTATATCAGGCCAACAAATTCAATGAGCTTTTCTGGGTTCAGGGCCCTGCAGATTTGTTGGCACATTACACATTTTTTGTTGTGCGACAGAATGAACACACAAATTTTTTGTGGTAACCACAACGGATTGTGTTATCAGTTTAGAATTTTTCAGAAATTGCAATTTGCAAGGGAGTGTCCAACTATATTTGCAAATAAGATTATTTTTTGCCATTTTGGCTATTAAAACTGGCAAATGAAGCAAGAATAACATTCTCCATAAAAATGAATTATTTTGTCTCTCAAATCTTTACTTCAATTTTGGCACAGAAAGACCATATACAATTACACAGTAAAGAATTAGTACAATGACATGTAGGTGAAAAAATGTGTGAGCATTTGAATCAGAAATTGGTCAAATTTTAGTTGGCTATTATTTGACAGTTACCATGATGAGTCTTGAAAGATGGAGATGGACCATCAAAGCAAGGAGTAAAGAATTGAAGAGAACTAGAGAAGGCTAGTGCCAAATGTGATGCTTACTTTAAAGTACAATTTTGCTCTTTGGGTCACCAATTGGATCTTCAGATTCCACCAAATAAGAAGGCAAAGTTAAGATAACAATTTGTTTTGTTATTGAATCAGTGAATCTTTGAAGGCAAAGTTGTGGAGGTACTTGTGTCATAATAACATCATAAATAATGTCTTGGATAAAAAATTTGAGACTGAGTTTAACATCTTATGGAAAAGCTAGGATGGATTGTTTCAAAGCAATATAGTATGGAGACTATGAACAATCCATGCACATTGAACAAAAAAGACAAAAACATAAAAACTAGTAGAAGAAAAGGCGGGTTCTAAGTCTAACAACCTAATTATAGAAATTACATCACAAGGAAAGAAAACGAAATATAATTACCGATTTAGAATCATACTAATTGGTGGCTCACCATTTTTTATACCTCTCCATATCAGCTTGTAGCATCACAAGTTCACTACCAAGTTGCTTTCCTCTTCAGTCCTCCAACAGTCAATCTGCTTACGTATTTATGTAAACAAGTGATCTCATGAATATAACATATGCTTGAAGTACTTTACGACCAAAGTAAAAAAAATGTTTCGCATATATATCATGAAAACATTAAGTTACACATTATTTTCTTAAAAAAAAAAAAGTCAAAAGGATAAAGCACCACCAAAGTCCAAAGCTAGGTGCAAAAGCAAAGACAGCAGATGTGTTTTTAACTTGTTCCACTAAATAAAAAGAGAACAACGCAAACAAACACTAGTGGAATTAGCAACAATTGGTACATTACAATGGCTACAGTTAAACATTTGTCGGATGTAGACGAAGTTTACGCAATGGTTTTAGGCAATTGTTGCCCGAACACCATTGTAAATCAACACTAAAATTGGAAATGTAGCAGTTTCATGGATTAGTTAGTTGAATGAAATAAAAATCCTTTGTTACACTTTTGATATAGTAGTAGTTCAAATTTATTGGATCATTATGGGTGAAAATTTTGGGAGAATCTTCACAAAGTGCTGTAATTTGAATGTGTGACACGTAAGAAATGAGCTAAGTAGCTAATCTATACCTCTAACACTAGAGCACAACTAACAAAGTATATTTCTTCTTTAGAACAGTTCAGCTATGATCTGTCCTGCAATCACCAACTCCAAGATTTTCTCTAGCATGATCTTAGCCAAATTACTATCTTCAATTTCTGAAGATCTTTAAGAGCCTCCCTTAAATATTCTCTAAATCAACCACATAATAGTACTTTGCCTTAATCCTACTCTCATCAAAGTCATCATCATCCATACTCGTCAAAATATTCTTAAAATCTGTTGAGGTCACCTTAGGTTTCGCTTTTGGGCGGTCTTTGATAAAATCAGGGAAATGTTCAGTATATTTACCAATCTCTTTCACACTAAATTGTAAAGAGGCTTGCTCGTTAAACTTGAAACCCTTATTATTGGAGTCATATAATTAATACATGGCTTTGAAAAGGGTATTTGAATTTTCTTTTCTTGGATAAGGCCGTGACAACAATTTACAAAAAAAAGCTAGAAAAAGACATTGCTGTCGGTTTTTCTTCATCCAAACAAACAATTTTGGTCAACCCGGAAATCTGGAATCCAAGAAAAGAAAGTTCAGATTATGAAGTTTAGGACGTAAATTCAAGATTAGTGGTCGGTAAGAACAACTCTTAGAGGAAGCATAAAATCCTAGAGTGGGAAAAAGATAGAGGGAATCTAAAAAGACCACATCATCCTGTAACACAAGGAGAGTTGTTATTGCTGAAAGAATCAAACTAGCCTTGTAAAGAACAAGAAGCTGTATGGGCAATGGTGTGCAATTTACAAGAAAGGCAAAGAGGCAATATAAAACTAGTTACTATAGGCATAGAACGGGAATTAGTTTGAAAATACTGGTTTCAAGTCAAAGCACTGACTGAAATGCATTGTTTTGTTAACTCTCCTTTTTATAGTGTAGTTTGATAGCTTGAGATATCAATGTCTTAGTTCACTATTTTCTCATTCTTATGCTTGTTAATTGCTCTTGCATGCTCAATCAATCTTGCTCTCTAATTTTCTGATTCTTATGCTTATTAATTGCTCTTGCATGCTCAATCAATCTTGGTTTTATCTCTCCATTATTTAAATTGAATTCATGATAGCTTTAGAATTGATTGTTACAATACTTTCCACCATGTTTAGTGAGTAGTTTCTTAGTTAGGGGCAAGTCATGGATTGATTAAATTGGATGTCTTCATGGTTAATGCATGTGTATTTTTTGGTGGCAACTTTATGCTCATGTGTTCATTCCCTAACTCACATTGAAGATGGGGTTTGGTTTTTTTTTTTTTTTTTTTTTAATTTTTTTTTTATTTTATAAAATGGGGTTTGGTAGTGAGTCTTTTCATGTGTAATTGGATTATATATATCTCTTACATGCTTATGGTTGCCTTGTTTCAATGATTAGGATGCTTAAGTATGATAATTTAAGTGAGAATTCCTATTTATTTGTGCTTCATGCTATCTCATAACGATCAAAACACAAACTCGAGTTAGAAATCCACTTCCTACCATTTGTTCCTTATCATGTCAGTTGTTTGATCTAGGAAATGTTTATGTTGTGACTTTGAAAAAGACAATGTTAAGTTCCCATTCTATCACCCAAGAATGATTCATGTCTATCCGCTTTGTTGATCTATCGGTTTGGTAGGTATTGAATCCCATTTGCCCTAGCACTTTTCTGATTATCTCTAAGTTAGTTAATTAATCAAAATCCCAATTTGTGCGAACTAACTTATAACTGTTTCATATTCTTGGTGTACTCATACCCACTTCCTGTGAATACGATCCTTTGCTTGCCCTACACTTGTCTCAAGTTAAGACACTTGTCTCAAGTTGGTTTAGGTAAAAATATTGTTTAACTTTAGGTTGTTTGACCAATGACCGAATATCCCTTTGCCATAGTTCGATCAACTCTCCTTTCCATAGTGTAATTCAATAAACTCTACTTTCCATAGTGCCTCTCCAAATATACAAGAAACAGTATTACTAGAAATGGTTTCCGAAATTAGCCCTCTATGCATAATATATTATTTTGACACTTTATAATTTTATATAGCCCAGCTTAAATTTAATTTGCATCAGACCATATTTATGCACTTGAATTTTTCTTTTTTGTAAGGTCAATGAATGGAAGCTAAATGGGTCCGTAAATAGTCCCAACAACTCCTTGAAATTCAAAACCCGGGAGAGGATGACTCGAAAAACAAGCCAGTATCTTAACCAAATTACTTTGTTTGGATGGAAAAGAAAGAGAACATTGTCTTATTTTGGTTTTTCTGTAAACTGTTATTAGTCTTGTCCAATAATCGGAAATTCAAACATCCTTCTCAAAGCCATGTGTCAACTTTATGACTCCAAGAATAATGTTTTCAAGGTCAACAACCGAGCCTCTTGACAATTTTGTGTAAAAAAGGTAGCTTTAGCTCTCGACAATAAAGACACCAGGATGGAGATGAAATGCTAGTCCTTTGCCAGATTCGATAAGCTAGATAGTCATACACTACTCATGTTTGAGCATTCCCTTAGCATTTTAGAATATATAAGAGAAAAAATGAATATAAAAATGTGTAGCAAGGTAGGTATATTGGGTTTGGTATGGAGATGTCTAAGTAACTGAGTTTTGAAGGAGTGTTAGAAGAGGCTGCAAGTTTTATTTAGGTGAGAAGATGAGGTGAGAGTTGGAAGTGATGCAATGAAGAGACGATACAACATCATAACTAGCCAAAACATTCATGAAAATGTGGCACATCTGTCACCTGGAGGCTAGAGCACATTTATGTGAGGCTGTTAACTAGCTTATTTTGTGAAGGATAAGACCCTTGTACAAAATATGGCATGTTTGTGCTTGTTTTATGAAGGATAAGACCCCTGTACAAAACATGGCATGTTTGTGCTTGTTTTGTGAAGGATAAGACCCTTGTACAAAATATGGCATGTTTGTGCTTGTCAAGTTTTCACGCGAAATTCTTAATTGACTCAGAATATGTATGCCCCCTTTGAACACTGCTCCCGGTTAGCAAGTTAGGAACAGGATTACGTCTCTTGGTTTGGGTATTTCTGTAACGTGGTTTTGTATATGTTTTGGAAGACCTATATATATATATTTTTTGTTTGACACATTTTTACCAATACAAAACTTTAGACAAATTTAATTGACTTTTATTTTTGTACTCCCTCCGTCCTTTTATTAAAAGCTTGTATTCTTTTTTGGGCTGCAAAAAATTAAAAGCCTATTTGTGAATCTTTCTATTTCAGGATATAAATTTTTGACCAAAATAATCTCATCCCCCAATTTTAATCCCCTATATGTCCCCAAAAAAGGTGAAGGTTAAAAACTGAGAATTTTTTTTTATTTCATTCCCAAAACCGACATTTTTTCTCTCTCTCTCTCTACACTCTTTTTCAAGCATTTTCGGTTCTTCATTTTTTTTTCTTTGGTTTACATCTGTCTTTCTTCGATTCTTTGTACTTAATAAAGATTTTGCAAAGAAAATTCAGTTTCCTTGCACAACTACAAAACCCCTTTATTAATTTTTGAGTTTGTTAGCTGATTTTGAAGTGGCGGAGCTGAGCCAAAGGGGGGGAGAGAGAAAGTGATTTGGACAACTACATTTTCTGATTTTTTAAGCATTTAATGCCCCACGTGCAATTTACTACCTGGGTGTTAAGGAATCTAAAAGTTTCTAATTCCATGAAAAAAAACCCAAATAGGCTTTTAAAAAAAGACAAAGGGAGTATATGATAGGGTAGTGGATTTCAAAGGGTATTGGGATTAAACCTACTCACGACAAATGAAACTTCTTCAACTCAATAACTACAACAGGCCCATATACAACAAGCCCTTACATTGTACTTTGTACATCTTCCATTGATAGATAAACATATACTTCCTGCGTATCTTTCTGTTCAACGTTTCAACTTTTACATTATTCACACACAATTTGATCATCTTTGACTAGTTATATTCAAATAAAAATATGGTCAGGTGTGATCTTATAAGATTATTCTCAAAGTATATTTTCAAAAATTAAGTTTTTATAATTTTTACTTATTAATGGTGGGCAAGCGTGAAAATAGATATGTTGCAACTAAATATAAACAAAGAAATTACATAGTAGTGACAAGAAAATTAAATCACAGAAGTAATTAAATGTTAAGAGGACAAATGCAAAATTTTAGAAAAACAAAGAGAATTTATAAAATACAAGTGAGAACTAAAAGTTAATGAATACAGGGATTAATGTATATGGAAACACACACACACGCAAAAAGGAAAGAAAATAAAAGTATTATCTTCTTTCACTATGCCCAATCTAACTCCCTCAATCCCCAAAAATCTCATATAGCTTTCAATAACCTTCCTCCTAAGTTTTCTTTAGTCTAACTCTGACCCTCACAATCCCATCTTTGCACTCTTTAAGCCTCTCCTAACCAAACCAGTGTGTCTTACATAACCAAACCATCTTAAGCGATTATCCTGTATCCTATACTCAAAAGGTGTAACCTCTACTTTGTTCCTAATTACCTCACTCCTCATTGAATCCTTGATTCCTTTCTAGTATGAGCGTATGACCACACTGTAATAGATTAACCTAAGGAAGGGCAATATTGGTAGTCTAGTATTATTAGGTTTATAGTCCTTAGTTTTAGTATAGATAAATAGAGAGGGGAAAGGAGAAGGCAGGCTGAATTTTGGAGTAATTCCTTAGGAGAGTTGTGACCTTAACTGTGTGTTTAGATAAAGATAGGGGAAGGAAAAGAAGGGGAGGGAGGAGAAGAGGAGGGGAGGGAAAGGGAAGGGAGGGAAGAATAGTGAGTTTTCCTTCCAAATATCTCCATTATTGGAGAGATCAATTTTCTACAATTTAATCCCTCCATTTCTCTCCCCTCCAATTCCCTTTAATCCAAACACACCGTACGTCACTATTAGGAGAGTTGTGACCTCAAGTCACTAATAGAAGCTTTGTAGGCTAAACCTACTACCTTTGTAAACTTTTAGCCATTATCTACCAAATTATCAAGCTATCTTTATTATTTAACCTTATTAAATCAGAATACAAGTCAGATTTGCTAGTTTATAACACACACACATCTATCACAACACATGAACACACACATCACCAAATTCATCTTAAGAATATGACAATGTTTCACAGCACCATATAATAGGGTAAGTCTATTTGTCATGTGGCAAGATGTTCCCTTCAATCTATGGGGCATGCCAGAATCACATATGAACCCCGAAGCACTCTTCCAATTCAGTCAACCCACTTTATTTCTACAATCACCATATCCATACAATTCCCCATCTTTTTGAATAATTGATCTTAAATAGCAGAAGAATTCAAAACCTTGCACAATACTCCCATCCAAGGAGATTTCCTTTGCCTCCCTACTTCAAATTCCGCTAAACTTACGCTCCGAATAGTTTGTCTTACTTCTACATAAAGCCTCAAGATTCTAATGTATATCTCTAGAATTCCACCTTGCCTTCCCACCAACTTTTGTCTCATCAATTCACACAAAAGCATCCGCAAACATCATGCATCATGGTATTTCTTCTTGAATTGAACTGATCAATTTGTCCATAACTACGTTAAGTGTACTCTTTATGTACTCCAATATCAACTTTCAAAAGTGGAGACTGTAAATTTAATTTAAGGGTAGAGGTCAAACAATTTAGATTCCCAAGGATACACTTTCTCACCCCACCTTACCAACTAATCCCTCCACATAAGGCAATGTAAGTTTATAAATCCATATCTTATTTTGCAAAATGTTTATAACAATATAAGCAAATTCTTCGGTATTACCACACAAGGACTAGGACTATATATCCTATAATGAGAGAATAGAGAGCTCTCCTTACACGTCTTTGCAAGTAGGAGTTTTCTTACCAACAATGTAGCAGCATGAACACGAGCATTTTCACACAAGCACATAACGGCAATAAAACTGTCAACATGTACAATGTATGCAACATGGCTTCCAACATGGTAAAGTGGGGAGTATCAATGTCTTTAGCTTTTCTATAGTTCAGTTACTTACATCGTCGATATGGGAAACTGCTTTCATGTGCTTTATCCCTGATCTGCCATAGCAAGAAACAGCAGAAGCAAGTCAGGAACTCATTGCACTGCACCATGAGGCATGAGCACAGGTGCTCTAAGAAAAATAAACAAAAGAAACCAACTTTAAGGTCATTTTTTTCCCTTTTTCTTTTGTTTGGGGAATGGTGGGAGAAGGAGAGGTAAGGGTTTGGAAGTGAGCAATTACCAAATGTTTGGTGGGTGGTATCATAGCAACCCAGTTTCAAGTCTTTCAACCTTTAACCACCAAATGTCAAGTTTAGATATGTGACTGGCGTAAGGGAGATTTGTGGAGGCAAAATGATCTATAATCCACAACAGCCAACTAGGTTGGTGGGTAGCATGTCTCAAAGATATATGGTAGAAATATTTTCAATAATTTAATGAAATGACAGGCAAATTGACAAGGATAATAGAAGATCGTCATGCTGCTTTTTTCCTAGAGCTAGAAAGTTTAAGATAACCATCAGGTTACACTGAAAGAATATGCAACTGCTAGTAGCCTAGGTATAATTCAATGCTGTCCAACATACCTCAACATTGTTTGCATAATATCTGGCTCCATAAAGTGATCCTGGTGATAAAAACACCTCTGTGTTATGAATACAAGAGAAAAACCATTCAATCAAATCGTTGAAAATCCCAAGTCGACTTACCAGAAGTGTACCCACCATGCCGTTGATGATAGGTCATAGGGTTTGTAAGACCATTAGGAGGCATTATATTTTGACTGAAAGAAGCAACAAATAGCTAATTATTTAATGACAGCGTGACCCAGAGCATAAACAATATAAAGAGAATACTAACTGCAAAAATAAGCTGCATTGATAGGTTTAATTCAAATAACAAACCACCTAGAACTTGCAACAGAATAAGGAGCATCCAAATGGATGTGAGAATATCTGTTTGAGATTCCATGTAGCGGATCAGTTTCCTAGTAGCAGAAAACAAAGGAAATATTATATATAAAATAAAAAAATAAAAAATAAATAAAAAAAAGAACCAAAAGGCAGATACAGGTTAAATACTTAATCACTTACCATCTCAGAATATTGACGCTTCCTCCCAGATAAGGGGTTAGAGTAGCGCATATCCATGGGTCCTGCATATAAATCCATAATAAAATAAATTTCCTCAAGGTTCTATTCAGGTGATAACAAGAGAACTGCTAAAGAGGAAATCTCAAGATCCATCATAGGAAGGAGAACAAATCCCAAACACAAAAGGCATGCTAACTCTAGAAATTTAAAGGCCCAACATAATAACCACCAATTGCCTAACTGCAATTGTATAAACATAATTTTAAAAAAGGTTAGCCAAAGCAATAACCCCCAGATGTGGTCATTCCCTCCCCCCCCTCCCCAACAAAACCACCCACCTATTGTTAGCAGATTCAATATTTATACATTAGTGCCAGGGGAGGTGCTGATACTGCTAAACACTAGAATTCTAGAAAATACCAAAAGTGTCAAGGCACAACAACAATGTGGACCAGAAGGAAAATTTACAGATGCTTACTCTAACTCTTCAAGCTTAAAATGTTTCTTATGTTTACAAAAAGTGGTCTACATATGGGTATTCGCCCACCCATATTTGCATCCTTTGGCTTCTCAAACAAAGTAAATTGCATGCTTCAAACAAATGCCCAACAAGAAAGCTATGGTGAAAATGTATTGTGTAGACACCTAAACATGTCTCCCTAACCACGTGTCTCATCAACTAAATGAGATAGTTTGCTTAAGATTAAGATAAATAAAACACGTGTCTCATCAGGGATAACCACGTATCTCATCAGCCTATAAAGGGATAAGATTAAGACACGTGTCTCATCAGGGATGACCACGTATCTCATCAGCCGATAAAGGATTAAAATATATAGTTTGGACTTAAGATTAGGATAAAATGGGCTAGAAAAAGTTAAATTAAATGGATTTAGAAATAAAACTAAGTACTCCTCTATTTCAACACTCTACCCAAACCAAATGGCAATGAAACGGTTCCCTCATCATCAGGTTTCGGTCGGAGAGTCATTTTTAAGTGAAAACATGCTTGCTTCTTTTCTATGATTAATCGCTTATATTTGCGTTGGTATGCTTCTAATCTATTGTAACTTTTCATTAGGAATTTTTTTCCTCCCTATGGTTCATATTGTCAAATGTCTACCTAAGCAGAAGTTCTCTCACGTAAATCCTTCATGCTAGAGAATAAACATACAGCTGACATCAAATTAGACTCTAATGCCCATCATCTACACTTAAGGCTGGATGGCAGACATTGAAAAGTGCTTTGCCGTATTTATTTAGGCAAAAAAAAAAGAAGAAGAAGAAGAAGAAGAAGAAGAAGAAGATAGAGAGAGAGAGAGAGAGAGTCTAAGTTAGGGAAAAAAATCACTGATCAAAAGCATATCTTGGTCAATGTATGCAATGAGTTTCATAATGCAAACAAAGAAAAGAAAAAATCCGATTACTGTTGCTTAGGCTCGCATGTGGTGATCTCCATGAAGCTTGCTCTCTCAATAACTGGACCAACTCAACATTTGTAGAAGACATATCAGGAACTTGAATACCATGACGAGGTACTGTACGATGTGTCCAGTTTAAAGGCTCACTTGACCTAACTTTACCTGCATAGAGTCAAAATATTTACCACTAACGGCATTGATAAATTATAAATTGTTAATATATATCTTAAAGCACATAATTTCAGGAGAGGTCATTAGACATTCACAGATACATTTTAAAGAGCATCCATCACTGAAAAGAAATTAATTGCAAAGAGGGATTATATTAAGAATTACATCAAACAGAATACTGCAATGCACCCGCGCCCACCAATCACTCTGACATACCGCAGGAGGCCAAGACAGAAGCAGGGCACCAACACCACCCCTCCAACGTTACACTAAGGCAGCAGCAGAGCAGAGAGTTTGGCTTATTGGAATTCACTGTGGTAACTTGGAAGAAGACAAGAAGTAGAGTAATTTTGTAATTAAGGCATTTGCCAACTTTTGTAAGTTAGTAGTAGTATAAATGGTGGTTGTCTCTAAAGAAGTAGGCATTCAGAAACTTGTATTGACATATTTGGAGAGTAATGGCCTAAAGCCATTGACGCCTCACGCAAGCTTCGAGCTTTATTTATCCAAATCAACCTTCCGTCCATTTTATTTATCAACACCACGCTATTTCGTTGCAGTTGGTATCAGAGCAGCCATGCCGCCGACACCACTGACCGTGACACCAGAACGAGTGGCGGCGTTGGAGGAGCGAGTGGAGGAAATTTTCGAAAAACTTGGAGAAGGAGAAAACTCACTCCAACAGACCCTGTTGAAGAAGCAAGAAGAAACGGTCGACAAGGTGAGACAATCCATGGAGGGGAAGATGGATCGCTTCCGACACGACATTACGCAGCAAGTGAGTATGACGGCGAGTAGGCAAGACAAAATTTTGGACGAGATCAGAGGCGCTCTCAAGGCACTAGGCAAACAACCCAGTCCGCAACCTATACCGGTGGATGACGAGGTGGAGCAGCCCCAGTTCGGAGGCGGGATTAACGAACCGAACTTCGAGAGAGTAGGATTTAACGGGATTCGGATAGGGAACTGGGAGGCGGGCGTCGGTGTAAACCGCCATGATCAGGAGGCGAGGAGTAACTGGAAGTTTAGGAAGCTAGACATGCCGGTGTTTGATGGTGGCGACCCGGACGGGTGGATTCTAAAGGGGGAACAGTATTTCCAGTTTTATCGGCTCACGGAGGTCGAGAAGCTGCAGGCGGCCGTGGTCACGATGGACGGCGACGCACTCAGGTGGTACCAGTGGGAATCGCGCCGCCGACCTTTAATTAATTGGGAGGACCTCAAGCTCAGGGTGCTGACGCAATTTCGACCCTTGAACGCCGGTACGCTTCATGAGCAGTGGCTCGCCGTCACTCAAACATCCACGGTGGTCGAATACCGCCGCACTTTCATAGAAAAGGCTGCGCCTTTGGCTGACATCCCTGAAAGCCTCTTAAAGGGGCAATTTATTAACGGACTCAAAGAGGAGGTGAAGGCGGAGATCCGTTTGCTTAACCCGTTAACATTGGAGGATGCGATGGATCTTGCGATCCGAGTAGAAGAGAGAAACCGGGTTAACGGCCTCAAGAAGTCGGGCGGGGCATTCGCTAAACCGGGTCCTTACTCGTACTTCAATCGGAGCCCCGTATCAACACTCCTGGGCGTTGGGCCGACCCAAAACCAATCCAACCCGACCCTTCCTACTAACCCAAACCCAAATTCAAATTTGAACCCAAACACTTACCCCACCAACTCTTACCGAACCTACCCTCCTACCCAAGCCAGTTCACAGACCTCAGTAGCTTCGGTGAACAACCAAAACCCAAACCCAAACCGTTCCTACCAAACCCGAACCTACCCCGGATCCTCACGATTCAGTGGGGAAATGCGAAAATTGACCGATCGGGAAATTCAGGAGAAAAGAGCCAAAGGGCTCTGTTTCCGTTGTGACGGACGGTGGACGGGCCCCACTCACGTCTGCTCCGCCAAGGGGTTGAGTGTATTAATGGTGGAGGAGGATGAGATCGACGAGGCGGGAGAGTTTGCGACGATAGAAGCGCCGGTAGAGGAGGAGGAAACGACGACGGCGGTAACCATGAACTCCATTGTGGGGTTGACGAGCCCAAAAACCTTGAAATTGACGGGGGAAATTCAGGGGACTCCGGCGGTGGTGATGGTGGAACCCGGAGCCACCCATAACTTTATATCAATAGGGGCGGTGAACAAGTAGAAAATTCCGATCACCGGAATCGCCGCCTTCGGTGTATCTTTGGGCAATGGTGAAGCAATTAAGGGGAAGGGGGTATGCTGTGGAGTCCGATTGAAATTGGGCGAGAATTTGGAAGTCGTGGAGGATTTCTTGCCACTGCAGTTGGGGAACTCGGATATCATTTTGGGTGTTCAGTGGCCGGAAACTCGGTGAGGTGGTGACGAACTGGAAGTTGCAAAGAATGAATTTTAAGAGAGGGGAGGAGACGGTCACCATTAATGGTGATCCAAACCTTTCAAGGACAGGGGTCACCTTGAAAGCTATGATTCGAACACTCAAGAAGGAGAGTGGAGGGTTGCTGATTGAATTCAGCAGAATCGAGGAGGAGGTAGAAGAGAGTCAAGGGGGGAAGATCCCCGAGTTCTTACAGGCCGTGGTTGATGAGTTTGGGGAGGTTTTCGAGGAGCCTAAAGGGCTTCCCCCGAGCCGTGGGCATGAGCACGCGATAGTGCTAAGGGATGGGAGCAACCCGGTTAGCGTACGACCCTACCGCTATCCCCAATTCCAAAAAGACGAGATAGAGAGACTCATCAAGGAGATGCTAATGGCGGGTATAATCAAGCCATCAACGAGTCCTTTTTCTAGTCCGGTTCTTTTGGTCAAAAAGGACGGCTCGTGGAGATTTTGTGTTGATTACCGGGCTCTCAACAAGGAGACTGTGCCGGATAAATATCCTATACCGGTCATCGATGAACTTTTGGATGAACTCCATGGGGCTCGGGTGTTTTCAAAGTTGGACCTCAAAGCCGGGTATCATCAAATTTTGGTGAGATCGGAGGACACACATAAAACGGCTTTCCGCACTCATGAGGGACACTACGAGTTTCTAGTCATGCTGTTTGGTTTGACCAACGCCCCCGCCACCTTCCAATCCTTGATGAATGAGGTATTCCGTCCCTTTCTCCGCAAGTTTGTTCTTGTTTTTTTCGATGATATCCTTGTTTATAGTAGAAGTCAAGGGGAGCATGCAACCCATTTGAGGACAGTGTTAGCAACTCTCAAAGAACACAAATTGTTTGCAAATCAAAAAAAATGTGAATTTGGCAAGGTCAAAGTGGCTTATTTGGGCCACATTATTTCCCATGAAGGTGTGGCAGTGGACCATGAAAAGATTAAGTCCATGTTGGAGTGGCCCACTCCAAGGTGCTTGAAAGAGCTAAGAGGCTTTTTGGGCCTAACGGGCTACTATAGGAAATTCATTAGTAGCTATGCTCATATAGCCCAACCCCTCACTGAGCAGTTGAAGCGTGATAATTTTGGGTGGAATCCCACAGCAGTGAGGCGTTTCGAAAATTGAAAGAAGCCATGTCTACTGCCCCTGTTCTTACCATGCCGAATTTCCAGAAAATTTTCATTGTTGAAACCGATGCATCGGGCATCGGGTTAGGCGCTGTGTTGATGCAAGAGGGAAGGCCAGTAGCGTTTTTTTAGTAAGGTTTTGGGTCCCGTCGGCCGTGCTAAGTCGATCTATGAGAAAGAGTTGATGGCGGTGTGCTTGGCGGTGCAAAAATGGAAGCATTATTTGTTAGGGAGGAGATTCATTGTTCGAAGTGATCAACAAAGCCTCAAGTTCAATGCTCAACAAAGAGAGGTGGGATCGGAGTATCAAAAGTGGGTGCGAAAACTTATTAGCTTCGATTTCGATTTGCAATACAAACCCGGTGTTTCAAACCGAGTGGCTGACGCCCTCTCGAGGCGGGGAGAGGCCGAGTTAGAAGGTGAACTCGCCGTGATTGTGGCGACTCAGGCGGTGAATTGGGAGGTGCTGGAAAAAGAGGTGGATGAAGATGCGGTACTGCAGAAATTGAAATCGGAAGTGGAGCGTGGTGAAGGGGCAATGGGGTACACGGTTGAGAATGGTAAATTGCTGTATAAAGGGAGGATGGTGATTCCCCGAAATTCCAGTTTGAAGAGGGCTCTTTTTCAAGCTTACCATGATTCACGAACAGGGGGGCACACGGGTGAAACGAAAACATATCTAAGGATGGGATCGGAATGGTTTTGGGGAGGAATGAGGAGAGATGTGGCTGAGTATGTGAGGGGGTGTGAGGTTTGTCAAAGGAACAAGCATTCCCAACAATCACCGGGGGGGCTATTACAGCCACTTCCAATTCCGGAGAGGGTGTGGGAAGACATTAGCATGGATTTCATTGAGGGGCTTCCTCGATCCAAGGGGTTGGATACCATCCTAGTAGTTGTGGATCGGCTAACCAAGTATGCTCACTTCGTTGGTCTAAAACATCCATTCACGGCTCTTAGCGTGGCTGAAGTTTTTGCTAGAGAAATAGTGCGACTCCATGGGATTCCTAATAGCATTGTTTCTGACAGGGACCGGGTATTTGTGAGTGTTTTTTGGAGAGAACTCTTTCGGTTGCAGGGCACGGATTTGAAGAAGAGTACAGCCTACCATCCACAAACGGATGGGCAATCGGAAGTGGTGAACAAAAGGCTTGAGGCGTATTTGAGGTGTTTCGCGGGAGAGCAGCCAAGGGAATGGGCAAAGTGGCTTGCGTGGGCAGAGTATTCGTATAACACTACCCCTCACTCTTCCACGCAATTTACCCCTTTCCAAGCATTGTATGGGAGGGAACCTCCAAGATTGATAAAGGTGGGAGCAGGACAAACGGTCGTGAGTTCAGTTGAGGAGAGTCTCCAAGAAAGAGATTTAATGCTCGATGAGTTGAAGGCAAATCTGACCAGAGCCCAGCAGATTATGAAGAAAAGTGAAGATAATAAGCGTCGTGAGGTGGAGTTTCAAGTAGGGGATCGTGTATTTCTCAAGATCCAACCCTATAGGCAAAGATCACTAGCAAAACGACCCTTTGAGAAGTTGGCAGCTAGGTACTACGGGCCTTTTGAGGTGGTTCAACGAGTGGGAGCCGTGGCTTATAAGCTAGACCTTCCCTCACATTGTCGCATACATCCAGTGTTCCATGTATCGCAATTGAAGAAGGCGATTGGAGATGTCATTACCCCTGTTGCTAAACCAGAACAGATTACCCCAGAACTTGAGCTAATGGTCGAGCCCGAAAGTGTTCTAGAGGTCAGGCCAATGAGTAATCGTGATCAGGGATATGCGGTGCTAATTAAGTGGCACGGCTTGCCTGAATTCGAGTCAACATGGGAAGACGCGGAGGTAATTAAGGAGCAATTCCCGGCTTTCCACCTTGAGGACAAGGTGGCGCTTTTGAGGGGCGGTATTGCAATGCACCCGCGCCCACCAATCACTCTGACATACCGCAGGAGGCCAAGACAGAAGCAGGGCACCAACACCACCCCTCCAACGTTACACTAAGGCAGCAGCAGAGCAGAGAGTTTGGCTTATTGGAATTCACTGTGGTAACTTGGAAGAAGACAAGAAGTAGAGTAATTTTGTAATTAAGGCATTTGCCAACTTTTGTAAGTTAGTAGTAGTATAAATAGTGGTTGTCTCTAAAGAAGTAGGCATTCAGAAACTTGTATTGACATATTTGGAGAGTAATGGCCTAAAGCTATTGACGCCTCACGCAAGCTTCGAGCTTTATTTATCCAAATCAACCTTCCGTCCATTTTATTTATCAACACCACACTAGTTCGTTGCAAATACCCAAGGATAATAGAGCTTAAATACTAATAAGCTGGATAAAGCAAGTTTAACAATATAAAATTAAATAAATAATTTGCAAAAAATACTTCGTATTAATGAAAAATTTACCCATAAAACTTTGCAATGAGTAAACCAATCACCAAAAGCAATAATCAATCAAATTTCAGTAGCAACAGCTAAGTTCATCTTAATCGTCTCAAACAAATTATTGACAACAAGCATATGATTTACTCACTGTGACTGGCTTTTGGCATTGTTTGGGGGACCTCCTTGGCAAAAGGTTTTGCAATTCTTTGATTTACCTTTGGCTTTGGTTTAGCAAGGGAGACTTTCACACTTACCTAAGAACATAAATTGCATTTTAGTTAAGTCATAAACTGATACAAGCATTTACAAGTTTTAAAGATAAGAAAGAAAACCTTGCTTTCATCTTTGCCGCTTAAGTCATGACCAAAAGATTCAATGCATTTAATGGCAGCTTCACGAGTTTTATAACTGATAAATGCAAAGTCCTTCCTCTTGGTTGTTTTAAGATTCCGAGCAAGAACGATATCATCTATCTCCCCAAACTTCTTAAAAGTATCTCTCAATTTCATTTCATCCCAAGAGGAAGGTATAAATTCCGCATATACTGTTTTGACCTGCAACATATTTATTGCACCACAAATAATCATGCTTAATTTCTAGGAGATCCTCAAATATCTTTAAAAATTCCAAATAAATTCTTACACATGTTAATGGAAATCTAAAATGCTCAACTTGCAAACAGTTCATTGACCATTTGCAACTGGTGATTAGGCCAAACATTGTGAGTTCCTATCCATCTATAGCATCAATGTATTTTACATAACATATACCTTAAGCATTTCTTCTTCATCAAGCTCCTTCAAAGGTTCAGCCCAAGCAACCTTTAATTTTTTATTCTTCCCAAAAACATATTTCTCTTGAAGCTTCGTATAAGCAAGCTGAGCATCATTGATGGTTAAAAATTCAACAAATGCAAACCCACGATTACATTCGCTGTTATTCGAATCCACCATGACTGTGACCTTATCTATGTTTCCAATACCAATCTTGTTCAACAAACTGAGAACCTACCCAAACATATGTTTAGTTAGTGAAATCTCCCTAAAGATTGTGCTTTTAAAGAATTTAAAAAGTACAAGAGTCTTACATCTTCATACTTCCATTTCTTGTCAATGTTACCAAGAAATATCGTATCATTGCCCTCGACAGGGGTTGCACCACACTCCTTGCCACAAATCTTTGATTGCATGAATTAAAAGAGCCAAGAAAGATTAAAAAAAAAACAGTTAAATAGCATAAAAAGGAAAGTATTTTCAAATTTGCACAAGAACATACACAAGACTAACGTTCCAAACTGCATTATGTAAACGGTGATGATAAGGTTACTTTATATGGTATAAGATATTGGGTTTATGTAATGCTATTTGAGCATAGAAAATCAATATTTTTTATACTGCAATAGTTTATGGGACACTAGTCATATTTCACAAATTCACATCAAACATACAGTCAAAAAAAACAATCAAACAATATACAATTCATGATCCCAGGTCATGAGCCAATATATATTATATACTACTATGTAAATTAAGTCAACATAGCAGAACAACTTAAAAGTTTCATACCATAGGCAGAGAAGATAACAGTTATATAGAGAACTCGAAAATCTCATGAAATCAACCAGAAAATGAACCACTGCACACCTACCCTCTATTAAGCAACAAAACAGCAAATGAATCAAATGAGCAAGAAAAGCAGTAGCAGCAGTAGCATATACCTCAACTTTGGCAAACTTATCTAACGCCCTTTTGGCCTCCTCTGCGGACGCATACCGCAGAAACGCAAATTTCTTCCCAGTCTTACTATTCAAAATCAGCCTCAAGTCCACAATTTCACCAACCTCTGCAAAAACCTTCCTAATATCATCCTCCTTGACATCCTTATCCAACCTGCCAATGAATATCTCCGTTTTTCGCCTCTTCTTTCGCTCCATCGCCTCCAATTCTCCTCTAAACAACTTCCCCTCTCCTTGACCATCTTCCACCTCCTCTCCCTTACTCTCCTCTCCCTTACCGCCCTCGGCAATAACCAAACCCTCGCTTTCCTTTCCACATTCTCCACCCCTCTCCTCCACATTACCCTCATTGTTCGAAACATTCTCAATTTCCATCAATTCACTTACTTTTTCTACTGCATTCTCGACTCGATTTTCTTCTAGAACATCCTTCTTCTCCTCAACCTCCACCTTACTCCCCTCCTCCTCCTCCTCCATCTTACAAACTAAAACATCGGAATCGTAATTTTCCGCCTTTAATTGAACACCAGACTTAGCTATTGTTGTGGAATTCGAATTCAAATCATGATTCTCCACCTTCAATTGATCACCACTACTACTAGCAGACTTCGATTCCTCTTCTCGAATATTCGACATCGAATCATTAACTTCCTCCTTCAATTGAACACACTTTCCTGCAGACTTTAATTCCTCATCATTAACAGAATCTGAAATTGCAAATTCAGGTTTCGAAATTGAATCAACCTTGTCAATTTGATAAATTTTAGAATCAATTTCAGACTTAACAACCTTTTTCGGAACTCTCTTAATCACCTTCTTCACAACTCTTACAGTCTTCTTCACCACCTTCTTCGCCTTCCCAACAATATCCTTATCCTTAGTCTCCTCAGAGCCCAAAACGACGTCGTCTTGAGGTTTCACGGCGGTTTCCGGCGATTGTGCTTGATTCTCAGGTGGCTCTGGTTTTCCGGCGATCAGGGTTTCCGATGATGGAGCCAAAACGACGTCGTTATCGGGAAGAGGAGCTTCAGTGAGAGGTTGGTGATTGTCTGCATGTATTTCTTCGGCGTGTTCGGTTGAAATGGTGGTATTTTCCGGCGGTGGTGGCTTTTTCCGGGCGGCGGCGCGCCGTGGACGGCCCTTTGGAGGCATCTGAATGTTGGAGAGGAGAGAGGTTGGGGTCGTTGAAGGTTGTTGCGAATGGGTGTTTACTGTGTATGGAAGACAGGAAGAGGGGGATTGAAACAAATTTTTAATCCTGTAGAAGTGATCAAATTTTCGAGCTAGGCCGGGCCATCGAATATCTTGCTCGAACCTATTAAAAATGACGGCCTTGTCGAGTCAAAGCAAGCGTGATTCTACAATTAGTATTATGTGCACCATGGTGCACCTAGAAATAGGTGCACCACGACTATACTTTTGAACATTTAGTAAAAAAGATTGAACATTTTACAAAAAATGAACATTTAGTAAAAAGAATATGAACACGTCACAAAAATTGAATATAAACATGCAATTTTTATGTTCATATTTTATCAAGAAATGTTCATTTTGTATACATTAAATGTTCAGTTTATATTACAAAACTATTGAATTATTACGAGTCAGTTCAAAATTTGTCTGACTCGTAATAATTTAAAATTTGCGATTGTTCAGATTTTTTTACTAAATGTTCAGATTTTTTTATTGTTCATATTTTTTTTACTAAAAGTTCAAAATTATAGGCATGGTGCATTGCGATTGTTCATATTTTTTTACTAAATGTTCAAAATTGTGATGTTCAGATTTTTTAATTAAATGTTCAAAATTCTTGATTGTTCAGATTTCTTTTACTAAATGTTCAAAAGTATAGGCATGATGCATTGCAATTGTTCATATTTTTTAACTAAATGTTCAAAATTTGCGATGTTCAGATGTTTATACTACATGTTCAAAATTTGCAATTGTTCAGATTTTTTTACTGATTGTTCAAAAGTATAGGCGTGGTGCACCTAGAAATAGGTGCACCATGGTGCATCTTAAAATTTGCCGTGATTCTAGACTTACTTAGAGCCTCAGACCCGCCTTTTAGGCCATAGTTTATCACATTTACGGAGTACTTAGGTACCGCATCTAAAATGCAAATAAAAAAAGCTTTTTAAGCTGTATTAATCTGTTCTACCAAAATTTATATTAAATTGTAATTAATAAACACTGCACAAACAACATCAGAATAAACACTGCACAAACCAAACACGCAATAAAACAAAAAAATTAGGGTTTGTAGAGTATACGCTGCTCAATCAGTTAGGAGGAGGGTAGAACTGAGGGTAATAGGTCATCAGATACGCCTCAATCTCCTCTTCCCTGGACATCCCCTCAGGGGGACCAGATCTGATACGCTTCGCACCAGAGGAGGGCCCTTCTCCGTCGTCATGGGACTCAGGTGGCTTTTTGACAGGCTAAAGTCGTATCACCTAATTATATGGGGCATTTTGTTTGAAAATGAATGCTAAATTTGATTTTTGGGGGCTATTGAAATGTTTTTGAATTTCGGTGAAAAATTGGGAGGGAACAAAGGTGGGGGATAAAAATTTCCCACCTTTTTTCTTGCCAGAAAATTTGGGTGGGAAATCCCACTAAAAACCAAAAAGTACAACTTGTGCAAAAAAGTCAAAAAATAGGACCACATGTATTCCCTCCAAATTACTCCCCTAATTACTTACCCTTACTTTTTCTAAACACCCCATTAAAAATTTTGCCTCGGCCTCCCCAACTACCCCCAAAGTTGCAACAAATGTGGACCGGAGGTAGTACATAATTACTTTTTTCAAAAACGAAACTTATCTTTTATTTTGAGATTATTAATTTATAACTCAAATATCAAACTCTTTTTTTTTAACCTTTAATTAGCTATTAGTCAAAGATTAGCTCATATTATTTTGATTCTTTTATATATTTTTTTAAAGTATGTTATAAAAACTACAAACCGCATTAAAGTGCGGTGCCGTTTGATCTTATTTATTTTGGAAACCACACCAAGCCACAAACTGCGATTTGATCATTTTCAAAAATTGTACCGCAATTTTCAAACCGCACTCTGAAGTCTGAACAGCCCTAAATAGAATATGAGATACTGTATATATTATTCAAACTTAAATTTTTCGAAATTAGTGAACAAAATAGGGCCTAAATAACTCGAGCATGGTCAAAGCAAACCATAGCCTTTGAATTAGTGAACACTAGACCCTAGTGTAGGGTCTACTACCTACACCTCCATGCAAAACGGTACTGTTTTACCCTTCCTCCCACTAACTCCTCACTTCCCATATACTATACACTTGCAAGTTGCTACGGTAACCATCTATACCCCACACACTACATTATGTAAAAAAAAAATTGAATTACCATTCAAATTCTCTCTCTTCATTCTTTTCATTTTATTTCTCCATTTTCTCTCTCATCAAAATCTTCAATATTTGCAAATAAATTTCAGTAAAAAGTTATAATTCTCTATAATAGTCAAGCACAATGTCTAATATATGAGGCAAATTTACACAATCGCTGGAAAAAATACCAAAGCAAAGTCGAAAATCGAAATTGTAAGTGTTTTTGTTGATTTTTGAAATGAAAACACAAGTATAATATCCTAGGTTTTTTTACTGATTTTTGTTACAATTGTGTTTTCATGAAAATAAAAGAAACATCCAGCTTGAAAATGTATCAACATAAGTATGATGATATAATTTTACTTATTTTTGTAAAAAAAAATGGGAAAAAAGTAAATTTGTGGTGTGTTATTAGTTTATAAAATTGTTGGACTCAAAAAGTTAAAAAAAGAGTATAATTGTCCCAAATTTCTAGATGATTTAATCTATTTCATATGAGTATAGATTTGTAAATTTAGTTCGTAGTAGAAAGTTCTATTTTTTATGAATGTTCATTTTCAATTTGGTAAATGTTCATTTATATATTAGTACGATGTTATTCACATGTTAATAGATTATTAATACAATTAATGTTCATTTATATATTAGCACATGATCATTCACATATTAATGTTCGTTCGTTTTATATTTTGAAGTGGGAATTTCTTTGATAAATGATCATTTTTAATTTGTAAATGTTCAATCACATAATATTGTATGATCAAATGCATATTAAGATACATTTATTAGAATTTTGATATATGATAAACATATTTTTATACTACTAATTAAAGCACCCAATTATATCATGAAGTAGTTAATTTTACAGATTTAATAAGGAATTTCAATAGGAGTGTGTGCTATGTTGTAGTTGTCATGGAAATGATTCTTACATACAATTACAATAAGGAGTGTGTGCTACCTTCAAAATTTTTCAATAACAAGTACAAAAATAATAATTTTTATATATTTTTCATCTATGATAATGCTCCTTAATTAAATGTTCAATTATAAATAATTGTATGTTCATTTACAACTATTAAATAATATGTTCAGTTTTGAAATATTATATGTTCATTACAAATATTAAATAAATATGTTCATTTTTGAAATGTTATATGTTCAATTATAAATAATTGTATGTTCATTTACAACCATTAAATAAATATGTTCATTTTGGAAATATTATATGTTCAATTATAAATAATTGTATGTTCATTTTTTAAAAATTATATGTTCAACTATAAAATTATACGAGTATACTGTTTATAATTTTTTTTTTTTAAAATTATAAGCTTCTCATTAAAATCAGAAGCAAGCTTTTATCAACGGTGATATGAGTTTCTTTATATTTTCCTTATTTCTTAATCCTTTGCACTTTCCCCCTCTAACCCACTCAACTAATTAAGCCACAATAACCGTTGTTGCCTCATTGCCCCACGACCACTGCTGTCTCGCTGCCGCCGCTATCATCGCTGCCACATAACCACCATCATCTCGCCACCCCGCTGCCATAACAATTGCAATTTGTTTGTAATTGCTTCGAATAGGCTTGCAATTTGCTTATTGAGTTGATTGCTTGTGAGTTAGGATCATTAATTGTTTTTTTTTTAGTTTTTTTAAACAAAGGATCATCAATTGCTTTATTATAATTGATACCATTGAAATCTCTTCACACTCTTTATTTTATACGAGTATAATAATTTTTACATGGAATCGAAACTCAAAACATTGAATTAACTTGTAATGGTATATAACAAAAAAGAAAAAAGGAAAGTAAACACAAAAAAGAACAAAATGACGTTACTTTGGGAGGGGGGTGTAGTGTAAAATTTTCAATAGCCTTTAAACCAAGAATCACAAAGAAAAAGCCAATAAAGAGGGTTTTCTTTGGCCCAACAAACCACAACATATTCACAGTTGCCTTTGCCACCCCCAAGTCCAATCTACCCCCATTTTTGAAGGTTGCGAAGAGAGAGAAAGTAAGCAAAAAAAAATGAGTGGAGTTGGGAAGAAGATTGCAGATGTCACTTTCAAGGCATCCAAGAATATCGATTGGGATGGCATGTCTAAGCTCATTGTCTCTGAAGCTGCTCGCAAGGAGTTCTTCACTCTTCGTCGTACCTTCGATGAAGTCAACACTCAGCTTCAGACCAAGTTTAGCCAGGTCCGATCTTCGATCTTCGACATTCTAAACCCTAATTTATTGTTTTACCCATTTCTGCTTTTTGTTGATTCGTTGTTATTATTGCGGTTTAGGGAATTTTTTCAATGTTTTGATTAATTGATTGTGATTTTTTTTGACATGGGATCTGGGTTTGTTGTTGTTGTGAAACCCTAATTATTTAATTTGCGATTGTTCTTGATTTGAACCCAGAAATGAATTGATTGCATGATTTTTCGAATAGGTTTTGATGGGATTCTTTTGTTATTGCTGAATAACAATGCATTGGGTACCAAAAGAGGAGGATTGTGATTTGATATTAATAGAGGAGGATTGTGATTTGATTGAATGATTTTTTGGGGTGAAGCTTGATTTATTAGGATAACCTGTAACTCTAGTCTTTTGCTCTAATGAATAAATTCGAACCCCATTGTGCTAGAACCCATCAAAATTCTTAAGGTGGGGTACCACGGTTTATTTACTTCTCACCAAGTACTGGGTCGTTTGGTGTAAATTTTTCATGTATTTTGTTCCGGAATGAAGCGTTGAAGTGTCCATAACCATCTCAGAGTCTAAAGGATAGGATCCCGACACCGTTAAATGATATCAAATGGACTCTGAGTAACATAGCCTCTCACTTCTGTGCATAGTCTGGCTGTATGATTTCAATTGCTTCCTCTGTTAAAACTCAGTCTGCTTTAGGGTTATTGCAAATAAGCTGTAGACGTTACCGTGTGAGCGAGAATATTGTGGCACATTTATTATTGAAAATCATGGAATAGCAGTAATAGATTGTGATCAAGTTTTAGATGAGTATACTTTAGGTTAATATGTATGGGTACTCACGAATTGACATACAGATACGATGATAATATAGCTTTGCTTATGCAGGAACCTGAGCCCATAGACTGGGAGTATTACAGAAAAGGAATTGGCAACAAATTGGTTGATATGTACAAGGAAGCTTATGATGGTACATTTCTGCAATCCTCTAATTATTATTTCTTTTTTCTATCAAGATATATATTTGTTACCTGAAATTCATGTTAGTTTTACATTATAACATGATATTACAGGATTAGTCATAAGACTGCTTAAGGATAGTTTATAGCATGCTCTTTTTGTGTTTCATAGACACTTGTGTCTAGTGTAGGGTAGGAGAGCGGCTATGTTATGCTCTAGTCATAGTATCTTTATTGAAGAACCTTTAAAACTGGGGGAAAAAAATTAACTTTGTGAGAGCATCATTGATCGCAGTACAACAATAGTCTTTAATATTTTCAACTTTTCTTGTCTTTTCTACCTAAAATCATGCTACACCGAATAATCAAATTTGGTTCATGTAGCTGACCCCACTTATGGGATTAAGGCTCTGATTGATTGATTTGTAAGTTTAAGGAGAAGGTACAAGGTCACAAGCATGAGGACATGACTTGTGTCAAAATGAGTAGATAATGTTATTTTTTTTTTTCCATTTGGAATCTTCCATTTGAAAATTGAAAAACTTTAAGCATGAGTATTCAGCTCCTGCTGTGTATCACTTGCCACATAGCACCTTGTCACATATTTAAAGTTGAGATTTGACGGGTGTATACCGGCAAATTAATCAAAATAATTGTAACACAAGCAAGATACTAGGTTGACTCTCAAATTTATTTTGAGTGTTTACACCCTCAAAAATCTTCCTCTAAATGTGTGCCAAGAGGGTATGTTGAGCAGAGAAATTATTAGAAAATCATACTCTGGTTGATTTTGCTTGGGTTTTGGTAATAGTTACTGGATTGGATGTTACTCCCTCCGTTTTTAAATACTTACTCCACTTTCCATTTGCGGCCGTTTATAAATACTTGCTCCATTTCCTTATTTGGAAAGCTTTTACAATATTTAATTAATTTCTCTCACCCTAGTAGACCCAATATACATTCTCTCTCCTCCAATTCTCTCCACTACTTTTGCTTTCTATAATTTTTTATTCTTCCACCAACCTTACTACCTCCATATTTTATTACTTTCTCCAATTTCTCCTAAAACTCCGCGCATGGAGTAATGGAGCAAGTATTTAAAAACAGAGGGAGTAATAGAATGAGTGGAAGCGGATTTAAAGAGGAAGAAAAGAGAAAGTGTTGTGATTGAGAATTATAAGAGTTTGTGGTGAAGGGAAGATGGGGAAATAGTTACTTACGATAAATTTTTTTTTTGAAGGTAAAGAGAAATATTTTTTATCGGGATACCAAGTATAGTATTATGGATATTATTTTTTGACAGAGGGACTATATTCATTGGCTTGAAGCTTTCTATTCCCTTTTTCTGTGTAGCTTTTCTTAGTCGTGAGCTGATTTACATGAGTTCATTTCCAAGATCTACGTTTGGTGTCTTGTAGTGAAGTGATGGTTTCATAATCTGGCATTCTGGCAATTTTGGAGATGGCTAGTTGGAATGTTGGCTGTGTTATGGGGACAAAAGATTTTTTTCCCCTTTCCCTTGCCCAAGATGGGAAAGGTTGTTCTAATGTTCTGAATAAATCTGGGAATTATCTATAATCAATCTATCTATAATAATAATATTATTAAAACTCACGGGGACAACATGCTAACGACATGTGTAACCCATATGCCACTTATGCACTACATGTCATTTTACGTGTCATCCCTCTTCTCTCACCATATTGATGAATTGTATTAATGTTTAGTCTCTAACGAAAACTCTTCATTGGTCTAACTTTAATGCTATAGTGTTTAATTTAATTGAAAAACTTTTCATATTAACCTCTTATTATATTTTCATTTACGGAGTAGTTTTTAATATTGTTCAACATCAACCCTTTTAAACTAATTTGATCAAACGAACTTATGAATTCATGATGATGATGCCCCGGTCAATAACTAGTTGTAGTATAAAACATGTGTCTGGCATTTTCTTTGCAACATTCTTGATGTATGGCTTGATGTTTAATTTTAACTTACCGTTTTTTTTTTGGTTCCCGCAATATGTTTAAACTTGCTAAGATTTTTACCCTAATGTTATATATATTTTTTTTTCTCTCTAGGCATTGAGATTCCAAAGTACGTGGACAAAGTTACACCAGAGTACAAGCCTAAAATTGACGCTCTGGTGAGTGCATTGATCATTCTAGAGTGCATTGATTATTAGGTGTAGTTAGGCAGTGTCATACTCATCTTCATTCAAAGAGACATAAATGCATAATAGCTAATTAACTCTTTATCTTCTGACCCAGCCTAGATTGTGGAAAAAGAACCTCGTATCAATAGATACTACAGGGTTTTTATTCCGTGCTTTTAGCCATTATAATTCTAATGAGTAGTGATGCTCTGATAGTTACCTTGGTGTGTCAAAAGTTGACTTGTGCTCATACGCTGTGATTTCCTGAGAATAATTTCTATTCATGTGCTTTGAAATGGCCAAATTTGATCTTTATGGTTTTTGTTCTTTTCACCTTGAATAAGTAATAATTTCATACAAGGGTTACATGAATCTAGTCATAGGTTTGGATGGTGGATAAAATTATCTTGCAATGGTGATATGGTCATGATCCTATTGGGGTCTCTAGTAAATATTTGCTGCATCAAATCAATTTTATCCATATTTGTCAGAGAAAGCATATTCCAGTATATATTTGCTGCTACAAGGATGAGTATTGCTTAAGATTGTGCTGACCCGTTGTCATGTGTTGTACTGCAGTTGGTGGAGTTGAAAGAAGCAGAACAACAATCTTTGAAAGAGTCTGAAAGATTGGAAAAAGAAATAGCAGATGTGCAGGAGTTGAAGGTAAGGCTATTTCTTTGCAGCTTTGTATTTGCCGAGTACCTATTTTTGAGCCTCTAGAGCTAGTTGTTTTAGGTCTTCTTTTCTCTCCGTGGACTAAGATAAGTTTATTCTCTTTAGAAAAAATTGAGCACCATGACTGCGGATGAGTATTTTGAGAAGCATCCAGAGCTGAGGCAGAAGTTTGATGATGAGATTCGTAATGACTACTGGGGTTATTAATTCTGTGACGATTCTGCAATTCCCTTAGGGTGAACATGTTGAGATCATGGTGATTGATCGATATATTAGCATAATAAAATAACTAATTCTGCTTTTTTGGCGATATGTTTCGTCCCTGTGAAGGATTTTTTTCATTTTTCTCTTATGCTCATGTAATTAGATTGTGAGGTGCTTGCAAGATAAGAGGCCTTGGTATGAAAGAGCGAGCACATTTGTTTGTCTGATGAGCTGAATACCATGTTGGAAGTAATTTTTGAGAACTTATCTTCGCGTTGCGCCTGTTTTTGAAGTTTTGTTGATTTCAATCCTTGTATGCGTTTGTTTCAAAGTTAGGCAAGGTCAATCTAGAACTTATCTCAAGACTATGAAGTAAATAATCACGTTTTTTAATACAAATTCTTGGGGGGTTTGATATAATTTCATAATCACTTGCTACAAATAGTTAAAATTGTAACATTAAGATAAACCACGCATAACATTATAATATTTTAAGAAATGATTAGATTGACAATTTTCTATGTACAATTAGCTATACTATTTTTGTTTGAAATCATTTGCAATGATTTGATATAACGCGTGAATAAAAAATGTCTAATAGTTATAATAAATAATTTAAATAAAGGTAGAATATAAGTCGTGGTGCAGTAATAGCTACTCTATCTCTTGGTTTTTGTGCGAACCCTCCAAGATTTCAACTTTAAATTCACATATGATGTGCGGTTTGATAAGCAAACGAATTGACTCTATTATTTTCTTGTGAAAGTCCGTATCCTTAGTCTCTATTTAGTTACATTATTTGATTGGCACATCATAACGTCATTAGTGGGTTGTGACCATTAATTTTGTTAATGGAAGAGGAAGATTGAATTTATTTTTTAATTTTCATTTGCAAAAATTAGGAAAGAAGCAAAACCAAAATACTTTACAAATTGATAAATTTGTTCTTCAAAACTTTTTTTTAAAAGCAATTTAGTTATAAGGATGTCCCAGTAAAGAAAATGAATCAACTAGCATATAATCACATAAGGCATAACGATGTGTCAATTCAATTATCTGGCTGAGTTCGGTAAAGTTGGATTTAGTCGAATCTATTAATTCGTAAATTATTATGTCCATTAAGAATGAATTTGGTTTTTTCTAATCCGGAATTGTTTGGGTCAACATTTGATACCTTTAGAGTTTAGACGTGACACAATGTAAAAATGTCAACTGAACTTGCATGGCCTTATACGGTTATACCTACCTAGTACCTACCCCTTTCTCTAAATTTACCTAGACAATCAAATTAGCCGCCAGGGCCCATTGTTTTCACTTTCTCCATCCAAAACAAAAAAAAGTATTCATGATTCTGCATTTGTCTATCTGATTCCCAAGATTCTACTGCACTCATTTTTGTAATCACTCCATGAAAAACATTCTTCCTCACCATTCTATTCACCCAAAAATGTCAACTTCTCTTCTAACCCCTTTTAATCTTACCCTCAACACCCAATTTAACACCCATAAATCTTCATCCTTGCAAAACCCTTGTTGCATTACTCATAAATTCATCCCCTCCAAGATTATAAAGCACCCATTTTTCTCCATTTCAATAACAAAAACATCTTCTTTTAATTCTAATTTCAGCAATGCTGCTCATTCTTCTGTAACATCCTTTGTTACAGATGAAGCAGATGATTTAAAACTTGATCAAAATGTTATAAAACAGGAGAAAAAGAGTTTTTGGGGTGCTGTTAGTCTGATAATTGGGACTGCTGTGGGTCCTGGAATGTTAGGTTTACCATCTGCAACAATAAAATCAGGGCCATTACCATCTACTATTGCCATTTTATTTTCATGGGTTTATGTCATTTCTTCAATAATTTTAGTTGCTGAGCTTAGTTTTGCTACAATGGAGGAAGATGGGGTCAAAGAAGTGAGCTTTACTGGGTTAGCAATTAAGGCCTTTGGTACCCATTTTGGTGCATTTGTTTCAGTTGTTTATGCTAGTCTTAGTTTTGCTCTTCTTGTTGCTTGTGTTTCTGGTATTGGTTCTATTGTTTCTCAGTGGTTTCCTAGCTTAAACAATGTAGTATTACATGGGATTTTTCCTTTGTTTCTTGGGAGTATCATTTGGTTCTTCCCATTCCAAATAATCGATTCGACTAATCGATTTCTGTGCTTTATGATGCTGGTTTCTATCATTACTTTGGTGGGTATTGGTGTTTCAGTTGCTAGAGCTAATATTGTAAGCTCATTGTCCTGTTCATCTTGGCATGTTTTCTCTATTTTACCTGCCATTCCTGTCACTGTCCTTACCTTAGGGTTTCATGTTATTACACCTTTTATATGTAAAGTTGCTGGAGATAGTATTGAAGAGGCTCGAAAGGCGATTCTTATTGGTGGGACTGTTCCATTGATTATGGTTTTGGCATGGAATCTTATTGTGTTAGGACTTGCTGGAACTGGAAAAGCTCAATCATCATGTTTACAAGGAGACCCTATCAAATTACTGTTGTCTGTAAAATCTTCTTCTTTGTTTGCTGTTCAAGGATTTGCATTTTCTGCTTTGGCTACTAGCTTCATTGGCTATGCTGTTAGTTTTCCCAAGCAGTTGATTGACACCTTAGAGTTGATTTTTCGGTTTAGTAATTCGGAAAATGAGTTGGATCCTATAGAGTCTACAGGGGAAACTAGGATTGCAAATGCAAGTGATGATTCAATCTTGAGGGGAAATGGTTTCAGGAAATTTGAGAGGCTTGTATCTGTTGCTCTAATTCTTGTTCCAGTTCTTGTTGCTTCCTTCTATCCATCGACGTTCTCAAGGGCTCTCGACTTTGCTGGGGTGTATGCAAATTGTTTTCTGTTTGGTATTCTTCCTCCAGCCATGGCATATATTTATAAATCCAGGAAAAAGTACAGGTACTATCAGTATATTCATTCTTATTTCAAGATATTACTCCGTAATAGCTGTTTTCTGTAAATTTAGAAGGAAAAGCAATTAAAAGGAGAATATGTAATAAAACAGTGGAACTTTAATCTGCTTGATGATACTGTGTTCAGAATCTCAATTAGAATACTGATGAGTTGAGAATTAACACAATGTTATAATCTGCTTGCTGGCTTAGATTTCCTTTGTCCCACTGTTCCTAAAAGTAGGGGTGATAGGATTCCTTGTAACTAGCAATTATGTGTTTTTATGTGTCTTGGAGGTTTGAGGTCTGAGCATATTGTATCCTTATTCGGTTGTTTGCCTATCGAAATTAAAGATATCCTTTATATTGCTAATTGATATGGAGTATAGTGAACAATTCTTGGACTTAGACACAGACCGGTTTTGGGAAATGACACAATTTGGAGTCTCAGTAAATGAGAAAATGAAGTTAGTGATTATGCTGAAATCAAAGGCAGATAAAAGATACCCTGACATGATCAAGTATTGATTCTACCAGAACCACTTTGTCTATGACACTTTTGTTTGGTGTGAGGGTGTAGGGAGCTATGTTTCTCGGACTCGGGTACCCATCCCCGACACGGGTACGTGTCCAAGTGTCCAACTCGGCTATTTTGTGAAAAAATTCTATAATTTTCAACTAAAATGAAGTGTCCATGTGTCATACCTATGTCCGAGGGTCCGACACGGGTACTTGAGGTAAAATGAAGAGTCCGAGTAATATAGGTACTAGGGAGTGTGGTGTTAAGGGTTCATATCATCTTATGTAGTTGCGTTTAGGAATTAGGTTTCCGGTTCAAACAAGGTAGATGGATTTCAAGCTTTCAAGATTATTTTTTAAGTCAAGTTTTCTAGAATGATTAATGGTTCTAAGGCTCTGAAGTTGTTCTGTTTGAATTACAGGTCTTCTTTGCCTGGAGGAAATATGGTGCTTTTCCTCCTCTTTAGCATTGCTGTCATACTGAGCATCTGGCATTAGATAGATGGCCATGATCAAGACTTTGAAGCTCAGATGTATTTTTGTCGCTGATCATAACTCCACCCAATATTAATGGAACTAATTTTAGTTATACGGAGTACATGGCTAATGATGCTCGAGGCTGATCTTGTCTATATCTCAGCAAGGTAACATGACAAATAGTTTTTAGATCTCTTGTAATTGTTGAATTGGAGTGGTAAAATGCCTAACATCCAATAGTTGGAGTAATGGTTGCTCGTGGAATTAGAAATCCTTTGTTTTCTGTTATTACATCTAGCATGTTAGTCAATCGTAGCTCATTAAGTCTAATCCTTGCCACGTTGAGCATCATACCCTTATTACTTGGAATCACTGACTTTTAAACAAGTATATTCATCCCTGCACTTCCTTCCTAGAATTATTATGATAAAAAAAAGGAAACTTTGATGAAAAATAATATTATTCGATCCTTGAAGCATCTTTGTCATGCATTATAATATCTGTACACTGGATTGTTCTAGGATACCTTTTGTTAAAGCCTTAAAGGCGATACACAAACACATAGGGTGTAAATCAAGTTATATGAGGTTATGTCTGTCCTTAGTCCTCAATGTTTGAAGGAGGAGAAGAGCTAGATCCATATTTAAAAGCTACATAAACTCCAATTGCGACGACTGCTGCTACTGCAACTCCTAAACCCACGTTCACCTTCTTATGCACTTGCAATCTTCCCACGGAGCTTCCAAGCCCAAACATGTTATCACCCTTTGCCTGATCATAACTAGTGCTTGCTCCTGCTTTACCATTCTCCGATTTTGGAGCCTTTGGCTTTTCTGCAGCTTGGGCTTCTGATGTCGGCTTTTGAGTAACCTCTGGTTTTGGAGCACCTGAAGATGTTTCTGGCTTCATCTGCTGCTGCTCAGTCTGGGGGGAGACTTTTTTCGGCATGGTAACATGAAGGTGGCCGCCACTGAACTTTGCTCGAATGTCATTTATGTCGCAGCCTTGTGGTACCCTTGTTTCCTTGACAAAACGGTTTCTTTTGGTTCCATCTGCAGTTGCCGGCTTCTCTCCGCTTACTTTGAGAACTCCAAGATTATTGACTTGAACCCTTAGTTGATCTTTCTTGAAATCTATGCAATTAGAGATATAATGAAAAGATTCAAGTCATATTAGTATGTTAACATTCATACAAAAAAAGGAGAAGAAATTACCAAAAAAGAAGCTACTAGTGAGAATAAAGACATACCAGGAAGATGGAAGTCTAAAGTTTCAACACCTTCCTCTTTCTTCCATTCACAGTAAGGTTCAAAATCAATGTAAGTTGGCGATGCAATAGTCGCAGTCTTGGTTTTGCTTGCCATTGGCTTTGGTTGTTTGTAGCTTTCGTGTATGCAACAAGAACGAGTTGTGAAGATATAGCTAATTGTGAGGATATGCTGATTGAAAAACGCCCCGAACCCCTTATATAGGTATGGTTTAAAAGAGCATCTCTTTAGTCTTCTGTTAAGATTTCCCCTGAAAGGAATTATTCTTGTTTGCTTTCTTGAGTTTTAAGTTGCTTTATATCTTTTGCTGAAATAAGCTGACTTTCTTCTGCAAAGGCATACTATATTCCTTTTGCATACTAACTTTCTAGATTTCTTTGCATATAGAATTTTCTTGTTAATCACACGTTTCCTGTTGCAAACCCATGGACCGCGGTTGCTTCTGATTTTATAATTGGTTAAAAAGGTTATGCATTAAACATATACTTAATCAGATTATGATAATTAATTACTACACAATACTATTGTTAATTTAGGGGAATCAGATAGCTTTTTCAAACTTTAATATATGTGACTAATGATTTTGTAAACTCAAATTACCTCATAGAGTTCTCATGTGTATTACTAAGAATCTACTCTGTTTGACTTAAATCTTTAAGAGTTTAGCAATGTGACTAATACTGCTACTTCAATTCTAAGCTCTAACCCAAGCTCTCTATAGTAAAGAAGGTATATCCATTGCTCATTGGAGGTGACTTTTAACATTCTTGGGATAACTTCTAGGATTTTGGATGATTGTTGATGTCATTAGGATAACGATTTTGGTCGATCCATCTTTGGTTTAATCTCATAAACGTGAACAGTTTGGCCTTGTTTGGTAATTAGTTGGTAGCTGGTTAATATAACTGATTGTATTAGCTTGTTTGACCATTTGTTGCATTAGATGCTTTGATTAACTACTAGTATTTAAAATTACCTATTTTACCAATCACCAAAGTAACTTATGGCAAGAATTGCTCCAATACCTGTTCGTGTTACATATTAATATATTATCTAACACGAACATTTTATTTTAATCCCAACCGAAGTAACACAACTATACTCTTGGCGGATCTTAGCTAGTCTAGTTATTGATAATTGAACGGGTAGTGCCAAGTTCGTTGAGCATGGTTGTTCTTGGAAAGACAGGACAATAGTTAAGCTGATCCTCAGACAGCACAGTGCCATATAAGCTGAGATGCACACCGTTGTTCCAATCGCCAATACCAGTTGATACAAATTAGTAATTGTATCTAAATTCAATCTAATGAGATTAACTAAGCGATATAGCACGTATCTTCAAGACAAATGGTAGCCTACTAATCTATTTCTTCTATTATCAATCAGTTACACTCTTGTGAAGATTCTACTGTCTTATTTAGTTGAACATAGAATTTTTCATGAAAGAACTGCTAAAATATCTACTAAAAGTTGTTCCTCTAATCAACAAGCCTCTGAAGGTGGTTCTGTTTTTTATTTTTTTCCCAACACTTACATCATTCTAAAAATATAAAATACATGGCTAACGAGATCTGTTCTAGGGGGATCATGCATAATTTGTAACCGTGAATTGCTTTTTATCTTGAGGGTGCTTCGAGTTATTTGGAGACTTATTGAATGATATATGAGCTTGGACATAAGTCTTATTTGCATTTCCTATCGTTGAAACAATGTATCATGTATGAATCTTGAATTTGTCGTTACTCGTTACTATAGACTAGCATAAACAATAGGAAATGCAAAAGCAGTTTAACAATTTGGATCTAAAATGTTACTGAAAGGAACACAAATCCTTAGAATTTTCATCAATTTATGTACCAAAGTTTACATTTATTCATGCCTGGAAAAGTGGAAATCTATCATCTATACATTTGTCCAAGCTCATATGTGAATCCTCCCAACCCAATATAAAAGAGATTAATATACAGCAGTTCGAGTTTAGATAAGTCCTGCATCATCCATAAAGGATGGAGAAGAGATGCTATTAGACCCATATTTAGAAGCCACGAAAGCCCCGATTGCTATCATTGTCACTGCTGCAATTCCGAATCCCAAAGCAAACTTCTTACTTCTTTGCAGCCTTTGCATTATTCCATGCTCAAACATTTGATCAGCCTTTGGCTGTGCATAAGTACTTGTCCCGGCCATTGCACCATGCTCTGTACTAGTACTCTTTGCCTTCTGATCATCTGATACCGTGGCTGCCTCAGCTTTCGGCTTTTTATCAGTAACCTCTGGTTGAGGAGGAGCTGTCAGTCTTGATGCAGGCTGCTGCTTGGTGCCTTGAGGAGTTTTAGGTGAAACTTTCTTAGGCATCGTAATGTGAAGGCTTCCATCAGTGAACTTGGCTCGAACATCATTCATATCACAACCTTCTGGTAATTTTTCTTCCTTGAGAAAACGACTCTTCTTTGTTCCATCTTTGGTTAATGGTCTTTCGCCGCTTATTTTGAGGACTCCATCTTTACTAACTTGCACCCTGAGTTGGTTTTTCTTGAAGTCTATATGCACATATAAAAGAAATGAGTATCTATGCTCTTGCTAAATTGATTCCATTCAAATAAAAAAACAAACTTGTCACCTTTGTTATGCAATGTTTGTGTTTTCGAAACAAAATATAAAAGCAGAACAAAGAAGTAGATAATTTTGACTATACCTGGAAGATGGATGATCAAAGTGTCAAGACCTTCCTCTTTCTGCCATTCGAAAGCAGGGTTATATTCGACGTAAGAAGGTGTAGTCTTGGATTTGTTCGCCGCCATTCTTTGTGTCAAGTTAGCTTATACTATATGTTACTACAATGTATGTTACAAATGTTGAAAGAAGGATGATATATTGTGTGGATATTCAAGGAAGAATGCCATAATGTTGTTTATATAGGTGATGATATGAAAGGCATCTTATTAAGTTTATATTTTTAGATTAGGATTTCCTGCAGAATGATTATACCTCTTTGCTTTCTTGACTTTAAAGTTGCTGTATGAATTTGCCTATGTTGTATTATGTAGCAAGTAGCATGTTGCCTTGTTATAGAAATATAAGTAAAACACTAAAAACACATTTTCATCTAATCTGAAAATAATTAATTAAGTACTTATGTCCTAGCTATTAGGTACACAGGTTCCGGTTAGGGCCCAAAAAGCTTTTTTGTAAAATTTGTTATCTTCCTTTTAAGTTCCATTGCACTTTTGTTATAATTATATGTAGGTTCAAAACTAGGTCAAGGTCAAGTTAATATCAGCTCAAGTCTATTATATTCGGTTTGGCTTAATTCGACTGGGTTCAATATGGGTGTTGACTGAGTTAATTACGGGTCGAATGACTTTGTGGTTGGGCTGATTTCGGTTTAGTTTTATTAGGATAAGCTAAGGTTGAATCTATATTTGGTCCATTCCAATTTAGGTTCTTTTCAAATTTAGCTGAATTTAGATTGGATAGACAAATTTAATATTCAAATAAGGTCTTTTTTAAACCAAAGTAATTGTTAGTTATAATCTTGTTATTTGGTCATTATCAGTTCATTCATGTGTCATTTTTCATATCGTGTCATAAACATTAATTGGTTTTCTCATTAAATTAGTTCTTATATCAGTGTATCTTTAAGCCAAATCGAAGTCGAATCATTGATGACGGCCTATTATATCTATATAAGTGAGGCGATAAGTAATGAAATAACGACAAACTGATAGATGATAGCACAAAAATGGTCGAGTTATGTTAAAAGAAATAAGCAAGTCCTAGTTTATAGCGTAGATAAAAAAATAAAAAAACTTATGTTTATCAAATGATATTTTAGTATATAGGTTGCATTGAAATAATATGTGTTTTTTTATGAAAAAAAAAAACATTTTTACAATTTGTAGGACATTGTGACAAGTTGGACAAAACTTTTAGGAAAAATTGTCAAAAATAATACAACCTTTGAGCGGTCCGCCAAAAACAAGTTAACCTTTAGATTATTTTTGAATAATACAACCTTTTGAGGGTATCCGCTTTAAACGAGTCATTTCACCCACAACCTTAAGAACCGGTTAATTAACTCTTAATTAAAAGTTTCATTACAAATAAAAACTTTAACTATGGTAATTAATAATACAAATAATTAAAATCTTAAAAAAAAAAACCACCTCCACCACCACAGCCACCCCCTTCCTATTCCCCGGTGAGCTGCCAGCCCAGAACTCCAGCGCCGGCCCCTCCCCCGGCGCCGGCGACGACCCCTTCTCCATCCCGCACGTTGCTATCCCTTTCTCTCTCTTCTCTCTTTCCCTTCAAAACCACCAGTCCACCATCATCGGAACCTTCTCTCCCCCACAAAACCACCTAAAACCCATCCCCCACCCTCGAAAAACTCAAACCCAACCTCCCTAGGGTTTCGCTCAAGCTTTTTCGGGGGTGGGGGATGGGTTTTAGATTGTTTTTGAGGGAAGGAAGGTTTCGGTGATGGTTGTTTTGTGGGGAATAGAGAAGGGAGCGAGGTGCGGGATGGGGGGTTGGCGCCAGCGCCGGGGGAGGGCGGATCTGGGTTCGGCCGGCGCCGGTTGCTGGGTGGGCAGTTAGCCGGGGAAGGGGATGGCTGGTGGAGGAGGTGCCTGGTGGAGGAGGAGGTCGGTGATTTTTTTTTTTTTAAAAAAATAAATTAATAATTAATAATCTTTATCTTAAATTAAAAACATTAAATAAATATTTAAAAATCAATTTAAATTATCAAACCAATAAGATTATGATATGTGTCTTATTTAACCAGTTAATTAGGTCACTAACCGGTCATAACTTGTTTAAAGCGAATACCCTTAAAAGGTTGTATTATTCAGAAATAATCGAAAGGTTGACTTGTTTTTGGCGGACCGCTCAAAGGTTGTATTATTTTTGACAATTTTTCCAAACTTTTACCGTTAACTCCTATTCACCTTCTTCTTCATATTCATCTTCTTCCTCTTGTTCATATTTTTTCTTCCCAGCACCTTCCTTAATCTTCTTCCTCCAATCTCTACCTACTTTCATCTTCTCTGTCAAGTCAGTTCAACTCTATTTTTGCCGGTAAAAGGCAAAATTAAATAAAAATCCTGATAAAGTAGGAGAAATTAGTGGCATGGTTAACTCTAAAGGGTAGGTGAGTTTTCCTCCCTCCAATGAATTCGACTTAGCACTACCATTTCCGGCGACTTGGCCGCAAAAACCTGAATAACAAAGTGAAAATAAGTTTTTCTTTCTCCATTGATTTTGACTTGATATTGTAAGTAGCACTGTCAAAACGGTTTGACAGTTCGGTTTCGGTTCGGTTTGAAATCAGTTCGGTATTTAATCGGGTCGGTTTGGAATCGGTTTAATTGTCTCAAGGGTCGGTTTTGGTTCGGTTTAAATAGTTATCGGTTCGATTCGGTTTCGGTTTATTCTTAAGCGCTTTTAATTCGGTTCGGGTTGTAAACAGTCCGGGTAGTTAACGGTTCGGTGCAGACCGATTGGGTTTGTTAACGGTGCGGTGTAAACGGTTTTTATCCTGGTTCAAACAGTTTTGGGTTGGAAACGGTTTCGGGTTAGAAACAGTTCGGTTCTTTTTTGGTTCAGTTTATAACTGGTTCGGTTCTTTTTCGGTTCAGCTTTTAACTGGTTCGGTTCTTTTTCGGTTCAGTTTATAACTGGTTCGGTTCTTCGATGGTTTAACCACTTTGACGTTATTCATATCGATTCCATTTCAAGTTTACTAAATTACGGTTCGGGTCGGTTTTCGGTTTCAAAAAATAAATTGTTTATCGAGTTGTTTGAATTCGGGCAGTTAAATGGTTTTGCTTTGAAATTTGATAGTACTTGCTAACCTTTTGCGTTCACAAGTTTTATATAAAGTCGCGAATCATTTCATATTTAGGTATCATATTATAAACAAATTCTCATTGATTTTATAAATACATTTTATGTTCTGTTTCAAGTTTAGTCATATTGATCTTACTAGTTATATTCCCGTCAAAAAAAAAAGTTTGTAAACGGTTCGATTTAATTATATTCCCGTCAAAAAAAAATCCATTTAATTATATAAAAAAGTTTGTAAACGGTTCGATTTAGAAGCGGTTTGGTTCATAAACGGTTCGATTTATAACCAGTTCGGTTTACAATAAGTTCGATTTTTAAATGGTTCGGTGCAAACGGGTAGCAGTTTGCTAACAGTTCGGTGTAAACGGTTTTTTTGCCAGTTTAAACGGTTTCGGGTTGGAACCGGTTTCGGGTTAGATATGGTTCGGTTCTTTTTCGATTCGTTTTCTTTCAGTTCGGTTTATATTTGGTTCGGTTTGTTAACGGGTTCGGTTCTTATACGGTTTAACATTATTCGGGTTGATTCGGTTTCGGGTTTACTGAAATACGGTTCGGGTCGGTTTTCGGTTTCAAAAAAATCGGTTTTTAATCGGTTCGGTTCTCATTTGGGTCGGCCGGTTTTGGGCAGTTAAACGATTTCGGTTTGAAATTTGACAGCACTGATCGTAAGTGAAAAGGTGTACTTTCCACTATTAAATTTGAAAGTTGAAGAAGGAGAGAGAAAACAACAAAAGGTTGAAGGAGGAGAGAGAAAACAACAGTTAACCAATCACATTAGATGTAATTTACATATATACTCCTTGATAAATAAACTTGTATTTTCTTGTTAAAAATAGAATTTTCGTAATGATTATTTAAACAAACAACTACATGAATTGAAGTAATTATGCTTAAGTAAAAAAGGATGGTCAATAATAGGTTGGGTTTAAAAATTATGTTTGGTTAGAATTCCTGTCGGGTTAAAATGATCAGGTTGCGCGGGTTAATATCAAGTTGGGTCAAAATAGATCATATTGAATCTCATATTTGTCGAGTTGATTTCAGATCGAATTGAGTTCAAGTACGGTTAAGCCGGTGTCGGTTTGAATTCAAGCTGGGTTAAGACGGTGCTAGGTTAGGTTCACGTCGGGTCAAATTGGTGTCGGGCTAAGTTCAAATTGGACCAAATACAAATTTGAGTTGAATTAGGTTGGTTACAGATCGAGTTTAGGGTTCTAAATTTCTTGAGTCAAATCAGGTCGGTTACAGTTCAAATTTTTTCTTTTTTCCTTTAAAGTCGATTGAGTCGGTTTTGAGTTTTGACACCTAACAATCAACCATGTTGCAAAAGTGTACTTGAAAGAGCCATAGTATAAATATAATTGCACAACCATGTCCAATCCTTTGGATCTAAAATACTTGAGCACATAGAATATTAAAATTATAGAAATTTCATCAATTTATCCAGTATCCTTTATTCAAGCTATAAATCTTTATGTACACTTAGTTAACATTATATACAGTTTATATAGAAGAATTAGGATTAGTCAGTTTGCATTAAACCTTACTCCTTACTAAACAAAGAAGGAGAAGAACTGCCATCAGACCCAAATTTAGAAGCCACAATAGCTCCAATTGCTACCATTGACACAACCGCGATTCCAAAACCTAAGGCCACCTTATTACTTCTTCCTTGTAGCTTTTGTTTGATGCTTCCATTCTCACCTTTTGGCTTATCATAACCACTACTTGTCTCGGCCATTTTACCATCTTTAGTACTTGTAGTTATACCCTTTGGTGTTTGATCCTTGGTAATCGAGGCGGCCTCAGCTTTCGGCTTTTGATAGTCATTAGTAACCTCAGCCTTCGGCTTTTGATCTTGGATGACTTGAGGAGCTGGTGGTGTAGTAACTACTTTCTTTGGCATTGTGATATTTAGGCGGCCGTTAACAAACTTGGCTCGAATCTCGTTTACATCACAGCCCTCTGGAACTTTAGTTTCGTTTACAAAACGGCTCTTCTTTGTTCCATTTCCATTTGTTGGTCTTTCTCCATTTATTTTGAGGACTCCATCTTTGTTAACTTGCACCCTCAATTGTTCTTTCTTAAAGTCTGTATATATTCATGCAAATTCATACCAATTAAAAAAAAAAAATATTAATTAGATAAATTAAATTTCTTTTTTCTTTGAGTATGCAAATTATCATTAAATTAGTAAATTAATACACATGCGAGAATAATAACTTTATTTTATTTTATTTTATTTTATTTTATTTCATTATTATTATTTTTATTATGGGACAAAGAGAGTATATTAATACACATGCGAGAATAATAATTTTTTTTTTTTATTATGGGACAAAGAGATTTTATTATGGAACAAACCGACAAAGAGAGTATATTAATACACATGCGAACAATTCAAAAGCTAGATAATAAATAAAACAAAAAAAAAAAGAAAAAAAAGTAGCAATGCAAATATTAGAAAGGTATGACAATACCAGGAAGATGGATGATCAAAGTTTCAAGTCCTTCCTCTTTCACCAAATCACAAGCAGGTTCGAAATCGACGTAAGAAGGTGATGCAGGGGTTGAGGTCTTGGTTTTGATTGCCATTTATTTTCTCAAGTTATCTTAGCTTATTCAATATCTATTAAGTGTAGGATGGTTGTTTGCAAATCAAGGGAAAGCCCTCTTCTTTATTTATACAGGTGTTGATATGAAGGGCATCTTTAGTTCTTTAATTTGAGATATCCTATTTATAAATTATTCTTCTTTGCTTTCTTGAGTTGTAAGTTGCTTTATGTCTATGCCTATGTTATGTAAAAGTTCCTGTTGTGAAGATAAGGCATAAATAAATACTTATCTTTGTAATTTGATTTCAGTTTTGTGTACTTAATTAATCAGTAAGTTTTAATATCTTTTAAATTATAAAAGATTCTTTGATCTTTCTTCCTAAAGTCTCATTGGTGGTATATGGTATTTCACTTGGATAAGAAAGATAAGAAAGAGAAAAAAGAAAACTTTTTGTAATGACATTGGTATTAAGTATTAATCCCTACCTTATAAACAGTTTAAGAAAACTCTTATGAATAGTGCATGGAGATATATACCCCTAAAAATGTTCTTTGACATATTTACCCCCTTTTGATTTCAAAAGTCTTATAACTGTCTCTTGAATTTCCTAATGACTTGTTTGGATAAGGGCGTTTCATTTAAAATGCTAGAATTGGGCATAATGTAATGTTTGGCTAGCCCAAGAATTTGGATTTAGAATTGGTACGGTCCAATTTCATGCCTTTTAAAAAAATTAGTCAATCTTATAGAATTTTAAATTCAACCCAAAATGTTGTCATTTCAAATTCTGTCTCCTCTCTCACTTATTGTCTTCTCCTACTTTCTCCTCAACCCAACAAATTCTCCTCTCTCACGTACTCTCTTCAACAATTCTCATCCTCTCCTGAACCACCAACCATCACAACTCTACCTTTGCTACCATCGTAGCTTTGCCACTGCGATATTTCTTTATCCATAATCGTTGTTTGATCGTAATTGTTGAGGCAGTGTTTCGTCACTTAATTGCCGCAAACCTTGATGTTTATAAGGTATTTAGTTCGATCTGAGGTAAATTTCAAGCTTAAGCTTTTGATTTTCATCTAAAGTTTTTTTTTTTTTTTTTTTTTTTTTATTTTAAATCCAAGTAATTATTTTGGGGCAAAAATTAGGGTTTGTAATTTTAATTAGAATTTTAAATATTATCCAATTAAATAAACAGGGAGATTCATTTTAAAAATAATTTTTTTATTAAAAAATATCGCATTATCTCCCGAGAAATTAATTGGAACAATTTGAATGCTTGAAGAACATGGTGCTAATGTGCTACACATACAAACATCACTCTCAATCATTGAAAGACTAAATTTAGGGGTCTTTTGTCTATTTTACAATGTTTTTGATAATTTTTTGGTTTGGGGCTTTATTTCCTTCTAAATCAAATATAATCAAAGAATATACTCCCTCCGTTTCAATATGTTAGTCTCATATGGAATCAATCACATAAAAATAAGAAAAGAAGAATATTTGGAATCTAGCATTAAAGTCAAAAACAATTCATAAATAGTTTTGCCTTATTTAAATTTTTTTGATTTTATTTTAGGAAACCATCAACCATAATTGCATAATTCAAGGGAATAATCTCTTTACTTAGAGTCATGTCATCAATTAACTATCAATTAATTTAACCAATCAGAATTTAATATGTATAAAGTAGGAAATAAAAACTAAGTTAAAAGTGGAATACATTCAATATGGGTAGATCTTTTGGAATGCCCAGAATAGTATCTGGGACTAACAAATTGAAACGGAGGGAGTACTAGCTTAAGTTGTTTTTTTCCCCTTTATTTGTTTGCTTTAATATATAGATTATCCAAATACAAGTCTAATAAGTGAGACTATGGATATTAAATTTTCGATTCCATCTTTACAAATTCTACTCACCTCCGATCCAAACAACATTTTGAGCAATTTCCGATGGATTTAAGCCATCGAAAATAGGATCTCTTCTTGTAGTGATTGTCTATAGGTATAGGGCATAAAAAACATCCCGTAATAATTCTTCTCAAAGGGCCAGTTATATCGCTCGCATCGTGATAAGTCGATATTATACCATTATTTTTGGGCTATTTGGAATGCGTAAACTATATAATTTCAACATATAGTTTGTGTTTCCGTATGTTTTATTCAAGTTGGACTCGATTTCTTCTATTCTAGTTGTTTGGTTGTTATGTTGTGATTTCAGGATGAAGTAGAACATTTGGAGTGATGATGAATACGCTATGACATTCTGAGATGGATTGGTGAACTTCATAAGATGATTTGAAAGTCATAAGAAGTCGTATGTTAGAGTGAAGATGATGACATACTACATGGTCATGTACCTCTGACTACACAGTCATGCGATAGTTTCCAAGTACGATTGTTTGCTACATGGCCGTGTATCATGAGCTACACGGTCGTGTGATGTCATCTTCGTATGAAGTCCGCCTACATGATCATATACCCCTTAGCTACACGACCGTGCACGCATATGATGAAATCTGAGATCAAGTGTACGCTAGCTACAAGGTCGTGTACCCATCAGCACACAGCCGTGTACGTGTACGCAGAAGATATTTTTATTTTATTTATTTAACGTTTATTTTTAGGATAGTATAAATAGGGATTTTAACCCTATTTTAAAACATCTTATTTTTAATATAGATTTTTCTATTCTACGTTGTTTTGTGAGAGAACACATAGAATTCCATTGAAGTATTCATCTCAAGTCAATTTCAAGTATTTCTCTTTCATCTTTAATCTCTTTAATTTTCAATTGTTGATTTGTTATTATGTTTTCTTTAATTATTTGTCTTGTTATTTCTATCATCATGTGTGAGTAGTTTCATAATCTAGGGTTAGGTTGAACCCTAGTATGGATTGATGTGTTATTTGATTCCCAATTCTCAATTGAATTAATTTATAATTCCTCTTTGTTAGAGTTGGTTTTATTATCAGTAATTAACTAGAAATAGTATTATTGAATGTGATTAGGTTTACAACGAAAGTTGATTCTTAATTGATTTTAGAACCCTAATTAAAAGTAAGAGCTTTTATGCATGAAAATAGCTAATTGTTCTTGCTAAGACTTATAGGATGTCGTTCTCAATGTCTTTAATATGTATGATTCCATGAAAATAGGTATGATTGCATGTTAGGGAAGCTATTAGTTGATCGAAAGAAACTCTTAGTATTGTTTTAGGGAACATCAGTCCTGTGAAATATTTATTGATTTAATTGAGGGAAAGGGATTGTTCTATTGCATTAATTCATATTAGTGGCGATACTTAATCTAAGATATCTTTAGTTCTTGATTAATTCATTATTATAATTTTCGTTGCTTGATAGTTCGTAATTGTTCTAGTATAGTTTTCTCGATATTGATTGGTTACCGCTTAGTATTAATTTGAGTCTGTTTAATTAGTTAGTCCTCAGTCTCTTGGGATTTGACCCCTACTTGCTCAACTACATAGTAGAGTTAATTCGGTTATTTTTGTTAGGTACGCAACACGCCTATCACATTGCACATGTTGGAATGGCACATCGGCCACCAGCTTGCGTGACACGCAAGTTGGTTGAGTAACACACTAGTTTATTTAGTGTTCAACTCATAGCAAGCCAAAATTAAATCTTGAAAAAAACCAAAACTTCATTAGATTTCACTAGTAGAAAAGACAATTGGGCACTGGTTCTATTTGGGGGGTGCCAAAAACAGGGGATAAGGGCATCGATTGTCGAAGAGATTTTTCATGTCGTGTGATGAAACTCCTAAGTCAAACAATATTTGTAGCCTAAACCAACCTAAGACAAGTGTAGGGCAAGCAAACGATCGATCGTATCAACATGTATAGAATGGCTATATATAAGTGCACCGAGAATTAATGTGAAATCGCTATAAGCCAGTTCGGTCACAAGTTAAGGGTTTAATTCCATTATTGGAGCTTTAGATAGATCTACGTATTTAACATATTAATCTCTTCTCTAATTTGCACAAAATACGATTAATCTCTTCTCTAATTTTTTAACCCTATTTTCGAATTGAATAAAACATACTAATCCATGAAGGAATTGGATTAATGGAATTGATAATCAACTTAGTAGTGAACGAATTGAGATCAATTTGGTGAAAAAATTAGAGAAGAGATTGATCATGGGCGGTTATTAATTAAGATCCAGGGATGAGAAACATTGAAGAGCAACTTTTAATTTTGGGAAATTCTACATGGTGCCTCAAGATTTTAGTTTTTCTACGTGGGAGTCAAAGTTTTTTCTAACTCTCTTAAGTGGCCTCAAGGTTTTGAAGAATTATGCATAGTGCCCTATTTTTAGGTTTTTGGCTAACCTTTACAATTAAAATGGTTAGCCTTTGTTTTTTTTATTAAAAAATAATTAAATTATATTTTAAAATAATAAAAAAAAGGAAATTTAAAAAAAAAATCCCAAACCCACGACCACCCTCCCACCACCACGTCCACCACCCACAACCCCAACCCCCACCCACCTAGCCACTAGGCAAACCCCACTATCGGCGCCACCTCGACCACCCTACCTTCCCCAACCATCATAACCCGACGACCCTGAACAAGACAAACCCGTAACCCAAAGACCTAACCTCCACTCTTCGAAAATCCCAAAAATTGGCCGGAAAAGTCCGGCCGCCCCTACCCCAGACCTCGAAAAGGTCAACGCTAGGGTTTCGTGTGTGTGAAGAGGGGCAGCCAGACTTTTCCGGCTTCTTTTAGGGGTTTTAATTTCGATTGGTGGGGTTGGGGTTACGGGATTGGTTAGGGAAGAGGAAGGGAGGGAGGTCGGGGTGGCTGGCTGACGCCGAGGGAGTGGGTTCAGGGCGCGCCGGTGCCGTCGGGGAAGAATGTTAGGCGCGCCGGCGTTGGGGGCAGTGGGGAAGGGGGGTTAGGTGCGCCGGCTACCGTGGTTGGTGGGTTTTTTTTTTTTTTTTTTTTTTTTTTTTTTTTTTTTTTACTTATGGCTAACCAAAAGCTAAAAAAGTTGGCCAAAAAATCAAAAAATGGGCACTATGCATAATTTTTCAAAACCTTGGGGCGACTTTAGAGAGTTGGAAAAAACTTCGTCTTCCACGTAGAAAAATGGAAACCTTGAGGCCACCATGTAGAATTTCCCTTTAATTTTTAATTCTTGATTTTAATTTTATATATTAATTATATTAAAGTGTGAAAATTAATTATGAAATAAAAAAATTGTTTTTAAAAAATAGATTTTCAAAATTAATAATTGAATTAAAAAATAAAAAAAAAATATCTTTTGAATTATTTTTAGGATTAAAAAAAATAAATCAAAGAGAAATGTCATGCCATAAAATTTGGCCAATAAAAACGCGCCACACATGCATGTTATGTTAGTCATTTTAAGAATTTCTATCTACCATAGAATTTTTATACATTATTCTCAGTAAGTATTATAATAATATATAATCTTAACAATTTTTAATTATGGAGAATTAAATTTATTATGGTTTAATTTTTGCAATGATGGAAAATAACATGATTTTTTTAACGCATGTGGCAAACATGATAAATGAAATAAGAAGTCATCAAGTGAAAAAGAACAAATGGAGGAAGTAAAATTTTGTTCATGTAGTGAAATAAGCCAGCTGGCCTCACGTGGCACACCACCAGCTCGCGTGATATGCGAGATCTATGGTTGAATAATACGCCAGTTTAGTGTGCTAGATTAGTCCCGTTCAAACTCTTTGCGAGCCAGAATTACACTTTGTTTGGATATAAGGAAATGGAAGGAAAAGAAGATAAGAGAAAGGGAGGGGGACGAATTCTCTTGTTTGGATAAAGGATTGGGGGAAGGAAGGGGAAGGAGAGGGAGGGATCTATTTTCCTTCTCTCTTTAATAAGCATAATCCCTCCAAAATTGGAGAGATTTGAAGGGAAAATGAAGCTCACCTCCCTCTCCCTTTCTTTTCCGTTCCCTTTCTCCTTTTCCCCTAACCTTCCTTTCCTTCTTTCTTTTCTATCCAAACAAAGCTTAAAAATACATAAATTGTGACGGAGCTATAAAAGGCTATCCAGGCCCAGCAGGTGGAGGAGTAATTATCAAGGACTAGGTTGGCAAATTTGTCACGGCATTTGTAGCAGGATTTGGCTACTGCTCTCCTTTTAGAGCAGAGGTTATGGCATTGACTAGGGGCCTTGAATTAGCCAAGAATTGTCATATTGCTAAACTTGAAATTCAAATGGACAATATTGCGTGCATTCAAGCCCTTAACAAGCATGAGGTGCCACGAGGTGAGAATATACATGACATTACTTATTGGAAAAAACTGATCAAACCAACCCAATGGGAAGTGAAGCTAGTTCATGTCTACAGAGAAGGGAATAGAGTGGCGGATTGGTTAGCCAACCACAGAGTCATTCAGGACTCTCAACTGGTTTATTTTAGAGATATTTCGGTGGAACTTAATCGTATCTTAGAGGAAGATGTACGAGACTACGAGGTGTGGCATTGCCACGACTTATTCATCCTTAGGTAGCTAGTTTGTTTAAGTAGTTTTCTAGTGTTTTTTTTTGCTTTTCGTTATGTGCTTTCTTTTGCTTTGTTCTTTTCTTTATCATTATTGGTTCTTGTAATCTCATTGGAATAAAAAAAATAAAAAAAAAAACAATCAACTTTCTAGAGCTCAGACAGCAGGTTTACTTCTAAACCAAGTTTGCTTTGGTTTAATTTCTAAGGGTGTATTTGGATAAAGAAATGGGAAAGAAAATAAGGGGAGGGAAGAGAAAGGGAGGGGAGGGAAGAAATATGAGTTTTCCTTCCAAATCTCTCCATTGTTGGAGAGATCAAATTCTTACAATTTAATCCTTCCATTTCTCTCCCCTCCAATCACCTTCCTTCCACCTTTGTTATCCAAATGAAAGATAATCCATCCCTCAATTTCCCTTCCCTTCCTTTCCTTCCATTTTCATCAATCCAAACAAAGTGTAAGTAAAGACGAGTACTCCATATATCAATTACTTTAAAAATAACTAGTTGGGGCGGACGACGGAGTGCTGGATTTTAATAATTCAACAACGTTTTCCACAGCTGTCTTCAAACTAATATATTACATATCAAAGGAATAAAATATTATTCATGCTGATCATAAATATTTGCACGTAAAAGTTTATAACCATAATACGGAGTATTACTTGCATAATTTTTTAAAAACTCCTCCTTATTTTCACTCAAATGATTCTCGTATCTAGAATCATCATGTAGATGATCTATCTGAGCTTGCGTTTGATTTCTGAACCGGAACATGTGCTCAAAATTACCTCAAGCAAGAAATTGACTCATGAAAATGTTGTGCTGAAATTTTCACCTATGAATTCTTATGTTCTACAGGTAGTCAGGTTACATGTTACAGGTCAAGCGAAGTACAGGTCAAAGATAGCTACGAAGCTGATGTCCAGGAACCAAACAAGCTGAGCATGATCTCAAGGAATATTCTCCAGAATCTTTGAGTCAAGCCTCTACCCGTGGAAATAGGAACCAATTTCTACAACCTAGCCGTTGGAGAAGACCAGTTCAAACCAGGAAGTCTTTGACCAGGAAATATGGAGAAAAAGAAGGAACAACTTCAACCCTCAATCCCGAAATCCTAGGAGCAGTAAGGAAGTGCCGTTGAAGAGATCCCGGAAGGTTTTCCAAGCATATAAGAGGAGAGACGACCATAGGGAAAGGCATCACAAAATATTATAGCCATAATTATTAAGTACAATCAGAGATCTATTATTCAAATGGCAAAATTGCAACCTACATTGTAACCTGTAAAACTTGATTACTTAGTGGATTGGTGGACTCATAGCCACCCGCAGTTTTTACCCTTATTCTTGGGGTTTTCTGCGTCACCATCTCTTGTGTCTTCTTCCCCTTTTCCCCTTTTTCGTTCTCGTGGATTCTAATCTTGCTAATTTCATCATTTTGATCTAGCTGTAATTATCGTAACCCAGGTCGAACCTGGTGATCAGTCTTTTGACCAAAATAGTTTGGCGCTGTCTGTGGGGATACAGTTAGATAAATTGGTCCACCCTTCATCATGGGAGAAGACCTAGATCTAAATGCAAACGCATTAATCGAGCAACTGCGCGAAGAGCCAAAAGCCTCCATCGAGCGAAGCCAAAAGCTGGAAGAAGAATCTCAAGCAACCCTGGCGAGGCTTAAAGCTGAATCTGAAGCATCCTTGGAGAAGCTATCCAAAGAGCTCGAATCTGTCAGGAGCAATAAAAAGAAGAGGGTAAAAATTAATGATATACCCCAATTCACCCTGGTATCCTCTGATGAATTTGAAGAAGAAGACGAGAGAGAAAAATCTCGCGGTAATGAGGAGCAGAGTGGTAGGGATCCTAACCCTATGGCCAGAGAAGTTGCCGTTATCAAAGCTTAAAATCGGAAGATGATGAAGCTCTTGACTCGGCTACCAGGTGCTCCCAAACCTGTAGCCTATGAATCTCGTGATGGATTCGCTGACTCCCCCTTCGTGGAGGAAATAGCTAAAGTGCGCATTCCCACAAAGCTAAGCATTCCCTCCTTTCCAAAGATGTACGATGGAACCACTGACCCTCAAGATCACGTGGCCCAGTACAAGCAAAAAATGTGGCAGTTATCAATACCGTGGGAACTGATCGAACCCACCATGTGTAAGTCCTTTGCCGCTACCTTATCAGGACCTGCACTCCAATAGCTTATTAATCTGAAGCCAGGTACCATCGCCAGCTTCTCTAGCTTGGTGAACAAATTCTATCAGCAATTCGCTACCAGCCGAGAGCTGGATAAGCAGAGCAGTGACCTGTATCGGATCGTTCAGAAGCAAAACGAGACGACCCGGCAATACTGGGACAGGTTCAATCGGGAAATGGTCAGCATAAAGAATTGTGACCACTCAACTACTATTGAAGCTTTCCGCAAGGGTCTCAATTACAGATCCAGGTTATATTATGAGCTGACAAGATATCCGTGCTCCTCATTCGAAGAAGTCAGAACCAGAGCTATGGCTGAAGTCCGTGTAGAAGAGGACGAGCATGCCAGAAATAGGGTCGAAAGGAGACCATCAGGGTATTCGGGGAACCAATCTTTCAACAATCAAAATCCCAGAACCAGGCAAAGTAGCTGGCAACCAAGGCGCAGCAATGTCAACAACATATCTGAACCAGGAACAGGTAAAGGCTCCAGCAGGCCGGCAATAGAGTACCATCCAGATGTCAGCTCGTATGGTTTCGACACTGATATAGTGGGGATAGTAAACTCCTCAAAGATATCGGACCACCTGTTAGATGGCCCAGGAAGAGTGACAAGCCTAAGCATCAGAAAGATGAATCAAAGTAGTGCGAATACCACGGAGACCATGGGCATAGGACTGACGAATGTAACAGTCTTAAGAGAGAAGTAGCTTGGCTACTCAACAAAAGGTTATCTGAAAGATCTCCTCGGGAAAAAAGGAAAGGGACCTGAAATCAAGCGAGAAGCCCCATCAGGGCCGCCAGCTTCACCAACCCCAGGTGTCGTGATTCAAGCAATATCAGGAGGATCTAGCATCAGCGGTTTAACCTACTCCAGTGCAAAGCGTATCTCAAGAGTTGGTACCTCAGCATCCAGCATCCCCTAAACCTATCCAAGTAATGAAGAAAAGAAGCTGGATGATATGGAAGTCGTATTCGACGAGAGCAGGTTCAATGAGCCCGAGCATCATGACTGCTTGGTGATCTCCCTCCATGTGGGTCACTGCAAAATGAAGAGAGTACTGGTAGATAATGGAAGCTCAGCCAATATAATTTTCAAGGATGCCCTAGATCAAGCTGGCTTCAAGGAATCAGATATCATTAAGAGGTCTACAGTTCTAGTTGGGTTCAATTGCGAACCTATGAATTCCCTAGGAGAAATCCAGCTTCCAACGCTGCTCAAAGGGGTTAATATGATGCACAAGTTCTACGTGATAGAGCAAGACTGCTTACAATGTGATAGTAGGAACCCCCTGGATCCATAAAATGAAAGCCATCCCATCAACCTATCACCAGCTGCTCAAATTCCCAAGCCCATGGGGAGTAGTAGTAGTCGAAGGAGATAGGAGGCAGGCACGAGAATGCTACCAGCTCGCCCTGAAACCCCATATCCTTGCCATCTAGCAATTACAGCAAAATCCAGCACCCAAGCGCCCTGATGAGTTGCAATTAGACGAAGTTGTGCTGGATGAATCAAAGCCAGAGCAAAAAGTCAAAATTGGAGCTGCATTAACGGCAGAACAGAAAGATGCTATCATTAAATGCCTCAAAGAAAATTCAGATTGCTTCGCATGGTCACATCAAGATATGAAAGGAATCAGCCCCAAAATCATTACACACAAATTAAACGTGGATCCCAGTGCAGAAGAGGAGAAAATTCGCCCCAGAACGCAACCAGATCATTAATGAAGAAGTTTAGAAGCTGCTAGATACCGGGAAGATAAGGGAGGTCAAATATCCAGATTGGCTAGCTAACGTGGTTGTTGTCAGCAAGAAGAATGGAACCTGGAGAGTCTGCATCGACTTCACAGATCTAAACAAAGCATGCCCCAAAGACCCGTTCCCTCTCCCTCACATAGACTCAATGGTAGATGCAACAGCTGGCCACGAGCTCCTCACCTTCATGGACGCATATTCCGGCTACAACTAGATACTGATGCACCCGGAGGACCAGGAGAAAACAACTTTCATGACAGATAAAGGAATCTATTGCTACAAAGTTATGCCATTCGGTCTGAAGAACGCAGGTTCAACCTATCAAAGGCTAGTTAACAGAATGTTCAAAGACCAGCTGGGGGACACCATGGAAGTCTACATCGACGATATGTTAGTCAAGTCCAAGAAAGCAGCTGATCATGTGAGCCATCTAGAAGAAGCTTTCGGCATCCTCCGGAAGTACAAGATGAAGCTGAACCCATCCAAATGCTCATTCAGTGTAGCTGCAGGTAAGTTTCTGGGCTACATAGTCACTCAACGAGGAATCAAAGCTAGCCCAGACCAGGTACGTGCTGTAATTGATATTCAATAGCCTAGAAACCTGAAAGAGGTACAAAAATTAACATGTAGAGTAGCTGCATTAAATAGGTTTATCTCGAGATCATCAGATAAATGTCACTTGTTTTATAACGCCCTTAAGAAAAATAAAGGCTTTATTTGGTCTGATGATCACGAGAAGGCCCTACAGGACCTCAAACACTATTTAATGACGCCACCATTGTTGTCTAAACCTGCTGACGGAGAGTCTTTGCAGCTTTACCTCGCAGTCAGCACCCAAGCTGTTAGTGCTGTCCTAGCAAGGGAAGCTGAAAGCCAGCAGTTACCTATTTATTATGTCAGTAAAACTCTCCTCAGTGCTTAAACCAGATACTCCTCTCTTGAAAAACTGGTATTAGCACTGATTGTAGCTAGCAGGAAACTTCGCCACTATTTTGAAACTCACCCCATAGTGGTGAAAACTAACTATCCAGTGAAGGCTGTTTTGTGCAGACCAGAATTAACAGGTCGAATGAGCAAGTGGGCAATCGAGCTTAGTGGATTTGGCATCACATACGAACCAAGAACAGCTATCAAATCGCAAGCACTAGCCGACTTTGTGGCTGACTTCAGCCCTGATCTTGAACAACAGGCAGCCTTAGAATCTGAGCAAATCAACCAAGTCCTTAACCCAGGTACCTGGACACTTTATGTTGATGGTTCTTCTAACTTTCGAGGTGCAGGTCTTGGCGTAGTGCTGAAGTCGCCACAGGGGGACATGATGGTACAAGCTATTTGTTGTAATTTCATAGCTACTAACAATGAAGTAGAATATGAAGCTTTGATTGCAGGTATGAACCTCGCGAAGGACCTAGGTGTTACTAACTTGCAGGTATTCTGCGACTTCCTCCTGGTAGCAAGCCAAATGAATGGCGAATTCACAGCCAAAGACTCCAAAATGGTTTTGTACCTAGACTTCGCTAAATCCCTAGCAACCAAGTTCCCAACCTTCACCATAAAGCAAATACCTAGGGATAAAAACACACAAGCAGATGCTCTGGCCAACCTGGGATCAACCTTAGGAAAATCCAAATTCTCTTCCATCCCTCTGATCCATCTGCCAGCTCCTGCCGTGGACACAGCCAACCATCACCTAAACCTAGCGCTCCAGAACCTGTAAAACCAGACCTAGACAACCTGGAAACGTCCACCCCTACTCAAAGCCAAACTGTTAAGATCGAACCTGAAGAACCCAACTTTGTTGCACCTGTTACCAACCCAACCAGTTGGATGCAGCCCATACTCGACTATCTAGAGCATGACATACAACTAGAAAACAAAGCGGAAGCAAGGGCACTAAGGTTTAAAGCCAGCAGATACACAATTATACAAGGTGTCCTATTCAAAAAATCCACCAGAGATATCCTACAGCGCTGCATAAAAGAAGATGGCTACGAGCAAATCCTGAAAGCTTTTCATGATGGAGAGTGTGGAGCCCATTTAGCTGGAAGAACCCTATCCAACAGGATACTAGCATATATATGGATACTATTGGCCAAGTCTGCGAGAAGATGCTCACAGGTATGTACGCAAGTGCGATAGCTGTCAACGACATTCAGGTATCACCCACAAACCCTCTATGCCTCTGCATCCTACTTTAACACCCTGGCCTTTCATGAAGTGGGGTATGGACATAGTAGGTAAACTACCTGTTGCACCAGGCCAAAAGGTCTATATGTTAGCTCTAACAGATTACTTTTCTAAGTGGATTGAAGCAGATGCGTTCCAGCAAGTCAGAGACAAATTAAAGAAGTTATCAATTTTATCTGGACTAACATAATCTGCAGGTTCGGAGTACCATCTGAAATAGTGTGCGACAACGGGTCCCAATTCATAAGTGCCCCAACCAGAAATTTTTGCGACAAATGGAATATCACGTTTTTCACCTCGACGCCCAAGTACCCTCAAGCAAATGGACAAGCTGAATCCAGCAACAAGGTCATCATCGGGTCCCTAAAAAAGAAGCTGAAAGACAAGAAAGGTAAATGGGCGGAGGAACTGCCAAGAATCCTTTGGGCCAACAGAACCACACCTTTCTCATTAGTCAACGGATGTGAAGCTGTACTACCTACTGAAATCACCACCCCAACAGTTAGATACGGTCTGATGACACCAGAGCGCAACAACGAAGAGCTGTCACATGACCTAGATACCGTGGAAGAACGAAGAGACCTAACATACATAAGGATGGCCACCTATCAATAGATGGTAGCTAGAAGCTTCAACAAGAATGTTAAAGTTAGGATGTTCAAAGTAGGAGATTGGGTCTTGAGGAAAGTCTTTCAAAATACCCAAGAGCTCAATGCAGGTTAGCTGGGGGCAACCTGGGAAGGCCCATACCAGATCGTAGAAGTCATCGGCAAAGGGGCCTACAGGTTAGCTACAACAAATGGTAAGCTGGTACCCAGAAGCTGGAACGCAACACACCTGAAACTTTATCACTTCTAGAGTTTTCATTCGTAAAAAAAAAAAAAAAAAAAAAAAAAAAAAAAAAAAGAAGCAGCACTTGTACATATTCTTTTTCTCAACTCCAAAAAATGGTTAGTACTAACTTAAGCATCAGAGGGTCGTCGGTGTTGAGCTCTAACCTGTTGTTGTGCGAAACAGAGAAATGCAAGTAGGTATCCAAAGAAACCTGGGAAGCAGCAGGACAACGCAAAAAACAAGAGTAACTTCATAATTCTTATCTTTATTCATTTAATTCCTACAACTGGTACTGACTTAAGCATTGGAGGGCTAACCCTTGTGATGCAGGTACAAATTCAATGAACAAAGCAACGATGGGCCTAAGCGCCAGACACCGCATATTCACAAAGACCAAGAAAATACCAAGCATTTTCGCAAGTCAAAGAAATCAAAGCAAAGCTAAGGTATCATACAATTGTCCAAAGAAGAATTAACATTCAAAGTTTCTTAGCAAAAAATGATCCAAAGTTCAAACCTCCGTTTCCACAAACGAAGTAAAACAAAAGCCCTAGAGAACTAAAGATTATTCTGATAACAGACCTAAAGTACTTAGAAAGCAAGGAACATTATGAATCAAGCATCAGGCATCTGCTCATCTTCACCAACCCTCTTGGGAGGAGACTCAATCTAATGACCTGGAGAAGATTCAGTAGTAGACTTTGTAGCCTCAGGTTCCCCAGGATCAGCCTCATCAGATACCATGTCCTTGATATAGCCAACAGATAGGTAGTCATCAACTAGCCGACGGAGCTTCCGAGTACCTGCATCCCCCTCGTATTTCTTCAGCAAGAAACCGTTAGCCATATAAGCCTTAATCTTCAGAGTAACCTCAGCCTCTTTATCCTTGAGCTCATCCTCAAGCTGGAAAAACTTCTTGTATAAATCCGCCACTTCTTTATCCTTCTCCTTCAGCTCCCTATCCTTAGCTTTCAAAGCCTCCTCCTTCTTTTTCATCTCTTCCTCAAACTGCTTCTGCTTGTTCTCTAACAGCAAGCTAGCATCTTCCACCTTTTTCTGGGATGCATCTGCTCTGAGCTGCAGTTCCTTTCTAGCTTTATCAGACTCCAGCAACTTCCTTTCCAAGCCCTCAAAATGATACTTAGAGTACAACACATTTTGGAAGCCCTGTCACACCCATAACACACCAAGTCAACACAAAAACTGTTAGGAAAAGAATCAAACATAGCCAGCGTAGAGGACAAACCTGTAAAATCAGTTGAGCCCATCAGCTAGAGCTAGAGAGCCCTCCAAATTTTCCAAACGCTTAGCTGCTGCTGGGAACAGGAGCTTCTGAGCTTCAGGCCAGATCCCATTGTTAGAACCCTCTTCAGATAGGAAATCAGGAGGAAAGCTGACATCATAAGTATCTGGGATAATCACAGCTTCAAAAGGACTAATAGTGGACCTAGTGCGGTGAGTCTTAGCAGCCTCCCTGTTAGATAAAGTCCTAGAAGGACTATCCTCGGCCTGATGGACGGCAGTATCAATAGAACCTCCCAGTGAACCACTACCCCTCTCCCTCTTCACACGCTGAAGTGATTCCTCACGTGACATAATACTAGCCTTCCCTGTTAAAACTAAGTAAGCAAGTACCCTTAGCATACCACCCAAAGTTACACAATGAACAAACCTAAGACGGCTAAACCATACCTGAGGTCATGGTAGCACTAGTGGTAGTAGCAGAAGGAACAGAGTGAGTACCAACAGCTTTCTCAGAAGCACACTGAGTCCCAAGAGCCCTCTCAGGAACCTGATACAGTAGCTTCACAGTAGATTCTGAACCGTCCTCTAGTTTGATAATATCCAAACGAAGATCTGAAAAAGAAGCACAAATTCAAAACACTTAGTTAATATACCTCACTCCAAAACTCATCACACTTAAGACAGGAAGTTTATCTTTGTGCCAGCCACTCCTAATCCACTTTCCTGATTCTCCTAGAGAATCCTTTAGCACAAAGAAAAACCTCGATTTCCATGACCTGTCTTGGGTTTCATATCCAAGGAAGGGAGGAGGGTTGTATGAGGCTCTTTTGTATACTGTGACCCTGTCAAGATCTTTTTTCCTTAACTCATAACACCTCACGAAGTCAGCAGCATTCACTCTAGTCTCCCATTTAGCAGTAGCCTCATTCACAATTGCTATCAAATTCCAAACCGCAGGCATAAGCTGCCCAGGGCTCAGATCAAACGTTTCAAGAACTTTTCTAGCCAGGTGAGAGAAAGGATAGGTAAAACCATGCCTAAAAGGGTATTCATAGAACACGATGTTATCATCGTTGCAAAGCTATGGCCTATCATCTGGTCCAGGCGCAATGAGCACAGCAGATTCAGGGAACCCAGCTGCTGCTTTCAGCTTTCCCAAATCGGCCTTCGTAACCTTGCTAGCTTTGTCCTCATTAGCTTTCCCCATCTTATTTTGGTTCACTCTCAAGTTCCTATTCGTATGTCTATGACATTTTTTCTTAGCAACATGCTTAATTTTTACCATAATTGAAAACAATTTTCGCAAGAAAAATCGAAGAAAACAGCAAAATTGAGAGAAGAGGAACTCAATTACTTACCAGGACAGAAGAAATTGACAAAGTTTGACTCAACTACAGCAGAATCCAAGCTTAAATTGCGCTACCTCTTCGTTGATCTTATTCCCCCAATTTTCGCAAAGAAAAACCCTAGATTTTCTAAGATTGTGTTTATCGCAAGAGAAGAAGTAGTTGGAGGATTCTTGTTTATCTATTTATAACGCATTTAATGAGTCTAATGGCTTGAATTTATCTTCTCAAGAGTGTTTATCTTTTGCAACGGACTAAAGATTATCTTTGAGATAATACCCTGAATTTTTATCTTTTTAAAATACAAATTCTTTGAAGCTTGCCTCATAGAAGTCACTGGAACATCTAAGAGACAAGCTGGGGGCTAACTGTTGTGCTGAAATTTTCACCTATGAATTCTTATGTTCTACAGGTAGTCAGGTTACAGGTTACAGGTCAAACGAAGTACAGGTCAAAGATAGCTACGAAGTTGATGTCCAGGAACCAAACAAGCTGAGCATAATCTCAAGGAATATTCTCCAGAATCTTTGAGTAAAGCCTCTACCCGTGGAAATAGGAACCATTTTCTACAACCTAGCCGTTGGAGAAGACCAGTTCAAACCAGGAAGTCTTTGACCAGGAAATATGGAGAAAAAGAAGGAACAACTTCAACCCTCAATCCCGAAATCCTAGGAGCAGTAAGGAAGTGCCGTTGAAGAGATCCCAGAAGGTTTTCCAAGCATATAAGAGGAGAGACGACCATAAGGAAAGGCATCACAAAATATTATAGCCATAATTATTAAGTACAATCAGAGATCTATTATTCAAATGGCTAAATTGCAACCTACATTGTAACCTGTAAAACTTGATTACTTAGTGGATTGGTGGACTCATAGCCACCCGCAGTTTTTACCCTTATTCTTGGGGTTTTCTGCGTCACCATCTCTTGTGTCTTCTTCCCCTTTTCCCCTTTTTCGTTCTCGTGGATTCTAATCTTGCTAATTTCATCATTTTGATCTAGCTGTAATTATCGTAACCCAGGTCGAACCTGCTGATCAGTTTTTTGACCAAAACGCATGGTGAAGCCTTTACATGCGGCTCGAGCGATCCTTGACTTGCAAGCTGCGAAACCGGGTACATCGAGGTCGAGGGGTGTTAAAAGGAAAGTGAACTACTGGGAAATAATGGCAGATAAGGAATTTGGTAGCAGACAATATGGGGCAGCTACTACGGTGATAAATCAGCGGGTGGTTACACCCGCGGCTTCTCAGCTGATCCTTGGATCCAACCCATCACCACCACCGTCTCCTCGACCACAGCGCCTATTTGCATCAAGGATACCCCATCGCAACCGGAAATAATTCACCGGTAACATATTCCTTCTCTGATCTTATGCTAACTTTCAATAATGGTATTGCATATATTTGCATCAACCTAATCAACTTATGGAGTTTATAAACTTCATTCGTTTCATTATAGTTGTCACGTCGTTCCGACGACTTCCGCCACTTTTCACATAAGCTATTGCAACTTTATTCTATGATTTAAGCAGTCATAATACTACGTATATGATTTGTCTGGAGTCTGGACGCATTGGCAGATCCAGGGGGTACATAGAGTTACAGCTGTACCCCCATTCCGCCCAAAAAAAAATACTGTTAAGATTAGAGACCGCCTTTATGTAATAGGCGGTCTCTTAGGTACTGCGCCGCATCACCGAATCAGCCTCGCCTTTTTATGTTTAATTTAAAGAGATCGCCTATGTAAAAATTTGGTCTCTTAGGTTATTTTTTTATACCTTCCATGCTAGAAGCTTAGGAGTTTCTGAATAGTACTTTTGATCAAAGAGAGCTACTGTTACAAAAACAGGTCTCTTAAGTGACATTGTTTATTTTTTCCGCAAGAGGATTTGTACTTTTTATCAAAGAGACCTACTGTTACAAATAACAGGTCTCTTAGATAAAAAAAATCTCCTCACATTTTTATTACTTAATTTTAAGCCTTAGTGTCGGAAGATAGGGTGTATAGTACACACAAATATTAATACAAATATACAATAGTAAAATTATTTATTAACTCAAAATTTATTAGTTAGGAAAAAATTATTACGCTCCACATATTACTTTTTATTTTGTAATTTGTTTTTTTATTAAACGAATTTCGTACCCCCATTCCCCAAATCCTGGATCCGCCACTGTCTGGACGTCTATATTATTATTAATTTATTATGGTGTGTTATTATTATTATTATTATTATTATTATTATTATTATTATTATTATTATTATTATTATTATGACTCCTAAACATAACATTGTCTATTAATATCTTTAATTGTCTATCAAAAAAAATTATAACAAAATTTAGATTATGAAATCCGACATTATGACTAATCTAATGATATAACATACATTTATTATTTATTTTTTTTATAATGATATACAGTTATTTTATAATGTAAAAGAAATTAAGTCAAACATATAGTTTATAAATAGTACAAAAGTCAAAGTAATGCATTTTGAAATTAAAAACTGGAGGAGTCATTTCCCTATCTTATAAAAAGTCGAAGATGACTCTTAGGAATAGTGTGCTACCAACTATATACCCTTAAAAACGTGTACAAAAATGTGTATTTACTTTTTTACCCCCACTAAGGACCTGTTCACATTTACTTAATTTCAGTTCAGTTCAGTTCACTTCAGCTCCAATCAGTTCAGTTCAGTTCAGTTCAGTTCACTTCAGCTCTTAATTTCCCTCTCACATAAAATATTCATTTCAGCTCAATTCAGTTCAGTTCAGTTCAGTTCAGTTCAGTTCAGTTTAGCTTCAATCAGTTCAGTTCAGTTCAGTTCAGCTCAATTCAGTAAATATGAACAGCCCTAATATGTTTTCTCTCATTAATATATTTAATGTTTTTTTCATTAAACATCTGATCAATTGGTCATCAATTAATTCAAAGATTTTTAATAACTTTTTTTTTAACAAAAAACTTATAAAGTTTGTTTGTGCCAAAATCAATTTAGGATATGTCAAAATCATTTCCCTATTATACCAATTACTTTGAAAATAATTAGTTGCGGTGTGGTTTTAATAATTCAAACGTTTCCAACAACTGTCTTCAACGTCATATCAACAACTGTCTTCAACGTCATATTACGTGTCAAATGAATAAAATATTATTCATGCTCATCATAAAAAGGCACGTACGCGGTACGTAAAAATGTTCCATAATATTAGTTGTATATGTTTTCGTAAAAACCCTGCTTGTATTTACTCAAAAATTCTCTTATCTATAATCATCATGTAGATCAATCTGAGGTAGCATTTGATTCGACCCCAATTATGCACTCAAAATTACCTCAAACCAGAATTCACTCATGAAAACATAGATAAAAACATGGTGAAGCCTTTACATGCGGCACGAGCGATCCTTGACTTGCAAGCTGCGAAACCGGGTACATCGAGGTTGAGGGGTGTTAGAAGGAAAGTGAACTACTGCGAAATAATGGCAGATAAGGAATTTGGCAGCGGAAGACAATATGACGCTACTATGGTGATAAATCAGCGGGTGTTTCCACCCGTGGCTTCTCTGATCCTTGGATCACCACCACCGTCTACTCGGCCACAACGCCTAAGGCGCAACATCAGAAACTCTCGTATTCTGTCTGCCTTTTTTGTCAAGGACACCCCTTCACGACCGGAAAGTACACTGTTGAATTAATCCTCCGGTAATATAATCCTTGTCTCTTACGTTAACTATAATCATTATTGGTGTTGCCACCGCACTTGTTCTAATGCGACTAAGGCAAATTGGTACAGAGTAAATGATAGTGACAACTGAAGTCAAACAAAAATTAAAAAGAAGTATTTAGGCCCTGTTTTCACCTTAAAACAATAATATTCAATAAAATTAATTTCAGTTTAGTAAAATTAATTTCAGTTCAGTAAAAAAAAGTTCAGTTCAGTAAAATTCAGTTTTCTTAAAGAAGAATTATAATAGAAAATCAGTATAAATAATTTGAGTTCAGCAAAAATAATTTGAGTTCAGTAAAAATAATTTAAGTTCAGTAAAAATAATTTCTGTTCAGTAAAAATAATTTCAGTTCAGCAAAATTAAGGTGAAGAGAACGGGGCCTTAGAGTTTACTAGTAATAGTTATCTTGTATCTAATTGCTCTTTATTTGTATTTAAATTATGCAGGTTCAAACAATCCAACAAGATAATCGCTCGACCTTGCGACAAAAAGGCCGAAAAATACGAGGGAAGAATTAGGTTGAATTTGAATAATACTCCTAATTCATGGTTCATACAGGCATATGTACCAGGCCACAAAGGAGTGACATTTTCAAATACGAGTATATAAATAGTGTGAAAAGAACAATCTCTTAAAATGTAAAGGACATATAGATCTTTTGATATACTATTTTAAAAGTCCATTAAATTTAAAAGTAAGTATAATGTACTGTTTTTGTCACATTATGCTCATGGCAAATTGGCAATAATGAAATGTTCTTTGAATTATTTATTTATTTATTTATTTATTTATTTTTTATGTATCATGGCTAAATATAAATAATAACATAATCAAATTCTTTTTTTTTTTTTTTTAGTAAACCCACAAAGCATATTCTTTATTAATACTAGGTATATTCTTTAGGTTTGAAAATTAATCATCAATAGAAGAAGTCCCAAAAATATTGTTAGCAACAAAAAAGAATGCATAGTCATTAAATTATAAATGATATTTTAAAAACATATCTCTTATTTTCTTTAGTTATACTCCCTCCATATTTTATTACTCGTACTTTCTATTATATCTCCTATATAAATTGTATTTAAATGTCAATGTCTCAATGTATATAATATTAATTTTAATCATTATAATTTATACTTATTGAAAATTAAAGATATTTTATTATAAAGTTGTATCACCATATGTGCCCAGGAAAACTTAATCACTTATTAAAAAAAAGAGGAGAGAGAGATTGTTCCCTCTAGGGTTTTCCCTTGGGAGGGTTTTTTCCTAGCCTCTTTTGCTAGGGTTTTTTCTTTATTTTTTCTTCAATCCTTCCCTACTTCTCTTCATCTCCTTCATTCTTGATTTTAATTTGTGAATTTTGTAGGGGCTTCCACTGGTTTTTACCGGTGGAAAGCCCCAATTTCTCTTTAATTGCTTTCAATAAAAAGATACCATCCTTAAGATGGTGTTCATGGTAGAGGCTTTTATTACTTGTTTATTGAAGAATGAAGATCGAAGGTTTCGCAATTTCTACCGGAGTTTAGAAGACCACGGAATTATATTATTCATCCTAATAATTATGCATCTGCAGATCTTATGCCGAATTAGAGCGAACTCACAGATTGTATTGCTTTGGATGAAGTTTTTTGTTAAGGCTATTATCAATCGATTCTGCGATGTTATTTTTTAGGGTTTTATATATTTTTGTTGGAATTTTAAATTTCTCAAAAATTGATTGTAAGTGCTGTTTGGCTATTTCATAAATGAAATCTTTAATCTTCTTGTCAAAAAAAAAAAAAAAAGAGGGAGTACATACTTTGAAATTGCAAATTTTCAATTATCACTAATTGTAAAAAAAATGTACACAATTATTGTTTTGTATGGGCGGTTGTATCATGCGCATGGTACACTCGAAAGAACATCACCCTATAAATAAAAGAACATAACTTTTAAATAAAAGAACATTACCTATGAATAAAAGAGCATAACTTATAAATAAATAGATAAATAGTAGTTATAATAATTTATTAATTATACATTACAAACAAACGTAGAACGAGTACATCATGTTTTCTGAAAAAGAACATTACATATAAATAAAAGAACATTACATAGAAATAAAAGAAAATTAGCTTTTGGAAAAAGAACATTACATATAAAATAAAGAATATTATATATAAATAATGGAAAAATGCGACTACCCAAACCCATAGAAGCAGATGATAAACAACAATGATAGTGCCAAAAAGTCAGTGGCAGAACATAATTTTTAAGTGAGGAGGGCCAAGATCATATTTATGTATGTGTAATTTCGCAACTATTATTAAGTTCGTTTATTACATTTACTAAAAAAAAAATAATAATATGAGTATGACTCTTTAGTAAACTGAATTAATAGTGGCAATCAAGCAAGTAGAACACTCGATTGCAAATTCTTTAGCCAAATGAAAAAAATACCTATTTCTCAAATTATGAAAAATTCAAATATTTGGTTATGAAATTCAAATTTTAGAGTGTTAAATCTACTTACCTAGTACTACTTAAAAAGGTGTTTGCGAGTGATGAATTAAGCACATAAAAGCTATAAAAATCAAGAAATAAAATGAAAGAAGAAGTTAGAGGGAAAGGGGAGAGAGAGAGAGAGAAAGTGTGTGTATCAAAGAGAGAGATAGAGAATGAATGGATAAAATGAACATTACATATAAAATAAAGAGCATTACATATAAATTTCTTATAAAGAAAAAAAACATTACATATAAATAAAAGAAAATTAAATTTGTCGTTCTTTTATTTATATGAAATGTATTTCCAGTTGTATATCATATATATATGGTACACCCTACTCTACCATAATATTTTCATACTGTATGTACAAGTTATTTTAAACACATAGTCTCATCAATTTAAGTAATGAACTAGTATGTATTTCGGGCAATACCCCAAATTGCTAGTTTGTACTTTGTACTTCTTTAATTTAATAATTATATTCAACTGTTTATATAGCTAGTGTGTGATACGGGCGTTGCCTTGGATATTACGGTTTTTTTTTTTTTTTTACCTCATATGTATTTATTTTCTAATTTGAAAGGAATATAAAAAGTTAATTATGTGAAATTTAAAACATTAATAAAAGTTGGTTGAGATGGTAAGTGTATAACCTTTATTTGTCAGGGGTTGCGGGTTCGTATCTAGATCAAACCGTAATTTATTTATTTTGTTAATGTTGCATGTACTTTGAATAGTGGCTAAAAATGACAAGGCATGATCAACATCTTTTGATTATTCTAGGTAGCGTAATGTTATTTTTGTTAATCCCTTTGAGACTATTATGTATAACAAAAACAAAGTTCGAATATTTTAAGAAAACATTTACATAATAAGTTGGAAATATTTAAAAATAGTCAAAACTAGGATTAATTTTGGAAAATTGTTGCAAGTCGGGATTATTTATGTCAACTTTCTAGTTTTGGAAAATTGTTGCAAGTCGGGATTATTTATGTCAACTTTCTAATAAATGTCAACTTTCTAATAATATAGTGTGCAGGACATTGGTTATACAAAATTCAAACTAAACACCAACTGACATCGATTGGTGTAGGTTATGTAGTTGGTGGTGCAGCTATGAGCCTATGAGAATGTAGTTGGTGCGGATCGATAGGTTTGTTTTGGTACGGTAATGGTTGGTGTGGATCTGAGAAAGATAAAGATAAGAGAAATAAATGTGAAATGGTAGATGGATGATCAAACTCAATCAAAGAATTAAGTTTCTATTTCCAATAAATGTATTTTTTTTTTTTTAAAAAAAAAAGAAAAGAAAACTCAACTAAAACGGGTTAATAGGTTGTGTCAGGTTTGGTTCGGGATTGAGCCACAAATTAAATGGGTTCGAGTTAAATTTTCGGATCACAAAATTTGTTCAAAACCCACAACAAATAGACCCGGGTTTGGTTGGGTAAAAAGTAACAGATTTAGCCCACTCATATATACTTAGGGATGGGTAGTCAAGTAGATCCGTTGATAATAATTGTCTAGTATTTATTGAATTCATTTACACATTTTAAATTCAATTAGCCTTGTGGCCCTAGTAATGCACGGGTTATTCATATAAAATTGCATTGAGAAATGAGTGAGGAAATATCAACAAGTCATTATATGGTATAATATGTAATCAGAAACATGATTAAAGAAGTTAAAATTTGGAACTTTAATTGAAAAGGAGGTTTAAATAGAAGGTAGGGGCTAAAATTAAAGAGAAAATATGGCAAGGTTGATTTGATCAAGAGGAGAGATGAAGATGAAGGGATGAAGTGTGTATGAAAGATGAAGTATAAGTTTGATGAAAGAATTAAAGAAAGATGGTGTAATAAAAATTTAATAATGTAAGAAGATATGTGGTACTTTGGGTAAAGAAAAAGATAGAGAAGCCTAACAAGATGGGGACATGTGTATTTCTCAGTTATAGTTTTTAAATACTAAGGGTATGTTCACATTTACTGAATTGGATTGAACTGAACTAAACTAAACTAATTGAAGTTGAAATGAACTGAATAGAGGTTAAATGAATATTTTATGAGAGAAGGAAATTAGGAGCTGAACTGAACTGAATTGAACTGAACTGAATTGATTGAAGCTGAACTGAAATTAAGCTGAAGCGAATAGACCCTAAGTAATATTCTAATATAGATATAGATTTTATTTACACATATACCAAAAATTTTAAAAATTAAAAACTTCTAATATGTGTAATATTCTAACCTGAAGAAAATTTGGGGACAGAAGGAATATAGATGTGTCTAGGATTTTAGAGTACCTGGAACGAAAGAGATTCATATGACCAATTAATTGTCATAATTTTTAAAAGTTTATATATTATTATTAAAAAAATAAAAAAGAAGAAGAAAAAAAGACAAAAGGTACTCAACTACTCATACTTGTGATTGTGAATGTATCCCGTATATAACTTGCTTAATTCAGTTCTTAGTTTCTGATTCTCAAGCTACTGATGATAATATGATAGTACTGCCAGCATATTGCATTGTGTACTTATATAGGCGCTATTTAAGCATTAAAATAAAAATAAAAAGTCCAATGATGCGACAGGCTTACAATTGCGTGCAGAGCATTAACAAGACTCGTTCATTCTACACGTCATTAAAGCAAATAAATTAAAATACGATAGTGCCATAGGAAACCCATATAGAAGCTTCATAAAGTTTTGTTTATACTTTGTACTCTTTTCATTCCCTAAAAGAGGATTACATTTGACATCTGAATGAGAAAATGTAAATTTATCTTCTTAATAAATAAAAATCAAATGATTAAAATGTAAATGAATGAGTGAATGACTAATTTTATTAATTTATTAAGGAAAATTTGCGAGGAAGGTCCTTTTAAGTGGTCGACCTTGTGAGAAAGGCCCTTTTATAAAAAAAAGTTGCACAAAAGGTCCTTATATCATGTTTGGGTTGTGAGGAGGGTCCTTTGACCATTTTTCGGTGTTGACTTTTTTATTTTCCGGCCAAAAAAAGCCACGTGTAAAGCATGTGACTTATTAAGTTCCCTTTTTTCCCTTTTTTCTCTCATTGTGGGAAGATTAGCCTTGAATTATACTTTGAAAAGCATTCAATTTTAATTTACGGGATTACAATTGAAGTTTTGGTGTTAATTGTTTTCACAAATTATGTTTAATAAGGGAAAAAGAGGGAAAAGAAGAGAAAGAAAAAATAGAACTTAGATGTGACTTTTTTTGGCCGGAAAATAAAAAAGTCAACGCCGGAAATTGGTCAAAGGACCCTCCTCACAATCCAAACATGATATAAGGACCTTTTTGTGCCACCTTTTTTATAAAAGGGCCTTTCTCACAAGGCCAACCATTTAAAAGGACCTTCCTTGCAAATTTTCCATTCTAATGATTTTTCCACTTGATTAACAAATTTTGTTTAACAAGAAGATAAATTGGAGCAACCTCCATATTAATGTTTTTTGCGTTCTCCTTTAAGGGCCTTTAACAAATTCGTTTCTCATGGGGGCATTTTTGTGAATAAATCAACAACTTTTTCAACTTTATTCAACTGTGGAGCCCACAATATTGAAAAAGTTGTTGATTTATTCACAAAAATGCCCCCATGAGAAACAAATTTCGTTTCTCACCGTGAGAAACAGGGAATTTCCCCTCCTTTAATGCTAAGTTAGCTAGTGTATCACGATACCTGGTTGAGCCACGCTGAGAGTGAACTCCAAAGCAACCACTTTGGGGTGGATGATCATCTTCATCTTTAGAATTTTCCCACCTTGAATATAATTGAGTATTTCTCGAGCATCCATCGTTCCTTCTCTTAACCTTCGCTCATAGATTATTTCTCTTGCATCTCTCTTCCGGCTCGACTAGCTTGACTCTTGTCGTGCTATCAGAGATCGATGTGGTAGTGACGCCGAGATTCTTTCTACTGAGGTTGAGAGGGTGCTCGCTGGGGATGAAACCAGTGAGGTTGAGGGCTATGCTCTGGAGCGTTCGCAAACCTACCTTGCTCTTCGCCCTGGTCGACAAGTGCTCTCAAGCTCTGCTCAAGGTTTTTGTTGATTTGGCTGTGAGTTGCTCCAAATCCCGGCGAGTAATTAGCTAAGGGCCATTTACCTTGCCTACAAGTTCACTTTGAGCTTTGGGTATGATTTCCTCAACTGCATGGTTATGACGAGCTGAGAAGACTAGATCTACCCTATTTGCATCTTGATGCCGATTAAAGATTCAAGGGAATATACATTTTATAGATTAACAACTTTATTTATTGAAGTTGTTATTACTGTTCAATTTTTTAGGTTGTTTAGGCTGCATATTCTCTCTTTTTTTTTTTAATTATTATTATTATTATTATTATTATTATTATTATTATTATTATTATTATTATTATTATTATTATTATTATTATTATTATTATTATCAACTATCTTATTTTTTTTTAGAAAAAAAGGATTTTTGTCGAAAAAAAAATTTATTGTGTACGCGACATGTGTACTTCAGAGATAATGTTGGTAGAGCTGTCAATAACCAACCCGAACTAGTGAATTCGAACCGTTTCGAAAAGGAACTGAACGCTTAGAACCTGTTATTTTAAAACCGTAAACCGATCCGACTCGATTTTTTTAAGCCTGAAACTGAACCGACCCGAATGTTTGAGAACCTTTAATGAACCGTACCCGTTATCAAGCCGAACCGATACAACCCGAACCAAGTACTTCTGAACCCAATAGCAACCCGACCCATTGTAAAGTGAAACTGTTTAAACCCGACAAAAACTCGATAAACCCAAATCATTTACAACATGTAACTAGTTAGGATCAAACCGTTTATAACCCGTAATAAGTTATTATTCAAAAAAGGAACATAAAGCTAAACAACTAATTAATACTCTGTATGATCTTCTGGAATAACTAATTAAAGAATGTTGAGGATATACTAGAAGATATACGTTAACGAAACCCTTTTGAAACTGGCAAAATCAATTGTCAAACCGACTGAGTTCAACTCAAACTGATTATGACCTGAATCGATTACAACCCCACCCGATTAGGACCCAATATGTTTTGACCTGAAACCCGCTTTAAACTGACAAACCCCGTTTTTAAACCGACTGAATTTAACCCGAATTGATTATGACCCGAATCAATTATAACCCGATCCGATTAAAATCCGACCCGAAAAGAAATTGTAATAAAAATAAACCAAACTGAATTGACCCGAAATAATTTAAAACCTAACCGAACTAACCCGATAATAATTCCAACCCGTTAAAAAGCGACCTGTTATAAGCCGAAAATCAATAAACCAAACCGCAAACCCGATTGACACCCCTAGTTGGTGATTACTTGTATTGATTTATTATAGATAACTCTAATCTAGATTCGTGGCCTTTTGCTTCGCTTACTAGTCTTTTTATACCTAACATGGTTTGTGTATTGTTTTACCAAAATCGATGGGAAAAAAAAAAAAAAAAACCACTTGTTCTACGTAATCTAGATCACCGTGGGCTGGCCTCACTGCCTCAGACAGAGAGGGAGCACATGATCCACAAACAGCGATTCATCAAGAAGAGAAAATGATTAACTTTTTATTTATTAACCTAACCAAATATCAATTCTCATGGTTTAGTTCAAAGTTTACGAGTCATATACTTGAAAGTTGGGAGGTAAGGTAAGAGAATCCTTACTTTTTAGTAATTCTCACTTGGTAGAGAATTAGAACCTAGACCTCTCGGCTCTAAGACAAGTTACTTACCAAGTGAGCTAGCAATTTCTCGATAATGAAAATTGTTTTTTTAAATAAGTAAGATGAACTACTCTATTGTTTTAAAACCTCTCACGTGTCAACCTAATCGAGTTTGCGGGCTGATGAGAAAGCGATAATTGGAAGCCCGAGTATTATGTTGCAAGTTGTAATAACCAAATAGCATACTAATTATGGGGCAACTTTTCTTTTATCTTCTTTCTTTTGGGGTGGTGGCATAGTAATGGTTACATAATTAGAATGACTTTGATAAGGGTTATAATAAGGTCTTGTGTAGCCAAAATTAGAAGCAATTGGACAATTTTTAATTGCTATCAAACGCTTAACATTAAGACTTTAACTCGTAAATAAAATGCACGTTCTAACACTACTCTCTACTACCAAAGTAGATGACCAATGGATACGATTAAAAGGCAAAAAATCCCTAATTTGATCACTAAAATGCTGTTATATAAACAGCATTCCAACTATGTAGTCCATTTGTACTATTTCGTGTATATTTGAGGCCAAAATTAAGGTCTGGTAAGTGGTGAGCTGAAAACCTTGTTGGAGTCACTTTGTGCGAGAGTAGACATGGCAGAAGACGAGATTTGGGCTACTCCTCGATATCAAGAACCCTTTAATTTGTTAGCTGGTGAGCTCTCAAGCACATTTTACTTCATTCGCTAGAATTTTATTTATTTATTTATTTTTTGGTGTTTGGTAAATAGCTGCTAACATTAGCTTATTGACTATTAAATAAGCTAACATAAGGTGTTTGGTGGAAAACTTATTCAAAGATCTTATTCCACTTAATAAGCTTATTTTCAAAAAGCTCTTTTAGGAGTTTTTTCAATCAACTTTTTAAATTTTTATGGTGAAATAACACTTATACTCTATTTAATTTAAAATCCTATATGAACTACCTTTTCCCACAATTAGCTTTTTGGTCATTTTTAATTAGTCAGCTTTCAGCAATCAATTATTTACCAAACACTTTTATATAATCAACTAATAAAATAAATTAGTCAAATCAGTTAATACAATCCGCTAGTCCAAATCAGCTAACACAATCAAGTTCAGCTATTAACTTTTCACCAAACATGGCCCTAATAAAAACACAGTAAATAAAATACCTATGTAATACACTACCTCTAGCTGTATTATCACAGTTGACCAAATTTTCTAACGATGAGCCACCTCAAAACACCCCTAAACCACCATCTCGTATCCCAAAACTACCCCAACCGACTTGAAGTATCCCCCAATCACCTCGAAAACCACCTTAAAAGTCAACTCTTGCGGTGCTTTTGGGGTGGTTTGAGGTGGGTCAACATCGGGAAATTAGGTCAATGGTTAATATTTGACCAGACTTGTTATTTTACAACATTTTAACTTTTATTAATAAACAACTTTTTACAAAAAAAAAAAAAAAAAAAAAAAAGTTTAGATATATAGTTTCTGACAAAATCTTTGTTTAAATATAGGGTTTGTGACAAAAAAAAAAAATCATTTAAAATATTACATTGGCATATTACAATTACATGTTTGAAGTTCCATGTTAAAGAGATTTGTTAGAATAATGTGTGAAAAACACTGCATATCATGTTACAATATCTAAGAACAAAAGAAATACTTTATACTTAATATGCAGTTGAATTTCGCAAATGGTTAACGGCATTGACATATATTGATATGTTTTACTGTATTTGTTTCAATACTGACATGAAAGACAGGAGATGGTCAGAACACTTGAACTACGGTATACCGCTATATAAAGCTGCACTAAGGGGAGACTGGGAAGATGCTCAACAAATCCTGTTCCTGCATCCAGAATGTATTGCTGCAAGGATCACAAATAGGGGTGATACTGCTCTGCACGTCGCCGCTGTTGCAAGGCGCACAGAATTTGTGTCACGGTTATTGACATTAATTGTACGAGCCGACAACATTCACCTATTAGCTCTGACAAACAATATTGGAAACACAGCACTTTGCCTAGCTGCTGCCTCTGGTAATGTTGCAATTGCAAAGATGATGATTCATCATGACAATGAGCTGCCACTAATCCGCGGAAATCAACGTTTGACACCCCTTCATATGGCCGCTTTGCTAGGCCATCGGGATATGGTTGTATACCTCTTACCACTCACCTTGATGTATCTCTCACATGAAGAACGGGTTTTTCTTTTTATAAGTACAATCAATACTGATTTATATGGTATGTCATCCACTCGTCTTACAGGCCTGCAGTCGTAGTGTGTATATATTTGAGCATATCTTGGATTTATAATTGATTTAAACTATGTTAAATGATCAAATGCAGATATTGCTCTTGAGATGCTAAGTAATCATCCGGAATTGGCAATTGCTCGGGATGAGAACAGCAATGAGACACCACTACATGCTCTGGCTACAAAGCGTCTGAAGTCATATAGAACTCAACTCAGAAAATTCTACATTAAGGCCTTGCCTGTATTAGGGGTACTCATTACAAGGGTAAATTGTATTGGGGAAATTGATACTAGAGGACTAATTAAGGGAGAAGATTTCAAGGAAGTAAAATCAGACAAGGTTTGGTTTAAGTGAAACAAATAATGGGAAACGGATGATTCTTTCAGACACTTGAAATAAGATTCATATGAACATGCTTTTTTTTTTTTTTTTTTTTTTTTTTTTTTTTTTTTTTTTTTTTTTGAAAACAAACATGCTTTTTAAAAAAAATTAATAAAATTTAAATACACTTTGATATCAAATTAATAGTAGTATTGAAATTCAGGACATATATCACTGGATTTTACGGATCAACTTCACACATCACATCAAAATGTTAAGAAGTATATTAAAATTAATCATCAAATTTCAAAAAAAATGGGAAAAAAAAAAAAAAAACAAAACAAAAACAAGAAAAGCCCATCTAATAATCCAAATATAAAGTAAAAAAGGCAGAAACCAAATAATCTTATAAATTTGAAACTAAATTATTCATTTGAAACAGATCAAGTATCAAATAACAATTCACGAATGTGTCAAACTTCGAATTCGATTATTCTTCAAAAATAAAAAAAATAAAAAATTCGAAGTTGATGATAAGAACAATCATTAACCAAATACAGAGGAAATTCCCGTAAAAAATACAGAGGAAATATGACTTTTTTTAAAAAAAAAAAAAATACAAAGGAATTTCAAAGAGAGAGAATAATAGTGGAGAGAAAATGAGTGAGCGGCTACAATCAGTACAATGTGAAAGGGATGAAGTTTGGGTTATAAATTTTAACCCCTGAATTGTTCCCCTAGGGGGGGCCTGGGTAATGTATTACCCTCATTTTGGGGGTAAAATGTTCAGCCCAAATTGTTTCCCCCTATTCCAGGCAGTGTACCATGGTCAGTAATTATTAAGCCTTAAATTATTCCGGCCCATTTCCGTCAATCCAGGCAGGGCCTAAATGTCAGTTTTTTCTATACCCTTTGATGATAAGTTTATAGAACTTTGAATTATTGGCTTTCTGTGAATTGAAAGTTGATGAGAATTTACACCAGTAACAAGTCTAATAGAAAATTATATGCCAAATTCAATTGACAATTTACAGAGGATTTAGAAGTTTACTCTAGTGCCTTTCAGGCTAGTTTGACATAAAATGTGTTGAAATATAATGACACTTTACAAAATTGAGTTATTAATTAGTTACAACCACCTTAAAATTTTAATTGTTACTTTGACTATCATATCAAACCACATTACAAAATACTTTGTAGTAATAAAAATTTGCTACTGCATAACATTGTTGGCCTATGGAGCATTGAATTTATATAGTCTGGTTTTAATTCTGATATCTAGATAACATTTTCGGAGGCAATGAGGAAACTATTCAACAGCATAAAGCTTTTCAACTATTGGAGCGTGTTTGGGATCTAGTACTACAGCAAAGGCTCGGTAACATAACAGAACTGATGGAACACCCATGGCAGGTACTATTTGAAGCAGTAGAAGTGGGAAATGTCGAGTTTGTGACAACGCTACTTTGTTCCTATCCAGATCTAATATGGAAAATGAATGACAGAAGACTAAGTATATTTCATATTGCTGTTAAATATCGCCGAGAGAAGATATTTAGGCTGATATATGATATAGGGGCCATTAAGGATTTGCTGGCAATATATGTGGAAACTGATACTCATAATAACATGCTTCACTTGGCAGCTGTGTTACCGCCTTCAGATAGACTTAATAACGCTGTATCTGGGGCTGCTCTTCAAATGCAGCGCGAAATGTTGTGGTTTAAGGTAAGTGAGTAAGTTCTCATGAGTACAGTGAACATCAGAATTCAGAAAAGCTAAAAATTCATGCTGTTTCTGTAAACTTATCAGGTAGTTAAAAACCTTGTACCTCAACTTGCAGAAGATGAAAACGCTGCAGAGAAAACACCGCGTGCTTTATTTACAGAAGAGCACAAGAAATTGAGGAAAGAAGGAGAAGAGTGGATGAGAAAGACAGCTAGTTCTTGCAGTGTTGTTGCAACTTTAATCGCAGCTGTAGTTTTTGGAGCTGCATTAAAAGTGCCTGGTAGTGATAATGGAGCACCTGACGACGACCCTCTGAGTCATGGTGGGTGGCTTTGGGTGTTTGCAGTATCAGACTCCCTATCGTTGGTGTCATCAACTGCTTCAATACTAATGTTCTTGTCGATCCTGACCTCAAGATATGCAGAAGAAGATTTCCTGCAGTCTTTGCCTCGCAAGCTAATCATAGGCCTTACCTTGCTTTTCATTTCTATAGCAACTATGATGATTGCCTTCACTGCGACTTTTAACATCATTTTTAAGCATGGTTTGTTGTGGATTGGCACCGCTGCTTTAGCCTGTATACCCATTGTCCTATTCACGGTACAAGAATTTCCTCTCTTATTAGAGGTTTATCGTTCAACAATAGGAAATGCTTTCATTTTCAAGCCTCAGCATCAGCTCTTTTGTGAGGTTCATCTTCCGAATAATTAGAGCAAAGGGGAAAGCAAAGCAGTCACACTAATTAACTATGGAACATTGTTAAACAAAATTTGGACAATGATTCTTGAAATTCTTATTTCCAACTATATTATTATTGTTTCAAATATTAATACCTCTAATCCTTAATGAAGAAAGCATAATAAACATGTAGGAACGGAGAAAGTAATTAAGAATATTTTTTTTTTATTTTATTTCTATTATTGCATCTGATAGTGGTTGAGTTGGTCCTCTAACAGCATCTATTATTTCAACAAAGGGTGAGGTCAGTTGGGAAGTGCTCCCAATTCAAGGATGAGGTCTATTTTTGTTACTTGCAGTTAAAATAATACTCCTCATCTACTCTAAACACCCACCCTCCCTGCATTTAGGCTCTATTGACCTCACCTTAAAACAATAAAATTCGTAAAATGGACCACTATATATCAGCACGTAGCAATTTTAAAGAAGAATGTCTATAGTTAGGAACTATTTGAAGGACCTCCAAAGGCGGACCGCTATGAATTAATCGACAGTCGGTACTTTTTTAAAGAAAAATGTCTATCTTTAGGACAACTGGTAGCGTCAATTTTACCTTACAAGAATAAATGTAACAACTAAATTTAGACTGCGACCGTATATCAACACTAGCAAACACGCGGGAAGGGGAAAAACCTCTTGGCTCTAAATGATTTAAGAGCTACGACAGTTGTAATCACAATCTAATATCCTTACATCAAGGGTTACACTTTAGCAAGATATAACTCAATAATAATATAGTCTTCTACTCTTCTAGTCCTAACAATGATGATTAATTTTTAACACAATTACATACACTTTGTATATCATTAAAACTCAACTAGATTAAGCTACCAGAATTTGCATTGTTAGCCAATGCTAACATAAACTCTCTGTAATCCCCTGCAGGAATGGCTTGACATATTGCATCTCTAAGTTCCACCCCATATTTCTTCCTGAATACCTTTTGGATATCACCCATATCAATCTCAGCTCGGCTCACCATCAACCGCGTCAAGAATCCCTTGTTCGTTTCCTCGCCTCTCATCATGCAACTTTGCAACATCTACAAGCACCATACCACAAATTAAAACAATCATAACTTGCTATTTGAAAACAAAACATGACACTTGTTATTTTCATTGAAACTTATATACCTTGGCATAGTATTTGGGAGGGTCTTGAATGCAATCCACTAAATTTCTCAATGAGTCCTCGAATTGTGTCGAATTAACCTTCTTGAGTTGCTGCATTACAATGTAAAGGCCGGTATGTTAGGATCTTCAAATTCATGCTTATATATGTAACGGAAAGTTGATGGTTGAAGCCAAGAATGATCAAGAGGTTGTACCACCTTAGTGTAACTGTGGCCGAAGATGCGTTTATACGACGAAAAGGTGAGTTTAAGCTGAGGGATACTTCTTTTACTTAGGATTTCAAGAACTACAGCTTCATTAATGCATCCAGAACTTGCTTCCCCTGTTTGGTAGAGCCTCATTGCATCACATTTTGCTATGTCTTGGCTAACATCAACATTGTGAGCTTTATGGGATGTTGCCAATGCTACCAAAATCTATAAATAAACCAATAAAAAAACATTCCATTAAATTTTTTGTATACAATTAGTCTGTTACAACTTACTATTGTACAAAATTTTACATGCACTTGACACTTGAAATTACTACTCCCTTTGTTTTGATTTAAGTGCCTAAGTGCCTAAGTTTGATTAAACAAACATGTCAATGGAAAATTTTGACCAGTTATATCATTAATTATTAATAAGTATATATTATAAAAGTTCAGAAACTATATATTAAGATGACTCTAAGTACCCATATATATATATATATATATATATATATATATATATATATATATATATATATATATATATATATATATATATATATATATCAAAAACATTGATCAAAATGAGTTATATGAATAGTGCAAAAAGTCAACATGTGACAATTAAAATAAAAACAGGAGTACTTCGCACGGGGGCGGAATCAAGGGGGGCTAGGGTAGGCCATGGCCACCCCCTTGATTTCCTATAAAAATTAATTAGTGGTGGTTAGCTCACTTGGTTAAGCATAGATCATGTGTGAATCCATGACTGTAGTGTAGTTGTAGTGTAATTGAGTGTTCGACTCTTGCTTCTGTCTTTTTAAAAAAAAATTCTTTCATTCACAAAATTTGTTAGTGGGGCGTATTGGGCTTAAAGAAAGGCTCCATTTTGTAATTTTTCAGTTATTTTATTTATTTTTTTTTTTTTAGAAATTTATGCAAAAATTTCACACATATTTATCATAAATTTTAAGGGGGTTAAAATCTTATGTGCTGACCATTATCTAATGAGAAATTAAAATAAACATACGTAGTACTCTGTATTTTATATTGGCTTCCCTGATGAAAAGTTTCTGGTTACGCCATTGATTTCGTATTAGTTTGAATTATTAGAAGTAACATAACTCGAATCCAGAATAGTCGAAGATCAACTTTGGGATATGTAGTTTGATTGTCATTTTTTGCCGTCCAATATAACTAAGGTCTTTAGGGGCTTTCCTACGGGTTTGGCATAATGCTAAATTTTCATCCTAGTGGTTGATTTACTAGACCATACAACAAGTGATTCGAAAGGATAGGTCACAATTTGTTGATGTCCTTTCGACTCCAAATTCCATCCATATCAATTCACGGTGTTAGAGATAATATCGGAAAATATATGTGTGATATATTTTCCGTATTGATCTTATTAGGAGAATAATATATTTAGGTTTATTATATGTTAAGATATTATTTAAGTATATCTTTTAGGAAGATTGTTTCCTATCTTATGTTCTTAGGTTTTGTATAAATACTCAACCTATTGATGAATAATAAACAAGCAATAATACAAAAGCCATTATATTCTATTTCTCTCTAATTTGACATGGTATCAGAGCCAGGCCCACGATTGGGGCCTTGCTAAAGTATACTGGGCCAAAAACACTATGGACAGCTCACATGTGAGGGGGAGTGTTGAGCCCATGAACAACCCACATGTGAGCATTCTTCTTGTCCCACACTAAACACTAAAGGGGGAGTGTAGTGGTTATGAAATCCCACATTGAAAGAATTCAAGAGTTACCACCACAATATAAGGCTAAGGGGCTACTCCCCTCATTGCCATATGGTTTTGAGGTGGAACCTCCTTGGTCTTGTAAAGTGGTGGACTTACACTCTCCCGTAATGGGTGCGGCCCAGACCCGTATTTAACATGGTATCAAGAGCAGGTTAGATCTTGGGATACTTCACAAAAATTCTCCCCCTGCCGGTGGGTTAAAAAATCAAACTCACCGGCGGGATTCATAAATTTTACCCAAAAATTCCGCTGTGCAATTTTTTTTTTCTTTTTTGTGAGTTTATTCGAGCATGATTTTGCTCTTTTGGATATGAGTTTGGTTTTACTCAGAAAAACCAATAAGAGATTTGAGTGTGGTTTACTCCGAAAAACCAATAAGAAATTTGAGTGTGGTTTACTCTGAAAGACCAATAAGAAATTTGAGTGTGGTTTACTCTGAAAAACCAATATTTGATTGGAGCTCGGTTTTGCTCTGGAAAAACCAAAATTATTATATTTGCAGGTTCGAAAAGAATGACGTTCCTATTTGATTGATGACACATGAGTTCGAAAAGATGAACGTTCTCATCAGTGAAAAAAAAAATTGAAGGCGACATCACAAGAGTGTGCATCTCGGCTTCAACAATTTGAAGAATTTCCAATCGCAACGTTCGTGTTATTGCCGTTACGATTGCGGGAGGGTGTTAGAGATAATATCGGAAAATATATGTGTGATATATTTTCCGTATTGATCTTATTAGGAGAATAATATATTTAGGTTTATTATATGTTAATATATTATTTAAGTATATCTTTTAGGAAGATTGTTTCCTATCTTATGTTCTTAGGTTTTGTATAAATACTCAACCTATTGATGAATAATAAACAAACAATAATACAAAAGCCATTATATTCTATTTCTCTCTAATTTGACAGACGGACAATACACCCTCCGTGTTTTTTTAAGTGATACATATTGACCGGCACATAGTTTTAGACAATTTAATTGACTTAAATAAAATAAGAGATAAGTGGGGTAGTGGAGTATTAAAAAATTGTTAAAGAAAGATAGTGGGGTTAATAGTCTATTGAAAAGTAATAAATGTGAGAGGAAATATATAATAAAAAAGTAGTAGTGGGTTTGGGTGGGGACCATGAGAGGAGAGAGATATAATATTTTAATATATTGTTTTGCCAAAAAAGGAAATGTATCACTTAAAAAAACACGGCCGGAAATGAAAAATGTATCACTTAAAAAAACACGGAGGGAGTACTATTGTTTGCATGCCAGTCATTGTTTTGTTTACTTCTTTGTTGAAATTGTTCGTCCTATCATTATTTGCATATTTACTAGCTACTTCTTTTTTTGGAATGGTTTTTGTAAGGATCTTTTGAAAATATTCTTTTTACTGCTTGGCACTTATGATGAAGGGATCCATGCATACTAAGGGCCTGTTCCGATTAACTGAAATCAACTGAACTGAATTGAACTGAACTGAACTTATTAATTAGTGATTTTTAACTACGGATTAATGCTCTTTGATTATATATTACTATACCTATGTGTATATTATTATTATTATTATTATTATTAATTATTATTATAATTAATTATTGATTATTATTATTAGTATTATTGTTATTATTATTATTTATTCATGATTATTATTATTATTATTTATTGATAATAATAATAATAATAATTATTATTATTATTATTATTTGTTGTTGTCGTCGTTGTAATAAGAGCTTAAAAGAATGAAATTTGGCTTTATATCATTAGCAATATCATTAGACATAAGAGCTGAGCTGAACTGAACTGAACTGAACAGAACTGAATTTCAACGAAAGAGAACAGGTAATTTCCTTCTCTTATAAAATATTCAGTTCAGTTCAGTTCAGCTGAGCTCAGTCAATGAGAACAGGCCCTAAGGCGGTTTTCTCAACTTTAAGAGTAAGATACGTAACAAGCCACCTCTTAATAACATAAAAAGTTCTCTCAAAAAATAAAAAAGTCACCCAAACATAATACTCCGTGTGATAAATTAGCAGCCACACTTCAATAGTAAAAGAAATCAACAGTCAAAAGATACATGAAACTACCTAACACTTTTTTGGTGCAAACAAAGAAACATTAAGCAATACCCATACATTCAAGTTCGGACAATTTTTTGTGCAATCTCTTCTGATCCCTCTTTTCCACATATGCAAACACGAGCCAACTCACAAAAGGTTGTATAAGATGTACAGTATACTCCTGTCTTTAAACTTTTTTGTTTTTTGGGGATTCGTGTTCTTTTCAAGAATTGAAGTTTTGGCCGTAATGTTCCATTAATAATATAAATTAAAAACTGGGATTTTGTCAGTTTTGTTTAAATATATACTCCATATTTTTCTAAATACACGACGTAACTTTTATAGTTTTTATTAATACAAGATTAGAAAATTAATGTCAAAAATATGGAAGGGAATAATTTTTTTATTATGCCTTATAAATGACAACTATAATACCAAACAAAGCACACCTTCTAAAGAGTGTATAACAGAAGAAAAAATCAAACAATATAATAATACTCAATTTCATAATCATTTAAAGTATAATCAGCCAAAAAAAAAACAAAATACATTGTAAAGTAAGCATAGTATCATACATACCTTTTGGCAAGGATGAGGAGGCTCTAAGCTGACAATATCATGATCAAGTTGCCTCTTAAACCTATTTTGATAAGCCTGATTAATCATAAGAATATGACTTGATTTCCTACCAACAAATATTTCAACCAAACCCTTAAAATCAGTCTCATTTTCTTCAAGTGCATTCTTAGCAAAACAAGCATCTCTTTCCCATGGATCAACCATCCATAACAACAAGGCCTCACATGTTGCGACCGAGAATTTAGTCTCCTCATTATTACTTGATTTACCACTCAACATAATCTTAACCCTCTGCAAATGACTCAATAAATCTTCATTATACATTGCTTTATAAGTCTCCCTTATTTCCCTCCTCTCGGCTTGTGTTGATCGTGTCGCGAGTGTTTGTACCATGGTGCTTAGCCTCCCCCATGACTCGTATATCGCCTTACAATCACTCTCATAGCATGAACTTTGATTCTTTGAGTAGTTTGGGTAAGCCATTTCTTTAAACTAATATGTTAAGTTTTTCTAAGGGTTGTTTATTTGGCTATATAATTTGCATTTATATATGTGAGTATTTATAAATGTACTTGGGGTGCAAGGAAAGAATATGGCTTTTAAAAGTGAGTAGGATCCATTATAGAAGGGGGGAAAAGAATGATGGGTTATAATATGAAAAATTAGAGTTGGCCTTAAAAATACAGGTGGACTAGAATTGGCTTCTAGTGAAAGTTTTGTGACTTTCCTAGTAGACTATGACTATGATGAGTGTGTATTGTGTAATGAACGCTTTGTAGAAAGATTTCTTATTAGACTTTCTACATTTTCAATTTCTTAATTGATTGTCTCTCTTCTGCTTTTCAGTTTGACTTGTTGACCCTCACATGCCTTTTACTCAATTCCTTACTCCAAACGTTCATGAATATTTGCAAGAATTTAATTGATTTGGACACTGTTATTACAAGTGTCAATTCAGGTATCCAAATGAGAGTGATGAGGGATGGCTCATGTGGTTTGAGCTTCTTTTCTAATTCAAGAGTATCCTGAGATCAATTCTCATCATCCGTTATTGTGGCTCATGTGGCTTACTAAACACTAAAAAAAATCAGGTGTTCTGATCAAGTTCATTGAGGCCAGGTTGAGTTGGGTTTATTTTTAAACTTGAGTCCTACTAAATATTATTGTGCCCACACGATTCAAAATTGAAATCGCATAATTTTTAGATCGGGTATGATTTTGACACCTCTAGCTACTATCCACATATAGAGTATTAACTTTGACTAAACTTGATCATCCTATTTAAGAAAATTGATCAATTGTTATTCGCGAATCATGTACATATTTTGGCAAACGTGGTTAGTAAGGCCCTTCGCCTTAAAACATAATATTCGGTAAAAATAATTACAGTGAACTAAAAATAGAAATTATAAGTTCAATTTAGTAAAACTAATTTCAGCTAAGGGTCTGTTCTCATACGTTGAAATATAGTTCAGTTCAATTCAGTTCAGTTCAATTCAGCTCCTAATTTCCTTCTCTTATAAAATATTCATTTCAGTTCAGTTTAGTTCAGTTCAGCTGAGTTCAGTCAATGAGAACAAGCCCTAAGTAAAGATAATTTTTACTCGGTAAGTTTAAAGAAGAAATACTAATAAAGAATCAAAAAAAAATTTAATTGTAGGACTTTATACACTACTAAAAATGAAGGTTTTTGCGACCGTCTCAAACGGTCGCAAAATATAGGGAAAACGGTCGCTAACAGTATTTGCGACCGTCAACGGTCGCAACAAGACGGTCGTAATTTTGATGGTCGCAAAAATTGAAAATTGCGACCGGTTGACGGTCGCAGATTTTTTAGCGACCGTTTTCCTAATTTCAACGACCGGTTGATAAACGGTCGCAATTTTTATTTATAGCGACTGTTTTATAGTCGGTCGCAAAAAAAATCAGATTGCGACTGTCTTGGCGGTCGCAAAAATTATTAAAAAAATAAAAAAAAACAGAATGTACTACCCTACCCAGCCCATCCCACTGCTATACACCCCACCAGAAACTTTTACCACCGCCGCCACCGCCGGCATCTCACCCTTAACAACCTTAACCCCCCACCACCACACTAAACTAACCCACAAAATCTGACAACAAAAATCCAAAACAAAACAACAAAACCCACATTGAACAAAGATCAAAAACAAAAACAAAAACGCACAAAATCAAACAATATATCAAATGAATATTAAACCATTAATAGAAAACAAAAAGAAACCAGATAAAAAATTAACAAAAAATCAAATCTAAAAAAAATATATAACCAAAAAAAATAGAAAAACAAAAATAAAAAATAAAAACAGAAACAAGAAAAACGAAATTAACAAAAATAAAAAAAAAACAAAAAGATCAGAAAAAATATAACAAAAAATCAAACCCAGTACAAAATTAACAAAAATAAATAACGACAATCAAATCTAAAGTGAACAAAAATCAAACATAAAAAATCATGCTTAAACATGAAATTCGAACATAAACCCAAACAGAATTCGACAAAAAAAAATCAAATTAAATTCGAACAAATACCTTATAAACAAGAAAAAGTACCTCAAACCCCGATTTGACTTCAAAATTCATCTCAAATTTGGTTTCATTAGGCCAAATTCGACCATGAAAACTCTAGATCTAGAGTTTTCATAGTCGAATTCCACCTTAAAACCATTAACTTGTTATACCACCGCCTACGAATCGAACCAAGCAAGAGAAACGGATCGCCCTGAGAAGAAGTTGACTCGCCAATAGAGGAAATAGAAGGAGAAGATGAAATAGAAGGAGAAGAGGTTGAAAATTCTGGCGTGAGAAGAGGAGAGAGAAAGGAAAGAGAAGAGAGGAGAATAGGAGAAGCGGCTGTTCAATAATTTAGGGTTAAGAGAAGAAGAGAGAGAAAGAGAGAGAAAGAGAGGAGAAGAGGAGAGGAGCGGCTGTTCAATAATTTAGGGTTAGGAGATGCACACTACATCTATTTTTTTAATAAAAATAATAACGCATTTGCGACCGTTTTACCAGTCGCAATTAGTTGCAAATTGCGACCGTTTCTGAAACGGTCGCAATTAATTTAATTTTGAATTATTTTTCATATAAATTTTATTTAAAAAATTGATTAATTACTTTTGCGACCGTTTTATAGCCAAAAAACGGTCGCAAATCTGCGACCGCTTTAAAAACGGTCGCAAATTTGCGACTGTCTGATAACCGGTCGTAGATTTTATATTTTGCGACCGTTTTTGTGGCGGTCGTAAAAAATCGGTCGCAATTTGACCGAATTTTAGTAGTGATATACTCTAAGAGGAATTGCACAAATCATATCCATAAGCATCTAAACCCCAAGATCAATGCATAACACATAAAAAAACATATAATTGTACCTTTGAAGCGTGATTTTACGTGGGATCGAGCAAGAACAGAGGGAGATAAAGAACCTTAAGCGTGATTCCTCTACTTGGTCCACGGGCACAGATTAAACCTCTAATAATGTTAGTTAGTCGTGATTGAACCCTTCAATCAACCTTCTACGGATAATAGAGACAAACTAACCATGAACCACCACGACGAACACCACGAGCCGCCACCTAGGAGTGCCGACCGTACGGACGTGAGGAGGAGAGAGAGAGGGCCATGAATGAGAGAGAGAAAAGGGAGTTTAGGGTTTTAGGAAAACTAGTTACCTTGTTTCACAATTCACTGGCTGTTAATTGTGTCTCAATTCAACTCGAAGCATAGAATTTATTTATAGATCATATCTCTAAATAAGACTCCATGTCAAGCTCAAAGTCCTAACCCTAATCAAACTACTCTAGCCCAACACTCTATATGGTACGGCATGATCTCATGAGGCCCATTAATGGGCCTCTTACTTGTTTAACCCAATACCCTTGTTGTGTGACCTCATAGATAGGATCTATTATATTGGGCTTGGACTATTTGACTAACCCAAAGTTCATTTATCATATCTAGCAACAGACAATGACAACCCAAAAGAATGAACGTATTATCTCCATAATAATGATCTTTGATATATCTTGTAATTACACTTATAGAAGACATATTTCCTTCAATCTCCCACTTGTTTGAGACAAGTGCGCAATATTCAAATTCCTTAAGTCGATGTGTGTCGATTTGGTAATATGATTGCATCTCATGTCGAGATTATATTAATCTACAAATCATTTCTTGAAACTGAGTTCGAATTACAAAACAAATAATTACTATGTAATCCATTTGCGTACGGCCATGCAATTTCTGAATTCTACCTCTTCAAGGAGCCAAGACACATTCCTAATTAAATGGGTAGACTCAATCTATTCTTGTGAAATCAAAGCTCCCACTCAATTCTTGAAGTAATTAGGAAACATCTTTTATAATCTCCTTTTACGAGTAGACGTTTGAATGTACCTGTAGACACCTAAAAATGTCTCCCCAAAACCAAACCCGATGATGAACAACCTTTCACCGCCACCATTGGTCGGGTTTAGTATTTAATCCCGAGAGTGCTTAAAAATCATGTTTAATTAAATTCGTATTTCTGAATTGTCCATGGATCAGTCTTGGTGTTTGGTAAAAGCATAGTTTTAATTTCAGCCCAAAACCTTTTTTATTTTATTGTTTTATTATTTATTTTTGTCCCAAACCTTTTATTTATTTCTTTTTAATTATTTTCTTAATTTAGCCCAATTTTAATAAATCAGAAAATGGCCCGAAATTATCAATCGACACTTAAAATGCAGAATGAAATTAGGGTTAAAAATGAATTTAGACGGAAAAGTAGGACAAAACTGTCCCGCGTCAGGACAAAGAACCCCGCGACACGGGATTCTTTCCCGTCTGACGGTACAGAATCCCGTGACACGGGATACCTGATGTGACACGGGTACAGTCAGTGTGTTTTCCGCGTAAACCCTAACGCGTTTTCTTCCCCGTTTGTTAAAAAATATCCCGCGTCACACAACTTTGCACCGTGTCACGGGAGAATTTCCCGTCTGATGGGGCAATTTACCGTGTCACGGTACATTTTGCCGTGTCACGGGAAACTGTTCTAGGGTTTCTGTCATTTTAGGGTTCCGTGTGTTCCCTCAGCACTTTTTTTCTATAAATAACCCCTCATTTCTGATGTACGGGGCAGCAAATAATTCTCTCATTTCTCTTCTATGCTCTAGCCTAAACACTAGCCTACCCTTCTCTCTTTCAAAATACCTTCCTTAAGCACTCCAAGGAGTCCGTACTTTACCCGGGGTTCTATCCTTAAACCACGGCGTGAAAGGTAGAATTGTTTGAGGGTTTGGCCCCAGATCAATTCTCATTTAATATAATTTAATTCCGTTTTAATTATTGTTTAATTAATTTTCATTGAAGTTACTAACGCGTTTATTGTTTTTATAGTAGCAAGCAAACAAAATCAAAGTAAGGAATCATGTTCCTTTTATTTCTATTATTTTTCTAACGATTTTATATTGTTGGATTTATTGCTATATTGCTTCCAATATTGATTTTTATTATGTCTATATTTATTGATCACCATATTGCATGTTTAAAGGGAATATGTAATTGAATATCACGACTAATAAGATAATTTGGACAACCGGTTTAGGTTCCTTTTTAATCTTGTTGTTAAATCGAAGTGATCACCAATATTATAGAATTATATGTTGCATTAATATTAAACCAATTTAGCATAATAATAGTTTGGAGCGAATTGAATTTTGTTTGTATGCCTTTGAGATCGCAGGAATGCTTTTCAATATAAGAATCGAGTAGAGGCCAATACAGGCGAATGTGACTCCATGACTCACTTCGTACCATCATCCCCGATCCTCCTTTCGTGGTTCCGAACCATATGGAGTTAGTAATATCATGGATTATGAATGGGGTGTAACCTTCACGGGTCAATCGTTGTTGCCTTCGTTGTCCCTTATTCGTGGTTGCCTTTTATGATCCGTGAACGGTTTACAAGTTCCACAAAAACTTGTTGGCGGCTCCCTACTTTCCTTGTCCCTAATCGTGTCCCTAATCGTTATGTCAATTCCCACTTCCTATGAGTGCCAAGCATATTCACAACATGCTTTTACGTAGGCGCACTTCAAGCGACGCCTACAGTACCACAGTTAAATCAATCATTGAATGGAATCAATGTTCTACTCATGTCAAAGAATTCAACTAATAAAACCGGAAGCTCTATTCTTGAACTTCAAAGTAGGTCTATATTTCGATCATACATCATTCATGCATATCCATGTGATTGACCAAGCATCACTACGCCCCTATAGCACATGAAACTGTGATATCCAATCAATCTTACATGCTAGTCCATGAGTTGAAGTCATTTATGTCCATTTTAATGAATTTGAACTAGGAACTTAAATAATATATGAATATAGTTCACCTGTGGGGGTTTCATTCACCGGGTCATTAACCTGATGAGCCCATCAATTCATAATTATTTTAGACATTTTATTTAATATCAAAACCATGATTAAAATAAGATTGAAACTTTGTTTCAGTTGATGTACATACTTCTGCAAGTTAATGTATTACATATGTAATATATTTTTCTCAAAACATACACAACTTAAATTACATAACTTCCTTCAATCCAAGAATCTTACTATGACTCATACCTTGGTCATGGAAGAGGTTTAGTAAGTACAATTCATGAGACATTCTCACAAATATGAATTTTGCAACTTCTAAATTTTATAATAATATTCATCTACATACACTAAGAATTTACTTTCGTCCTTTCACAAAGGATTATGAATTTCTAATTTGTATTCCAACGTTACATTGGATTTCGATTGAAATCTATCACCACATATTCTCAAAACATGTGAATCAAATGGACGAGTATAGTCCACAACATGATGCATCCTTTGCAAACTTCATAAAAGGCATCACTCAAAACCTTAATTTCATCAACCTCTCTCAAAGCATTGAATCTTGTTAGGTTTATGTGCCATGTTATATGGGATTGAAATTCTTTCAATATAATTTTGAACCTCATAATAATCTTATTACATAAGTTTCTTAACTAAGCTCAAACATCATTCGAGACCTATCTCTATAGATCTTGAATCCCAAATGTACTCATCATTCTCTTCAAGGTTTTTCATACAAAATGCATTAACCATCACTTGACTCTTCAAACAATGAATAATCATTCTTTGTACTAGACCAAGAAGACTGCATAGCTCCCACTAAATATCTTGTACATACAAGACCATTCTTTCATTTTATGAGAATATATACTTATTGGATTAACTCATTAAATTGAAGGTTCTAACTCCTTGATGCTAACTTCTATCCATTAAAGGATCTTTTATGCATCCCTAATATTATTGGTTTTTCAAAATCATTCTGATTGTATCATGTACAAATCTTGTTTCATGAACTTCAAAAAAGTGTTTTGAAATCCATCTACCAAACCTCATAAGGTAGAAATCAATAAAATATCTTTAATAGATCTTTACAACATGACTAATGTAAAGGTTTCATTGCAATCATAGTCATACTATGAATTTGTTGAATCCTTTAAAAAGTCTTTGCTCTGTTTAGAAAACATTTTTCTTTCTTGTCTGTTTTGCTATAAAGGGTCTCACCCAATTAGGAAAATTAATCAAGTGTCATACACTAGCTTACATACTTAGAATCTATTTCAGATTTCCTGGTTTTAAACCATGTGGAATTATAACTTGTCAAATCATCTTCATTACTTGCATAATCACCATGTTCCAAAATCAATATTCTCGAACTCTTGGTCAATATGAAATCATATTTCTTTGGCTGATTCTAGATATGCTAGTCATCATTGTGGGTTCTTTATGCAACAATTGAAACTTGTAAAACAAACTTTGTTTAATATTCAATGAGAAACGACAATAGAGGATGTGCACTTGGAATGTATCACATTCGACACATGGTTATTATTCCCATTACTTTGATGAGACCACGCATTGTCATTTGTAACATGAGGTGAATCATGCTCATATTATTGCTTTTATTCAATTACTTCTCGAATTTCTTCAAGATTTTCGAATTAAAATTTCTTAAACTCTTTTTAGGCTCTTGAACTTTTCGATATTCTTATACTCCCACTTGCCTTTTGAAGAGGCACATATAGCATAGGGTGAACTAACCATGGTTTGAATCATGTTTGTTTGTTGCTTTTCGCAAACTCTTTCGAGATTTATACTACTCCCACTTGACCTTTTGGAAATGACAGTTTTCGATAAGGGCAATGTAGGCGTCGTTTGAAGTGCACCTACGTTAAGCATGTGGTGAATATGCTTGGCACTCATAGGAAATGGGATTTGACATATACGATTAGGTACAAGGAAAGTAGGGAGCCGCCAACAAGTTTTTAAGGAACTTGTAAACAGTTCACGAATCATAAAAAGGCAACCAGAATAAGGGACAACAAAGGCAACAACGATTGACTTATGAAGGTTACACCCCATTCATAATCCATGAGATTACTAACTCCATATGGTTCGGAACCACGAAAGGAGGATCAGGGATGATGGTAAGAAGTGAGTCATGGAGTCACATTCGCCCGTATTGGCCACTACTCGATTCTTATTGTGAAAAGTGATTCCTGCGACCTCAAAGGCATACAAATAAAGATTTAATTTGCTCCAAACTATTATTATGCTAAATTGGTTGAATACTAATTCAACACATTATTCTAATTATTAGTGATCACTTGATTAAATAACAAGATTAAAAAGGAACCTAAACCGATTGTCCAAAAATTACATATTCCCTTTAAACATGCAATATGGTGATCATAAATAATAATAGAATAGACATTAATATTGGAAGCAATTAAACAATAATAATATTAGTCAAATTAAATAATAATAACCCTAATCATGATACTAGCAACATAAAATAAAATAAGTAATTAAATTAATTAATTACTCACATTCCGCGCGTTCCTTTAAATCGCTACATCATGAATAAATTGTTAGTAAATTCAATAAAAATAAATCAAATTGAAATTAAATTAAATAAAAAGTAGAGTTGATTTGGTCCAAACCCTCAGTTAATAATACCATTCATGCCTTGGTTTAAGGACGGAACCTCGGGTCAAATATGGACTCCTTGGAGTGCTTAGGGGAAGTATTATGGAAGAACAAGGAGGCTAGAAATTAGTCTAAAGAGGAATAAGAGAATGATTTTTGGCGGTATAGGGAAAGAGAGATTTTTGGTGCCTCAACTGTAGAAATCAGGTCTGTACTTATAGAGGAGACGAATAAGGGGATGCACGAAACCCTAGAAGAGATAAGAGCCACAGGAAAAACCCTAATTTGCGCACCGTGACACGGTCAAGTCCACCGTGGCACGATACACAATGTCGTGTCGCTGTGTGCAATCTGCCCAAATCGCGTCCAGGTTCATAAGCGCGTGAGAAAACGCGGAAAAAACACGGAAAAAGCACCATGACACGTTAAAAATTATTGTGTCACGGCACAAGGCACTGTTCCACGTCAGATTTTGCCGCGACGCGGCGTTTTTACAGTTAGCGCGGTAATTCCAGTTTTTTACGCGTTTTTAAAACTATGATAACTTTTGATCTGTAACTCAAAATAAGGTATATAATATATCTTTGGAAATATTATCAAGTCTACTTTCCATTCCAATTAGAATCAGATCAGAATCATTTGTAGATTTTAGGATATGGTCGTTTTAGTAAAAGGGTGTCGGTTTTGGGTCGAGTTTAGTGTTTGGCTCATATCTTCTTCGTTTTAACTCGAAATTGGGCTTATGATATACCTTTGGAAAGCTTATTGAAAGACCTATCCAAAAAAAATAATAATTGGATCAAAATTATAGGGCTAAAAAAATCAGTTTTTTCTCGATTTTGTGATGTGGATACGAAAAGTGGAAAGTAAGCTATGGGCTTAGAATTGAGTTGGTTTATTGAATGGAAATATGGATTTAAACTCTCCAAAGATTAATTACTCAACCCGACCAATAATGGAGTTAAAAGGTTGTTCATCATCGGGTTTGGTTTTTAGGTGTCTACAGGCACCTACTTGAGCCATTAACATTTTGTGCTAAGTATGACTTGTGTACGTGGTAGTACCCCGGGCACTTTATAGGAATCAAACGTGTATCAAACGATTTAATGCACCTTTTATTCCTTGCTTTGTAGAAAGATTTTATAAGAACTTTTCTTATTCATATCACATATGAAGCCTTTGCTACATTTTGATTTGACATATGTAGTTTTGTTTAGTTTTGTAGCTCATCTTAAAAGTATATCCCCTGAATAAAGTTTGGAAGATAAGGAAATATGTCTCATACAGATTGATAGTTCCTTTCATAAACACTTCATAAGTTTTCTTTTAAAGTTTGTTAAAAAAACAATTTCACAACTCTTTGATGTTTATCAAGGTCTTGGCTTAAATTCTCATTATTACAATCATATCGCAAAGTTTGAATACATTGCCAAGTAAATGTCTTCACACAAACTTTCATAATTACAATCATATTGTAATGTATTTATTATTTCGTCAAATTGATTCTGAACTTCATACTAGACCGTTTGAACTTTTCAAAACTTTCACACTTATGCTTCAACTAAGCACAGGTGATCATATCATAAATGAAGTTTCATTGTCCATCTCTAGCGTTTGAACCTTTTGTTTTCTTACATCGATATGTATTCGACCTCGAGTTCGCATCATCATTTCTCTAAATGGTGACTTTGAAAATTTTCAAATTAGAATGATATTTACAAATATCAATGGATTCAAATGATATTGAAAGTCCATCCCTTTGGATCTTCCGCATGCAATGTTCATTTTTGTTCGAATTAATTGACATTTTAGAGATAATTTATGATTGGTTTATCTATATCTACCATATAGAATTTTAAAACTATTTAGTTTTGTCAAAACACATTGTGACCCAATAAAGCATAGAATAACATTTACTCTATGTTTTTTTAATCTTCAATGGTTAGTCATTACTAACATTGAATGCGTATGTTTTGATAATGACAAGAATAAATAACATTTATTTAAATCTAGTCAATTACTAGGTAAGGTGAAATATAGGTTCTACTTGTAAAGTTGCAACTTTTGCTTCCAGACTTGTAGATTCTACTTGTGAAATAGCAACATTTTCTTCTAAACTTGTAGATTTATTTCTCCCTTAACAAACTTCTTCATTTAGTTCAACCACACTCTCAATGAGAGAGTACTAAACATGACATCACATGTCCAAGAAGTAGTAATATGCTAAATCAATTTCTATAATATACTTTTCAAATTGGAACATTTTCATTTTTTACCTTCCAGCTGTATGAGGTAGTTTCTAATCAATTGGAATTTGTCCATTTAATTGGAAACATTTGTTGTTCATAACAACTTTTAGCATATAAGTAGTTTTAGGTTTGAAATAGCAACTTGCTTGCATTTCTTTCCCTACAACTTCTTAACGCAATCCTCATATATTCTTAAACCCTTTCCATTTGAGCCACTTAGAACATATTATTTTTTAGGTTCAAAATGATGCTTTGCTTAACTACTTTAAGCACTTTTCATGATTTTGCTAAGTCTTATTCAATCATAATTCATATTAGCGTTTAATCAACTATTTAACTCTACATGAAATGGATGAAGAATAATGTTATTTGATCAACTTTTAATCATAGAAATTTCCAATCACTTTCTTATAATCAATCATAATGAAGATAAGAGATTTTATTGGACTTCTATACTTTTCTTTTGGAGGGTTTGTACCTCCCAACTCATAATATCCTTGAAACATTTTTTAAAATGAGGATGTGTTGGCATTTTACTCAAACGTTTTAAGTTCAATGAAATCAACTTTAGACATGTGATATGGGTTTCTAAAACTTGCCTTTTAGAACCATCTTAGCAACATTAAAATATAGGTTTATGGATTATCTTTTAGTATTTTGAGAACGTTTCTCAACTTTATTTTCAATCGAGTAGATTATATATAATAATAAAATTAGAACAAACCATTAATAAACGCAATTATCAAGGGTTTGTTGGCTTTTCAATTGGAAAAACAACTTCAATATTACCGGGACCTAGATTTATTATGTTGTGAATATTTAGTAAACCTAGCGCCTCATCACAAGCATCAATAAAATCTAACATGCATATAATACATAAAATGCATAAACAAGACATAGCATGGCCCCTAATCCTAGCTAAGAAAACTAATAAAGTAAATGTTCCCACTTGAATATTCATGGATCTCATCCACCTTGTTCCTTTAGGCCTTCACTTCATGGGCTTCTTGGATCAATTGCAACCTATAATTCTACTCTATTCTATCTACTACTTAAATAAAATAAAGAAATTAAATAAAAATTATCGGTACGCATACCATACTAAGATTACAAAAATACATCACGATGCGTAGATTGTATTTAGTAATCTACTGGGCCATTCTAGTCATTATATAGCAAAAATAACATCATATATTATAAAATTCCCACATAATAAATCACTCATAATGCTTTCCTAAACGACAACATCGAATGCTTATAATTAAGGAAACATGGCTCCTAAATATCTCATATTTTAATTAAATAACTACAATTAGATAATATCATATATTATTCATGACCATTAATAAAATATCATATATTTTAAATTAGGCATGACATAGAATCAAATCTTATTTTAATCCTGAAAGATAAATCATATTCATTCTCCATTATTATTGTAGGGAATACTTCAAGCATTACCCCAAACTTGAACCCCACTGTGATCATACACTAAAATATGGTGGCATCCAAAGGGAAGGACACAAGAGCACAAGAGTCGCCAACAAGTTTTAGAAACTTGTAAACCGTTCACGTGGTGAAGGTTACACCCCTTAACGATCCATGAGATCGTCAACTCCAATAGGTCTAGAACCAAGACCGGTGTTCGAGGATGAGGGTACGAATCCAATTTAAAAGAGAGATAACTCGCCCTATAAAAGGCCTCTACTATATTCAATCTACTTGTATTCATGTGCGCTTTCTGACTAACATGCAATCATTATATTAACCCTAAACCTTTTTAATCTATGTTGGTTGAATATTAATGTACAAACTAATCTATTACTGGCGATCACTTGAATTAAAATCATATTAGCCTAAACTAAATTATTGATTATCTTATTAGGCGTGATTTCAAATACAAATTCCCTTTAAACCTACGTAAAAGGCGTGATCAAGCAATAACAACAAATATATATCAAGCAATATAATAATCATCATCATAATCATAACAATCATAATAATAATCATAACCATAATCATATCAACGCTAAAGCATAATAATAGCAAGATCTTAGGCATGATACTAACAAGATTAATAACAAATCCTAGCATGTCACTAAGCAATAAAGATCAAAGCTTTAGCTCTAACATGATACTAACATGATATTGATATGATATTAGAAAGCATAGGAAGCACCCTAAACATGATACTAGAAAGCAATAATAACATCCTAACATGATGCTAGGAATTAATAAATAATAAACATGCTTTCTACAAGAATGGAGCAATAAGACTACATACATTGATGCCTAGTGCCTCTTTCTAATAACAAAATACACGCGTTAGTAAACTTTAATAAAATAATAAATCAAAGAATTAAATTAAACAATTGAAAGAAAGAGTTAAAAAGTTTAGACTAGATTTGGGACCAAACCCTTAGAAAGTATCAACCTTTCACGTCTAGGGCGAAGGCAACTTCGAACTTGCATGGCTAGGTGTGTCTAGATCTTGTGAATGCAGAATTGTGTTTGTAAAAGGGTTGGTTTAGAAAGAGAGAGAGAGAGAAAATCAAGAAATTCTTGATGAGAGTTGATTGTGATCAAGCTTTTTGATGATTTGAAAAAGGGTAGATATGACCTCTATTTATAGGAAAAAAGAGAGTCGAAGAATAAAGAAAAGAATCCGAATTCCAATCGAAATAAAACTCGATGGATAGCAGTTTTTGCGGATTTAGTTTTTATCATATCTTTTGATCTAGAAGTCCAAATAAGGCATATAATATGTCGTTAGAAAGCTCTTAAAGTTTTTTATATCTTTTTCGTTATAGCTCGGAATTAATATTATAATATATCATTGGAAAGATAATTTCAAGATATATCCAACCATATAAAATTTGGATAAAGATTATGAGGCACAAAAATAATATCTGCCTGTCTTTGAACATCTTTAAATTCAAATAGACTTAGGACTTAAAAAAGGAAAGTTTTTAAAAAAGTAAAGTTTTTATTTAATCCAAATTCCTTAATCTTATCTTTTCAAAAAAGGATAATTAAGATATTTTAGGATCTTATAAAATATTATAATTAATCCTAATTAGTTTAGTAATAGGATTAAACTGTTGGACCCTCCACATGATCATTGGGTCGTAGGTAAAATCCATCCAGTTTGAGCCCAGTTTAGTATTTTGGTCATAACTTCCTCATTATTTATCGGAATTGGGCTTACAATATATCGTTGGAAAGGAATTTTCAAGCCCCATCCAACTACACCATTATTGGATCCTTATCATGGACCAAACTAAATTCGATTAGACGTTTTTATAAATAGAGTACGAAAAAGAAATATTTTTGAAAACAGAAAGAAGTATTTTAATAAAAACGACCGCGGCACTAGACTTTTCACACTTTCACTTCATTCGATTATGATTCGACGTGAAAGATATTCATTACTGGGTTTGTTTTTGGGAGACACAAATGGGTGTCTACAATCTTCCTAACAAAACTAGGAGATTTTATCCTAATTACTAGCCAATCAAAAAATTTTAAATCAATTACATCCTAAAATAATTATGGGATAATATCATTATTTAATCAATTATTATCCATATAGAATCTTTTGCTCAAAATCCTAACAAACTTATCCAAAATGAACAACTTTAGTTATGGATAGTTATCAAAATAACAACTTTTAAAATATGATAATATCTTACAAAATAAAATCTTATTTTAATTTTGAATTTTAAATAAACATTTTTTTTAAATTAGGGTCTAAACCTTGGCTGAGCTAGCTGCCTAACCAGGTTACTATCGCTGCCGCAACCAGGCTCACAGCCCAGCCTAAACAGCAGCAGCTGCCGCAGCTAGGCCACAAGCCCAGCCACGCAGCTAGCATGACAGCAGCTAGGACGTGCAATACTTGCATCATCCAGCTACCACCGTGCCCCAAAATGCCTGAGCTGCTCTTCCGTGACTAAGAAATCCGCCCAGCTATATGCAGCTCCTGCCGCAGCCGCAGCCAGGCCGGAGCCTAAACGTAGCCGCAGCCAACCGCGTAGCCAGGCAAAGTGCCCAGGCACCCCTGCTAGCTTGGAGAGTAGCAGCTAAACTATGCAATTGTTGCACATATGGTATGTCATGATCTCGTGAGGCCAAATACCCTTGTTGTGTGACCTCATAGATATGATCCAATTTTATATTTGGCTTTGGATTATTTGACTAGCCTAAAGTTCATTTATCATATCTAGCAACAGACAATGACGACCCAAAAGAGTGAACTTATTATCTCCATAAGATATATAGTGATCCTTGATATATTTAGTAATTGCACTTATCGAAGACATATTTCCTTCATTAATCAGTAAAACTAACTTCTCAGTAAAATTAATTTAAGTTCAATTACGTTAAAATAATTTATGTTCAGAGAAAATAGTTTTAGTTCAATAAAAATAATTTATGCTCAGCAAAATTATGGGGAAAAGACAAAGTCAAAATGGATAAGTCATCAATCCATACAAGTCTACAACCTAAGTGTGTAAATATATTACTTTAAAAACAAATGTAATAATAAAATGGTAAATGAGTAGGGGCATGTTCTGATTTATTGAACTGAGTTGAACAGAGCTGAACTGAATTAAGCTGAACTGGACTGAATTGAAATTAAGCTGAAGAGAACAAGCCTAGAGTTGCATTATTGATAATAATTATGTTACTGAACGCCCAAAAGGGAAACGTAAAAATAGAAAGGGATCACACTAAACAAAATCATCTAGCAATAATTTTTTTTTCTTCAAGTGATTAGCATGGAGAGTACGTGTGATATACTACTCGATCATTTATTTATTTAACTTGAATTTCTCTTCTTCCTTTTACTCTCTGAAGTATGTAGTTCAAATTAAAAAAAATTTGTATGGCTCAAGGAGCTAGCAGGATTACATCAACTCTAGGACCAGCTGACTCATTTTTCATGCCAAAAGATATTACAATAATAAGTACTAAAATAATAGACATATGCTACTATTTTTGTTGTTTGCTTCTTGCTTGTGTAAATCAAACATTTAAATGTTACATGAAGGACATGAAGTCATGAAATGTATGTCATTCTTCATCCAACTATTGCATGCTTATTGTAGACACCCATTTGTGTCTCCCCAAAACCAAACCCAGTGATAAATGCCTTTCACGTCGAACCATAATCGAATGAGGTGAAAGTGTGGAAAAGTCAAGTGTTGCGGTTTAGTCTTATTTAAAATTCTCTTCTCTCTATTTTCGAAAATAACTATATTTATTTAAAAAATTGCCAAACCAGTTTAGTTTGGTACATAATTAAGGTCCAACAATAGTGTATTTGGATGGGGCTCAAAGAGACCTTTCCAACGATATATTATAAGCCCAATTCCGATGAATATTGAGGAAGTTATGGCCAAAATACTAAACTGGGCCCGGTTAATTATTTACATACGACCCAATGATCTAGAGGAGGGCCCAATGTTAATTATTATTCCTAAAATTATTAGGATTAATTATAACTTTCTAGAAGTTTCTAGAAGGTGCCTTTTAATTCTAATATTATTAAATTTAATAATTATTTATTTTAAGATGGACTTTTATTTGGAATAAAATATTAATATTTTATTATTATCATTATTATTATTATTATTATCTTTGAAAACACGTTTTTATATTCTGTGCGGATTCCATAGATCAAGTTGATTAAAGATCGGATTCCGCGTGGAAAAACGCGTCTAAGTCAGACTGTCGCCAAACGACAAGTCTGTCGCGCGACAGAATGAATTTCTGGCGACAGCGTGTAGTTTTATTCCTTATCAAATTCCATACTTTTCCGGATTATTTCCTTATAAATAGGGTCCCAAAACTCCGTTTTCAATCATCATCAATTCTCTCAATCAACTCTCATTAAGAATTACTTAATTCTTATTCTCTCTCTTTCTAAACTAGCTTTTACAAACACAATATTCCGCATTCACAAGACTTAGAATCATCTAGCCAAGTTCGAAGTTGCCTTCGCCCTAGACGTGCAAGGTTTAATATTTTCTGAGGGTTTGGTTCTAAATCTAGTCAAAACTTTATTCAATTCTTTAATTTAATTCTTTAATTATTCTTTATTATTTTCATTGAAGTTTACTAACTTGTGTATTTTGTTATTAGAAAATGGTACGAGGCTTCAAAGTAAGTATATTAGCTTACTCTTTATTTCTTTCACAATGTAGAAAGCATGTTTATTATTGTTTTATGCTTCCTAGTATCATGTTAGGATGTTTTTAATGCTTTTTAGTGTCTTGTTTAGGATGCTCTTTATTATTTCTAATATCATGTTAGTACCATGTTAGGTTTAAAGTTTTGATCTTTAATGCTTAGTGACATGCTAGGATTTGTTATTAATCTTGTTAATATCATGCCTAGGATCTTGCTATTATATTTAAGCTTTATTATGCCTTATCATGATTATGATTGTTATTATGATTGTTCTTATATTATGTTGCTTGATATTTTATTGCTTGATCACGCCTTTTATGCTTGTTTAAAGGGAATTTGTACTTGAAATCACGCTTAATAAGATAATTAATAATTTGGTTTAGGCTAATACGATTTTAATTCAAGTGATCGCCAATAATAGCTTTATTTGTGCATTAATATTCAACCAACATAGATAAACAAGTTAGGATTAATATAATGTTTGCATGTTAGTCAGAAAACGCACATGAATACGAGTAGAACAAAGTAGAGGCCTATTTTATAGGGTGGGTCCTTTCTTTTGTAGATTGGATTCGTACCCTCATCCCCGAACCCTGTTTGGTTCAAGACCTTATGGAGTTGACGGTCCCTTGGATCGTTTTTTGGGTTTACAAGTTCCTAAAACTTGTTGGCGACTCTTTTGCTCTCTTTTTCTTCCCTTTGGAACGCCACTATACTTTAGTGTATGATCACAGTGGGGTTCAAGCTTGGGATCATAATGCTTGAAATATTCCCTACAGTTATATATATTTTTTTTTCTATTGTAAGTTTATAAATATAATCAACGGAAATTTCACCAAATGCCCTTGAGTAATTTTTTTATTCACCAAATACCTATTAAAATTTTCAAATTCACCTTATGCCCTTGAGTTTAACAAAAATGTCACTAAATGCCCAAAAGACTAACGTAAGTTAACTTCATTAGGCATTAAAGCCTAATTATGCCACGTGGCAAAATGTTATTGGTTGTTTATTTAATTATTTAAATTTTAAAAATAACAAACTAATTATTTATAAAAAATTTAAAAAAAAAAAAAACACCCACCAAAGCCCAGCCCCAGTCCCCACCACCACCCCCGCCGGCGAGAGTTGCCTGAACCCCCAACCACATCGGCGCGGATTCCACCTGAATCCCCACACCGGCGCCACCCACCAAAGCCCAGCCCCATTCCCAGCCACCACCCCGCCGACATCTGAAGCCACTCCCCTCCCCGTCGCCGCCCTTCTCCTTCCCAAAACCACTTTCCTCCACCCTAAAACCCTACCCACAACTCAAAAACACCTATCTCCCCTCCCGATGGTGCCCAGCTGGCGCCCAGCCAGCCCCTAAACCCCATCCTCAGCCAACAAACACCTTAAATAAACCCTAAAATCGAAATCCCCAAATCAAAACCCTAGATTTCGATTTTTGGGGTTTTGGCGTGGTGGTCCAAGGAGGGGGATTGGCGGTTTGGGTTCGCCATCGCGGGGAGGGGGTTCTTGGACACCGGCGGTGGGGTGATTTTTTCGAGGGAGAGGGGAGTGGGTTTTTCGATTGGGGGGTGTTTGGTGTTTGTCGCGATGGGAAATAGAGGAGGGAGGGGGTTGTGGGTAGGGGGATGGAATCTCCGGTCGACGGTCGGCTGGCAGGGGTCTGGGTTGATGGAAAAAGGGAGGTGGCTTGGGTTTTTTATTTTTAAGTTTTTTTTTATTTTTTTATTAAGTATAATTAAATTTAAAAAATTAAAAGAGAACCAATCCCAGCATGCCACGTGGCCCGTTAGTCATTAAGGCTATTTGGTGACATTTTTGTTAAACTCAGGGGCGTAAGGTGAATTTGAAAGTTTTGATGGGCATTTGGTGAATAAAAAAATTACTTAGGGGCATTTGGTGAAATTTCTGTATAATCAAGGTATGTTACAAACTAAGTAAAGATTCACTAAATTACCTTAAGGAGCCTTATTATTAGTTTATTACTCGCTCCTCTGCATGCTTATAATGTACATATACTTTTCCATCTATCTTTATTTTTTCGCCCATTATTTGGCTATTCACGGACTCCAGGATCCAAAAATATTCATCGCTACTATATATTATAAACTAATATGAAATATACATATTCAAAATATCGAAAATAAATAATACTCATGCCATTCCGAATTTAGCGTCACCTATGATGAAACATTGACTGTAATTCTCATTAACATTTATAAAATTGTTTTTCAAAAACCAAACTTTACAAACTATGACTGTAATCTATACTAATCTATTAAAAGGCGTTCCCAAAAACGTCTATACGCTATGTAAACCCCTCATTTCACCACGTCACTTACTCAACTTCTTATTATGCCTCATGAACACTCCATATTGTCTTAATTATATTTAAAAAAATATATACATGGATGAGAATGTTTGAACATTTGACCTCTTGGAAGAAAGGTTATTGTTTAACCATTTAGGATAATTATCAATTATGCTTTAACCTTGCACAATAAATAATATAATACTACAAAGTATGGAAGACACATACTACATATAAACTATTAGATGCTCTTATAAATTAGCAGTTGCACAACTAATATAAAAGTAGTAATTCGGGGCAACGCCTGGGCTACCCACTAGTTTCTCGTTAATATCTTATCTATGATAAAACATTGTCATATAAGGCTCCACCACCATCCTTATTTAAAAGTTTGTAGTAGCATATTAGTAGTGAAAAATGTCTCATCACAAAATTTATGAGTTATATTTTACGAAAAAAAAATGGTACATTTAAAGCTAATTAAAAACTACATATGGAGTAGAATTTTTTGGCATAAAATACCTAGTAAGGACCGATTTTAAAAATAACTACCTCGTAAATGTTTTATTTTTCCCCGAAGAAACTACACTATACACCAAAAATGTTTGGGTAGCACTACCCACGTTTTCTGCCCAAAACTTTCGTATTTAGGTCTCACTATTTTTTATTATATATATCTTCCAATTTCTTTGTTTTATCTTCATTTTTAAAATTATTAATCCCTATTCTTGGTAACTAAAACCAAAAATCAAATTTAAAATACTTCAATTTTCATTGATTTGCAATTGCAAATGATGTTACTTTATAAATTTTTGAGGAATTAGGTTTACAAATTTAAAAATTTAGATTTATCAAATTGCGCTAATTAAAATAAGAAGAATAAGTGTGTATAATTTGTGAAATTATTAGGGTTTTTAAAATAGGAGTAGAGGATGGTTCTCTAATTAAGGTATAAATCAAATTAGGGGTACTTTAATATTACAATTGACATTTATTCTTTACTAATTTGGGGAATTTAAAATTATTAACTGATGGATTAGAGTTTACCAATATTTTGGTGATTAAAGGATTAAGTTAAGATACCTCAATATTGAATTAGGGTTAAATACTAGGGGAAATAGAGTTATAATTTTGGATAATATTAATGGGTTTTTAAATTTGGAAATTAAGGCAACAATTCAACTTATTTATCAGGAACATAATTAATTTATTTCTGCAATAATTAGTGTAAAATCAAACAAACGAGATCAATTGTTAGTGGGTAGTGTTACCTAATTTTTGAAGGAACAAGAAAAAAGAAACCTTTTATAGGGTAATGTTAGCTCAAATAAGCAAATCTTCCCAAAATGAGTTGTGATTAGGTAATTTTGGAGGGTAATTGATTCTTCAGTATATATTATACTGCATATCATAATGTGATTTGTTTTATTTAAAAATAATTAATTTAACTAATTCATTCTTATTAAAAAAATCCATTTTTCACCGTCGGCCCGCCACTTTCTCTCTTCATCTGTCTGACTGCTGAGCGTCCCCCCACATTAACCCCTTTCTCTCCCTCCCTCACTACCCCTTTGTTTCTCCCCCTTAGCTGCAAAAATTTTAGGTGGGGTTGGGCTGGTGGCTGGGAGGTGATGGTTGGGAAATGAGGGTGGTCTGGTGTTTGTTAGATAGGTGTAGGGAATATTTCAAGCAATATGATAACCCCAAACTTGAACCCCACTGTGATCATACACTAAAGTACGGTGGCATTCCAAAGGGAAAGAAAAGAGAGCAAAAGAGTCGCCAACAAGTTTTAGGAACTTGTAAACCCAAAAGACAATCCAAAAGGACCATCAACTCCATAAGGTCTTGAACCAAATAGGGTCCGGGGATGAGGGTACGAATCCAATCTACAAAAGAAAGGACCCACCCCATAAAATAGGCCTCTACTTTGTTCTGCTCGTATTCATGTGCGCTTTTCGAATAACATACAAACATCATATTAAACCTACCCTGTTTAATCTATGTTGGTTGAAATTAATGCACAAATAAAACTATTATTGGCGATCACTTGAGTTAAAATCAAATTAGCCTAAACCAAATTAATAATTATCTTATTAAGCGTGATTTCAAGTACAAATTCCCTTTAACAATCATAAAAGGTGTAATCAAGCAATAACAAATAAAATAAATAATATATCAAGCAACATAATAATAAGCATAATAAATAACCATAATAATCATAATATAGTCATAATCATGATAAGGCATGATAAAGCTTAATAATAATAGCAAGATCCTAGGCATGATACTAACAAGATTAATAACAAATCCTAGCATGTCACTAAGCGATAAAGATCAAAGCTTTAAACCTAACATGGCACTTGTTTCGGGGTTTTTTGTGAACTCCTCGGATACTGGTCACGTTCTCCTGGCAACGAGACGTGGACACCTGCAAAACAATGAATATTCCGTTTATCGGAATATTCGCCTCCGACGATCAAGTTAGAGATCAGAAATCGAAAAATCTAGAGAGAGAAAGTAGAGAGAAGTTGGAGCTCTTTAATGCTCTATATTTATGTTATGTCACCATCCACCCCTCCCATCATAAATGAATAGGGTATTTATAGGGGTGGGAACATGTACCCCTCTAGGGTTTATGCCCTAGAATTTCGTGACATGATTGGCTGCGCAATCAGAGGTTGCCACGTGTCATGGGGGGCGCCGTTTTACGACTCTCAGGGGTTTCTCGGGATTTGGGCCTGAGGTCATCAGGGCCTTTTTCTCTTTCTGATGTTGTATTAGGGCGTTTTAGAGATGGCTGACATGTGTCACCCTGACAGGTGGACACGTGTCTCACTCTCATTGGGTCACGTGTCGCCTTTTTACTGGGCCACGTGTCACTATGAGATTAGGCCACGTACCTGGGGTATTTTTACCCTAAACATTTGCCCCTCAGAGGGGGTGGCTCGTACACTTACTGGCCACCTCCTCTGAACTTGCATTCTGGACGTCCTAGTACTCTGGGTTAGGTTTGCCTCCCATCTGCCCTGGACGTCCATATACTCTTGATTCAAGGCTCTTTTTGCTACATGGACGTCCATATATTTTGCTCTGTACGTCCTCGTAGTCTGGAATGATCTTGGCTTCTTGCTCATTTGGACGTCCATACTTAGTACTGGACGTTCTCGTACTCTGAGAGAGGCTTAACCTCTGAGTTCATTTGGACGTCCACTTACTTTGGGATGGACGTCCTCATACTCTGGGAGGAGTTGATCTCCTAACTACCCAAAGCGGCCACAGCAATGAGGCTGGACGTTCTGATACTCTGGGAGGAGCTTATCTCCTAACCACCCAGAGCGGCCACAGCAATGAGGCTGGACGTTCTGATACTCTGGGAGGAGCTTATCTCCTAACTACCCAGAGCGGCCACAGCAATGGGGCTTCCATGATTTCAGACGTACCCTCCGGCTCTTTAATCATGCTGCGTACGTCTGGATCGTCTGAGTTTTCCGGTCAATCTTCAAGAACTTCACCACCACCTTCAAAGTTTTCAGAACGTATAAAGGTAGGCCGTCTACATTTTCTCTTTTACTTTTACTTGTTTTCTTTTTCTTTTACTTCAATTCTGGATCCATACTCGGCTTCGTCCGACTCTCCTCATGAGGCCGGCCGTTCGCCTGGGACTGAGGAGTCTAGAGTGGACAGAGAAGAGTTGTCTCCTCCTTGGAGTGAGTCCATGTCTGATGTGTACATACTCACCCCCACTTATTCTTCTCTGTCCCCTCAGGCAATGGCAAGAACAATGCGTACGCGCGATCTTCATGCGGCCAGGAACCCAGACGGTAGTCTGGTTCACCCTAGGGTCCCTTATGACCCTAGTAACCCAAGTACAATGGTGGAGACTGACTCCACCACCCAAACAATGACCGCCTCCACTGGCTCTCATCACTTGGCCGTGGAGGTCACTTCTTCCTTCGAGGAACGCCTACAAGCTGAAGGCGCCTCGTCCGCACCTGCTCCGGAACTTAGGTTCCCTCAATTTGCCAGTTCAGTCATGGATGGGGCCGAACTGGTAGTCTGCAAAGACAACCCTTCCAATCCTGGGGCGGACGCTTCTGGTTCGTCCGTCCCCTCTTCTTCTCAACCCCTGCTTCAACTGGGCGGGGCGGACAGACCCTTGACGGGAATCTCAATCAGAGAACCGTCCGTCCTGCCTATTCGCAGCGCCCCTCCTTCGGGAAATCAGGCGGACGCTGCCAAGGACAACGGCAAGCGTCCATTAGTTGAGGAGGGCGTTCCTTCTTCCATGGGCGTACAAAGCTCAAGAGGCCGAAGCTCGGCCGAGGCAGCAGACCTGGACAGGGTGCTGTCTTCAGAGTTTGGGAGTGCTCCTTCTCACCAAATGGAAGAAGAAGAAGTTGAGAAAGAGGGCGTGGGTGAGACGGCCGAAGGTGAGGCGGCGGCCGAGGAAAACGTCGCCAACATTGACAACTTCAGGGACCCGTACGCCTGTACGGTTGGGGAGACGGCCCTGAAGTTCCTAAAAAAGGATTTTGAGAAGTACAAGGAGTCCCTCCATTTGGGGGAGGGATTCGAAATACAAGTCCCCGGAAAAGCCATTGATGTGGCTACCTGGGATGAGGAGAAGCCGCGCAAACGGGCGTTTTGTGTTTACAGGGCCGCCTTGGATGTGGGCCTTCGCTTCCCTCTTCATCCATTCATCCGGACAATTCTGGACGAATACGACATTGGCCTCTTCCAACTGACGCCAAACAGTTGGTTGAATATTTTTGGGTACTTAGTGACGTGCATCTGCAAGGGTTTCACGCCAGACTTTATAGTCTTCTGTGAGATGCACTCACTTACTCGGCTGGAGAAGGATGTGGATGGTTGGCTCATCTTGAGTGCAACCAGGGATTACATGGTTGTGATCGACCGTGTCAGCAAATGGAGGGACTGGAAGCACCGATTCTACCGCATCAAAACTCAAGATGCGGAGTTCAACCTCCGCATGAACAAGTGCCGTCCGGATCCCATTCAGCTCGGACGCGGGGACCATAAACCTTACAAGCCGCCCATCCATCCAAGCCACGAACACCAGCTTGAGTACTTCAAGGTCAACCGAGTCAAGCGGGGTAACAAAACTGAACGTGTCCCTAGCCATTGGGTTCCTCTTGCCAATTGGCTTAGTGACACTACCTTCATGTCTGCGTACGGGCTGTACCAGAACATGCCCCAAGGTGGACACTTAGATATATAAACTTTTTGTACGCACGTAGAGTTTTTAGAAAAATATTCTAACATTTTTGCTTTTTTCTCTTTGCAGCGGAGGCGTATGCTATGCTGGACTCGGCCCAAAAAGGGGAAGTGGAGATGTCCGAGGTGGACCTGGCCAGATACAAGGCTCGTTTCAAGATGTACGAGCAACTTAAGGAGGTAAACACTTAGTTTATTTTTTGAATTTCTCCTTCCTCATTGTGTCCGTTCTGCTATATTGGGAGGAGCCTGCTTCCTGAGTTTGCACGGACGCTTTACGTCCGTTCAAGCATGCTGGAAGGGAGCTCCTTCCCCAATTCACACGGACGCAAGCATATACTTTGCCTTGTAAAATTTTTCTAACTTTGGTTGTATTTTTGCAGTCCTCCTCTACTTCGAAGGCTAGGAGGAAGCAGCCGGCCACGCCCACTCCTGATGCGAACGCATCCAAAAGGAGGAAGACGGTTGCTTCCAAGACGTCTTCACAAACCGCGGCCAAGGCGAAGTCGCAGACTGCTACAACGCAGTCTCAAGGAGAACAACCCCGGCTGACACAAAGCGGAGCCTCCAAGCCCGTGGAACCTGTTGCTGATCAGGTCCACGATGAGTCCGTCCCTTCGGACGGTGGGGATAAGTCAACCCTAGAAAAAATGACCGGCCCCTTCACGGTTGCGGGGGTCGAGATAGTCAAAAAATCTGACTGGCTAAATGCCAGTCAGTCGGCCAGCGATGCTGATGCTGGTCGTCTAGAAAACGACGAGGAGGCCTCTTTGCCGCCTCCTCCCATCAATCTCTCTCCTCCAAGCTTCTCTAATGGTTAGCCTTTCTTCTTTCTTTATTTTTGTACATCTTTATTTACTTGCACTTGTAAATTTTAGCTAACTCTTCTTGCACGGTCGTCCGCAGATATATCAGAGGAGATGCAACTGAGGATGCCCGGCCAGTCACTGACTGGTGCGGACAGGAAGGCCATGCGCGAGGCCATGGTTCGCGCGGTCCCCCAAGCGCAGCGTGACAAGCTGCGGGGGATCAATGAGGGGTTCCTCGGCCCCATGCTTAACTGTAGTGCCGAGGTACGCTCCTATTTTATCGCATTTTCCTTTCCAACACTTAGTGTATTTTCTTGTTATTTGACTAATTTTCCTTCTACTGTCCGCAGCTTTTCCTCCGCTTGAACGCCTTCCTTGACTGGAAGGACAAAGAGAACGAGCGGTTGAAGCAAGCTTGGCTCGAAATCAGGAAAGCCGAGGATGCTGTAACTGGGACGGCCGCCGTCCAAAGGGTACATTTTGAGACCCAAATAACCGCGCTGTCCGACAAAGTGGTGCGGCAAACAGAGGACCTGGTCAAACTAGGCAAGGCACTCGAACAAGAGTCCTTGGCCAGGGAGGCCTTGAGGGTTGAAAGGGACGAGGCCGTCCTGGAGAAGGAGAAGTGGAGGTTGGGCTTCGAGGCGTCTGAAGCCTTGAAGAATGAGTTGAAGTTGGCCCAAGCCAACCTTAAGTCTGCTCTAGATGAAGCGGACGCGCTGAAGGTCGAGGTTGAGACCTTAAGGAAGTCCATTGCGGACTATGAGGAGCAACTTAAAACTCCTCGGCCACCCAGCGCGGAAGAGATCGTCCGCATTGAGCAAGATGCTGAAGACAGACTTAAGGCATACTTGTTCGATGCCTTTGACTTGATGGTGGACGAAGGTGAAGCCGCCTTTTATGAGGAACGCTTCAAGAAGCGGCTTCAGTACGTCTGCCTCAGAGAAGAGGCAAAGAAGGCCGGCATGCCTCCTCCTGAGCTGGTAGTTACTTCCCCCGAGTTCGGAGAGGACGGGGATGAGGAGGAGGCGGACGACGGGGCTGCCAAGGCCGAGGACGCCAAGAATGCGGAGGAGCCTGCCAAAGATAATACGGCTAAGTAGAGCTCAGGTCCTCCAGCAGCCGTCTGCTCAGCTCTCAAGCTTTCCTTCTTTTTTCAGCTTACTTTGTACTTAGCTTATTCTGTACTTCTCTTTTTTTTGTTTTTAATTTGAAGCCGCCTGTTAGAGCGGTATTGTAAACATTATGGCCGCCTTTGTGCCGCCTTTGTGCGGTCTTATTAATGAAAATTTTGTCCGCCTTTGCGCGGTTCTTTCACCTTTGTTTCATACTTGGCAATTTTTTGCAATTTTGCGTTTTTTGAATGATTTTCGTACGTCTCAATATTATGCCTTTTCGTACGTTCCTCAGCTCCATAGACCAAAAAGAATGGAGTCTCCCCTGTAGAACTCTTTGTTGTTGTCCGTATGGACCATAGCACATTGACCAACTCGTCTGCCCATAGGCCGCCTGCTTTTTCAAGCTTGCGCTTGATCCCATTTGAAATCAACTTGTTATAGGCCTCAACTTGACCATTGGCTTGTGGTCGGCCGACTGAGGCAAAACAATGAGTTATGCCCTGGTCCCCCAACCATTCCTTGAGTTGGCGCGTCTCAAACTGAGGTCCATTGTCGAACACCATTGACTGAGGTACTCCATACCGAGTGATTATGCTCTTCCAAATGAAGGCTGACACATCCGTCCATTTAATGCCCCGGACGGCCTCAGCTTCAACCCATTTAGTGAAGTAGTCTACTACCACTAGTACATATCGTCTCTGGCCGGATGCAGGAGTATACGGCCCCAAAATATCCATGCCCCATTTAGCAAAAGGAAGCGGACTACTGATGGCTGATAGACTATTTGCTGGACGATGAATGAGGGTCGAAAATCTCTGGCACTTGTCACATTTTTTCACCATTTTCATGGCGTCCGAATTCAAGCTCGGCCAGTAATAACCCAAATGTGTCGCTTTTTCAGCTAAGGCTCGTCCTCCAATATGTGAGCCACAATGTCCCTGATGAAGGTCGTCCAACACTTCATGCTCTCTTTCAGGAGTTATACACTTAAGGTAAGGCTTCACAAAGGCTCTTTTGAATAGTTCCCCATCCTTCATCTCGAACCAGGCCGCTCTCCTCTTCATTAGCCAACTCTCTTTTGGATCGTCCGGATGTATTCCATCCCTTAAGTAGGAAATAATTCCATCCATCCAAGTTGAACTTCTATCTATTATCTGAACGGGCTCGGCAGCAATGCTCCTTTTCTCCTTTACTTCCCAAAACACTGATCTTGGAGTATCACATGATGCCGAGGAAGCCAATTTGGAGAGGGCGTCCGCTTGATGATTCTCTGAACGAGGAACTTGTCTGAGACAGAAATGTTCTAGGCTCTCGGCCTCATCTTTTACTAGCTGCATGTACTTCATCATGGCCGGCTCCCTGGCTTCGAAGCCACCATTGACTTGGTGAACTATTAGCCGGGAGTCCGAGCATACTTCAACTTTGGTTGCCCCAGCCGCTTTACACATCCTTAGGCCGGCCAACAATGCTTCGTACTCAGCTTCATTGTTTGACGCTTGGAACTGAAATCTCAACGCGTACTCATACTTGTCTCCCTCAGGAGATTCACATATAATATCAGCGCCACACCCGGTCGCTGTTGCACTACCATCCACAAACACTTTCCAGACTTGGTCCCCGGTCGGCTGAAGATCAGGCCGTGTCATTTCAGCCAAAAAATCCGCAAAAGCTTGCCCCTTGATTGCCTTCCTTGGTTCAAACACAAGGTCAAAACCTCTGAGCTCCAAGGCCCACTTGAGCATGCGGCCACTCGCCTCTAATGTTGAGAACGGCTTCTTTAAGGGTTGGTCTGTATAGACCACAATTGAATGTGCCAAAAAATACGGCCGCAGCTTCTTTGATGCCATGTATAAGGCCAGGCCAAAGTTTTCAATTGGGGGGTACTTAAGCTCAGCATTATGAAGTACATGGCTGATAAAATATACTGGGACCTGATGGCCGTCCCTTTCAGCAAGAAGGACGGCACTTAGAGAGTGTTCAGAGATGGCAAGGTAGATGTATAGCTTCTCATTCCTGAGCGGACTGACGAGGCGAGGCATATGCAAGTGACTCTTCAACTGTACGAATGCTTCCTCGGCCTCCTCCATCCACTCGAACATGGCTTTCTTCTTAATGGTTTGAAAAAAGTAACGGCACTTATCCCCAAACCTTGACAAAAATCTTCCAAGGGCTGCTAAACAGCCGGTCAGTCTTTGCACTTCCTTGATTTTTCTCGGAGACTTCATGTCAAGGACGGCTTGAATTTTTTCAGGGTTGGCCTCAATTCCACGTTGATCAATCAAAAATCTGAGAAACTTGCAGGACTCAACACCAAATACACACTTCTTTGGATTTAACATCATCTTATGCCGCCTGAGTTCGGTGAACGTTTCTCGTAGATCCTTGAGATGGTCGGCCGGCTCTTTTGACTTGACAATCATTTCATCAATGTATGCCTCCATGTTCCGGCGAGCTGGTCTCTAAAGACTGTATTAACAAGCCTCTGAAATGTAGCAGGGGCGTTCTTGAGGCCGAATGGCATAACTTTGTAACAATACAACCCCTGCTCGGTCACAAACGCTGTTTTCTCTTGATCTTCTTCCCACAAAGGAATTTGGTGGAATCCGGAGTATGCGTCCATAAAACTCATTAGGGCGTGTCCGGCCGTAGAGTCAACCAAACGGTCAATCTTAGGCAAGGGAAGCTATCCTTAGGACACGCCTTGTTCAAGTCTGTGTAATCCACGCACATCCTCCAAGTCCCATTCGGCTTTTTCACAAGAACTACATTGGCCACCCAATCTGGGTAAAAGCACTGCCGAATGAAACCGGCGTCCAGCAACTTTTTTACCTCTGCTGCGGCCGCCTGATTCCTCTCTTCTCCGTGATTTCTCTTCTTCTGCCGGACAGGCTTTATCAGAGGATTCACGGCCAGCTTGTGCACGGCCAGGTCAGGACTTATTCCTGGCATTTCACCAACTTCAAACGCAAACACGTCTTTGAATTCTCTTAACAGCTGGACTAACTCATCCCCAAGCAATCCCAAGGCTATAGTGCCAACACTAACTGTCCGTTCTGGGTGGTTGGAGTCAAGCACTATATCCTGGTGGCTGCCGGCCGGCTGGGGCCTCAACTCATCTGGCCGGCCGACAGTCATTAATTGCTAGACTTCTTCTGCCCTGGCTGCCTTACGCTTCTGGCCGACCTGGTATGCTCGGAGTGAGGTTCCTTCTTCCTTTGGCTCGGACAGTTTTCGGCCGCGCGCTGTTGGCTTCACGGCCAGCTGATTACATTCCTTAGCCATTCTCTGACTTCCTTGGATTGTTCCAATTTTTCCGTCCGACCTTTCAAACTTCAACAGCATTAAGTGAGGCACTATAACCGCCTTGGCTGCATTCAGAGTGGGGCGACCAAGGATGACGTTGTAGCCGGTCAACTCTTTAACAACAAGGAAGCGGACGACCATGTCTCTCCACTCTCCCTTCTGCCGGAAGCGGATTGGAAGATCAATCCGTCCGACCGGATGAATGACATTCCCCCCAAATCCTACCAAGGGGTGAGTGATATCCTGGAGAGCATCTTCTGGGAAGCTTAAATTCCTTAGGGAAGACAGGCTGATGATATCGGCCGAACTGCCCGTATCAATCAATATTCGCCCCACCTTCAAATTTTCTATCTTCATGACAAAGACCATGGGATCATTGTGCAAAGCCCTGACCTCTCCATGGTCAGCCTCACTTATAATCACTTCAGGAAACGGCTCGGCCTTAACGGTGTCCGTTTGCATCACATTTGACAAATTTCGAGCATCCCGCTTGATTCCTTTCATGGTAGGGCCGCCTGAAGCAAAGCCTCCTGATATCGCGGCCACAAAACCTGAATCAGTGTTATTCCCATCATCTTCCTTGTCATTTTTCTTATCACTTTGTTGCTTTTTCTCGGACGTGTTGTCTGTCCGTTTGAAGGTGAATTTGGACTTGGTCACATAGGGTTTCAGCAGACCCTTGTCGGCCAACTTATCCAACAGCCTCTTCAGATTGATACACTCGTTTGTGTCATGACCTACATCCTTGTGGTAATGACAATACTTGTTCTTGTTTCTGTACTGAGCCGAGCCTCTCAAAGGCTGAGGTTTCTCAAACTCAAACTTGTCTTTTATCTCCATCAAAATGGAGTAGCCATCCTTGTTGAACTCATACTGGGGCTCGTACGTCTTGCTTTTCTTTGACTTGGGTTGCTTGTCATCAGCCACCCAGATTTCTTTTCTTTTGTTTCCTTCTCTCTTTCGGCCGACCGAGTCTTGCTGAGAAAATTGCTTCTTCTCAGCCCCCTTGGCCGGCTGTTCTAATTTGGTGAGCGAACAAAAGTCCGCGGCCTCAATATAGGCTTCGGCTTCCCGCAATACACCTGCGTATGACCGAATCTTTTTTCTTACCAAATCAAACTTAAAACCATTATGCCTTAATCCCCGGAGAAATTCTGAGTAAGCCATTTCGTCCGGAAGATTATGAATTTGGGCTAGAACGGTCGCTCATTCCACACTCAATCAAACACATTTATTAACAAACACCTTACAAACCAAGCATAATGACAAGTAAGAGTTCGGTCCACAAGGAACGGGATATGGTTGCTAAAGATCTTAACACTTAAGCTAATTCGAAGTCAATGGTGAATTGGGTTTCGTCAAGTAGACAAACAAACTATGGTTCTAAATCAATGGATTAAAGACACTAGGGAATGGGATCCACTCAACCAAGGCAATTAGGCAAACGGGAGTAAAATAGACAAGCTATAGCAAGGACTATATGTAAAATCAACCTCATGCAATAAGAAAACAACTCACACAACTAAACTTAGATTCCTCATTAGTCTAGCAATAGATGATACATAATCAAATTACAATAAGTAATGACATACTCGATTTACACTTCCATGTCAAATTAGGCACATCATGCTATCAAGCTCCTAAGTCAAGGGTAGCTAATCCTATCATGAAGAACTAACAAGCAATCTCATATAATCAATTTAATTGCAATACAAACATCAATGTTTCTCCCATATTTGCATAACTAACCCAAAAGGTTGAGCTTCACCCAACCCCTAGCAAGAAGACTACTTACAACTCATATTTATAAACATGCAATCAACAATTAGGGTTCTAACTACTTCAATAATTGGGGGAAAGTGGTTAACGATCGAAATAACTATCATCCAATAACAAATTACCAAGAACTTAAGAAGATTTAAAAGACATGCAAAAGCAAATGAAATCAGAAATTAAGTAGAAAAAGGTTGGAGAAATTACTAATTGAAGCTTGAAATTGAATAACAATGGAGGAACTTGTCTTCTACAATGATTGAGATTGAGAATTCCAAACTAATAATTGAAATCTAACTAATGATTTGAGAGAATTTATGTTTCTACAACTACAAACTAAGAGGAAGCTCTGAAAACTTGGATTGCTGCACAATTGAGCAAAAGGGGGTATTTATATGACCCTCAAATAAAAAAGACGGAGAAAACAAGAGTCGGGTACGGCTACAGGGGCGCACGGACGTGCCAGGAGTGGCACGGACGTGCAGCCCTAGTGGCACGGACGTGCCTCCCTAAGCACGGCCGTGCAGAATCGGGCAGTAGCACCAACTTAGGCCAAGTGAGATGCACGGCCGTGCATCTTCTGGCACGGACGTGCTGACTGACTTGCACGGACGTGCTTAAACCTTGCACGTCCGTGCCAAATCAGGCAGTGGCTTGACTTGGCTGGGACACTCCTGCACGGTCGTGCAGGTCATGGCACGGCCGTGCAGGGTCTTCTAAGCCCTTTTCTTCACATTCTCTTCAGTTTTGCTCCTTTGTTACGGCTTCTAAACTTGGTTTGTTATCCATATGCTTCAAATCATCGGTTTTTTGGTCCTGAAAACTCAACAAAAACACTAAAAACCCGTGAAGCAAGGGATACACAAAAATTGAATGAAAATAGGATAGAAAGTGAACCAAAATGCTAACATTTCAAGTAAACAAGGTTCAAAAATCACCCTAAAATCGTATCAAATAACAAGTTATCAAATCCCCCCAAGCTAAGTTTTTGCTAGTCCTCGAGCAAAACAAACATGCCAAATCAAGAAGGAAGATTACTTGCTAATGATCAAACCAAGGAGAGAAAACACAAACACAAATCCGCATGGCAAGAACCATAAACACTTTTAGCACAAGTGAAAGCAATTTAAACCCCTAAGTCACCTAAGAGGACGAGTTTTTATCTCATGAGGGTTTCCCTTGAGCTTAACCCAAAACTCACACAAACCACACCAACTAACATAGCACATTGTTGCTCTCAAAGTGGTCAAAACACACAAAACCAATATTTTTATTGCCCAAGTTAACTCATCGGGATACAAAACACAAGTAAGACAAGTGAGCAACTTTCAAGAATTACCATTCATACAAATGTGCACCTAAGTTGGGGGTAGAGAGGCGAACTAAGCAAGGTTGCACTAGGATACTTCGTTATACCTTTTACTAGTTCATTAGAGCACGTCTAGATATTCCAAAGTTGCAAAGCCCTTTTTCGGAGCTTTTTCTTGGTTAAATCTTTGGACGTACGAGCGTAGTCCTTCATTCTTTCCTTGGACAATTGTGGCCAAGTTGAGACTTGTCTTTCTTGGTGGGATGTTGTATGAGAAGTTTCCTACAAACAACAAACTGAGGGTGGTAAAACAATTGATGCATCCGGCTGGAAGGCTGTTAAACCAATCCTGGGCCACCCCTTTGAGAGTGGCCGGGAAGCATCTACACCATGTAGCATCATCTACACTTTGCAAGTACATCAAGTTCCTGTACGAGGTAATGTGTTCCTCTGGGTTGCCCGTACCATCATAGGCACCCACTAGTACACTCTTCACTTTTGCTGGTTGAGGGGACGCTAGTATGTCTTGCGAAAACGGAGGCGGCTTATCTCCCAAATTCAACAAACGCATTTGCCAATCGATGGGCTGAGGTTGAGCGGACGTTCCAGCCAGGTAGGGAGCTTGGCCGAACATCTGACCATAAGGCCCATATTGCCCAAAGACTTGGGGAGTTGGCTGTATCAACCCATTGAGTACTTGAGGGGGCTGATATTGTAATGGCTGAACTAGAACGGGAGTGATAGTATGAGCAGCTTGACTCCTGCTGGAAACGGCCGTGTTGGTGTATTGGGAGAAAGATTGGTTGGAGACTTCATCCGGCATGGTTGGGGTAGAGGCCGTGTCAGAGTATGCGGCCCTCTCCCTTTGCCTGTGCCGAATGTAATCCCTTGCGTCTTTGAAACGCTGTGACGGCTCAGTCTCAACTCTTGTCGGCTGTCTGCCCCTCCCCCCAGCCGACTGTGTTTTCGCCAGCAGGCTAGAGAAGTTGGTCCGTGGGACTCGGGGAGACCTTCCATGCGGACGGCGGAATGGGGTGTTACCAGCATCAGTTGTGTTGGTCTTGTTGTTGGCTTTCTTGGAAGTGCCTCCTTTCCCCTTTTGCTGGGTAGCCGTCAACTCCTTACGGAGCTTAGTCAGCTCGGCCATTAGGGCAGCTGGGGTGACAGGAGGTTGCTCGGCCTCTTCAAATGAGGTAGTCAAAGGATTGCTTGAATGTATGGTAGTACGTATGTCTTCTACATATCCGTCCTCGCCTGGGCGAGGACCAGTATTAGGTGTCTGACCATCTATTGCCATAACGGACGAGTATCCCCACAGACGGCGCCAAATGTTTCGGGGTTTTTTGTGAACTCCTCGGATACTGGTCACGTTCTCCTGGCAACGAGACGTGGACACCTGCAAAACAACGAATATTCCGTTTATCGGAATATTCGCCTCCGACGATCAAGTTAGAGATCAGAAATCGAAAAAGCTAGAGAGAGAAAGTAGAGAGAAGTTGGAGCTCTTTAATGCTCTATATTTATGTTATGTCACCATCCACCCCTCCCATCATAAATGATTGGGGTATTTATAGGGGTGGGAACATGTACCCCTCTAGGGTTTATGCCCTAGAATTTCGTGACATGATTGGCTGCACAATCAGAGGTTGCCACGTGTCATGGGGGGCGCCGTTTTACAGCTCTCAAGGGTTTCTCGGGATTTGGGCCTGAGGTCATCATGGCATTTTTCTCTTTCTGATGTTGTATTAGGGCGTTTTAGAGATGGCTGACATGTGTCACCCTGACAGGTGGACACGTGTCTCACTCTCATTGGGCCACGTGTCGCCTTTTTACTGGGCCACGTGTCACTATGAGATTAGGCCACGTACCTGGGGTATTTTTACCCTAAACAGCACTAACATGATAACATGATATTAGAAATAAGTAAAGGCACCCTAAACATGATTCTAGAAAGCATAAAATAACATCCTAACATGATACTAGGAATTAAACATCCTAACATGATACTAGGAATCATAAAACAATAATAAGCATGCTTTCTACATTGTTAATAAAATAGGGAGTAAGCTATTCTACTTACTTTGAAGCCTCGTACCTCTTTCTAATAACAAAATACACAAGTTAGTAAACTTCAATGAAAATAATAAAGAATAATTAAATAATCAAATTAAAATCAAATTAAATAAAGTTTTGACTAGTTTTGGACCAAACCCTCAGAAAATATTAAACCTTGCACGTCTAGGGCGAAGGCAACTTCGAACTTGGCTAAGAGATTCTAAGTCTTGTGAATGCGGAATATTGTATGTAAAAAAAGCTAGTTTAGAAAGAGAGGGAGAAAGAAAGCATATATTGCTCAAGAGAGAATAGAGAGAATTAAGGATGAGAGTTGATGATTGTGAATTGATGATTCTGAAAACAGGGATTCGGACCCTATTTATAATGAAAATAGTCCGGAAAAACATAGAATTTGATAAGGAATAAAACTACACGCTGTCGCCAGGAATCGACTCTGTCGCGTGGCGACAGACTTTTCGTTTGGCGACAACCTGTATTAGCGCATTTTCTTCACGTGGAATCCGATCTTTAATCAACTTGATCTACGGAATCCATACAAAAGATAAAATACGTATTTTTAAGATAATAAAATAATGTTTTACTCCAAATAAAAGTCTATTTTAAAAATAAATAATTATTAAATCTAATAATATTAGAATTAAAAAGAACCTTCTAGAAACTTCCAGAAAATTATAATTAATCCTAATGATTTTAGGAATAATAATTAATATTGGGCCCTCCTCTAGATCATTGGGCCGTATGTAAACAATTAACCGGGCCCAGTTTAGTATTTTGGCCATAACTTCCTCATTATTCATCGGAATTGGGCTCATAATATATCGTTGGAAAGGTCTTTTCAAGCCCCATCCAACTACACTATTATTGGACCTTAATTATGGACCAAACTAAACTGGTTTGGCTATTTTCAAACAAATAGAGTTATTTTCGAAAATAGAGAGAAGAGAATTTTAATAAAACTAAACCGCAACACTTGACTTTCAACCACTTTCACCTAATTCGATAATGGTTCGACGTGAAAGGAATTCATCACTGGGTTTGGTTTTGGGGAGACACAAATGGGTGTCTACAGAAGCCCCCACTTTGACTAAGTTTGGAGAAACGAATGTTTCGAAAACGAAAGTCAAAGTATCGATAGGGACGGAGAATGATTCAAAACATTCTGCGATTCCAAATCATTCTTATAACGCCGATACCTGCAAACTAATCATTAGTTAAACAGATAAAAGAGTTAAGAAACGCGTATCTTGCACCGTCGAGCACACGTCTCTAGAGTAACCGTTTTGTTGCATTTCATTTTGACGACCTTCTACAAACTAAAGAACGTCATCTTGCTGTTGTTGATGTTCACTCGTCTCTGAACAATGGAGTCTTTTTTGAGGAATGTTCACTTGTCTCTGAACAATGGAGCTTTGAATGATATGTCCACGCGTCTCTGAACAAAAGAGCTTTGATAGGATGCCCACGCATCTCTGAGCAAAAGAGCTTTGAATGATATGTCCACGCGTCTCTGAACAAAAGAGCTGTGATAGGATGTCCACGCGTCTCTGAACAAAAGAGCTTTGATGATATGTCCACGCGTCTCTGAACAAAAGAGCTTTGATAGGATGTCCACGCGTCTCTGAACAAAAGAGCTTTGATGATATGTCCACGCGTCTCTGAACAAAAGAGCTTGATAGAATGCCCACGCGTCTCTGAACAAAATAGCTTTGATGATATGTCCACGCGTCTCTGAACAAAAGAGCTTGATGATATGTCCACGCGTCTCTGAACAATAGAGCTTGATAGAATGCCCACGCGTCTCTAAACAAAAGAGCTTTGATGATATGTCCACGCGTCTCTGAACAAAAGAGCTTGATGATATGTCCACGCGTCTCTGAACAATAGAGCTTGATACTTGAATGTTTGTTGCGATCGTTCGGTTGGCTGCGAACAGGAACTTTGCTGAATGGTTGTATCCTGTAAAAATCAAAAGAATTGCCAAAAGACTTTGCTGGTGTTTTTCTTAGGGTTGACCTAAGGCTTGATGTGTTTCTTAGGGTTGACCTAAGGTGAATGATTGACTTGAGGTTAACTCAATGTGACTGACTGACTTGAGGTTTACCCAAGGTGAATTGACACGACATGACTCAATGTACATGACTCGTGTGTGGTGTGCGACTCGAAAATGCAAAAAAGAAAAAAATTTCCGTCATTTTTGTGGAGGGTACCGACTTTCTCCCGAAAAAGAAAGACGCGAAAAAGAATCGAAGTGTTTGATGGTGCATGTTGAATGAGCTTAATCAAGTATATGCATTTGATACTATCCCTCAAGGTACAAGGATTAATTCCTCCTAAACTATCTTAGTTGACTCGATTATGAAGTATTTAGGTAACTTAGGCACGGAGGCTAAGTACTTCATACTTTGATACAATGATGATTATAAGTGATGAGTGATGTGTGATATGACAAAGCATGCTTCAACGTTATGTTAAGATTTCATGACAAAAGGTTCCTAATTGGAAGTCTATTTGGTCATGTATCTGTGATGTGTGTGAAAGTGACACTAAAGTTGAGCTGCAAAGGCTAAGTGTATGGAAAAGTATTATTTGATAAGAGTCAAATAATGATGACTCTTAAGCTAGGTAGGCTAATGATGTAAGGATTAAGCCCCCAAGTCTAGCTCTAAGTAAATAGGGATGAGCATTGGAGATCCCTTGACATGATCATGGTGTGAGTGTGTGAATGTGAAAATGAATGCATTTTTATTATGGCCGCACCTCATTGTGAGGTTGCCTACGTATCCGTTAGGAATCAGGCCAAACGTAGCTCTAGCCGAACCTCGCACAAGTGTATGTATACCTCAAAAGGTCTTTTTAAGGGTTGTAACGTGGTTAGGCTAAAGGTTAGAGAAGAAGGGGATAAAGGCTCAAGACCCTAAATAAGCCCCCAAGGTGTGCAACCTTGCTTTTGAATCTTTGTATTTTTTTATGCTTGAGGTTTTCTCTCTTTTGAGCTCTCTTTTATTTTTTGTTTGCTCTTCTATTTATTTTGCTTTTGCATTTTTATTTTTATAAGTGTGGACAATCCCGATCATGCGGTCTATCACTCACTTGGCATTCATGTTTCTCAGGCACGGTACCAAGCACTCGATAAGAAACGCAATATGAGACATGTTCTTATCAAAGACATTTTCATATCAAAGACATTGGAACACTTGCCCTTTTGTACACTTTTTTTATTTTTATTATTTTGAGATCACTCAAGCTTTTGTAAATTGGAAATTGCACAAGTTACACACCATCCCATCCCAAGGTTAGGTAGATATGGGTAGAAAAAATGAAAGGTCTATCGTTAGACGAAGCTCAAAGTGGTTTGTCAAGAAAAGGATTATATTTTTGAAGGGTGAAAGGTAATATGGCTACAAGGGGTGCCTCAAATCATTGGTATACCTTATGCTTAATTAGGCGATTTTTTTTTTACACTGCAATGCAATGATCATATGCAAGAAATTAAAATGCTCATTTTATTAAAAGGGAAAAAAAAGTAAATAAATTAAAAAAAAAAACCTATGTAATAAATCTAAGGTAGACAAAGGGTGCCTATGCTAGACTTATTGGGGAAAAGAATAATAATAAAAAAAAAAGGCTACGAAATCTTGTTGTTGAAGCTCGCCTCTCATCACTCAAACTTCTCGTTGACTGGAGGTATAAGAAGCTTATTATTGTCAATCAAATATTGGATGGCCTCCTTTAGCTTCCAACAGCTCTCAATAGTATGACCCCTGCCCTGGTGATACTTGCAATATGCATTGGGATTCCAGCTAGCCGTCCTCCTTTCGACAGGTGGATCCCCAAACGGTCCAATGGGAGTTATAAGACCTTTTGCATGTAAACGATCAAATGCGGTGTCATAACTTATACCAATAGGTGTGATGTTTCTCATTTGTCCTCGTTTGTTCATGGCAAGGATCTCATCCAAGTCAAATGTGCTAACGTTATTTGAATGGGTAGTTTTGGAAGAAGAAGGATTGTTGTTCTTCTTTCCTTTCCAGCCACTGTTATTATTGGTACTATTTTTGGCCTTCCTGTTGCTAAGAGGAGTATGAATGTGATTTGAATTAATGAGGTTTTCCATAGTCCATTTTTCCCGTGGCTTAGGAGCATTGAATTCTTCATTGAATCCTTGGTGAGAATTTTGTTCGATAACCATTATCCGACTTGCTAATCCTTCTACCACGTTCAAGAGCATGGCAATGGCCTCTTGTAGTTTTCGAACGTCTTCTTTTAAACTTGACAAATTTTCCTCGATATTATCTAGGAAAGTCCCTTCGTCTTCCTCAATCATGGCTACTTCATCAATAGAAGTTATACAAGTCATATCGATCATGAGCTTACCTACAGGTGTGATAAGGAGTGAAGGATCGAAGGATGTTTGATCTTCTGTGATGGCTAGAATCTCGAAAGTTTCATTTTCATCAATCAGGTCCTAAATAGCTTCTTTGAGTTTCCAACACTCCTCAGTGTCGTGACCCTTTCCTTGATGATATTTGCAGTGTTTACTAGGATTCCACTTAGGTGGCCTGGCTTCGGGAACTGGGTCTTTGATAGGTCCTATGGGCATGACCAGTCCTTTGTGGTGTAGTTTTTCGAAAGCTGTTTCATAACTCATACCGAGTGGAGTGAACACTCTTTTTGACCTTTGGATTCGCTGCTTAGAGGTGTTCGTAGCATGTACTTCGTTAATGGGAGAGGAAGAAAAGGGATGGTCGTTCTTCTTTCCTCTCGCACTATTATCTTTCAGAAGGTCATCTTCAATGTCAATACCTATATTATACACAGCCTGGAAAGTATTCAAGTTGTGTTGGTATTTTAAGTGCTTTGCATATTTTTCTTGAAGGTTCTTGATGAACATCCTGACAGACTTTTTTTCACTAGGTACTTCAACCATTTTTGCAGTGGTTTCCTTCCATTTATTAAAGAAGGAAGTGAAACTTTCATTTTCTTTTTGCTTTAGAATTTCAAGCTCTCTATGATCAGTTTCAATTTGAATATTGCATTTATATCTTTCAATGAAAGCACTTACAATAGACTCCCAACTAGAGGTCTTTTCTTTATCAAGTGAAAAGTACCACTGTTGACATACAGCTTCTAAAGACAAAGAAAATACAGAATGAAAAGCTTTCTTGTCTATCTCCTTAATATTCATTATAGTTTCAAATGCTCTTAAATGAAAGTAGGGGTTATCCAGAGGCTTAAATTTAGGGATGTCGTTGGGATTGAACTTCTGCGGGAGAAGGTCCTTATCCACTGAGACCCCTTGGGAGCTAATCTCTTGGAATCTAAAGTCGTTGGACAGCTTGCCCAAGCTTTCCTGGATTAGGTCCATTTGTTTCTGTTTTTCAGGATTACTTATTTGCAGTGATAAGTTTTGTAACATCTCAGCCAAGTTGGCTACCTGTCCCTTGACCTCATTAAGTTCTTCTTGACTAGCCATTGCCTTCTTAGCTTTCCTTTTCCTACCGATTGGTTTGTCAAAAAGTAAGACTTGAACAAAAGTGTTGTCCTTGATTAAACACCCTTCCTTTCTTTGACCAGGTACTGTAGAAAGGGAAATTAGGGATAAGTTTTATACCAATTATCTCGACTCAAGCTTTATTCAACATGCAATAGATGGGAAAAGATTATGAAAGAACGAAGGGAATGATATGTGTGGAGAAAGAATGTAGTGAGTGGGAAGATGATGGAGATGGAGAAATATGAAAGAATTAGGAATAGAATGGACCCCCAACTCAAATGACGGAGAAACGACTCATGCATGAACCTAAGACACGGTCATGGTGACATGTACAAAGTGTGTGCTAAGACTAGTGAGTTTAGGTGACATGTTAAGACTTGTGTCATGACCATGTGGCTAGACTATGTGACTAGACTCAAGCAAAGACTAAATTAAGACTTCACGTATGCATTAAACTGGACAGGCTGTGGTATTTTAGTCATAAATTTCAATCCGTGACTCTGATTGGGACGAAACCAACTCCAAATTAAAGATAAAACTCGGGGCTACAGATCCATAGGTTATACGACTCGTGGTTCTTCCTAGAACTCCGGCTATGACCAAAACAAGTTGACGCTTGTGCAGTATACGGGAATAAAAATCCGGGTTGACTAAAAAGAATTATGACTCGATTTTAGGCTTGTTCATTACTTCAAATTAATTAATTAATTAATTAAACAAATTCCTTTAGTCATTGGTCAATTTATTTAGTTTTGATCACAAGTCAAACAAACGGTTAACACATATATAATATGCACAAACAAAGATGCACAAGTAGTTCACATAGTCACAATATGATGAGTTTGCAACCTAACCATGGCTCTAGTTCTCTAAAGTTCAAGGATATGGGTTAAGTCAAAAAGGTCCATGGTTATGAATCCATATGCATTGCACACAAGCCTGCCGTGAGGGTTGGAGCGAATGGACGGGACCCCGCGAGTTCGTGATGAAATCGAACTCGACTCCATGGTTTGGTGGATTCACAAACTTTGCACGTACCCAAATTTGAACTTTGCACGTGATAGTGGATTATTCCATTGGGCAGGTGAAGCAGGAACCCCCAGAGGGTTATTTCCATATGTAGAACACATATGGGTTTAGAAAAGTGAGAAAAGGACTCAATCAATAAGCAAAATCAAGCTAACAATGCTAGAAATGGTCAAAGCAAGAAGGCAGACCCCTGGCTCGGTATTGGAAGAACTTGGCGCCAGACTACAGGGACTGTCGCCGCAAAAAAGCCTCTGTCGCTTGACGGGCGACAAGCCCTGTTTTCTAGACGCTAGTTCCTACATGCCTTGGCAAGTTTCTGTGTTCTTCGAATTTTCCAGATTTTGCATCATCTTTTCGATTCTAGTCATGAAAGATATTTCTCAAATTTCCTACGTGTAAAATTCCTATGGATTGACTCATGGGGCTCTCCCATGAGGACCTTTTAATGCATATGACAATAATGTTAATCAAATCACGCACATGAAATACTTAGAATTTTTCGAGTCTCATCCGCTCATTCTAAATAATTGCCAAAATAAATTTCAGGAATATAAATAGAAATCCTCCCCAGTGGAGTCGCCAAAAACTGTAGGGAATATTTCAAGCATTATGATAACCCCAAACTTGAACCCCACTGTGATCATACACTAAAGTACGGTGGCAATCCAAAGGGAAAGAAAAGAGAGCAAAAGAGTCGCCAACAAGTTTTAGGAACTTGTAAACCCAAAAGACAATCCAAAAGGACCATCAACTCCATAAGGTCTTGAACCAAATAGGGTCCGGGGATGAGGGTACGAATCCAATCTACAAAAGAAAGGACCCGCCCCATAAAATAGGCCTCTACTTTGTTCTGCTCGTATTCATGTGCGCTTTTCGAATAACATACAAACATCATATTAAACCTACCCTGTTTAATCTATGTTGGTTGAAATTAATGCACAAATAAAACTATTATTGGCGATCACTTGAGTTAAAATCAAATTAGCCTAAACCAAATTAATAATTATCTTATTAAGCGTGATTTCAAGTACAAATTCCCTTTAACAATCATAAAAGGTGTAATCAAGAAATAACAAATAAAATAAATAATATACCAAGCAACATAATAATAAGCATAATAAATAACCATAATAATCATAATATAGTCATAATCATGATAAGGCATGATAAAACTTAATAATAATAGCAAGATCCTAGGCATGATACTAACAAGATTAATAACAAATCCTAGCATGTCACTAAGCGATAAAAATCAAAGCTTTAAACCTAACATGGCACTAACATGATAACATGATATTAGAAATAAGTAAAGGCACCCTAAACATGATTCTAGAAAGCATAAAATAACATCCTAACATGATACTAGGAATTAAACATCCTAACATGATACTAGGAATCATAAAACAATAATAAGCATGCTTTCTACATTGTTAATAAAATAGGGAGTAAGCTATTCTACTTACTTTGAAGCCTCGTACCTCTTTCTAATAACAAAATACACAAGTTAGTAAACTTCAATGAAAATAATAAAGAATAATTAAATAATCAAATTAAAATCAAATTAAATAAAGTTTTGACTAGTTTTGGACCAAACCCTCAGAAAATATTAAACCTTGCACGTCTAGGGCGAAGGCAACTTCGAACTTGGCTAAGAGATTCTAAGTCTTGTGAATGCGGAATATTGTATGTAAAAAAGCTAGTTTAGAAAGAGAGGGAGAAAGAAAGCATATATTGCTCAAGAGAGAATAGAGAGAATTAAGGATGAGAGTTGATGATTGTGAATTGATGATTCTGAAAACAGGGATTCGGACCCTATTTATAATGAAAATAGTCCGGAAAAACATAGAATTTGATAAGGAATAAAACTACACGCTGTTGCCAGGAATCGACTCTGTCGCAAGGCGACAGGGTCTGTCGCGTGGCGACAGACTTGTCGTTTGGCGACAACCTGTATTAGCGCATTTTCTTCACGCGGAATCCGATCTTTAATCAACTTGATCTACACAATCCATACAGAAGATAAAATACGTATTTTTAAGATAATAAAATAATGTTTTACTCCAAATAAAAGTCTATTTTAAAAATAAATAATTATTAAATCTAATAATATTAGAATTAAAAAGAACCTTCTAGAAACTTCCAGAAAATTATAATTAATCCTAATGATTTTAGGTATAATAATTAATATTGGGCCCTCCTCTAGATCATTGGGCCGTATGTAAACAATTAACCGGGCCCAGTTTAGTATTTTGGTCATAACTTCCTCATTATTCATCGGAATCGGGCTCATAATATATCGTTGGAAAGGTCTTTTCAAGCCCCATCCAACTACACTATTATTGGACCTTAATTATGGACCAAACTAAACTGGTTTGGCTATTTTCAAACAAATAGAGTTATTTTCGAAAACAGAGAGAAGAGAATTTTAATAAAACTAAACCGCAACACTTGACTTTCAACCACTTTCACCTAATTCGATAATGGTTCGACGTGAAAGGCATTCATCACTGGGTTTGGTTTTGAGGAGACACAAATGGGTGTCTACAATAAGGGTGGGGGATTTTCTTACAAAAATTATTACTTCCTTTGTTCTTTTTTACTTGACCTATTTCTTTTATCACGCTTGCCAATGCAAAACTTTAACGATCAATAACTTTAATTCTCCATAAATAAAAATTACAAAAGTTATATATTATGATAGTACTTATTGAGACGAATTCAAAAAGATCTCACATGAATATGTTTTTCCTTACATACTATTCACAAAAGACAATCAAAGGAGGAATGGTGAATTGTGTAAAAGTCAAAGCGGGTCAAGTAAAAAAACGGAGGAAGTAATAAAGAAGTGGAAATTAAAGTGACTTATTTGGTACATTGTAGGTAATTTGGCCAATTTTCTTTCTCAAAAAAAAAAAGAAAAAGAAAAAAAAAGGGCCAATTTTATTTATAAAAAAAAAAAAAAAAAAAAAAAAAAGATCAACTCATTATAAGTTAAGGTTTGCTTATTTTTGACAAATTTATCATTTTAAAACTAAGCAGAATATATCTATATGCACGTGATGCGTGCTTTAAGTTTCTAAATTTATATATACTGTCAATTTTAAAAGAGTTAGAACATCTTAGAATTTTTAGGTAAACACCACTATCATATCCCTTAGCTTATATAATAGAGATTTACGAAGAAACTTAATTAATAAATTGTGGGATCACTATTTATTGCTAATTAGGCTCCTTTCTAAATATGATTAATTATTATAGATTAGTTTTCTATTGTAATACTTCCTCCGTTTTCTTTTAGATACAACACACCCTCCAGCACGGTAATTAAGAAAGGTGGGGTTTACATGATATAATAAACTCTAAAATAGGATGAGTGGTTGTTAGGAGTGTGATTTAGTGGGCCATGTGCTTTAAATAAGGGAAATAGTATAGTTTTTCCCTAAAGTAACTTTCCTTTTATAGTGTGTTGCAAGTATTGTGACATTTCCTTTTTAGGGAAGAGTTGCAAGTAAAAGAAAACGGAGGAAGTATAAAAGAATGACATTATCAGCCTAGTAGGGCACAATACCCTCCCACTTCAACATGATCCCACTACGGAATTTTCTAATAAAATTTCTATTGTAATATAAAAGAATGACATTATCAGCCTAGTAGGGGCACAGTACCCTCTCACTTCAACATGATCCCACTACTAAATCTTCTAAAGGTGTCATTTTACGTTTACCCCATACCTTTTTATTTAATGGATCATGCTAACAAGTGTCACGGGGGAGTTTGAAAACTATTTAAAAATTTTCTAAAATGGTAAAAAGTAGTTTTTGAATGTGTTGAGCCCATGAACAACCCACATGTGAACATTCTCTTGTCTCACACTAAGGGCCTGTTCACATTTACTGAAATGAACTGAACTGAACTGAATGAAGCCGAACTGAATTGAACTGATTTGAACCGAACTGAACTGAACTGAAATGAATATTTTATGAGAGAAGAAAATTAGGAGCTGAATTGAACTGAACTGAACTGAACTGATTGGAGCTGAACTGAATTGAAATTAAGTAAATATCAACATGCCCTAAAGGGGGAGTGTAGTGGTAATGGAATCCCACATTAAAAGAATTCAAGAGTTACCACCACAATATAAGGCTAACTGGCTAAGGGGCTACTCCTCCTATTGCCATATGGTTTTTGGGATGGAACCTCCTTTGGTCTTGTGAAGTGGACTCTCTCTCTTGGTTTGTGGGTATGACCCAAGCCCGTATTTAACATGGTATCAGAGTCAAGCCCATGATCTCACGATTGAGGCCTTATATTAGGCCCAAAACTATGGACAGCTCACATGTGAGGGGGAGTGTTGAGCCCATGAACAACCCACATGTGAGCATTCTCTTGTCCTTTACGAAAGGGGGAGTGTAGTGTTAATAGAATCCTACATTAAAAAAATTCAAGAGTTACCACCACAATATAAAGCCATATGGTTTTGAGGTGGAACCTCCTTGGTCTTGTAAGTGGTGGACTTGCACTCTCCTGTGACGGGTGCGGCCCAGTTGCGTTTTTAACAGAATGTATGCCAAAATCATGCTCCAATTGTTGTAAGTAATGTTTATTTCAATTAATAACTCTACCTTTTAGTCATCTAATCTATCGTTTAGTTGTGGCCTTATTTAACATTATACTCACATGTTTTATCACAACTGAGCCTCGAATCTGAATTAACCCAAAAGGTGAAGCAGGTGGGAACACCCAAATAAAACATGTTTTACCACTTATTTTCTCCTATTCTTCTACTTAATTACGTTTAAAAAAAAGTTTAACCTAAAAAGCCGATATGAGACAAATTTTAAGGAACGAAGAAAGTAACTCATACTTTTAGGAGGCAATGGAGCATCTAGTCAGGAGATGGCTGCCTTGCTTCAAGAGTCCAACTCAATCCCTAGTAGTCAACTAAGGAATATTCAAAATGTGGCAATGAAATGAGTGCTATTTCTTCTATCTGAGTTGTCTTTCTCCCTTTTAAAACTCTTAAAAGCAACCCCCAACTCCACTCTGTAATTGCCAATTACTAGCTCACCCAAATATTCAGGAGAGAGAGAAAATATTCAAAAAAATCCTCTGTTTGCAGACAAAAATCCCTTTTGTTTGCTAATAATGCAGGTATCACAAAATTCAAACAATACCCATTTTATTTTTGCTATTTCTTTCATTTATTTAGTATTTTATTTGAATTTTTTTGATTAAATTTTGCTATTTTTTTTGTCAGACTACAACAGTTAAAGTTGGAAACTTGTCAGATCTAGCAACTGAGAGAGAAATTTATGAATTTTTCTCATTTTCTGGTGAAATTCAACACATTGAGATTCAACGGTTTGTTCTTTTTTTTTCTAAATTTGGATTTTATTAATTATTAATTAGTGGGTATTTCTTGTTTAACTCTATTAGTTTGTGGGTGCAGTGAATCAGTTAACTCAAAGACTGCATTTGTTACATTTAAAGAAGAGAAAGCTCTTGAAATCGCCTTGCTGCTATCGGTATATTGTATTTCCTTATTTGCATAGTAATTTTGAACTTCATTTAATATCTGTTCTATATTTGTTTTTATTTTTATTATTATTTTCTTGTTTGTTTGTAAAACAAGTTCAATTGTAATTTATTTTTAATTAATCAGTTGAGGAGGAAAGGGATAATTTGAACTCGTAACCTTTAACCGCGAATACTGAAGAATGTAGACTGTATTGTGGAGTTTAGCTGATATGTTTTGCTTAATAAGGGTGCACATGTTTGTATAGTGTGGCGTCTATTGAAACAAAGTGAGTGTTGTACTTAGTCTAGTTAGTAGTTACTCAATACTCATGTCTTTGTTAAGTATGAAGACGCGGAGTGTTAACATCGAACAAATAGATGTAGGTTATTATTGATCTTAATGATTTGGAATTGTGGATGTACTATCTGACTGCAAATGTAGGATCACTTATGAATTATGTATAGCCCTGTGGCGTGTGCAATGTGGCGAACATTCTTTTAAACTGAACTTGGCTTTGCAGTAGCCAGTTAAGTTTTAATATACTGGCATTAAATTCTCTTTGGGGTTAGTTGGGTGGAAGTGACTTGAGCTGATGATTAGAGACTTGATATGTCAGCTGGAAAGGTAACCTTAGAGGCTTTGAGCTCCTTTCTTGGATTTCAGACTGTAATATAATTTGCCAGAGGAGAATTGATATTGCCCAAGTACCTGAACTAGAGCTTTCCTGTTCCCTGAAACACAATTGAAACAAAGTCTGTTACCCTTTCCTGTCTCCTCAATGCTCACACTCAACTTGAAGTATCCGTTGACAGTCGAGTTGTCGAGGCTGATAGCCATCTTCTGCTTAAACTTAGAAGTCTATGTTGTGTCTAAAGCATTGTTGTCCTGTTGATCATGGAGTTTGCAATTTGGCAGTGTCAGTGTGTCACTTTTGATAGTTATACTTCTTGGTGATGTGAGTGACCGTAAAACTTGTGCATATATGGCTAAAAGGTTTGTGAATTTTCATGGATTTGAAATTTGCATTACCACATGCTGATAATGTCTACCCTTAGTGTACCTCAAATTCTAGATGAATAGCTACCAGGAACAGTGGTGAAAGGGCAGGCCTATTAAGGGTCAATCAGCGAGTCATATAATCTTAACATTTTATGATTAAACTTACCATTTTAAGGCACGGCTAGCTTAAATAATTATAGATTCCGCATATAAGTTAATCAATGGGCTATAAGTAGAATTTAGTATTATACAATTAAACTATTCTCCTTATAGTGGAAATTTTCTTCTTCAATTTTTGTAAGCTATTAATTTAGCTTACAAAACTTAATAGTCTGTTATGTTGAACAACTTAACCAGCCTGTTTAAGTATACTAAATGGTTAGTAAGGAGAGTTGGTATTTTTATTTGTATCAATAGACATGTTGCCCAATTGAGCTTCCAGTTGGATACCTTTTTAATACGTGCAAGGGGTCTTCAGAGGTGTTTAAGTATTATGATGCACTTATAAGCACCTTTCTTTTATTTGTAGACCAGAATAAGAAATTTACTTGAGTTCCTATGAGCATCTATGTGTTGATATTCAATATTATGCTGGTATTATGCATCAATAATAATAATAATAATCTTCTACTCTTAAGCTGTAAAAACAATTTAATGACAATGCCATGATCCATGGATTCCTAAATATATTCTGTGGCAGGGTTTGAGGTTGTCAAAGAACTTTGTTTTGGCTAGCAAATTTGAAGTGAGATCCATATTGATTCACCTTTAGAGGTGCTCTTGTGCTCTATTGCCACTTCGCTGTGTGAGAACTGTAATTAACTGTTATTAGACTTCAACTCATGTTCTGCTCCCCCTTGTATGCACCTTTCCATGAACCTATACTAGGCTATGCTGGATGCCTTAACCAAAGCCAAAGCAAAAAGCAATGATCTAATTCTATTCTGCTATGAGGTCCTTGACTCCTTTAGTTTTATGCAATTAAGCATGATGGAAAGAGGTGAACTTATTAATTCCTGCACCCAATTTGATTTGAATTACCTCATTTCCCAATGCGTCCACTTTTTGCTTATATATACTGCAAAATGCATGTCAAGATTCTGGTTTAATTTTGATATCACTCCCAGACTTTTTTTATTTCTTAATCTTACAAAAGCTACAACTTTGCAATCGTGCAGTAATAATAAAACACAGTCTGCTAAAGTGTTATTGGATTTTGTATCAGTGAAAGAACAAAGACCTTTTCAGGTTATAAACACTTATAAGAGGAACCAAACTGTTGGGGAAACCCAAAACACCATAAGAAAGGATTTTGTGGTTGCACAGTTCATGTAGTTGGTGGGATAGAGATCAAGTAGCCTTTCAGGCTGCTTAGACAAATTTATCTTTTAATGCTTGTTAGAAAGTACTTCGTATGTGTTATTTTATTCAGAAACTTCACATACTTGTTACTAGAAAGAAAGAAATAGGGTGAAGCTTTTGCTTGGATGGATGAAGGTGGCCAGCCTTTCCTTTTTTCCATTTTGTGTGTAAGTGCTCGAGCTGGGAGAGGAATTTTATAGTTTTTATTTAGTAAATAGCTCTAGTTGTACCGGCAATTTCATAAATGCAATCTTGTCTAAGCTTTACCTGATTGACTAATTGGTCTTACCAAAATAATTAGATGGTTATCCAAGATATGTTGTAAGAATCAGCTAATAGCACTTAATCACTAATCTAGTTGTTGTACTCACGCATTGCACAAATACATTGTATATATATGTTTTATTCTTATAGACAGAAAAATTCATTCCTATGCTATAACAAATGGTGTAACAAATGGTGTATTGGTTTTCAAAGTTCCAATATAACAAGTGATCATGAATATTGGATGGTATTCGAGGTAGAGTTAAGGATGACATTTGTGAGAATTTTGTTCCCGTGTGTTTTTAATTGATTATTCTATTTCTTTTTGCATATACAGTACACATCACCTTTTATATTCGGCTTGCTTTTAAAAGTCATTTACTCTCCTTGAGTTAATTGATGCCTTGATGGTGGAAATCATGAGCATTTGTTGGGTTCTCCACTCAATGAACATTAGGTGATTGTGTAAATTTAGGGGGCATCCTGGGTGGACGGTAGCCATCGAAAGATAAGACGCACCATGTGGTTGGTTGGCTTAAGAGACAACACAATATCATAGTATATTGATTGTCATTTATTTTAACAACCAATAAAATTCCTAGCATTGGTATTGTAGCTTACTAACTTATAACTAAGTGAAAACAAAACCATAAAGCTGCTTCATCAGTACTGTTTAAGTGAATTTTTATGTGCTTTGTAATTTTTGGAATCTAACTGTAATTATGAAGGCATCCGTAAGTCCGTAACACAAATCCATGTACTTTGCCAGTTTGCTGACACATGCCATACTAATGATCGTTAACTGTTTAAGCTTGAAGCTTTATGGCCCTCGAACCCTGGTTAATATTATTTTTGTTGGTTTTGCAGGGAGCAACTTTAGTTGACCGCATTGTGAATATCTCTCTTGCAGAAAATTATGTTCTAAAGCCTCAGACGGTAATTGTCACTGGACTGAACTTTAACATCTGCAACCAAAATGACTGTATCTTCATTCTTCATCACTGATTATATTTTCTTCAGGAAGTAAGAACAGTCGAAAATACTGTGAGCACAGCAAATGTTGAAGATACATCCATTAATGCTGAGGTGAGCACCAGGGCACCCTTGGTATAGGAAAAAAGTTTATCTTATTCATTGCCAACATGCTTTTTTGTAAATTGATGTCACTAATCAATATGCTTATCATCAGATTTACACTTCATGATCCATGTCTGTTAGAAAAATTAAAACCCATTTTTGGAGTTTTGGGACAGTTTTGTAAATGTACTCCTCCGTTGCAAGTGAATATATCCCTTCCATTAGAGCCCCTAATATGCACTTGTTGTAATGTGAAACAAAGTATCTGGACATATCAAGTCATTATTCTTGCTTTCTGTATATTGCCAATGTATGGTAATACAGGACCACATACAACCATGCCTCTGAACAGTTAAATTCAGCAAACTCCATTACCAGATTGCACGCCCTTAATGCTTAAGAATAATGTTATATACTGATTATTTTCTATATGTTGTTGTTGGGGCTAAAAGAGTGTTTGATATGAAAACAGGCTAAATCTGGAAAAGCATATGTTAATAAAGCACAAGAAGTTGTTTCCAGTATGATAGCTAAAGGCTCTGCCATGCGGCAAGATGCTGTGAATAAAGCTAAGGCTTTTGATGAGAAGCATCGGCTAACAGCTAGCGCATCTGCCAAGGTCAGTTCCTTTGACAAAAGAGTTGGACTCACCGAGAAGCTCACAGTTGGAATTTCAGCCGTTAATGAAAAAGTGAAGTCTGTGGACCAAAAGCTTCAAGTCTCTGACAAAACAATGGCAGCCTTATTTGCAGCAGAGAGGAAATTAAACGATACAGGAACGGCTGTCAAGTCAAGCCGGTATTGGTTCTTGTTACTTCCATTCTTTTGTTTCAAAAGATTTTTTTTTTGGGGGTGGGGGGTGGGGGGGGGGGGGGTGGATGATGCTAGCTCCTCTTCCACTTACTTAGATCAGTATCATCACTTTGGTGCAGTCACTCACATAGATTTATCACTTCTATGGCTAAAGCTGCTAAAAATGCCCAACATATTCAAATTCTCACTATAGACTCGTTAGAGGCGGTCCATTATGTCCATTTTCTTATATGTGAACAATATATTCAAATTAAAAATTGAGAAACTATACCAGTAAGCTGTTGGAAAACATTCGCTTGAAAAGAGAAAAAAAAAAATGAAAGTAGGGATAAGAAATTGGGTGAATATCCTGCCCCCTCTTTTTGGTAAGGAATGTTAATTTAACGTGACAATAAATTATGGAGTAATGTTATTTGTAAATTAATTGGTAAATATTTCTGGTTTTGCCCTGTACAGGTATGTTACTGCAGGAGCTGCATGGTTTAATGGTGCTTTTAGCAAGGTTTCAAAGGTTGGTCATGTTGCTGGTACGAAAACCAGACAGAAGTTCCACACAGCTATGTCAAATCTTACAGCAAAGGTGAGTTCTTCTGATTACTTCCTCTTCTCAGTTTTTATCAAGCTTTCTACTGTTTTGTTGTTTCATCATTCGCCATATGCTTGGTTATGTTCTACTATATGCTAAAAATTTATTATAATAGCAGGATCCAATAGCTGCATAGCCAGAAATCCTTTACTACTACCAGTGAGCAATCAAAGTTGGTTCTCTCAATGCATGATTATCCTAGTTCAATTGATCTTCAAGCAAATTCCGAAGTAAGATGTCTCATGTCAAGAGTAGAATATAGGGACATACTTGAGATGCTGCAATGATGCAGCCTTTAAAGTATTGCCCTGGAGATTGTGTCATCTTTGTTCGTTTTCCAGGTAAAAGTACCAGGACTAAGCTTGTGATCTTTGTTTTGTAAAACCGGAGATTTTGATTTGAAAAACATCCCTGTAATTTTGTCACCCCCAAACACTATATTCTTTATGCCTTTTAAGTTGATTAATGGTATCGTGTGCTATTTTTGTGTATAAATTACATTCAAATGTTGATTAGGTTGGACCAATTCGTGCAATGTATCAATTCATACTCCATATTTGAATACAGGAAGCTCTTGTGAACTTGAAGTTTCCTTCTACATTTCCTCTTATTAGCACATGCAACCTTACATAAGTTTAAGTCCAATGTGATGTTGCAGCCCAGCCTTGCGAAGTATGAAAAAACCAGGGATAATTTGCAAATTCAAATACGTAGTTCTCTAAAAAAAATTTAAATGCTTGGTCTCGTTGCCAAAAAAACCAAAATACCTTTTTTTTTTTTAATTTACTCACCTCGGTTTTTCACGGAAATCTAGAATCTATGTTATATTTTAATATTTATTTTGTGTTGTTTTGCGGATAACATATCTCGTCCATCAACATGAGTATGCTCTAGTTATATTATGGATGTGACAGTCTATATTTGCAAGAGAAAAAGTGGTGGGATATTTTCAAAAATAGAATTATTTTAATTTTTTATTTTTTTTTATTTTTTTTTATAACGGTAATGAAGACACTGACCAAACCTCAACTCTCACAGTGTTTGGATTCGACATTTACGAGTTAGATACATTGAGAGTGAGGGGAAAAAGGTAAGGGATCCCCACCCTCAAAGTGTCTCTAGTGAAAATTGAACTGTCAATCTTAAGGTTAGAAGATGCAATCTTTCTCACTAAAAAGAAATTTACAATTGTGTATTAAATTAGAAAGAAACATTAATAAAAAAAATTAAAAAAAAATAATGAGTAAATTAAAAGAAAACGGAGGGTTTACGAAGCAAGTTAAATTATCCACACGCTTGTTCTGGAAATGTCAAATCTTGAGTAAGAGCTTTCTATAGAGGATTAGAGGTTGTGTATGTCATGCAAACTAGCTACGTGGAGCATGCATCATTGCATCAAGCACACCGCATCAAAGTTTTCATGCATTTTTCAACAAAAAAAGCCAAAAAGAAATGTGTTTTGGTCGAAAAATAATTAAAAAAATAAAAAAAATAATAAATTAGGTTGGAAAAAAAATAAAAAAAAATCTATATTAATGAAAAAGCATGGCCAAAACAATTGAAGAAATCCCAAGTTCATTAGGACCATTAGTCTCCTGCACGTCATTTGTCTTTTTTTCAACTTTTTTTTATTTTTTTTTATTTTTTGTTTGTATGAAACATTCTTTTTTTTTTTTTTGTTTGTATGAAACATTCTAGTTTGTACAAATACAAATGAGATCATCCTCACGTTCAAATAATATTATAGTTTTATTTTCAAAGAAATTCTAAGGATATTTATGTCCATTTATAATCCAATATATACGCTCACACTTCTTTTTTTTTTTTAATCTTCTATATTATCATAAGGCACTTCCCAAATCCCGTGGACGACGTACCAACTATATGACCGACATAAGACTCGACTTGTTAGATATTATATTATTATTATTATTATTATTATTATTCATTTGGTTATTTTTATAAACTTTGGTTGTATTTGTGATTTATATATGATAAAAATATTATTATATGAAACTTAAATACGTAGTAGTTTTGTTTAGACTAGGGTGGCGCGCATCATAGCTAGCCCATCTTCGGTGAGGTTTTTTAATTGTTGGTTATATTAAGGAAGGAAAATATGTAAAACAAATACTTTCTCCGTCTCTTTATATATTAATGTCCACTTTCTCTTTATTATGTGAGTAATAAATGATAGAAAGTGGACATTAATAAAGAGACGGAGAGAGTATATTAGAGGTAAGAATGTCCGCACACTAATTTAAATAGTAAAAGAAACAATCAACATTAATAAAGGCAAAAAAAGACAATTGACATTGATGAAAGCAAAATAAAAGTTGTCCATATTAATGAGGGTAAACATGTAAATGCACATTTTGAAGGGTAAAAATAATCTTATATTTTTTATAAGCTAGGGAAATGTAGTTCTATAAAATTTAATGCTTAAAATTTTTCCAAACATGATATTAAAGAAATCGAGCTAGTGTATTGAGTTAGTACCGAATTTATTCGTGTCAATTATTCTATGACTCTACTTGGCAAAATTAGTGGTGCAGGGTAGCTTTTTACAGTCGAATAGCGGGTAATTGCTAGAGCAATGATACCAATTAGTGGTAGAGGTTAGCTGTTAATGTAGTGGCTAGATGATAATAAATTTGGGAAAAAAATTTAAGGGGTTGAATACAAAGACAATAACAACCAAGCATTTAATTATTTAATAACTAGTTTATACCCGGGCGATGCCCCGGATTATTGCATAATTTCCATGATACAAATCTTTATTAATATTTAATTTTCATTGAATAACATGTAATATGGTAATAGCTTAGGGGTTCCCACGTTGGAGTTTAAACTTGAGGTCGCGGGATCAAATCTTGTTTAACCATATTTTAAGCATGGAGTGAAAATCGGATTAAATAAGAAGAGCGCTACTTGGCACCTAAACATCTTTATGAACGCCTTTAATATAATTTTTTTGTGAAGAAAATCTTCGTCCGATTCATCTGATTGTAGCAAATGATAGATTAACCTTCTTTTTTACTCCGCATAAGAAACAAATTGTACTCTACTAACGGAAAATTGAATTTTAACAAAACCCACTGTAGACACTTACTACACTCAACTAATGTAGATTTAAAATTTCGACTATTTCTGACCTATATTTCACTAATTTTTTGGGACCTTTAAGTGAAAAAATAGAAAGAAAAAGGAAGAGGTGGCTAGGTTTTCCTTAATACGAGTAGTTGATATATGTGACATCAATCTATTGGACTTATTCCTCTACTCCATACATGCAAATGTTGTTATATACACTCAGGTGTACGGTGCACCCTAAAGGAATTGTGTCTTCGATAAGTGCAATTACTAGATATATTAAGGATCAATATTATGAAGATAATAAGTTCATTCTTTTGGGTCGTCGTTGTCTGTTGCTAGATTATGTTCAATGATCTTTGGGCTAGTCAAATAATCAAAAGCCCACTAGAATGGATCTTATGAGGTCACACAACAAGAGTATTGGGTTACACAAGTAATATTGGGCCTCATGAGCAAGTAACTAATCATGAATAAGATTGGGCTAGCATAGTTAGATTAGAGTTAGGATTTTGGGCTTGGCATGGACTTTTTATTTAGAGATGTGATCTATAAATAAGATCCATGCCTAGGGTTGAAATTTAGTCATATCAACTTACAGTGAATTTGATATCAAGGCAACCAATTCTAAAACCCTAATTCCCTCTCTTTAACTTACGACTCTCTCTCTCTCCTCCCCTAGACCATACGGCCGGCCACCCTTGGTGGCCGTGTGGTGGTTCGTGGTTGGTTCGTTGCTCACTCTTCTTCGTAGAAGGTCATTTGAAGGGTTCAATTGCATCTAATTAGCATTAGTGGAGGTTTTAATCCGTGCCTGTGGACCAAGTAGAGGAATCACATTTGGGGTTCATTGTCTCCTTTGTTCTTGCTCGATCATTCGTGTAATCACGCTTCAAAGGTATAATTACTTATTCTTTATGTGTTATGCATGAGATCTTGGGATTAAATGCTTTATGAATATGATTCATGTTTTCCGCAATTTAGTACCTATAAACTCCTACACACCCAATGAACTTTTTCACTTATTTTGATAATTAAAGGATGATTCTTGCTCATTTGAAGGGCTGCAAACGATCCCAGTCGAGCCAAGTATTAGTCTACTCGAGCTAAGCTTGATAAGAAATTAGCGTGCGAGCTATCTTGAGCTTGAACGTGCTTTTAAAAATCTTGTTCGAGCTTGGCTCATTGGATTAGGCTTACTTGAGCTTTGTTCGCGAACGTGGTTTTTTATAATTTTGAGGTTATGCTTGAGTCGACGAGAGTAACTTAATTAAATAAACAAGCCCTAATTCATCAATATATAATGATTTCTTGTAAGTTTTAATGCACTCACTTAATTTCATATAAGAAGTTTCCATTCTTTCTATAGAAAAAGATAAATCTAGAGTTTTTTTAGGCCCATATCGGATGAAATTATATATCGTCTTTTTTCAAATATCTATGGACTATGGGTAAAAGATATGCTACCTCCTATAGTAATGTATTTTTAATATAGTAAAGATTTTTCGAGGTAAAGCGAGTCTTGACTGAGTTATAATTGAGCGTGAACAAATTTATAATTGAACTAAACAAGTTGATCACGAGCATCATCAAGCACATGATGTTGTTCGAACTTATTCATTTATCTAGCAAGCTTAAGTTTTTGTTCGACCTTGTTTGTTACTTAACATATGAATTTTGACCGAGTTTGTTCGCGAATCTGAGTATTTCAGAATGTATCGGCTCATTTACACCCCTTAATCGTTAGATTATCAAATGAGCAAAGGATAAACTTAGGTATATCTTGTGCCTGCATGTATGTCAAATTCACCATATATTTTTTTTTTGGAGGGAATGTCAAATTCACCATAGATAGCTATTAGTAAAAAAAATACAAAAAAAAAAAAGAAAAAAAAAAAAAAATAATAAATAAATACAGAAATAAGTATATTCCCAAATTACCCTTAGGCTCTTGGACCCGTATCTCGTTTGCCCATTCTTTCGGTTTCTCTCTCATGCCAATGTTTTCTCCGTTTATACTCTTTGGTTTTGAAGGCATATTCTGATTCTCTATTTCTCTTCTTGTTTGTGAGCACAAAATTTGGGATTTATAAACACCATTATTATTATTATTATAGAAGCTCGTGATATTCAAAGAAGAAAAAAAGGAAGTTAAAATATTGAAGGATTAGATAATTACTCCTTTGCCTTTTCAAAAAAAAAAAAAAAAGATAATTACTCCTTTGCTGATTTGCTCATTTTTATCCTTCTTACCGTTCTCAAATCACCAAATTATCCAGGTAATTATTATTATTTTTTTAATCTCAAATGGGTAATTTTTGTTTTTTTTGAATATTTATTTTTTTTATTTCTTTTTTGTTTTGTTTTGTTTTTTTTTTTTTTTAATTTTGTTTCCTGCAAATTTATCTCAAATGGGTAATTTTCTGAATTGGGTCTTGTTTGATTTCAAGTGGGTAGATCCAATGTGCCTGTATTTGATCTGGGTTTTGTGATTAGATGATCAATTTAATGTAATTTCATGATATTCTTGTCAATTTTTATGCAAAGTTTTAATTTTTTACTGGAATTATTGGCGTTACTTGCAGCATTGTCTTGTTTTCTTAAGTTGATTTAGCTGGAATTGGGTTTTCAAGTAGTTTTGTTGTTGAAATTTATTCGTTTGTTATTTGGTTGGCAATCGCAGTAGTTAAGAGGGTCCCAAAAAGTCACAACTACTTAAAATGCATTTATTTGGCCAATAGCACCGAAATTCGGAAATTCGAAATGTTTGTATTTATGATCTTGAAGTGATGCGTTTATAAATGGAATTTGATTCAGTTCTTTGAGTACAAGATATGTTTGGCAGTATTCCATACTGCATTATGTGAAAACTTTGAGGCATGATCATAAGGTTTGTAATTTTTACACTCTTGTTGGGTGAAATGAAAGTATGATGAATGGCAGTAATGTATTAATGCATATTTTATAGTCCTGTATATTTGTGCAGTATTTTTTTGTGAGATTGTGATCAAGAGCAATGTATGAACCACCTTGAGACATTTGTTTTCCCTTTTATATTGTGCTTTGCATTTATCCTAAATTTGTTTCATACATGTGTTTAAGAAAAATTAAATGCACCTATACAGTAGAAGGCTTGAGGTTCTCTGGTTCTAAACTGCAATTTGTTCCCAAGAATGTTGTCCCAATCTGTTTTTTTTTTGTTTGTAGCTGACACACGTTTGATCCTTCTCTTTTTATGTTGGTTATTAGGATTTCCGAATACTGTTTTTTAGTTGGTCAAACTGACTGTCTTGTGGATCTTATTTTACATTTTCTTAAGCTGTTTAATTTTGCAACAAGGCACTGGCCTAGCCGTCTTAACTCATTTTATTTATTTATTTGTGCAGGTCATTTTAACCCTTGTAGATATTGATGCCTCAAAAAGTCAAAAAGTGTGATGAGAAACTGAAAACCAGCATCTGAAGCATAAACAGTTTTTTCCATAACTTTGCTGTAGAATATGATGAGAAAACATTTAGGTCAAGGGCTGCGTTGTTGACAAATTATATATTGTGATAGTTCCGTTATTCAAACTATGGCTGAGATTTTCTGATGCTTCAACAAGCAATTTTTTGAAATAATTATTGAGATGGAGTGATGGACTAGTTGCATCAAGTTTCTTAGAGGGACACAGCCCTTGTGTTGCTATCTCTTTTCCGACTTATTTTTGGTTTTGAAGTACCCTTTTCTTTTCTCAATTTCCTAAAGGCTATTCCTAGTTAAAGTATCTTGGATTCAAATTTCATTAGTTTCAAATAGAAGCTTTTTGGCTCAAAATACTGTCAATGGAAGGTTCTCTTTCTCCCCGAGGGCATAAGCAAAGTCCTCAAAGCCATGGGCGCAAATCTGTTTTAGGTGGGACTCAGAAAGATATATGGCTTATTGTGAAGGAGGGCTGCTTAGCTGATGTCGAATTAGCTCTAACTCAACTGAAAAAAAATGGTGGTAATATCAACTCGAGGAATGCATTTGGCCTTACTCCTCTTCACATTGCTACTTGGAGAAATCACATTCCTATCGTGAGGAGGTTACTTGCAGCAGGTGCTGACCCTGACGCTAGGGTGAGTTATTCCTCTTTACTCTGTCTTTATAAGATTTACCTTCTATTTTAGTTAAGTTGGGAGTTGGGTCGTCCTTTTTTGAGGTTGGATATTTGTACATGCATTGTGAAAAAAAAATCTAACTTGGACCACGTTTTTAGTATCTGTCAATGTATGCTGTGCTTCATTTGGATTTGCATGTGTGTGTCAGTTGCTGATAAATTGTTTGAATTGATGTCAGCCTTGGAAACCTATATTTTCTTTCTTGTCGTCCTTTGTTCATGTCCTTTCTTAATTACACTATTCAAAGGAATTCGAATGCTTAATAGAATGGATGATCTTTAGATTCCTTTCTGCTCTCTTGTTCTTCTTACTTAGGTAGCCTGTCTTTTAGGATGGAGAATCGGGATGGAGTAGTCTCCATAGGGCTCTTTATTTTGGCCACTTTGCTGTGGCAGGTGTCCTTCTTCAGTCTGGTGCATCAATCTCTATAGAGGACTTCAAATTACGAACCCCTATTGATCTCCTTTCTGGACCTTTGTCACAGATTCTGGGCAATCAACATGCTTCAGGTTTGTGGCTTTGCCTCTTAGTTGTCGTTGTTAGGAATTCTTGCATTGATATGATTGGATTACTAAATTGTACTTTTCTTTCTTGAACAGTTACTACTGAAGTCTTAAGCTGGGGAAGTGGTACTAATTATCAACTTGGAACTGGAAATGCTCACATACAAAAGTTACCTTGCAAATTGGACGCACTTCATGGTTCATTTATTAAGTTGATTTCTGCTTCAAAGTTTCATAGTGTAGCAGTCACTGGCCGTGGGGAGCTTTATACTTGGGGGTTCGGAAGGGGTGGCCGCCTTGGACATCCCGAGTTTGACATTCATAGGTAAAGACTCTGATTCCCCCCTCCCCTCCCCCTCTCCTCTTCTACTTCTTCCTTTAAAGTAATCATCATGTAATTTGTAATTTTTACGTCTTGCTGAAGTATTTTTATTAGCTAATTTAGTCTTGTATGTTTATCAAGAATAATTTTTGATACTAAATTGTTATGAGTTTATGATTTATAATAATTAAGGGCTTATTACCTAGAGAAGTCCAATTGTTAGGGCTTTTGATTTTAAAATAATGAAAAATGGAAGAATTGATGGGCTGCAAAAGGGATTGTTTGTGAAGGGGTTTTTGACAAGGACCAAGGGTTGGTTATTGGAGATGCTGATGAGAGGGCTCGAGTAAAGGAAGAAAGCAAGTGAATTAGTGAGCCTGATATATCTAAAATAATCAACGAAGATAAATAGTGGGAGAATTTTGGACTTTTGGTCAATTTTCATCTTGCCAGGTACTGTTTGTCTGTGTGGAGTGATGAATGGTCATCCACCTTGCTCAGGAGTGTATCCATTGCAAATCATTTTTTTAAGTACTCACACACCTTACTGTAGCCTGAAGCGGCAAATGGTGTGGTTGTTGGGAGTGTTTCCACATGGTGTGGCAAGGGAGATGAGGCTGTAGGGTTAATTTTGTTTTCACCAGTAATGTTTGAATATTTGAACCTGTTTTTTGGAATCGCAAATTGCTCTGATAAGACCCCTCTGAATGTGATTATGCATTGTAAACACTAAGCACTATGTCTGTTTACTTTTTACTGCTAATAGCTGTAGAATCTGTCCTCAGTGAATTGATTTTCCTGGCCTTTTATAGATGAATACTTAATTGTCTGATGCTAAACATTGAAATTATGAAAGTAGACGAGCTTGCAACCACATTACTTGTATTATAACTACCTTTGCATCTTGTGTTGTGCTCTGGCTGCTGTGGGTCCAGAATTCAATGTTGAGATTCTGATATTGTGGTCTTCTTGTAGTGGACAAGCTGCAGTTATAACACCAAGGCAAGTGATTTCAGGCCTTGGTTCTCGACGTGTCAAGGCAGTTGCAGCTGCTAAACACCACACAGTAATTGCTACTGAAAGTGGTGAAGTTTTTACTTGGGGATCCAATAGAGGTATAGCTGATGTCTAAAGTTAGTGATGAGTGGGTGTAAATTGCTTTGCATTTACTCTCTGAGTTTGTTCATTTGATGTCTGTCTGCCTAAATTTGCATTATCATCAGAATCATGTTCTTACTTTTTTCTTGCCTCTGCTGTAACTTATGTATGTCGTGCTTTGATTTTCTTGTGAACTATATATTCAGAGGGCCAACTTGGCTATGCTTCTGTGGATACCCAACCAACTCCTCGGAGGGTTAGTTCTCTTAAGTCAAAAATAGTGGCTGTTGCTGCGGCAAATAAACACACTGCTGCTGTTTCTGAGACTGGTGAAGTATTCACATGGGGCTGCAATAAGGAAGGGCAACTTGGTTATGGTACATCTAACTCGAGCTCCAATTATACTCCAAGGTTGGTTGAATATCTGAAAGGAAAGTTCTTTACGGCAGTATCCGCTGCAAAATATCATACAGTGGTCCTAGGTGCAGATGGAGAGGTATGCAAGTTTAACCAAGCTGGCATTATTTTTGGATTCGTAAATTTTCATTGTTTCTCTTGGCTGTAGGTGTTCACTTGGGGTCATCGACTCGTAACACCGAGGCGTGTGATTATTGCTAGGAATTTGAAGAAAAATGGGAGTGCTTTAATGAAGTTTCACAGAATGGAGAGACTTCACGTGGTTTCTATTGCCACAGGAATGGTGCATAGCATGGCTTTAACTGATGACGGGGCACTATTTTACTGGATTTCATCTGATCCTGACCTCAAATGCCAGCAGGTTGGTATTCCAAATACACTAGAGGTTTTTTATTTGACCACAGTGTTATAGCAGAATGTTAATTTATTAATACCACTCTATCCATTTGCCTTCATCTATGCAGTTATGTTATCTTAATGGAAAAAAAATTGTCAGTATTTCTGCTGGTAAGTATTGGCATGGTGCAGTTACATCGACTGGTGACATTTACATGTGGGATGGGAAGAAAGCTAAGGACAAACCACCAGAAGTTACTAGGCTTCACGGTGTGAAAAGGGCAACTAAAGTTTCTGTGGGTGAAACACATCTACTGATTGTTGGCTCAACTTATCATCCTGCTTATCCTGTCAATGCAGTTAAGGACTGTGAAAATTTAAGCCCTGCTGTCAGTGATGTTTTGGGAGAGTTGGATGAGGGATTCATGTACAATGACATGGAGTCTGACAATGCTAATTCTGGTTTGAAAATGGAAAATGTTGGTGACAAGGTTGTGCCTAGTTTAAAGGGCCTTTGTGAGAAAGTAGCTGCTCAGTGTTTGGTAGAGCCACGAAATGCTCTGCAAATGTTGGAGATTGCAGATACGTTGGAAGCAAGTGATCTTCGGAAGTACTGTGAGGTAATTTTTAAGTCTCAAATTATGCTTAAAAACCTCCCTTTTTATCTTTATTTTTATTTTTGTGTTTCATTCCTCTTTCCTATTGCATCATAGCTGATATGTCATTATTGAATTTTATTGTCTGTGCGGCTTTGGTCATATAACATATATGGGAATAGGTTGAGGTTATCAGTATTGGTATACTTTTAACACTAGAGATCGTGATGTCATGTTAACAGCTGTGAATTGTATTCAATCAGGTAGAACTTTCATACTCGTGCTTCTTCTTTTGGTACCTAGAAGTGTTAGTCGAATCTTGTTCATTTGAGATTTTATTCAGATGGTAACATTGAGCTACTACTCAGAGTCATATTGTTAGATGTTTTACTTATTGAAATCAGAATTGCTGGAATAGTTGAGCTCGAACTTCTAACATCTTTTCCCTTCTCATCTGTACTACATGCCTTGGTTTAGAGTGTATAACACATTATATTGTTGCTTCACTTGCTTGTATTCTTGTACACCGTAATTGTTAGACTTGTTTGTATGGTCAGCCATCCAATTCATAAATTTCAAAAATTGGTAGCTAACTTCACTGAACATAATACACCCTAAGCTATTACTCCTGAATGGATAAACCAACAACTTATCACATAATTTTGTTTCAAAGCTTGGTCTGATGATTTATTTGGAAGGGAGCATTAAAAAAATGAAAGATACTGAAATATTATTGAAAATAAAAAAACTAATTAAGTTTTCATCTTGTATGTTCTTAATAAACTAGCATTGATATATACTCTGTAGGTATATAGGAGGATATAATTCATTATCTGATGTTGAAATTGCACTTGCAGGAAATTGTTATTCGCAATTTTGACTATATTTTTACGGCTTCATTGAATACTGTTGCTACTGCCTCACTGGAAATTTTAGCTCACATTGAGAAAGTACTGGATGTGAGATCATCTGAGTCATGGAGTCATCGTAGACTCCCTACTCCAACAGCTACTTTTCCTGCTGTTTTAAACAGTGAAGAGGAGAATAGTGATAGTGAGTCTCCAAGAACCAGGGATAACCTCACCGTGACTGATAGTGCAAAGAAAGCTGGTTGTTTCAGATTAGATAATTTTTTGCAACCTATGAATGTTACGAATCAGGAAGTAAGCAAGCAAATAAGAGTACTGCGGAAAAAGTTGCAACAGATTGAGGTTCTTGAGGCGAAGCAGTCTAAGGGACATGTTCTTGATGATCAGCAGATTGCAAAGCTGGAAACACGGCCTGCTCTAGAGAGCTCACTTGCAAAGCTGGGTGTTCCTATTGAGACAACAATCGCAAAGTCATCAGTTTCAGTAGTATCAGATGGCAAGGTCTCTAAGGCAGGGATGCCAAAGAAGCAGAAGAGAAAGAGTAGACAGAAGGAATCTCAGACAGAAGCTCATTCTGGTACAGAATTGGAATCTAACCATGTGAAGGTTGTCGCAGACCTCAATTTGTCGAAGCTGACTGAGGAGAAGGTGATCATTCTAATGCATCTTCTTTACTGTCTGTGCTCTTTGCTGGTCAAAGATAGCTCTTGCATCACAGTTTTTAAGTTTTTTCTTAATTATTGAGCTGTGTGTTTTGAACAATAATAATAATTATAATAATAATAATAAACTTAAGGCCTAGTGGAATAACATTCTTACTGCATAAGATCACAAGATAGTCAATGAACAAAAGTGTTTGGCAGCTGTTGATCTACTACAATAATTAAGAACTTTTTGATTGTCCTATGTCTAGTGTATATGATCCTTATTACTTTGTACTCCCTCTGTCCCTAAATAAAGCCCCATTTCTTTTGGGCATGGGGTTTTAGGAGAGGATTTGTGGGGAGTTGTTGATCAAAGTTAAATAGTTAAAAAATTTAGTGGGATAACTTAGTAAGTTTAGGGGAAGTGAGAAATTGTGGTAGGGTTACATGATTTGTTGAATAAAAGTGAATAAATAAAGAATTTAGTGGATTATGGGCCCCATTTACTCGAGAAATAGAGATTTGAATCTAGGGACAAGAAATTTGGGGAAACTGGGGCTTTTAGTTAGGCACGTATGGAGAATATGGTTTTGTAAGTTTAAGTTTGATTTACTAAACCTCAAGGGACATGTCATATAATTTATTTCATATTTTTTGATTGATGACTACAATGATGAGCTTGTTTTTATTTACAGGAATATGATTGATGACTACAATGATGAGCTTGTTTTTATTTACAGGAATATGATCAGTTTTTATATTTGTCTACTGAATTACATAAATTATTTTGGCACTATAGGTTCCTGCTGAACCTGAAGATTCATTTACTAAAGGCTCCCAAAATCTCTCTCAGGAGAAAGACTCTCCTGGTATGGGTATGAGTAAAGGTTCATTGGTGGTGGGAACGAAGAAGAAGAGCAAGAAGGGACTCAAGGGAGGGCTCTCCATGTTCCTGAGTGGTGCTCTTGAAGAGCCTAGCAAAGTTGTTAGTCCACCACCACCACCGTCACCCAAATGCGAAGGGCCAGCATGGGGTGGATCTAAGGTTTCAAAGATGTCTGCATCTCTCCGTGAGATCCAAAATGAGCAAAGCAAATTTTTCAATAATCTGCCTATTAAAAATAAAGAAAAACCAGAAGAGCTACCTGATAGGAGCAGTGGAAAATTTTTGTTGAGCGCTTTGCTGGCCTCTAATCCGATTCCAGTGGTGCCTGCTCGCACAACACAGTTACCTGATGGAGATAAAAGCACTCCTCCTTGGGCTGCTTCTGGAACCCCACCTCATCTTTCACGGCCTTCTCTCAGGGACATACAAATGCAGCAGGTACCATTATGGCACTGAGTTGCCCTGCAATTCTTTTTTAGCTGTCTTGTTTTACTACATTTGCTGCCTCTCTTTCTCCTTCAAGGGTGAGTAAAGAAATGGAAAAATGAAATGTCTCGTTTATATTAGCTAATTTTGTGTGGTATCTTTGCTGATGTGCATGTTTATACTAGGTTTATTTATTTGTGTTATAGTGAACTTTTTGGAATTAGGTTTTGCAGATAAACCTGGCCTATGGTTGGGTTAAGAAAAGCTCAAATGTACCAATTGTGTACTATCTTGGAAAAGTAGCACTCTTTTTGGGTGGTCAAACATGAAAATGGTAACTTCTTGTGATATATATAGTGCTAAAGTGTCCACAACTCTTTTAATGAGCATTTAACGTTTTTAGCTCATCTGTTTCTGGTTTTTTACTGTTGGTGTTTAGAGTTTTGTTTTACAGAAATTGGCTAGTTTGGTGTTCATGTGTACTTTCTCTCCTGACAGTTTCTCATAAAGCATTTCCTTGTTCTATATTGCAATTTGCAGCTCTGCTTTCTTTTAGTTTTAATAACCATTTTTTACTGTCTTCTACGCCAGCCCTGTTTATTCACTGCTCTTAATTTCAATTTTATTTGCTCCATTTATACAGGGTAAAAATCAATCTGTTGCTCATAGCCCAAAAACAAAGACAACTGGATTTGCAGTTACTACTGGTCAGGGGTCACCTTCTGAGTCTGGCATGCAAAGCCGTTGGTTCAAACCCGAGGTGGAATCAACATCTTCAATCCGTTCCATCCAGATAGAAGAGAAGGCAATAAAGGATTTCAGGCGCTTCTACAGCAGTGTTAGGATCGTAAAAAACCAAAGTTAGTGCTTTGTCTATTTGCTTTAGCAGGTTCGACTTCTGAATACCACTTTTTCTGTTCTTTCTCAGACTGTACAGATCCTTTGTATATTCATTTAGCTAGGTTTATTATGTTGACGGGAAAAAAAAATAAAATTGTGGTTGACTCAAAGTTCATAGGGTAGCTTGTATAATCAATCCCTTTTTAGAGGGATTTTTTTTTTCTTTTTTCCGAATTCTCTCAAACATTTTATTTGAGAGTAAAAAATTTAGATTAGGATCAAATAAAGCGGCAGCCGCTTGATCAAAACTGTTATATCCGAGCTGCTGCCATCGCTGGTGGAGCAAATGCTTAGGGAGGCTGTGATATTAATATGTATGCATATCGATGCTTTTATGTTACAATTGTGAACCTAAATTTACATTTAGTAAAATAATAATGGTGTGTATGTTTCACCCAAAGTGCTTTTTTTGTTTCTCATTGCATTACTTTCCACACAGCTCCTCTAGTAATATCCTGCGTTCAGGACTGCACCAGATAGGGATTGGAACTACCAAATTTCTTAGGTTGGGGACTGGACCCGAGTAATTGCTGTATAGACAAGTCTGGATCCTGGTTTGATTCGATTTGACATTGGTTGTATGTGGTTAATTAGCAAATGGTTGGTTTTAAAAAAGAAAAGAACCAAAATCCCTCACATTACCAAACAATAAGGTCTTCGGAAATGGAGGGATATTCGAGGATGACAATGAGATACACAGGAGCCCAAGCGCCAGCATTCTCATCCTTGACAACAGCAGTGTTCTATACTCTTTTGACCATGGACAGCTTTAAGAAAGAGTAAGCTGGTAGTTTTTGGCTCAATTGTATAAATAAAACTTGGAATTGCACTTTTCTTAGTTAGACTGAACTAACTAGACTGATCCAATGTAGTCCTTTCCAATCCGATTCAAATCCAATTTTTCGGTCTGGGTCCAATTTTGCACACCCCTAGTTGTCGTTGGTGTTTCTAAAGTCAATTGATTTTTTTTTTTTCTCTCTCTCACCTTTCTTTCGGCATATCAAGTCAATTGATCTCATTTGAAGTGGTCGGACTTAGGCCATATATATGTTTAGCTACTATAGTATCTCGAGTTATGTTGAATCCCATTGTAACCCACTTATGAGTGTCCCACATTGGAGAAAGAGGAGAGATGGTTTCACTTTATAAGGTAGAGGAGTACCTCCTACTATTGCCAATTGGTTTTAGTATGGAAGCTCCAAAGCCTTGTTTGTGGCCCAAACTCTCCTCCTCCTTGTTCGGATTGCCCAGACCCATTTTCATATTGTTTCTAAATTTAACAAGTTACTTTATAAACCTCTTAGATCAAGCTCAATATTGTCTTGGGTCCATGGAACTACAAATGTTTCTCCCTCTTTCTTCTTTTTACCCTTGAAATTAATATCCTTTCTCTCACCTTTTAATTTAAAAAATAAAATAATAGGGACAATTAACTCACCCCTGTGATTTTGGGGGGTCACGTTATCTTAAATTCACTTCAAAAGTCTAACTCTTTGAATGTCAAACTAGGTCCAATGATTAGAGATTTCACCTTCATTTACCCTTTTGAAGAATGAATCGGTCATTATGAGTGTGACATACAAATCATATAAAGTTTGAGCTCTAGTATTTTCTTTCCAAAATAATTTGCCTAAAATTGTATGTTCAAGGTGGCCACGACCCTTTTCACTTGTACACAATCTAGGATCGTTGGCTCATGAATGTTGTGTGGTATTGTATTATATGTTCTATGATCAAGTTATTACTTGGTTGAATGTTCAGCTCTAAACAACTTATATCTCATGCTCTACCCCAACATGTTACATGATAGTGTTATACATAAAAAAAAAATCAAAGAAAATTAAAATTACTTCACACATGCCAAATTTAGGAAGCAACTTAAATTCCCTACCATTAAAAAAAAAAAAAAAAAAAGAATAAATAAAAACAAGAAAAAACAAAGAAATATTAGAAGCATGCCCGACATTCCATACATAATTGTTGGATCTGACCTCGTTAATTTCAGTGCTTCCCCATTACATTTCTACAAACACCCAACAAAAGTCTTCCACAAAAAACTTTACAAATATATATATAAAAAAAATGAATACTAAAATAATAGAAAAGCAAAATTCTTAATAATAAGACAACAATGCAATTCCAAAATCCTAAAACAACTTTATTTTTTATAAATTTGTTTTTATTAAGTGTAAATGGTGACCTATGGTCGAATTCATGTGATTTCCACATCTACTACTACTTTTCTTTACTTACTCTTCCACTTCACTCTTTACACTTTCCACCCTCTTTTCCATACTTTTCTCAAGTTCTATATAGTTTGCATGAAATTGAGTACCTCTTTATCCTACCTAGCAGCATTTGGCTGGCCACCCGCATTACGGCTCTGTCTGTTTTGACGGAAAACTCAATAGAAAATAATTTTCACGAAAAAAAAAATAAAAATTTGAGGAAAACACAAATTGTAAGTAATGAAGATTATGATCAAAGAAGCTAGCTAGGAAGTTGGCTTGTAAGGAATGGAGTCAGATCCAAGATCATCTTCTATTTTTTCCTACTTATTATTATCATTAGTCTCACCATTTTTATTATAAAGTTTTGTAATATAAACTTTTATATATTTGGTGAGATTAATTAGTAGGGAGGAATTTATGTTAATGATCTCGGACCAGGCTTCATTCCTCACATTAGCCAATCTTCCATTTATGCATTCTTATATGATATCTGGTGGTTTAAGGTAATCTCTTGTTTTCACTAGAATAGTATCAATTACTTTTTTTTTTTTTTTTTTTTTTTTTTGTTCTATGTTTTTTTGTGCTAAGTTTACTACAAATGTTTTTAATAACAAGTAACAAACTTAGTTGAACGTCATAGACTCGTACGAGGTACAATGATGCCCAAGAGCTCGGATCGAATCTTGTGTGTACATTTCAGTACGTCTGTAGTATAGTTGTGCTAGATCTAGATTGAAGAGGAATAATAGAACATGGAGTCTATTGCATCTTAGTTTGATTTACTGACTTTGAGGTGACAAGTAATTTGAGATCGATTATCCTCACATGCTTAAAAAGTAAGAGATTTCCTTATCCATCCTCGGCATCCTCCCTCTCCGTACACTTTCAAGTGTTGACTTATGCAACATTAGGGTCCTTAAAAAAAGAAAATCTTAGCCTAGTACATCAAATTTACATAGTTTGTTAATAAGACCATGTTCTCTTCGCCTTTTTGTTGGACTAATTTTATTTTTGCTTAATTGAAATTATATTTTTTAGATTAATTTTTTTTTTCCTAAACGTAAACTATATGAAAAATTAATATTTATTTTTGATTCTCTATTATATTCTTTAAAGTTACTTATTTTCAATATTAAAACTTTGTTTAATAATTTCAACTTTTTTTTTACTGTATATTATATACTTCCTCCGTTTCTATTTAATTGACGCATTTGATTTAGGCACATATATTAAGGAGAGAGGAGAGAGTGATAGAGAATGAAAAAGCATGTGGAGTAGCTTGTAAATGTAAGGTAAAAAATTTACCCAAAACGGAAACGTGTCAACTAAAAAGAAACTTCCCAAAAAGGAATACGTGTCAACTAAAAAGAAACGGAGGTAAGGGGAAGAGAACATGACTTAATGGACTAGTTGATTACACACAATACTTGAAAATTTCGATGATAATTACTAATAATATCAAATTTATGTAATTTAACCAATAATATGAAATTCATATTTAAGGGTTTTTCTATCGAGGTATTAACTCTCTAACTTTCACTTTTGTACGGTGCCCTCCATTTAGAACTTTCCACATTGTAACCCCAAAAATACATTTAGTTTTCATACGGTAAGCTTGTCGTTATCTCGCCATCAACAAATTCCGTTAATAGTGTCCATTATCCATTTATTAATATTTTTTTTATCGATTTACGTGTTGAAAATTGTTCCATTAAAGGTTTTGGGCACTATTTTGGCTCTTAAGGGTCAAAATTGAGCTCAAATTGACAAAAAAAAACACGTGTTTGCCTCTTTTTGCGTATTAAGAAATGTCTCGATTTGTGTGTTTACATTTTTAACAAGCAAAATGATGTATTTAAGTTATTTCTTGCCAAGTCTGAGCTTAATTTGGTTCCTTAAGGACCAAAATAGCCCCTAAAGCCTTTAACTGAACAATTTCCAACATGCAAATCGATAAAAAATATTAATAAGTGAAGAGTGGACAAAGAGGATTTTTCTCTCTCTAGAACCTCTCTTTCTCTCTCTATGCTCCCCTTGCCATGGCGAGGAAGAAGAAGGGAAACCAAGGCTCGAAGAAGGAGGAATTGACGGCTGAGCTTAACGAAAATGCGATGGATGTTGCGATGGATGCTTGTAGTCCAATTGCAGGTGTATAGAAGACTAGATCGAAGGGAGATGTGGACGTGGGTCAAAATCCGCCATTGGAGCTTGACTTAGAGGATGAAATGGAGTGTTGTCTGCTGTCACTGGAGCAATCATTGGAGGAATTGATCAATAAATCACACGAGAAATCGAAGCTATCAAAATGGATGAGTGATTATCAGAAGTGTGAAACTGGGATTCTGGGTTCGAAAAACAGAGCATCGGAAATTTCGATTCAATTATCTTCAAATTCTATTGATAATGCTTTGAATCAATCTGATGATGAACAATTTCCAATGATTAAACCTACTTTGCAATCAACTATGGATGATATTGTGGATGAATTGGATTATTGGAAATTGGGGGGTAGTTGCTTTTACGATTTGCGCTAGTCCGCATGTGAGAGTTTTTGAAGGTTTTTGTGCTAGAATTTGGGGAAAATCAAACATATATAAGGTGATTCCATTAAAGAAGGGGTGTTTTTTATTCGATTTTTGAATGTGGAATCGAGGGATAAAAGCTTTAGCAAGCATGAACTTTCTTATGAATAGGAAGCCTGTTTGCCTTAGACAATGTGAAGATGGAATGGAGTTGCAGGTTTGTGATGCTAAAGTTCCTGTATGGACGCAACTTCATGGGTTTCCTCTGAAATATTGGGGGAAGCAGTGTCTGGAAAAGATTGTGGGTTTAATTGGGAAACCAGTTAGGTGTGATGCTGTAACTTAAGCTAGAGATAGTGTGGCATATGTGAGGTATTTGGTGGAAATGGATCTTAAGCAAAATTTTCCAATGAAAATTACTTTTATAGATGAGATGGGATGTATTTTTGAGCAGGTGGTGAAGTGGGACTGGAAACCACAATGGTGCTCGGTATGTGATGATCTGGGTCATAAGGATGGAGCCTACTAGAGAAAGAAGACTTAGTTGGTCAAGAGGCTAAAAGTGGTGCGGAAGGTGGTTCAAGAGGTAGAGAAGGAGGAAGGAAATGAATTGCTAGCTACTGATCCAGTGTATTTACCTGTTAGGAGGGATGGTGTGAGCCCTACTAGGCAAGATGCTGGTGTTGGAAGGGAATGAGGGTTTCTAATTCTTTTGCTCCTCTTAGTGCACATGAAAATGATAAGAGTGAGGAAATTCAAGAAAACCATGTGATGTTTGGGTTAGTTTTTGGTATGGAAGTGCAGCAAGTTGACTTAGTTCCTGCACCACTCTTCATCAACTCCCAAACCGAGCAACCCCAATCGAACTCAATCAAGCCCCAATTTAATTGGAATTCCCCGAGGGCGCGGGTGTGAGAGGAGCGGACGCGGGGCTCGATGCCACAAATCAGGCAGTAAGCAGCCGCGGGTGTGCTGGGGTCTCTCCGCGGACGCGGTGGCTCTGGAGAGGGCGCGGCCTTCTGGGTTCAATTTGAACTGTATCACAAGCTTCTTACGTGATTTTAATGAAGACCAAAGGCCTTGATTGATGCTTGATGATAGACGATGAGGATGAGTGTGATGATTGAAGATGATAATGATTGATGGACGGTGGTGATGGTGATGCGCTTCAATGGAGAACAAGCAGCTGAAAAATTCGAAGGAGAAGTGAATATTTTTGGGGTCTGATGTTTTGATTTTGGATGGGGATATGTTTTTTTTTCTTTTCCTTTTATTTATTTATTTTTTCTCTTTTCTTAATTTATTTTCCGTTCTTATTTTTATTTTCTTTTTCTTAGTTTATTTATTTTATTTTCCTTCTTTTATTTATTTTTCTTAGCTTAGTTTAAATACCCATTTTTGGGGGATTATTAGGGGCCAACTATTATTCTATTTTCTGAATTAGCTTAGAGGATAGTTTTCTCTCTCTAGAATTAGGTTAGATAAGGAGGTTCTCTCTCTAGAAGATTCAATGGTGACAATTGTATTGAAGATCTTCTTAATCAATCAATGAGCATTTCTCACTCTCTCTCCTCTTTATTTGCTTGGTTTAATTTCATATTGTTTGGTTAATTTTGTTGATTGATGTTGATATTGGTTTTGATTGATTTTGATGATTCTAATTGTTTGATTGTTCATTTGATCATGTTTCTTGAGTAGTTTACTTGCTAGGGTTTGGGTAAACATGTGTGATTGATGGATTGAGATTGATTTGGGAATTTAAGTAGTTCTTGTGTTGTGATTAAATTGATTCATAGAGGTTTGCATGTTGCATAAGTTTGATTGGAGTAGCTAACCATGATTGCTAACATTGATTGCATGATTGAATTGATTGACATGACCACTTGATATCGATTTGATCATAATTAGATGAGTATTTGATTATGTTTCTTCATATTATTTAGCACTAGAGAAATCTATGTTAGAGAGTGTGAGGATGATTAGTTGAATGCTCCTAATTGCTCCTACTATTTGTCTTTACATTGCTTGGATTGCTTGACTCCCTAATTAGCTTGGTTATCATGAATGCATGTTGATCCCCATTCCCTAGTGTTTCATTTGTTTGTTTGGTTCTTGGTCAAAGTAGAATAGTGTTACCTTTCACCTTAGACTTCGACCTAGCTTAGGCGTTAATTAGAAATACTTGAACATAACCGTTCCTAGTGGTTCGACCCTTGACTTACCTCTATACTTGTATTTAGGTAGTTGAGTGATTATAAATTTGTTTGACCGTAGGGAGGATTAGTTTAACGACCTAGTTTTTCCCCATGTCAATGATCATTGTCCTGCCATCATCCATTTTGAGGATCAGGTTTTCTCTGGGCCTAAATCTTTTAAATTCTTTGATATGTGGGGGGATCATCCCACATTTGAGGAATTAGTGAAGAATGCTTGGAGCGTAAATGTGAGGGGTAGGAAAATGTATGAAGTTGTTATGTAGTTGATTGAAGTGAAGAAAGCTCTTAAGAAGCTAAACAGATCTAATTACTCAGAAATTGGAGCTATATTTCTTCAAGAAAAGGAGGAACTTTTAGCTGTTCAGAAAGATATCAGAAGGATTATAAGAACATAAGTTTGATTGAGAAAGAAAGAGATATGTTGGAGAAGTATGCTGGAACTAGGAAGGATTACTATGTCTTTTTGCAGCAGAAAGCCAAATTGAACTAGCTGAAGTCAGGGATGAAAATACTGCTTATTTTCATAAGAGTATTAAGGTTTAAGCTTATAAAAAAAGGGTGATTGCAATTGCTGATATGAATGGGATTGGTGCAATGAAAGAAAGATGGTTGCTAAGAGCTTTGTGGATTATTACAAGGAGCTCTTAGGTTCAGAACAGGTTTGTGATGTGAAGGTGGGTCATCATATAATCAATGCTAGACCTCTTATAAGTAGTGACCAAGGGGAGTTTTTGGCAACTTTTACTAGGGAGGAACTCAGGAAAGTAGTTTTTAGTATTCTAAGTTATAAGGCTCCAGGCTCAGTGGTTTTAACAGCAGTTTCTATAAGAAGACATGGAATATTGTAAAAGATGATGTCTGTAATGTTGTGCTGCAATGTTTTGAGATTGGAAAAGTTCTCAGACAATTAATTGTACTAATCTGGTTTTGATTCTAAAGAGTGATAAACTTGTCTTAGTCACTGACTTTAGATCCACTACTTGTTGCAATATGATCTATAAGGTGATAACAAAGTTGATTTGCTCTAGACTGAAGAAAATTCTGCCTCATTTTATTTCTCCTAACCAATCTGGTTTTGTTCAAGAAAGGAGGATTTGGCATAACATTTGCATTGTTCAAGACCTAGTAGGGAGATATAATAGGAAGAATGTGCCTCTAGGATGCATGTTCAAGGTGGACATCAGGAAGGCCTATGATTTAGTAAATTGGAATTTCTTAAGGGATATGTTGACTACGCTCAATTTCCCTAAAAATTTTGTTAATTTGGTTATGGAGTGTGTCACTACTCCTAGCTTCTCATTGGTGATTAATGGAGAAGTGCAAGATTTCTTTCCAGAAAAGAAAGGATTGAGACAGGGAGATCCATTATCCCCTCTCTTGTTTGTGGTGTGTATGGAGTATTTGACATGGATCTTTTAAAGAATTGGGGATCACAGGGAGTTTAAGTCTCACCCAAGGTGTAGAGGGGTAAAGCTTAATCACCTGGTATTTGCTGATTATCTAATTGTCATAAGTAGGAGAGATACAATAACAGATCAACTTCCTTATTAATGACGAGTTTAGCTACTTTTGCTGCTACTTCGGGTCTTGCTGCAAATGAAGGTAAATCAAATGTGTATTTCTGGAATGTGGAGTAGGCTGAGAAGGAGAGTACAAAAGGTACTTGTGGGTTTAAGGAGGGTTCACTTCCTTTTAAGTATCTAAGAGTGAAGGTCGATGCTAAAAAGATGTCTAAAGATGATTGTAATGTTCTTATTGACAAGATTGTAGCCAGAATCATATCTCGGGGTGGTAGAACTATTGCAAGAACCACTCTGGTAAATTCTGTTATGATGTCCTTACATTGTAATTGGGCTTCTTTGTTTATTTTGCCTAAGAAAGTGTTGGATGGAGTGATTATTGTCTGTAGAAATTTTCTCTGGGATGGAAAAGCTATTGTGAACAGAATTCCACCTATTTCTTGGGATATTATTTGTTGACCTAATAAACATGGTGGTTTAGGGGTGCAAGATTGTATGATTTGGAATGTTGTTGTCATGGGAAAATACATATGAGACATTGCTAACAAGAATGATAGCTTGTGGTTGAGATGGGTAAATCACCACTATATTAAAGACAAAAATTGGAAAAGGGTAGGGTGTATGTCCTGCCCAAGCCACTTAGCAGTGGAAGCAAATTTGAAATGTGAAAGAGCATATTAAGCATGGTTTCATAGCTGATAAATGGCAGCATAATGCTACTGGCTATACAGTAGGATCTGCTTAGAGATGGTTACAGAGCTCTCACTTTGAGGTGGCATGGTGTAATCTGATATGAACAGGTATAATGTGCCTAAGCATCGTTTCATTGCTTGGATTGCAGCTTGGGGAAGGTTTAGAACTAAAGGTAAGTTGAAGCAATATGGGGTATTGGAGGATGATATCTGCCCTTTGTGTGATAAGGAATAGGAGACTAATGCTCATATCCTTTTTAAGTGTAGTTATAGCCAAAGGATTCTAGAATTGTTGCAGGAGAGATTTCAGAGAAGAATGAACTTTAAAAGTGTTGCTGCTTGTAATGATTGGTGCTAGGAAGTTAAAAACAGGTTTAACAAGAAGGTATTTTAGAGTGTTTGTGCAGCAGTGATTTACAACATCTACTGACAGCAGATGAACGAAGCTATCTGGAAGGCTACAATGCTTAGACATGAGGTTATTGTAAATAGAATCTTTTTTGAGATTTATCGTAGGATTTGTAGTGTTATGTGTTGTATAATTAAGGCTAGAGAGATAGATTGGTAAAGGGGCATTTTCCTAGGGGTTTAGTAACTTCCACGTAATTTGTTTTGTGGTGTTTATTAATTAAATTTTGCCTTTTCTAAAAAAAAGTAAAGAGTGGGCCCACTAACCGAATTTGTTAACGACAGGATAACGACAAGGTTACCATATATAAACTAAATGTATTTTGGGGTACACTGTGGAAAGTTCTAAATGAAGGGGCACAACGTAGAAAAGTGAAAGTTAGAGGGCTACTATATAGAAAACCCTATATTTAACATTGTAAAATTGTTACACTACAATAAATTTTTAAAGTATTTTTACCTAATGGGTAAGTACCCCCTTATAGGCTTTTTTCCCAAATGAGTAATTCAAATATTATAACTTATAAAAATATCTATAGCAATTTAATTGTATGATTTTTTTTCCACTAGATTATACTTTTAACAATTTTTAAAGTTAACCGATGTTAGTTCATCATAATTGAGATTTAAAAGTTTCCCGATATCAATTCATCATAATTGATATTTTTAAAACAAATTAAAAATTTAAAAATTTATGAAAAATCTAATTTCTTTTGTCATATACTTTGTATTATATTATTAATGCTACTTCCTCCGTTTTTTTTTTACTTGACCCGCTTTGAATTTTACACTTTCACCACCCCCTCCTTTGACCATGTTTTGTGAATAATATTTAAAGAAAAACATATTTATGTAAAATATTTTTGAATTCTTCTGAATAAGTACTATCATAATATATAACTTTTATAATTTTTACATGTCGAGAATTAAAGTTATTGATCGTTAAACTTTTGCATTGGCAAGCGTGATAAAAGAAACAGGTCAAGTAAAAAAGAACAGAAGAAGTAGATTATTAATAAATTTTCAAATGATATTTCTTTAATATTAAGTCATAAATAATATGACGTATGGTGTTGATATTAAAGAGGGAATAACTCTATTTTAATTGCTACAATATAATTAAATTTTGTTTATTAAAATTTTTGTCATGCATTGTTTTTTTTGTGTTTCACCCATTTCACCCTTTGGGCTAATCCGAATTCGAGGATCAGTTATGGATAGTTAGGTTTCAGACCCTTCCCAATTGTTGATGCAGGAGATCGAATACAGGTCCTCCCTACTAAGTGTAGTTCCAATCACCACTACATCAACATCCAATTGGTATTTTGTCAATGCATTGTGATATGTAGATGAGATTAATAGAATGTATATTTCGTGCGTGATTTTTAACAATAACTTACTCTATATATGATTTTTGTAAAAAAAAAAAAAATCAAAAATTTATAGCTAGCATGTTAATTATGTGTAAAAGTGTATATACAATCGAATTGGAGTAGCAAGGAACAAATGAATATCATATTTCTCTCTTTGGTTCATACAAAATATTAGTAATGAAAATTTAAAATTTTAATCGATTATATTACTTACAAAAAATATAATTACGAATATATTATGTTAGGGATTATTGAAACAAAAAAATGTAAAATATATGACATAGAGCTATTAAATGCATGTTAATTGTAAGATTGTAATTATGAGAGTAAGTGAAATTTTTAATTATATAGTTCGAAGCCAATAGATAACAAGTAATAATAAGAATGGAAAATTTATACAAAGTATGTGTAAAATGATCATACATTTGAGAAATAAAGAGGCAGAGAGAAAATGTGTTTTGAGTGATTAAAGTAAGGAGTGAATTGAGTTTTTATACTAGATGATTAATTCTTATTTTTGGTTTCATAAGCTAGAGTTGATTGATGAGATAGAATGAAATCATGCATATTTTCTTTTATAAATTAATTATGATTGATTTAAGGGGGCAACCATTCTAATTCAAAGTTGATTGAATTTATTTATGTCTGAATGAAAGGTATGCTTTAATAGGTCTATGGGTTGTAAATGAACCAAGCTGATCAATAAACTACTTAGATTTGAGCTCGGTTAAAACTCATTCATTCAAGTTTAATTTGTTTATTTAATAGATGATTGAATAGATTTTGAAGCTTATTTAATAAGTAAGCATGAACACAAATATAGATATACTCGTTAAATAAGTTCATGACAACTTGTTTATTTATGTTCATGAACAACTCGTTTATTTTATGTTTCCAATTCATGAGCTACTTGCTTGATGTGATAAGATTTGATGTCAAGATGCAAAGTGCTTTTATGTGAAGGCTTTGATGTAAATTGATTATTTTATAACTTTTTATAAACTATTGACCTATTCACAATTGATAATTTGAATATAAATTTTATAATTAAGATTTAATTGTTATGGTTATTGTGAGATTTTTCAAATGTCAAAAGTATTAAATTCATTTATTAGAGAAGATCGTTTATAATTAATCTCGTTCAAGTAAAATGCTCGTTTATCAGCTCGTTGAATAAACGTCGCTGATGAATCGTTCGCGAGCTCTATATTGTACTATATGAACCGAGTTTGAGCATATTTTGAGCTCGATTAAAACCCTAGGATCGTGCTTGGACTCGCTTAAATTAAATGAACTTGATCATGAATAAGGTAGTACTCTGCTCGGCTCGTCTCATTCATACTATACATATAAATTTGTTTCCATTTTTTTTCCAATTTGTTTGATTGATTGCTAATAAAGGTCTACAAGGTGTTTTAGTGTACGACACACACAAGACCAATGGCCTTTAACTCCACAACGGTAATATTTATATTTTCATTTTTATCCTTTTCATTCTTGTTTCCGTCTTTATTCTCCCAATTCTGGTGAGAGCATGACTTCCTAAAATGACCACCTCAACCACGACCATATCAACGTACGCGGCCACAACCCCAACTACTAGCATGGTCTCTAACCTTTTACTCTTTCCCACTATGGGATGCTGCATTCACTTCAAGGAATGGAGTAGAGCCAGTTAGGCGTGATTCATGATTTTTCATTTATATATAGTTCATTATTTTTCTCAGCCATAAGGAGTCAAGATATCAATTTAGAATATTTTTTTAAACCCTTTTCAAGGTATTGTGTCTGTAGGACGACATTGTTTGCATGGAAAGTAGAGTATGATTTTTCTAAAATTTCTACATCCGTGTAGTGATTATTTCTCCACAAATTTCAATTGTGATGCAATTCTGAACATGGTTGAATTGTATTCACTCACAGACTTAAAATCTTGTAATCTTAACTGTATCCAATAATAACAAGCTTTTGGTAATGTAGGGAATATTTCAAGCATTATGATCCCAAACTTGAACCCCACTGTGATCATACACTAAAGTACGGTGGCGTTCCAAAGGGAAGGAAAAGAGAGCAAAAGAGTCGCCAACAAATTTTAGGAACTTGTAAACCCAAAAGACAATCCAAAAGGACCATCAACTACTCCATAAGGTCTTGAACCAAATAGGGTCCGGGGATGAGGGTACGAATCCAATCTACAAAAGAAAGGACCCCCCCTATAAAATAGGCCTCTACTTTGTTCTGCTCGTATTCATGTGCGCTTTTCGAATAACATACAAACATTATATTAAACCTACCCTGTTTATCTATGTTGGTTGAGATTAATGCACAAATAAGACTATTATTGGCGATCACTTGAGTTAAAATCACTTTAGCCTAAACCAAATTATTAATTATCTTATTAAGCGTGATTTCAAGTACAAATTCCCTTTAACAATCATAAAAGGTGTGATCAAGCAATAACAATAAAATATTAAATCAAGCAACATAATAATAAACAATAAATAATAATAATAATAATAATCATGACAAGGCATAATAAAGCTCAAATATAATAGCAAGATCCTAGGCATGATACTAACAATATTGATAATAAATCCTAGCATGTCACTAAACAATAAAGATCAAAGCTTTAAACCTAACATGGTACTAACATGATATTAGAAAGAGTAAAGGCATCCTAAACATGATACTAGAAAGCATTAAAAAATCCTAACATGATACTAGGAATATTAAACATCCTAACATGATACTAGGAATCAAACATTAATAAACATGCTTTCTACATTGAAAGAGAGTAATAAGATTACATACTTTGAAGCCTCGTACCTCTTTCTAATAACAAAATACACAAGTTAGTAACTTCAAAGAATTATTAAAGAATAATTAAAGAATTAAATTGAAATCAAATTAAATAAAGTTTTGACTAGTTTTGGACCAAACCCTCAGAAATTATCAACCTTGCACGTCTAAGGCGAAGGCAACTTCGAACTTGGCTAAGAAACTCTAAGTCTTGTGAATGCGGAATATTGTGTTTAATAAAATTTGGTTTAGAAAGAGAGAGAAAGATTAAGAATTAAGTAATTCTTGATGAGAGTTGATGATTGATGGTTAGAATTGATGATGAGAGTTGATGAAAGTTGATGAATTAAAACAGAAGTTCGGACCCTATTTATAGGAAAATAGTCCGGAAAATCATAGAATTTGATAAGGAATAAAACTCCACTCTATCGCTAACAAACCGACCTTGTCGCCAGAAATTTATCCTGTCGCGATGCGACAAGCCTGTCGTTTGGCGACAGAGACAGTTTTTGCGGATTTTTTTTTATCATATCTTTTGATCTAGAATTTCAAATAAGTCATATAATATGTCGTTGGAAAGCTCTTGAAGTCTACTTTCAAATGCAATTGGAATCAGATTAAAATATTTTGTAGATAAAAAGATATGGACGAAATAGTAGGACGGTGTCAGTTTTGGATAGAGTTTCGTATATCTTTAATATCTTTTTCGTTATAGCTCAGATTTAATATTATAATATATCATTGGAAAGATAATTTCAAGATCTATCCAACCACATAAAATTTGGATAAAAAATATGAGGCACGAAAATAATATCTGACTATCTTTGAACATCTTTAAATCCGAATAGAATTAGGAAAGTTTTAAAAAGGAAAGTTTATATTCAAATCAAATTCCATGATCTTATCTTTTCAAAAAAAGGATAATTAAGGTATTTTAGAAACTTATAGAAGATTCTAATCAATTCTAATTAGTTTAGGAACAGGATTAAACCTTTGGACCCTCCTCATGATCATTGGGTCATAGGTAAAATCCGGTTTGGGCCCAGTTTAGTATTTTGGCCATAACTTCCTCATTATTCATCGGAATTGGGCTTATAATATATCGTTGGAAAGGTCTTTTCAAGATCCATCAAACTACACTATTATTGGACCCTTATCATGGACCAAAATAAACTGAATTAGACGTTTTCATAAAATAGAGTTGGTTTTCGAAAACAGAAAGAAAGATTTTTAATAAAAACTAACCGCATCACTTGACTTTTCACACTTTCACCTCATTCGTTTATGGTTCGACGTGAAAGGTATTCATCACTGGGTTTGGTTTTGGGGAGACACAAATGGGTGTCTACAGGTAATATCACAGTTTTTGGTGGTCATGCCTCTCCTTTAGATTACTCCATAAGACTTGTGGGTCTTTATCAGTTAAGTCTTAGTCTTAAGGCCTTCATGAAGGTGATGGCGAAGGAATATCATAGCTTTAGCCTTGTCTTGGCTTGTTTCTTTATTATTATCTTTGATGATATCCCCAAGTTCTTTTGCATCTAATTGTATTTCAACATCTAACACTCAAGCTAGACAAATGGTTGTTTCCGGTAATATTAAGAGCTTCGACTTTTGCAAGGTTTGAAATGTTTCACTTTTGTGGCTAGGTATATTCAATTATATATTTGTGAATTGATCAAACTAACTTAATCGCTCGAATTAGAGCTATGGTGCTGATAACGTATTAAATATAGAGAGAAATATGGGATATATATAGAGGAATTTTTGTTGTGTATATTATTCTTTCCATTACGAGATATATATACATGTGTATATGATAGGAATCCGTTAGTTTTTCTCGACAACTAGGTTATTAGCTCACTATATAAACTTTTTATACGTTGTAATTTTTATTACCCGTATGAAGTTTATGACATTGAAGGTTTTAAATGTGCTTGATGTGTAATACCTCGTCATGTTGTAATATTAAAAGAACAAAGAATGTGAGTTAGACTTGATCATACTTAGCCAGCTAACTCGGCCCGGATGGGTTTTTTTTTTTTTTTGGGCGGGTTTGAAAATGTGTTTCTAACTTTTTGTGCAAATCTATCTATTTTTTTGGCCAGGCCCGAAAAGCCACATAGGCCCACCATTTTGGGCACAAAAAATCGGCCCAAATCTTGGCCCGAGAAATGGGCTACTTTTTTTGGCCTCGGCTAATTCGGCCTGCCCAATGATCACCTCTAATGTAAATATGATATGTGCAATAAAAAATACTTGTTATTAATTTAATACGCAACTAGTAAGTAGCCCGCCTCGGATTGCTACTGTTATGGATGTGCAACCGATAAATTTTTTTTTAAAGGCTAAAATTGAGTTTTTTTGGTATATTTTTTTAATTCAACCTTTAGCTTTGCACTTATATTAAATTTTTTACATGCTAATAACATACTTGATAATTGGCTTAGATGGTGAAATAGTTATCGTTGTTATAAGAGGTTGAGGGTTCAATCCTAATTATCCTTATGTTTTTATATGGAGTAATGTTGGTTGCTTGGGTGATATGGCATTGTTTAAATGATGATGTGGAATCATGAGATGTTGTGAAGATGACATGGCGCAACAAAAAAAGGGACTACGTACCACATCGACGTTCTTAGGAACGCCTTTTAATATATAGTATAGATATAGATTACCAAGTTAAGTTTGGTCTAATGGGAAATATTGTATCTTTCAACCTTGTGGTTAGGAATTCAATTCCCAACACGTATGGATGCTTTAAGGGTTGGAATCCTTTTATTTACCCTTTAGTTCCCTCTCATTTTCCAAGTGTCTAACCCATAAATAGTGAATTTAAAACACCATGAGGATTAACCCATGATCATGTTCCTGTCCTTACTTTAATTATGTAAAGTGCCGAAAGAAAAATAATTTCATAAAATTTAAATTAAATATCAGTCCATGTATATAACTTAATTCTAACTAACTACTCTCGACAATGTAATTTTATTGAAACTAAAGACGAAAACATATATAATGTGAGAGGTTCGAAAATAGCACATTTGGGTCGAGAAAGCCTCAAAGTTTTAGACTAGCCTGGTTGAAAAAAAAAATAAAAGGGGTGCAGTGGGTGGGGGAGACTAAATCTTTTTTTCTTTCCACTACAAGTATAAATTACCGGTTAAACAAGCTCTAATTAGTATAAATAAGGCAAAATTGGCCTCAACAACACGAACTTTTAACAAGGTGCATATGGTAACATGAACTTTGACTAGTAGTTGTAACAGCACCAACTTCTTTATTGTGAGCACAAAATATCATAATGAAACCTAGGATCGAAAACTTTATTGAACATTAATATTCTATTAACTGTTTGCAAATTTTGATATCATATTTAGTCTTGGAGGTCCAAATTGAGCCAATACTTTGACCGAGACATTTTTATAACACGCAAATCGATTTTTTTGTAATTTTTTATGCTAACGTTGATCTCAAATTTGACTAAATTGACCTCCAAAACCTCGTTTAATAATTTTTCCCAAAAAATAAAATTGAGGCACGCAATAATAAAAGATTTTTTATAATAATAAAATATTAGATACCATGTCTTTGTCAAAATTTTTGGTATCAAGCTTCATTCATGATATTTTGAGCACCTAATAAAAAAGTTTGTGTTGTTATAGCTACCAGTCAAAGTTCATGCTGCTACTTGCACCTTGTTAAAAGTTCGTGTTGTTGAGGCCAATTTTGCCTATAAATAATTCTGTTAGATCGGCTTATATAAAAAGGTATCTAGCCTTACACGTTATTTATTAATTGAATGATTCCGTTAACTTTGGTAAGAAATCTGTAAGGAGACTTTCCCAACAACATTGTCAAGCAGTTTAAGGAAATTTTCCAACAGTTATTTTTTATATATTTATTACATTAAAAATGTTATAACATTATTGTTTTAATTTTTTTTAAAAAAAAGAACAAATATCTTCATAACTTTAAATGAACCTCTATAAATAGGCTAATGTGTAATGTGTTTAATTAAATAAAACTCACATTCTACCTTCTTACAAACACTCTAATTCAAATCAACCATGTCTGATGCAAACACTAACATTGAAAGCGTTATGAGCGATCTTGTGAAAGAGGTTGATGTTTTGTCAACTGAATACAAGGCAAAAACTCTTGTCATATTTAATCCCTACAATGACAAAGAGAAAAGTGAGAAGGCTATGGAATTAGAGAATCTATTTAAGAAAAAACAAATTGAAATGCTTCGGGAGAAACTCCTCAAGTTGAAAGAGAAAAATCATCGACTCGAGATGGAAAACTTGCTCATTTCACTCATGAATGGGACAACAAAAATGGATAATTTATCATTGGAAGAGTCACAGGGTATCTCCGCCTTTCATAAAGTGAAGTTGGAGGAGGTTGATGCAGAGATTGCCAAAAGGGCTCAAAACTCAAACAAATGCTAAGAATGATGTGGCTTTGTTTCTATGTATCTTAATTGTACTCATTTCTTGTGGGAAATGTATGAATTAAACTTGAATTAAAGATTTATGTTTCTAAATTTATTTTGTTAAACTCTATTACCTGTTTATTAATAACAGCTTAGCATCCGCAACTCAGCTCTCATCCTATATTATCTTGTTATTATCGTGATAGCGGCACATGACTTTTTTATCCAAATCAATTAAATTTTAACTTTAGGGCCAATATATGACTTTTTGATGTATAAAGTTACAAGATATTTGCGTGTATTAGACGTGTAGTTTTTGTTTTATTAATTAAAAATAATCGTCTTGACGATATCAAACAATTTTGGGTATATACACGCACAAAACATGCCTCCACAAACATTTCATGTTTTACATTATAGGTGTCAAGCATGTGATGTGTCCGTATTTTATGCTGATTTATACTTCCTCTGTTTTTTTTTAATTACACCATTTGAGTTGAGCACAAAGTTTAAGAAATGAACAATTTAACAAAAATGTCAATGTGACTAGAAACAAAGGAAACATATTAAAAGTGAGGTAACAAGAGTAAATATCAAACGGAAGGGTAGTATTTGATGTGTGAACACAAACAAAAAGAGTATAAAGTACACTTATTATAGAAATGGTGCGATTTATATGCAACTTCCTTACAAGAAAACTGTTGTGATTTTAAGAAAATAACGGAGGAAGATTAACTAATACATTCAAATGTACCACATACACTTTCTCAAAAACCCACTCAATGTACACACACTAATTAAGCATATTTTATTATTGGACTTTTTGAGAAAAACTTCCTTATACATTTTAGTTTTTGTGAAAAACTACCTTATTAAAAAATAATTGTAAGAAACTACCTTATAAACACTAAATGAACTATCTTATAAAACACTTAGGGCCTGTTCACATTTACTGAATTGATCTGAGCTGAACTGAACTAAACTATACTGAACTGAACTGGTTGGAGCTGAATTTAACTAAACTACATTGAACTAAACTCACTGAACTGAACTATGAAATATTAGAGTATATGGATTAATGATTTTTAACTATGAATTAATAATATTTTGTTTATTTAATATTATATATAAGTGTAAAAAATATATATATCAAATAAAAATACATAATAATTTATATAAAAATTTATGAAAATTAATAATAATAAATATAGTGGATTGTGAAAAAATATAAAAGTATTTTAAAAAAAATAATTTTGTATTTTAAATTTTTAAATTTTGTAATATTGTATTTTAAATATATATATATATAAATAAAAAGGTAATTATTTTAAAAAAAGGAAAAACACAACCCTTTTTCAGATTGGAATATCTCTACACAATTTTTTTTGTTTATATAAACTAGTGGTATTTATGTTTTATATGTTATTTTATCCCCCGTTCCATGATCATTTATATGCATATTTGAGTTCTTTGGAGATACTTTTGGTACTATAGTGTGGTTTTAAGTGTTTTGTAGAGTTGGCATTTGTTTTGTAGGAATTTTTCAGATTTTGTCAGTATTTCCTATGGTTTTCCGACCACTACGAGATATTGGAGCTATTAGCACATTCATGACCGTTGATCGTAGCCAAGACCGATCGTATCGGTAACTAAGGGCTTGGTTCGTGGAATTGGTCCGAGAAATGGATCAAGAAGAAGTGTTGGGCCTTGACAATTGGAGCCCAAGAGAAGTTGAAGAGAATCTCAATGCGCCAAAGAGAAATTCCGGGCCCGATCGGGCGGCTGCCAGAAACGAGCATTCAAGAGAAAAGGCGGTCCCGATCAGCGCGCGTATTTTTAGGCGACTTAGGAGTTTCCGTTTTGGCTAGCTAATCTTCGAGCTCAGAATTAATACTCTTTTGTAATCTTTCTTAGTTACGCTTTTCATTATTCTCTCTCTCATACGCAAAACTTTAGAGAGCTTTTTAGTTGGTGCTTATTGTTAATTAAACTCAAGTTCTTCCCTTTTTAGTGCAATTTCATGTTTCCTTCTTTTGGTATTCATTCTTCTCTCCTTTATTGTTTATTTTCTTGCTTTAATCTTAATCATCTCTTTTTCATATGCTTTGTTTAGTTTGGATTTCATTATGTGCGAGTAGTTTAATTCAAAAGTTTTGGGGGATCCATAATTAATATGAGGGGATAATTTGTTATTATTGATTATTGATATTGCATGATAATTTCTTATTGAATTGTTTTAATTCTTTACAATTGGATTATGAATCGAGCAGATGTGATTTGATTGTAAAAGTATAGCAACATTGAATTAATGAATCGAGCAGTTGTTAATTTGATATTAAAGGCTATTTTCAATAGAAGCTTAGATCTAGTAAATTGCGAGAGCTTCTTAAATCTATGTTGATTAATAAATTGTGAGAGCCTGTTAATCATGTTATATGTGCAATGTTAATTATTTATTGTTATGCTTTATCCCGGAATATTATTTATTGGTGAACTTGTGACTCTAGGCTTTTTATGAATTGATTCTCCCTATTTTTAATCTTTGTAGTTAATTCCCTTTTAATAACAACAATTTTTGGTACTTAATAGTTTAGATTATATTAATTAACTAGGAATAGAAAGACTTGTTTCCCTGTGAGTTCGATGCTACTTCCCTATCTACGTTAGTTAGAGGACTCAGGTAATACTTTTAGTCAGGTGATACGACTTTAGCCTATCAAAATTTGGTGCCGTTGCCGGGGAACGATTTTATTTTTATTTCTGATTGTTTTTGTGGTCTACATTATTCCTTCTTGTCTCAGAGAACGTTAGTTCTTTGAGGCAATTCTCATATTTGTTGTTTAGTTCTTTGTTTATGCCTAGGTGTTCCAGATCAGGTCACATCCCATTTGATCCTGAGATCGAACGCTCCTTCCATATACAAAAGAATTTATACAAGCAAAAACTGGCGGGTTCTGGGGGTGATATTCCTAGAGACTCTCCATCTGATTCTAGTGATTCAAAAGTTTCTTCAGAGCCAGAATCAGAGATGACAGGAATTCCACCTAAGAAGCTCAACGATTATTCGCAGCCATCCCTAACGGATTTTCTACACCTTTCTCCTGCTCTAGATCTCGAGAGAGTACAATTCAAGATCAAACCCCAGTTCATAACGATGATTGAAAGGAAGTAGTTTAGTGGAGCTAAGGGTGAAGACCCAAATATTCATATTGCCAATTTTTGTCAGTATTGCAATACTATTAGGCAAACTGGGGTCACATAGGACCAAATCAGGGAGATCCTTTTTCCCTTTTCTTTGTGTGGAAAAGCTAAATTGTGATTTAATGGTTTAAATAAAACTGCACTTGGTATTACTGACTGGGAGACACTTGCTTTGAATTTTTATAACAAATATTACCCTACAACGAGGACAACTTTATTGAGAAGTGTGATACAAAATTTTGCCCAAGAGCCCTATGAATCTTACATGAGGCTTGGAAAAGATTCAAGGATCTACAGAGGAAGTGTCCCCACCCCTAATTTAGTACAGTGGCAGTTGATCAAAGCTTTTTACAATAGGATTGGAAATTCATCTAGAATTATTCTAGATTCCGCAGCTAGTGGGAGGTATATAAATCTTAATGTTGATGATGCAGGACAGGTTATTGAAGATATGGCAATTCACAATTCCCAATATTGGAATCCCAGCGGTTTTGCTAACAAAGGGAAACATAATGTTGATTTTGTATCCTTTGTGCAAGCTCAATCAACATGTATTTGCTATAAATTAGATAATCTTAATAATGTTATTCCTTCCTCTATAGCTAATGTTTTTGTCGTTAATAATAATGCTAATGATGCTCTTTGTGAAAATTGTGGAATTGTAGGACATTGGGAGCAAGATTGCAGGAGTTCTACAAAGCAAGTTAATGTCTTTCAATCCTATAGGCAAAATAACCCATACTCCAACACCTATAATCTTGGCCTCCGGAACCATCCATACCAATCTTACCGGAGCACCAATTCGCAAAATCCTCCACCTCCACAACAACCACAACGATAAGCACCACCACCACAGCATAAATATTACCATTCCAACTATGGCTAGAAAAACCAAGCACAAGCTCCTCCTTCATCTTCTAACCTTGCCTTGTTAGAAATTAGAGCAATTCTAACAACATGCAAAAGCACATGGAGAGTAGAGATACATAAATTAACTCGATTATAGCTCATAATAAAGTCATGGATACTCAAATTGCACATCTATCCTCTACTCTGCAAACTCGGCAGCAAGGAGCCCTACCATCGCAATCAATGCAACCCACCGATCATGCTAATGCAATTACTCTGAGGAGTGGTTCACAATATGATGGGCCACCTATGCCCAAAGATGATGAACCTATTACATCAACGATTGCTAATCCTAATTCTGTTATACCAAATGCTAATGTAGCTAACCCTGCAGGGCTTTGGGGAAAAACTAACTCTTCTACTTCTTTGTAGGGTAAACCCCAGGAAAAAGGTGGTGATGTGCAGAGCCCTACTATCCAACTTCCATTCCCTAATAGACATCTAGAGAATAAGTTGGTTAAGAAGTTTAGTAAGTTTTTGGAGGTTGTCAAGAATTTGCAGGTAACGATTGCTTTCACTGATTTAATCACTAAAGGTTCTTTCATATGCTAAATTCACGAAAGACATCTTCACTAGGAAGAGAGCCTTTAATGAGGTAGAGACCGTAGCTTTCACTGAAGAATGTAGTGCATTACTACAAAATAAATCTCCACCAAAATTAAAGGATCCTGGTAGTTTTTCTGTTCCTTGTCATATTGGTAATGCCTTTTTTGATAAAACATTGTGTGATTTAGGTGCTATTGTCAGTGTGATGCCATCGTCTGTGTGTTTTAAGCTTAATATGGGTGATTTAAAGGTTACTAATATTACTCTAAAAATGGCATATTGTTCTGTTAAATACCCACTAGGTATTTCAGAGGATGTCCTTGTCAGGGTTGGTAAATTTTTTATCCCTGTAGATTTTGTTGTTTTAGACATGGCTGAGGATACGCAAATACCTTTTATTTTAGGAAGACCTTTTCTTCACACTACAGGGGCCATAATTGATGTGAAAAATGGAAAACTAACTCTCTTTGTTGGTGATGATAATATTACATTTAATTTTAGGGGAGTTATGAAAGGCCTATGTTAGAGGAGAAATGCTATAGTATTGACGTCATTGATTTTATATGCCATGACAGCTTACCTCAGGTTCTCTCTCGAGATCCTTTTGAGGAAGTACTTTGTTGTGATCTTGATGCTGGTGACTCAGACATATGGAGCAAAGAGGTGGATGAAATTGAACGTGCTCTAGCAAATGAGCAACATAACCCTAATGAGAATGGTAAGGTGGAAAATTTAATTCAAGAATCGTACTCTACGGAGGTAAAGAAATATGAACTTAAACCTTCCTTCACATTTGAAATATGTATTTTAGATGAGCAGGAATTGCACCCTGTGATCATTAGAACTGCACTCAATGACCCACAAACTTCCTAACTTCTAGAGGTTCTTCGAACCCACAAGAGGGCAATTGGGTACAGTGTTGATGATCTAAAGGGTATTAGCCCTGATTTTTGCATGCACAAGATACACTTAGAGGATGATCACAGACCGATTATTCAACCACATAGGAGGTTAAATCCTAACGTGCAAGAGGTTGTTAAAAAGGAAGTCATGAAATTACTTGATTCAGATGTTATTTGCCCTATCTCTAATTTAAAGTGGGTAAGCCCTGTGTAGGTAGTTCCAAAGAAGGGTGGGATTACAGTAGTAAAAAATGATAAGAATGAATTAATTCGCACTAGAATTGTAACAGGATGGCGGATGTGTATTGACTATCGTAGATTAAACACCGCCACTAAAAAGGATCACTTTCCCCTTCCCTTTATTGATCAAATGTTGGAAAGATTGGCTAACCATAAATTTTTCTATTATTTGGATGGATACTCGGGGTTCTTTCAAATCCCAATTCACCCTGATGATCAGGAGAAAACCACATTTTCTTGTCCTTATGGTACTTTCGCTTATCGTAGGATGCCCTTTGGATTATGTAATGCACCTACCACTTTTCAGCGTTGTATGATGATCATCTTTTCTAAATTTGTAGAGTCTATTATGGAAGTCTTTATGGATGATTTTAGTGTATATGGATCTTCATTTGATAATTGTTTATTTGACCTTGTTAAAGTTTTAAAAAGATGTGAAGAATGCAATGTGGTCTTAAATTGGAAGAAGTGTCACTTTATGGTGACACAAGGTGTACTATTGGGTCATATTGTTTATGACCAAGGTATACATGTAGACAAAGCAAAGGTAGAAGTGATTGAGCAATTACCCCCACCAATTAACGTTAAAGCGGTAAGGAGTTTCCTTGGTCAAGTGGAGTTTTATCACCGCTTTATCAAGAATTTTTCTAAGATTGCAAAACCACTAACCTAACTTCTACTTAAATATGCTCCTTTTGATTTTACTGAAGAGTGTCTTGAGTCTTTTAATAGGATTAAGAAAGCCTTGATTTCGGCTCCCATCATATGTGCCCTCGATTGGAATCTTCCATTCAAAATTATGTGTGATGCTAGCAACTTAAGTGTCGTTCTTGGCCGAAGGAAGAATAAAGTTTTACATGCTATCTATTATGCTAGTAAAACTTTAGATGAGACTCAAGTCAACTATTCTACTACAAAGAAGGATTTTCTTTATGTAATTTATGCCTTAGAGAAATTTAGATCATACTTGGTTGGTTCTAAATTATTGTTTTTACTGATCATGCAGTGTTGAAATATTTCATCGCCAAGGCCGAGACTAAGCCTAGACTTCTTCGTTGGGTGCTCACGCTCCAAGACTTTGACATTGAAATTAGAGACAAGAAGGGAGCTGAGAATGTAGTTGCGGATCACTTGTCTAGGATCAGGTATGACGGAGGTAAGAATTCTACACCTATTGATGATTATCTTCTTGACGATAATCTACTTGCAGTTGCCGATTATGCCAATTATTTGGTAAGCAGTATACTACCTCCGAATATGTCCTATCAACAAGAGAAAAGGTTTCTCCATGATGTTAAATATTATATTTGGGATGATCCTTTTTTGTTTCGTGAGTGTGCAGATGGACTATTTCGCATGTGTGTCCCCGAATGGGAAGTGAATGACATCTTACAATGTTGCCATAACTCTCCATATGGTGGGCATCATGGCCCTTCTGAAACTGTAGCCAAGCTTAATGAGTTAGGCTTCTTTTGGCCTACTATGTTCAGGGATGCGCGGTTATTTATCATGTCTTGTGATTCTTGCCAGAGGACCGACAATATTTCAAGGAGGCACAAGATGCCCCAAACTAGGATCCTGAAAGTTAAAATATTTGATGTTTGGGGTATTGGCTATATGGGACCGTTTCTATCTTCCAATGGGAATTGTTACATACTTGTGGCCGTTGATTATATGTCCAAGTGGGTCAAGGTCATTGCTTCACCAACAAATGATGCCAAAGTGGTCATGAAGCTCTTCAAGAATACCATATTTCCAAGGTTTGGTGTCCCACGAGCTATCATTAGCGATGGAGGTACTCACTTCCATGAAAGAAAATTGGACAACCTTCTAAAGAAGTATGGAGTATATCATAGAAGTGGACTTAGTTATCATACTCAAACTAGTGGTCAAGTTAAGGTCTCTAATCGGGAAATTAAGTCGATTCTAGAGAAAGTGGTAGCTAAGTCAAGGAAGGATTGGAGTATGAAGCTAGATGACACACTTTGGGCGTATCGAACTGCATTCAAGACACCAATTGGTACCTCACCTTATAGACTATTGTACGGTAAGGCATGCCATATTCATGTGGAATTGGAGTACAAAGCTTTTTGGGCAATCAAGGAGCTTAACATGGACTCTAAGGTCGCGGGAGAGACAAAACTTCTCCAACTCAATAAGTTGGATGAGTTTAGATTGTCGGCGTATGATAATGCACAAAATTACAAGGAGAAAACCAAGAAGTGGCACGACAAGAAGATCCTACCAAGAGAGTTTGCACCGGGTAATAAGGTTCTACTCTTTAATTCTAGATTAAAGCTTTTTCCAAGAAAACTAAAGTCTATATGGTCGGGTCCCTTTACTGTCACTAAGGTGAACAAATTCAGTTCGGTTGAGCTAGTGAATGAGAAGGGTGAAGAGTTTCAGGTAAATGGTCAACGACTAAAGGTGTATCATGATGGAGCTACTGTTACAGTAGTGGAAGAAACCCACCTTACTCCACTCCCATCTTAGAGCTAAGTATAATGGTCGTGCAAGACATTTTAAACCAGCGCTTTGCGGGAGGTAACCCGTATTTCTTGCTTTATAGATTAGTTTTTCCTTCCTTTTTATTTTTTTTTTTTATGTTTTTTTTTTTTTTTTAAAGAGGTGAGGAGAGTGCAATTTTACCTTTTCAAAGTGATTTTGTACAGGTTTTGAGCCATCATGTAAGGAGACTTAAAGAAAAAAAGATGAAAAAGAGAGTAATCCAAATTGGGAGCTAACGCGATTGGACGGAGCTAGTGTAATACCCTGTATTTTTATACGTATTTTATTTAAAGTATGTATTTTATAAAATATTTTAGGCCTGAAAACCAAGTCAAAGGATGGAAACTGAGTTAAGGTGTTAATTCGCAAAAAAAAAGTGGTTTTAGGTGTGTTTTTACAAGAAAATTTTTATAAGGTGTTTTTTTACAAAAAAGTTGTTATAAAAGGTGGTTTTTTGCAATTTTTCTTTTATTTTAAGAAAGTTTAATTTTAACAAGTTTTATTAGGGAAGGAATTAGGAAAATCTAAAAGAGGAAAGTTTAGGGAAGAGGGTTAGTAGAGAAGGGGTATAAATATCACACTTGTGAGGCAAATCAACTTTGCCCAGAGTGGAGAAAACCCAAGGTAAACTTCTCTCTCTCTCCTCAGTATTTTTCTTTCCCCTTTCCCTTTATTTTTTTTTGGCTTGCTTTTCCCCCCCTCCACCGCTGCCAGCAGGCGTCAGCCGCCGGCAGCAGGTGGCAGCCGCCTCTGCCAGCAGCTGGTGGCTGCTGGATTTTCTTCCCCTTTTTCGAGCAATATAAAAAAAAAAAAAAACTTAGCTTTCCTATTTTAATTTAATCTATGCTTAGATCTAATTGTAATTTATGAGTTTTGGGATTTAATTTTGAGGTTTGATTGTTGTAGTTATGCTAATTAATTTTCAGATTTGGTTTTGAATTAAAAAGCCCCAATTTTTGAAACCCTAGGTTCTTGATTTATGAATTATTGAAAGCATATGATGTATTAATGTTTAGATCTTCAATTAAAGTGTTTTAAGGCTAAATTACAGCAAGTTTTAATTAAAATAAAGTGCAGGAATTTTATGTAGAGCACTTAATATTATGTTTTTGAAGGAAATTTAAATTACCCATTAATTGGGACTTAATTATGGTGTTTTAAACATAATTTTAGCTTATTCTAACTAATTTAAGAGGGTTTTTAAAATAGTATATATTGCTAGAAATTTGTTTAGAGTGGATTTTAATGCTCTATTATAATTTTAATGTGTAGGAGACTTCGAAGTAAGCAATTTTTACTAGTCGTGGCGATTTTAAGATCGTATTCAAGGTACGTTCGCGTACTTAGCACAATTATGTTGATGTAGTAGCATGCTAAATGTGTTTGATTGGTTATAAGTAATATCATGCTAGGTTGGAAATGAAAATTGTGATTTGGATGCTATTAGTGATTGAATTGTGAAGCATGATTTATTTGTGATGGATTATTGAATGGAAAATAATAGTTTGGAATATTATTTATGAACCACATGTTTATTTATGGCATGATAGAGAGCATGTTTAATTAAACTAATTGTTTAATTATGTTTGGAATATTGAAAAGGAATTTTACTAAGGTTCATGTAATTTTTATTCATGCTTTAAGCATGAGGAAGGAGCTATGTAAGTGTCTATGTACACAAGGAATAAATAGTATGTTGGTGCCTTTGTGCACTTAAGGTGTTTTTAACACCGAGGAATAGGATTTTTGACGCTTTATGCGTTTAAGGTGTCTTTGACACTGAGGTAAAATTAAAAAGGGTTCAACATTAAATATTATGTGGTCAGTAATTATTCAAGAATTAAATTGGTATGTTTGATTGATTTAATAATTATTGTTGATTGATTTATTATGCTTTGAGAGTCATCACCAAGTCTAATAATATGTAAATAACGTAAAGTGAAAGAGATTACGCACCAAAACTCTTGGAACGTATATACCTTGAGTATGAACAATGGGGGGAGTTATGGGGTTTTACATTTAACCATAACTTCTAATGGAGTACCGGACGCTGTACATTCCTTTTTATTTATTATTATGCGCAGGAATTCTGCAACCTTTCAGTGGTTTTGTCGCTGGCACGGTTAGCTCCCGTGTCAGTTAACCTCAATTTATTTGGGGGAGGTATGGTTGGAAACCGTCCGATGCGTAATCAACGCTAAATGAATTATTTAGTGTCTAGTTAAAGTGTCTGGTTGATTGTTGTGTATGCTTGTAAACATGTGCATTGAGATAAGTGTGTGATGATAGGTGAAAGCATGTTAGTGTGTTTAATTACGCTTATGTACTCAGCTTTGCTGATTGTGTGTGTTGTGTGTATTTGGCCATGTCTTTATCTTGGCCCTATGATGACCCATTTTTAATGGAGAGTAGTGGGGGCAAGTAGAGATACACTTTTTAGGTATTGAAGCATGTTCATGACGGGGCTTGAGTGAAAAGAGAATAATCATGCTAGCCTCCATTAGATTACGATGTGTCTTATGCTTTGATTATTGATGATGTTTATTTTATGGACTAACGCAAAAGTTTGGTTTGGTACGGTTTTTGAATAAGAGCCTTCTATGGTTCCAAGCTGTAGTGGATTTTATTTAATTTTGGTTTGTTGTTTTTAAACTTTAGTTTCGTTGGTTTGACTTTTGAATTGATTTATTTAAATAGTTTTAATTATTAAGTCTTCCGCTGTGTATCTTTGATAGTTGCCTTAGTCGTTTTCACGGTGGCGGTAATGTCTTAGATATTCCTAAAACGTATTTTAAAAGGGTAAAATGTGTATTTAAAGGAAAGGAATTTCTAGGGTGTTACAGCTAACCCGATCGAGCCTGAGAGTGAAGTAGAAAACGAGCATTAAATCACCTGATCGGGGCTCAAGTCAAGCAAATTTCGAGCTGCTAACTTGCCCAATCGGGCAAGTCTCGCTCGATCAGGCGCGCAAGCAAGAAAGTAAACTGAACGAAAATTCACCCGATCGGGCAAAGGCGCCCGATTGGGCGCAAAAATGGAGAAATCGAGTGATTGAAAAAGATATCCCGAGAGAGAAGATCAAGAGAAAATTCGAGGTCAACTCGCGCCCGATCGGGCGGAGCTTGATTGGGTGCGGGTTTGAAGATTCAAGATTCTGAAAGTTCGCCCGATCTAGCGGGCAGGAGCCCGATCGGGCGCGCCTTTTTAGTCTGGGATTCTAAATCTCTTTTCTCCTCTTTCCTTTTCACTTTCTTCTTTCACTCATCTCTTTCATTCACACTTTCTCTCTCTTACCTCCATTTTCAAACCTTCAAGCTCACTTTCCAACGAAGATCTTCTCCAATTCTCTCATCAGAACTAAATTTTTTTCACATATTCTTAATCCTCTCACCTTCCTCTAAATTCTCCATCTAATTTCTACTTGTTTTCTCACACTTTTAGGAAACCCTAGAGAGAGAAAATATCAAGTTTGTCAAGAAATTAAATCAAATGGTTTCCAAAAGATCAAGAACTCAAAGAGGTGAACAATTTAAGCAACATTCGGCACCAACTGTCGACCCAGAAATTCAAATTCCGAGGTGGAGTGAGGTGGTGGTCACTAGCCAACAGCAAAAGACTAGGATGCTCAACCTCATCTTGAGGCAGGTAATATCTACTCGCTTTTTTCACCATCCAAATTTGATTAGATTAGGACTTGATAAACAAGTAGAAAAATTGTTTAAGGGAATTGGCATGAGTAGTTTGTTTAACTTGCATTGTGATACATATGATTATTTAACTGTAGAATTCATCTCTACTTTTAATTTAATTAAGTCAAGTTCAACTGTTTATCATGTTCAATTTTGATTGTTTAACAATGATGCGAGACTCTCTTCAAAAGACTTTGGAAAAATTTTTTGACCTGATGTCCGACAAACCCATATAACCACTTCAAGACTTTTATGCCGAGGTTTATTTAGCTCTCACGGGGGAGGTTTTAGACAACCTCCAACATGCTAAAGGAACTTAGATTCACTATCTCATGCCAAAATTTTGGCAAAGATTTGTTGGCCTCACCATCTTTGGGAGGCATGAACCGGCTAATGTTAGGAGGGATGAGTTGGAACTATTGGCCTCATACTTGATCCCTAGTTGTGGGAAGTTGAACATCCCCCTTAGGATGGCCCAACACTTCCAACGTAGTGCTAGGGCGGGCAAAAATTCTAGAGCTAGGACTCCTATTTATTTTGGTGGTTAGTCACCCATATTACGGTTAAATTGATGGGTTTTACACCCAATGACCATAGGAGAGTGGACGTCCCTACCTTAATGGACCTCGCCTACTTAGGGAGCCTTAATTGTATTCAACCGACTCATAGAGTGACTAGGCCCGATGAGGTGTGGTGGATGATTTATAGGGAGTAGGGTAGGAAAGACCAAGCCTTTAAATTGCCTAACCCCGCCTTGACTAAGTTTGATAAGGGTAAGTCCACCTACACCATTGAGTTAGGTAATTAAGGAGAGGCTCAGGAGGCTCACCATTCTCCACCTCAATCACAACCCCAATTTCAACCACCACCCCAACCTTACATGCATGACATCCTTACCTCTTCTACCAACTACAACATCAATCCTAATGCACCTTATGACTTCTCGGATTTTAGGAGCCAACTTGATAGGATCGAGAGGGGGCAAGGAAGGGTAGAGGGTATGGTCCGCAACCTTGACACTAGAGTAGGTTCTCTAGATAGACGGGTTGGATATGTGGAGCGGAACATAGGGAAGGGCTTATACCCCATGTACAATGACTATGCATGTTGAGGGGCAATCCCCCCCGAGGCTTTAGTTCCCGATTGGTTTCAATATCCTCAAGAAGGATATTTGACCCCTGGTGCTTTTGGTAGTTATGTGGACTATTCTTCCGTCCATGGTATGGGGCCGATGTTCCTTTTGGTGGGCTAGGGGGGAATGCGGATACTAACTATTTTGCAGGTGGTTTGGGTCAAGAGGGTGCCGGCTCTAGTCGTGGAGGTGGTAGCGGTTATGCTCGGATGGATGAGGATAATGATAAGGATGGAGTAGCTTTTCGTAGCTACACTCCCTAGACAATGAGGGCATTGCTTGATTTGTTCCAATGAAGAAAATGAATCATGCTTCCCTATGCCCCTTGAAAAATTGTTTTGACTCTTGGTTATTGATAATGAAAATTGTGAATTAGTTGGTCATGATTTGGTGTTTGATTGCCTTGGAGCCTTAACATGCGTCAGTTTTGACCAACTGCTTGTGAATATAGTGCTTGACTAGTTAGGAATGTGTGTTAGTTCCTGGTATATCAATGAATTTAAGTATTGGTTTGGAACTATTAGTTCCTGGTATATCAATGAATTTGAGCATTGGTTTGGAACTATAAGTGATGTTTAACGATTCACTATTATGCACAATGTGGAGGATGAAGGCGTTCATTCTTTTAGGTGGCCTTCAGACGATATTAGATACATTTGTTCCCTTCTTGCTACCCATGTTGTTGCTTGTGCCCTTTTATTGTTTATTTAGCCACGTTATAAGCTTATTTAGCCCTATAGGTTAATAGTCGCAAGCTTAGCTTGGGGGAGCATTTGTTAGTGAGGTGAGGGAGTTGTAGTGTGCATATAATTTGCACAATTTGGGAGAAAAAAAAGAGTGATTTGTTCTTTTGATATTGTGATTGAAAAAAAATTGATGAGAATTTGTGGTTCAAAGTTGAAAATTCCAATGTGAGATAAAAAGAAAAAACAAATTGTTTCAATGTTCAAGTGTTTCAGTTGAAGGTTGCTCAAATAAAAAAAGAAAAAAAGAATATTAAAAGAAAAAAAATTGAAGTTCAAAGGAAAGAAAAAAAATAGTTCAAAGTTTGTTTCTTCAATCGGGTTTTATAATATCATATCCTCATGAGTGAAGTTGTAAGTGATGGTGAATTTGTGAAATATTGATTTAGTAGTTTGGTGAACTTTTGTAGAGTAGAGTTGTGTTGGAGATGATTTGGTCATTATTTATTTTGGCCTTGGTTTTATTAGGATTTGGCTCCCTTTAAGCATGGCTTTACTCTTACATTTTCCCAAAAATTTCCTACCCTTTACCCTAACCTTACATTACAAGCTTTAAAGACCTTCCGACCTTTGTGCATAGAATTGTGTGGATGTGAAAGTAGTTGTTTATCAATGCGAAGGATGACTTGATGTATTCCGAGTTAACCATCTAGGTTGAGTGCTTATCTCTTTAAAACACAAGGTGTTGTGAGTTTCGGAGGGCATTGTTCACATTAAAGGGGTTGGTTGGAGAGCGATCGAGTACATCTTTTACTTGCCACATAAATGAGAGTCGAGTGTGTGAGCACTAGTCTTGAATTCTATATGCTCTTGTGGTTTGCTCTACTTGACAATTGTTAGGGAAGATAGGAAATTGGATGGATTTGAGTGATTGATTATGATGCATGTTTGTTGGATTGGCCTTGAGTTGTGTTATGGATTTTAGATATGATTGGCCTTGAGTTGTGTTATGGATTTTAGATATCATTTCCTTGCGGACAAGCAAGGGTTTGGCTTGGGGGAGTTTGATATTCATGTTGTATATGTTATTTAATCCCCGTCCCACGGTCATTTATAGGCATATTTGAGCTCTTTAGAGCTACTTTTGGCAATAATGTGTGGTTTCAGGTGTTTTGTAGAGTTGGCATTTGTTTTGTAGGAATTTTTCAGATTTTGTCAGTATTTCCTATGGTTTTCCGACCACTACGAGATATTGGAGCTATTAGCACATTCATGACCGTTGATCGTAGCCCAAGACTGATCGTATCGGTGACTAAGGGCTTAGTTCGTGGAATTGGTCCGAGCAATGGACCAAGAAGAAGTGTTGGGCCTTAACAATTGGAGCCCAAGAGAAGTTGAAGAGAAGCTCAACGCGCCCAAGAGAAAAGTCGGGCCCGATCGGGCGGCTAGCCAGAAACGAGCATTCAAGAGAATAGGCGGTTCCTCCTGATCGGGCGCGCGTATTTTTAGGCAGCTTAGGAGTTTCTCTTTTGGCTAATCTTCAAGCTTAGAATTAATACTCTTTTGTAATCTTTCTTAGTTACGCTTTTCATTATTCTCTCTCTCATACTCTAAACATTAGAGAGCTTCTAAGTTGGTGCTTATTGTTAAACTCAAATTCTTCCCTTTTTAGTGCAATATCATATTCCCTTCTTTCGGTATTCCTTCTTCTCTCCTTTATTGTTTATTTTCTTGCTTTAATCTTAATAATGTCTTTTAATTTGCTTTGTTTAGTTTAGATTTCATTATTGTTATTTTTATTGTTATTGTTATTGTTATTACTATCTCCGTTACATATTAGTTGCAACTTTTGCCATTTAGGGGTGCTACCTATTAGTTGCAACTTTCTATTTCTTTCTTTTTTTGGTAAATTTTTTCATATAAAATTACTACTTTACCCTTACTTAAAAAATATAATCTCAATTACCTATTCTAATCTGATCACCTTAACCATTAACCCAAAGTCATTAAAATAATGATTCTCAACAAATTAATTATTCACCAACCAACTTCATTCCATGAATCTAATCAATTCATAGCTATTTTCCAGATTTGGTGAAATTTCAATATTGTAGTTCTTTTGGGTTCTTCTTCTTCCATGAGTGGTTCTTCTTCCATGAGTTTCTATTTCCTTCCTCCATGAATTTCACTCTCCTACCTCAATCTAACCCACGAATTCCTCACAATCGCACTAATCTAACCCACAAAATTCATTACAATCGCTCTCAAAGCCACGAAATCCTCACAAAACCCACGAGTTCATCACGAATTTCCCCACAATTGCTCTCAAACCCACGAAATCCTCACAAAACCCATGAGTTCGTCACGAAATCTTCTCAAAACCTCACAAAATCCTCAGATGTACACTTAAAAATGGTTTCTGGGTGATTTCTGGGTTGTTCGATGTGTGTGTGGGTGGTTTCTAGGTTGTTAGAAGTTGCGTGTGGGTTGTTTTTGGGTTGTTTCGGCTGAGAGGAGGTGGTTTCTGGGTTAATCCGGCTGAGAGGAGGTGGTTTCAGGCTGTTGGGCGACGATGGCGGGGTGGCTGCTGTTGGGCGACTGTTGCGTGGTGGTCAATTTTAATTACTTCACTTTCTCTCTCCTACCCTTAATTATCTATTGTTTGATTCATTAATCAGCAATTATGAAATTTTGTCTTAAAAACCGTGCCAAGGTGAAAGTTGCAA